>NC_136060.1:523110590-523710590 GCF_964261635.1 Lissotriton helveticus
AGCGGGTGCGCCTCTGCCTGGGTCTTGAGGAAAAATCAGTCGCGTTGGCCATCCCTGGACACCGGTGTTTCGAGGTTGTTGCCTCTCGTCAGCAGGGAGTAGGAATGTGTGAAGGGTGCTGCGTAGGCTGCCAAAAATATTTTCAGGTGTGGTACCGCTCGTGGCACGTAGGAGCGCAACCCGGGCTCGTCAGCCCCACCGGCTCAAGGGAGCCTGAATGTACAAGTAAGTCCAGTGGGTCGCTCACCACTTATCCTACCAGCGTGTAGCCCCGATGCGTTGTGGTCCTTGTAGTCAGCATCATTGGAGTATAGCGGTGCGCCTCTGCCTGGGTCTTGAGGAAAAATCAGTCGCGTTGGCCATCCCTGGACACCGGTGTTTCGAGGTTGTTGCCTCTCGTCAGCAGGGAGTAGGAATGTGTGAAGGGGTGCTGCGTAGGCTGCCAAAAATATTTTCAGGTGTGGTACCGCTCGTGGCACGTAGGAGCGCAACCCGGGCTCGTCAGCCCCACCGGCTCAAGGGAGCCTGAATGTACAAGTAAGTCCAGTGGGTCGCTCACCACTTATCCTACCAGCGTGTAGCCCCGATGCGTTTGTGGTCCTTGTAGTCAGCATCAGCGGGTGCGCCTCTGCCTGGGTCTTGAGGAAAAATCAGTCGCGTTGGCCATCCCTGGACACCGGTGTTTCGAGGTTGTTGCCTCTCGTCAGCAGGGAGTAGGAATGTGTGAAGGGGTGCTGCGTAGGCTGCCAAAAATATTTTCAGGTGTGGTACCGCTCGTGGCACGTAGGAGCGCAACCCGGGCTCGTCAGCCCCACCGGCTCAAGGGAGCCTGAATGTACAAGTAAGTCCAGTGGGTCGCTCACCACTTATCCTACCAGCGTGTAGCCCCGATGCGTTGTGGTCCTTGTAGTCAGCATCAGCGGGTGCGCCTCTGCCTGGGTCTTGAGGAAAAATCAGTCGCGTTGGCCATCCCTGGACACCGGTGTTTCGAGGTTGTTGCCTCTCGTCAGCAGGGAGTAGGAATGTGTGAAGGGGTGCTGCGTAGGCTGCCAAAAATATTTTCAGGTGTGGTACCGCTCGTGGCACGTAGGAGCGCAACCCGGGCTCGTCAGCCCCACCGGCTCAAGGGAGCCTGAATGTACAAGTAAGTCCAGTGGGTCGCTCACCACTTATCCTACCAGCGTGTAGCCCCGATGCGTTGTGGTCCTTGTAGTCAGCATCAGCGGGTGCGCCTCTGCCTGGGTCTTGAGGAAAAATCAGTCGCGTTGGCCATCCCTGGACACCGGTGTTTCGAGGTTGTTGCCTCTCGTCAGCAGGGAGTAGGAATGTGTGAAGGGGTGCTGCGTAGGCTGCCAAAAATATTTTCAGGTGTGGTACCGCTCGTGGCACGTAGGAGCGCAACCCGGGCTCGTCAGCCCCACCGGCTCAAGGGAGCCTGAATGTACAAGTAAGTCCAGTGGGTCGCTCACCACTTATCCTACCAGCGTGTAGCCCCGATGCGTTGTGGTCCTTGTAGTCAGCATCAGCGGGTGCGCCTCTGCCTGGGTCTTGAGGAAAAATCAGTCGCGTTGGCCATCCCTGGACACCGGTGTTTCGAGGTTGTTGCCTCTCGTCAGCAGGGAGTAGGAATGTGTGAAGGGGTGCTGCGTAGGCTGCCAAAAATATTTTCAGGTGTGGTACCGCTCGTGGCACGTAGGAGCGCAACCCGGGCTCGTCAGCCTCACCGGCTCAAGGGAGCCTGAATGTACAAGTAAGTCCAGTGGGTCGCTCACCACTTATCCTACCAGCGTGTAGCCCCGATGCGTTGTGGTCCTTGTAGTCAGCATCAGCGGGTGCGCCTCTGCCTGGGTCTTGAGGAAAAATCAGTCGCGTTGGCCATCCCTGGACACCGGTGTTTCGAGGTTGTTGCCTCTCGTCAGCAGGGAGTAGGAATGTGTGAAGGGGTGCTGCGTAGGCTGCCAAAAATATTTTCAGGTGTGGTACCGCTCGTGGCACGTAGGAGCGCAACCCGGGCTCGTCAGCCTCACCGGCTCAAGGGAGCCTGAATGTACAAGTAAGTCCAGTGGGTCGCTCACCACTTATCCTACCAGCGTGTAGCCCCGATGCGTTGTGGTCCTTGTAGTCAGCATCAGCGGGTGCGCCTCTGCCTGGGTCTTGAGGAAAAATCAGTCGCGTTGGCCATCCCTGGACACCGGTGTTTCGAGGTTGTTGCCTCTCGTCAGCAGGGAGTAGGAATGTGTGAAGGGGTGCTGCGTAGGCTGCCAAAAATATTTTCAGGTGTGGTACCGCTCGTGGCACGTAGGAGCGCAACCCGGGCTCGTCAGCCCCACCGGCTCAAGGGAGCCTGAATGTACAAGTAAGTCCAGTGGGTCGCTCACCACTTATCCTACCAGCGTGTAGCCCCGATGCGTTGTGGTCCTTGTAGTCAGCATCAGCGGGTGCGCCTCTGCCTGGGTCTTGAGGAAAAATCAGTCGCGTTGGCCCATCCCTGGACACCGGTGTTTCGAGGTTGTTGCCTCTCGTCAGCAGGGAGTAGGAATGTGTGAAGGGGTGCTGCGTAGGCTGCCAAAAATATTTTCAGGTGTGGTACCGCTCGTGGCACGTAGGAGCGCAACCCGGGCTCGTCAGCCCCACCGGCTCAAGGGAGCCTGAATGTACAAGTAAGTCCAGTGGGTCGCTCACCACTTATCCTACCAGCGTGTAGCCCCGATGCGTTGTGGTCCTTGTAGTCAGCATCAGCGGGTGCGCCTCTGCCTGGGTCTTGAGGAAAAATCAGTCGCGTTGGCCATCCCTGGACACCGGTGTTTCGAGGTTGTTGCCTCTCGTCAGCAGGGAGTAGGAATGTGTGAAGGGGTGCTGCGTAGGCTGCCAAAAATATTTTCAGGTGTGGTACCGCTCGTGGCACGTAGGAGCGCAACCCGGGCTCGTCAGCCCCACCGGCTCAAGGGAGCCTGAATGTACAAGTAAGTCCAGTGGGTCGCTCACCACTTATCCTACCAGCGTGTAGCCCCGATGCGTTGTGGTCCTTGTAGTCAGCATCAGCGGGTGCGCCTCTGCCTGGGTCTTGAGGAAAAATCAGTCGCGTTGGCCATCCCTGGACACCGGTGTTTCGAGGTTGTTGCCTCTCGTCAGCAGGGAGTAGGAATGTGTGAAGGGGTGCTGCGTAGGCTGCAAAAATATTTTCAGGTGTGGTACCGCTCGTGGCACGTAGGAGCGCAACCCGGGCTCGTCAGCCCCACCGGCTCAAGGGAGCCTGAATGTACAAGTAAGTCCAGTGGGTCGCTCACCACTTATCCTACCAGCGTGTAGCCCCGATGCGTTGTGGTCCTTGTAGTCAGCATCAGCGGGTGCGCCTCTGCCTGGGTCTTGAGGAAAAATCAGTCGCGTTGGCCATCCCTGGACACCGGTGTTTCGAGGTTGTTGCCTCTCGTCAGCAGGGAGTAGGAATGTGTGAAGGGGTGCTGCGTAGGCTGCCAAAAATATTTTCAGGTGTGGTACCGCTCGTGGCACGTAGGAGCGCAACCCGGGCTCGTCAGCCCCACCGGCTCAAGGGAGCCTGAATGTACAAGTAAGTCCAGTGGGTCGCTCACCACTTATCCTACCAGCGTGTAGCCCCGATGCGTTGTGGTCCTTGTAGTCAGCATCAGCGGGTGCGCCTCTGCCTGGGTCTTGAGGAAAAATCAGTCGCGTTGGCCATCCCTGGACACCGGTGTTTCGAGGTTGTTGCCTCTCGTCAGCAGGGAGTAGGAATGTGTGAAGGGGTGCTGCGTAGGCTGCCAAAAATATTTTCAGGTGTGGTACCGCTCGTGGCACGTAGGAGCGCAACCCGGGCTCGTCAGCCCCACCGGCTCAAGGGAGCCTGAATGTACAAGTAAGTCCAGTGGGTCGCTCACCACTTATCCTACCAGCGTGTAGCCCCGATGCGTTGTGGTCCTTGTAGTCAGCATCAGCGGGTGCGCCTCTGCCTGGGTCTTGAGGAAAAATCAGTCGCGTTGGCCATCCCTGGACACCGGTGTTTCGAGGTTGTTGCCTCTCGTCAGCAGGGAGTAGGAATGTGTGAAGGGGTGCTGCGTAGGCTGCCAAAAATATTTTCAGGTGTGGTACCGCTCGTGGCACGTAGGAGCGCAACCCGGGCTCGTCAGCCCCACCGGCTCAAGGGAGCCTGAATGTACAAGTAAGTCCAGTGGGTCGCTCACCACTTATCCTACCAGCGTGTAGCCCCGATGCGTTGTGGTCCTTGTAGTCAGCATCAGCGGGTGCGCCTCTGCCTGGGTCTTGAGGAAAAATCAGTCGCGTTGGCCATCCCTGGACACCGGTGTTTCGAGGTTGTTGCCTCTCGTCAGCAGGGAGTAGGAATGTGTGAAGGGGTGCTGCGTAGGCTGCCAAAAATATTTTCAGGTGTGGTACCGCTCGTGGCACGTAGGAGCGCAACCCGGGCTCGTCAGCCCCACCGGCTCAAGGGAGCCTGAATGTACAAGTAAGTCCAGTGGGTCGCTCACCACTTATCCTACCAGCGTGTAGCCCCGATGCGTTGTGGTCCTTGTAGTCAGCATCAGCGGGTGCGCCTCTGCCTGGGTCTTGAGGAAAAATCAGTCGCGTTGGCCATCCCTGGACACCGGTGTTTCGAGGTTGTTGCCTCTCGTCAGCAGGGAGTAGGAATGTGTGAAGGGGTGCTGCGTAGGCTGCCAAAAATATTTTCAGGTGTGGTACCGCTCGTGGCACGTAGGAGCGCAACCCGGGCTCATCAGCCCCACCGGCTCAAGGGAGCCTGAATGTACAAGTAAGTCCAGTGGGTCGCTCACCACTTATCCTACCAGCGTGTAGCCCCGATGCGTTGTGGTCCTTGTAGTCAGCATCAGCGGGTGCGCCTCTGCCTGGGTCTTGAGGAAAAATCAGTCGCGTTGGCCATCCCTGGACACCGGTGTTTCGAGGTTGTTGCCTCTCGTCAGCAGGGAGTAGGAATGTGTGAAGGGGTGCTGCGTAGGCTGCCAAAAATATTTTCAGGTGTGGTACCGCTCGTGGCACGTAGGAGCGCAACCCGGGCTCGTCAGCCCCACCGGCTCAAGGGAGCCTGAATGTACAAGTAAGTCCAGTGGGTCGCTCACCACTTATCCTACCAGCGTCCCAGGCAGAGGCGCACCCGCTGATGCTGGACTACAAGGACCACAACGCATCGGGGCTACACGCTGGTAGGATAAGTGTGAGCGACCCACTGGACTTACTTGTACATTCAGGTTGTTGCCTCCCTTGAGCCGGTGGGGCTGACGAGCCCGGGTTGCGCTCCTACGTGCCACGAGCGGTACCACACCTGAAAATATTTTTTAAGGTTGGCAGCCTACGCAGCACCCCTTCACACATTCCTACTCCCTGCTGACGAGAGGCAACAACCTCGAAACACCGGTGTCCAGGGATGGCCAACGCGACTGATTTTTCCTCAAGACCCAGGCAGAGGCGCACCCGCTGATGCTGACTACAAGGACCACAACGCATCGGGGCTACACGCTGGTAGGATAAGTGGTGAGCGACCCACTGGACTTACTTGTACATTCAGGCTCCCTTGAGCCGGTGGGGCTGACGAGCCCGGGTTGCGCTCCTACGTGCCACGAGCGGTACCACACCTGAAAATATTTTTGGCAGCCTACGCAGCACCCCTTCACACATTCCTACTCCCTGCTGACGAGAGGCAACAACCTCGAAACACCGGTGTCCAGGGATGGCCAACGCGACTGATTTTTCCTCAAGACCCAGGCAGAGGCGCACCCGCTGATGCTGACTACAAGGACCACAACGCATCGGGGCTACACGCTGGTAGGATAAGTGGTGAGCGACCCACTGGACTTACTTGTACATTCAGGCTCCCTTGAGCCGGTGGGGCTGACGAGCCCGGGTTGCGCTCCTACGTGCCACGAGCGGTACCACACCTGAAAATATTTTTGGCAGCCTACGCAGCACCCCTTCACACATTCCTACTCCCTGCTGACGAGAGGCAACAACCTCGAAACACCGGTGTCCAGGGATGGCCAACGCGACTGATTTTTCCTCAAGACCCAGGCAGAGGCGCACCCGCTGATGCTGACTACAAGGACCACAACGCATCGGGGCTACACGCTGGTAGGATAAGTGGTGAGCGACCCACTGGACTTACTTGTACATTCAGGCTCCCTTGAGCCGGTGGGGCTGACGAGCCCGGGTTGCGCTCCTACGTGCCACGAGCGGTACCACACCTGAAAATATTTTGGCAGCCTACGCAGCACCCCTTCACACATTCCTACTCCCTGCTGACGAGAGGCAACAACCTCGAAACACCGGTGTCCAGGGATGGCCAACGCGACTGATTTTTCCTCAAGACCCAGGCAGAGGCGCACCCGCTGATGCTGACTACAAGGACCACAACGCATCGGGGCTACACGCTGGTAGGATAAGTGGTGAGCGACCCACTGGACTTACTTGTACATTCAGGCTCCCTTGAGCCGGTGGGGCTGACGAGCCCGGGTTGCGCTCCTACGTGCCACGAGCGGTACCACACCTGAAAATATTTTTGGCAGCCTACGCAGCACCCCTTCACACATTCCTACTCCCTGCTGACGAGAGGCAACAACCTCGAAACACCGGTGTCCAGGGATGGCCAACGCGACTGATTTTTCCTCAAGACCCAGGCAGAGGCGCACCCGCTGATGCTGACTACAAGGACCACAACGCATCGGGGCTACACGCTGGTAGGATAAGTGGTGAGCGACCCACTGGACTTACTTGTACATTCAGGCTCCCTTGAGCCGGTGGGGCTGACGAGCCCGGGTTGCGCTCCTACGTGCCACGAGCGGTACCACACCTGAAAATATTTTTGGCAGCCTACGCAGCACCCCTTCACACATTCCTACTCCCTGCTGACGAGAGGCAACAACCTCGAAACACCGGTGTCCAGGGATGGCCAACGCGACTGATTTTTCCTCAAGACCCAGGCAGAGGCGCACCCGCTGATGCTGACTACAAGGACCACAACGCATCGGGGCTACACGCTGGTAGGATAAGTGGTGAGCGACCCACTGGACTTACTTGTACATTCAGGCTCCCTTGAGCCGGTGGGGCTGACGAGCCCGGGTTGCGCTCCTACGTGCCACGAGCGGTACCACACCTGAAAATATTTTTGGCAGCCTACGCAGCACCCCTTCACACATTCCTACTCCTTGCTGACGAGAGGCAACAACCTCGAAACACCGGTGTCCAGGGATGGCCAACGCGACTGATTTTTCCTCAAGACCCAGGCAGAGGCGCACCCGCTGATGCTGACTACAAGGACCACAACGCATCGGGGCTACACGCTGGTAGGATAAGTGGTGAGCGACCCACTGGACTTACTTGTACATTCAGGCTCCCTTGAGCCGGTGGGGCTGACGAGCCCGGGTTGCGCTCCTACGTGCCATGAGCGGTACCACACCTGAAAATATTTTTGGCAGCCTACGCAGCACCCCTTCACACATTCCTACTCCCTGCTGACGAGAGGCAACAACCTCGAAACACCGGTGTCCAGGGATGGCCAACGCGACTGATTTTTCCTCAAGACCCAGGCAGAGGCGCACCCGCTGATGCTGACTACAAGGACCACAACGCATCGGGGCTACACGCTGGTAGGATAAGTGGTGAGCGACCCACTGGACTTACTTGTACATTCAGGCTCCCTTGAGCCGGTGGGGCTGACGAGCCCGGGTTGCGCTCCTACGTGCCACGAGCGGTACCACACCTGAAAATATTTTTGGCAGCCTACGCAGCACCCCTTCACACATTCCTACTCCCTGCTGACGAGAGGCAACAACCTCGAAACACCGGTGTCCAGGGATGGCCAACGCGACTGATTTTTCCTCAAGACCCAGGCAGAGGCGCACCCGCTGATGCTGACTACAAGGACCACAACGCATCGGGGCTACACGCTGGTAGGATAAGTGGTGAGCGACCCACTGGACTTACTTGTACATTCAGGCTCCCTTGAGCCGGTGGGGCTGACGAGCCCGGGTTGCGCTCCTACGTGCCACGAGCGGTACCACACCTGAAAATATTTTTGGCAGCCTACGCAGCACCCCTTCACACATTCCTACTCCCTGCTGACGAGAGGCAACAACCTCGAAACACCGGTGTCCAGGGATGGCCAACGCGACTGATTTTTCCTCAAGACCCAGGCAGAGGCGCACCCGCTGATGCTGACTACAAGGACCACAACGCATCGGGGCTACACGCTGGTAGGATAAGTGGTGAGCGACCCACTGGACTTACTTGTACATTCAGGCTCCCTTGAGCCGGTGGGGCTGACGAGCCCGGGTTGCGCTCCTACGTGCCACGAGCGGTACCACACCTGAAAATATTTTTGGCAGCCTACGCAGCACCCCTTCACACATTCCTACTCCCTGCTGACGAGAGGCAACAACCTCGAAACACCGGTGTCCAGGGATGGCCAACGCGACTGATTTTTCCTCAAGACCCAGGCAGAGGCGCACCCGCTGATGCTGACTACAAGGACCACAACGCATCGGGGCTACACGCTGGTAGGATAAGTGGTGAGCGACCCACTGGACTTACTTGTACATTCAGGCTCCCTTGAGCCGGTGGGGCTGACGAGCCCGGGTTGCGCTCCTACGTGCCACGAGCGGTACCACACCTGAAAATATTTTTGGCAGCCTACGCAGCACCCCTTCACACATTCCTACTCCCTGCTGACGAGAGGCAACAACCTCGAAACACCGGTGTCCAGGGATGGCCAACGCGACTGATTTTTCCTCAAGACCCAGGCAGAGGCGCACCCGCTGATGCTGACTACAAGGACCACAACGCATCGGGGCTACACGCTGGTAGGATAAGTGGTGAGCGACCCACTGGACTTACTTGTACATTCAGGCTCCCTTGAGCCGGTGGGGCTGACGAGCCCGGGTTGCGCTCCTACGTGCCACGAGCGGTACCACACCTGAAAATATTTTTGGCAGCCTACGCAGCACCCCTTCACACATTCCTACTCCCTGCTGACGAGAGGCAACAACCTCGAAACACCGGTGTCCAGGGATGGCCAACGCGACTGATTTTTCCTCAAGACCCAGGCAGAGGCGCACCCGCTGATGCTGACTACAAGGACCACAACGCATCGGGGCTACACGCTGGTAGGATAAGTGGTGAGCGACCCACTGGACTTACTTGTACATTCAGGCTCCCTTGAGCCGGTGGGGCTGACGAGCCCGGGTTGCGCTCCTACGTGCCACGAGCGGTACCACACCTGAAAATATTTTTGGCAGCCTACGCAGCACCCCTTCACACATTCCTACTCCCTGCTGACGAGAGGCAACAACCTCGAAACACCGGTGTCCAGGGATGGCCAACGCGACTGATTTTTCCTCAAGACCCAGGCAGAGGCGCACCCGCTGATGCTGACTACAAGGACCACAACGCATCGGGGCTACACGCTGGTAGGATAAGTGGTGAGCGACCCACTGGACTTACTTGTACATTCAGGCTCCCTTGAGCCGGTGGGGCTGACGAGCCCGGGTTGCGCTCCTACGTGCCACGAGCGGTACCACACCTGAAAATATTTTTGGCAGCCTACGCAGCACCCCTTCACACATTCCTACTCCCTGCTGACGAGAGGCAACAACCTCGAAACACCGGTGTCCAGGGATGGCCAACGCGACTGATTTTTCCTCAAGACCCAGGCAGAGGCGCACCCGCTGATGCTGACTACAAGGACCACAACGCATCGGGGCTACACGCTGGTAGGATAAGTGGTGAGCGACCCACTGGACTTACTTGTACATTCAGGCTCCCTTGAGCCGGTGGGGCTGACGAGCCCGGGTTGCGCTCCTACGTGCCACGAGCGGTACCACACCTGAAAATATTTTTGGCAGCCTACGCAGCACCCCTTCACACATTCCTACTCCCTGCTGACGAGAGGCAACAACCTCGAAACACCGGTGTCCAGGGATGGCCAACGCGACTGATTTTTCCTCAAGACCCAGGCAGAGGCGCACCCGCTGATGCTGACTACAAGGACCACAACGCATCGGGGCTACACGCTGGTAGGATAAGTGGTGAGCGACCCACTGGACTTACTTGTACATTCAGGCTCCCTTGAGCCGGTGGGGCTGACGAGCCCGGGTTGCGCTCCTACGTGCCACGAGCGGTACCACACCTGAAAATATTTTTGGCAGCCTACGCAGCACCCCTTCACACATTCCTACTCCCTGCTGACGAGAGGCAACAACCTCGAAACACCGGTGTCCAGGGATGGCCAACGCGACTGATTTTTCCTCAAGACCCAGGCAGAGGCGCACCCGCTGATGCTGACTACAAGGACCACAACGCATCGGGGCTACACGCTGGTAGGATAAGTGGTGAGCGACCCACTGGACTTACTTGTACATTCAGGCTCCCTTGAGCCGGTGGGGCTGACGAGCCCGGGTTGCGCTCCTACGTGCCACGAGCGGTACCACACCTGAAAATATTTTTGGCAGCCTACGCAGCACCCCTTCACACATTCCTACTCCCTGCTGACGAGAGGCAACAACCTCGAAACACCGGTGTCCAGGGATGGCCAACGCGACTGATTTTTCCTCAAGACCCAGGCAGAGGCGCACCCGCTGATGCTGACTACAAGGACCACAACGCATCGGGGCTACACGCTGGTAGGATAAGTGGTGAGCGACCCACTGGACTTACTTGTACATTCAGGCTCCCTTGAGCCGGTGGGGCTGACGAGCCCGGGTTGCGCTCCTATGTGCCACGAGCGGTACCACACCTGAAAATATTTTTGGCAGCCTACGCAGCACCCCTTCACACATTCCTACTCCCTGCTGACGAGAGGCAACAACCTCGAAACACCGGTGTCCAGGGATGGCCAACGCGACTGATTTTTCCTCAAGACCCAGGCAGAGGCGCACCCGCTGATGCTGACTACAAGGACCACAACGCATCGGGGCTACACGCTGGTAGGATAAGTGGTGAGCGACCCACTGGACTTACTTGTACATTCAGGCTCCCTTGAGCCGGTGGGGCTGACGAGCCCGGGTTGCGCTCCTACGTGCCACGAGCGGTACCACACCTGAAAATATTTTTGGCAGCCTACGCAGCACCCCTTCACACATTCCTACTCCCTGCTGACGAGAGGCAACAACCTCGAAACACCGGTGTCCAGGGATGGCCAACGCGACTGATTTTTCCTCAAGACCCAGGCAGAGGCGCACCCGCTGATGCTGACTACAAGGACCACAACGCATCGGGGCTACACGCTGGTAGGATAAGTGGTGAGCGACCCACTGGACTTACTTGTACATTCAGGCTCCCTTGAGCCGGTGGGGCTGACGAGCCCGGGTTGCGCTCCTACGTGCCACGAGCGGTACCACACCTGAAAATATTTTTGGCAGCCTACGCAGCACCCCTTCACACATTCCTACTCCCTGCTGACGAGAGGCAACAACCTCGAAACACCGGTGTCCAGGGATGGCCAACGCGACTGATTTTTCCTCAAGACCCAGGCAGAGGCGCACCCGCTGATGCTGACTACAAGGACCACAACGCATCGGGGCTACACGCTGGTAGGATAAGTGGTGAGCGACCCACTGGACTTACTTGTACATTCAGGCTCCCTTGAGCCGGTGGGGCTGACGAGCCCGGGTTGCGCTCCTACGTGCCACGAGCGGTACCACACCTGAAAATATTTTTGGCAGCCTACGCAGCACCCCTTCACACATTCCTACTCCCTGCTGACGAGAGGCAACAACCTCGAAACACCGGTGTCCAGGGATGGCCAACGCGACTGATTTTTCCTCAAGACCCAGGCAGAGGCGCACCCGCTGATGCTGACTACAAGGACCACAACGCATCGGGGCTACACGCTGGTAGGATAAGTGGTGAGCGACCCACTGGACTTACTTGTACATTCAGGCTCCCTTGAGCCGGTGGGGCTGACGAGCCCGGGTTGCGCTCCTACGTGCCACGAGCGGTACCACACCTGAAAATATTTTTGGCAGCCTACGCAGCACCCCTTCACACATTCCTACTCCCTGCTGACGAGAGGCAACAACCTCGAAACACCGGTGTCCAGGGATGGCCAACGCGACTGATTTTTCCTCAAGACCCAGGCAGAGGCGCACCCGCTGATGCTGACTACAAGGACCACAACGCATCGGGGCTACACGCTGGTAGGATAAGTGGTGAGCGACCCACTGGACTTATTTTTTACAACTATATTTTTGTAAACGATATTTTGTACTCGATATTTTTGTACTTACCTGTTTGTACATAGAAACTCGATATTTTGGCTGTAGATATTTTTTCCTCGATATTTTAGGTAGTCGATATTTTGGCAGTCGATATTATTTCAGTGATCCAGTCACATTCTCAGCTCCCAAAATTATTTTTTCATAACGGGTCATTCTGCTATTGGTCATGTACTGTGTCTTTGCTCTAGTAAGGAGAATCTCCACAGAATGAGGTACATACAGCCTCACAGGAAATCCCATTACTTTTTCTTCACTTTGCTCCAGACTTACACTGGTTGCTGCTACTGCGTTCAGACAACCTGGCAACGCTTTTGCAACAGGGTCCAAAACAGCTGAGAAATACGCAATTGGCTTTCTCAATTTTCCATGTCTCTGAACCAATACTGACAAAGCACATCCTTCTCGCTCACTGTAGTAAAGTTCAAATTCCTTCTCATAATCAGGCATTTCTAAAGCTGGTGCTTCACACAGTTTAGTTTTCAGCTGTTCAAATGCTTCCATCTCTCTTTTGGTCAGAACAATTGGATCTCTGATGTCTGCTTTTGTCAATCTCTGTAAAGGTTTTGCAATCAATGAAAAACCACTAATCCACTGTCTGCAATACCCTACCATTCCCAAAAACATTCTCACCTGTCTTTGAGTTTTAGGTGGCTGCATTCCTTGTATCATTTTGATTCTTTCATTTGTAACTTGTCTAATTCCCTTAGCAATCTTGTGACCTTAGTATTGTACTTCATTTTGACAAAACTGCAATTTTGATGGAGATACTTTATGTCCCTCCCCAGCCAAATGATTTAACAATGCTATGGTGTCAGTTACACACGCATCCTTTGTTTTTGATGCAACCAATAGATCATCACTGTACTGTACTAACACAGACTCTCCAGGCATGCTCAGATTTTCTAACGATTTCTTTAATAGCTGATTAAAAATCGATGGACTTTCAGTGTACCCTTGCGGAATTCTACACCATGCTACGATACGATTCTGGAAACGGAACGCAAAAATTGGTTGGCTTTCTGGATGCAACGGAACAGTAAAGATCGCATTGCACAGATCAATCACAGTGTGCCATTCTGCATCATGAGGAATTTGGTACAACATAACTGCTGGATTCGAGACAATTGGACCACATGGGACAACGATTTAATTAACCTTCCTCAGGTCTTGTACAATTCTAAAAGTTCCGTTTGGCTTTTTCAATCCCATAATTGGTGAATTGCAAGGACTGCTTTCTATTTCTCTCAGAATTCCCTGCTCAATCATTTTATCAATCACTGGAGTTATTCCTTCAATTACTTCTGTAGTCATTTTATATTGAGGTATATTTGGGTAACTTGCACCTTCTTTTACTGTAACTTTCACAGGATCAACCCCTTTCATCAAACCTATATCTTTTCCAGTGAAATCCCACACCTTTTCTTTCACTGCTTCTTTTAATTCAACAGGAATCTTTTCTTTGTCGAAAACAGGAAACAGTTTATCCTGCTCTGCCTCAACCATGAGCATTGCCAGTTTATACAAGCTATCTTCATCTGAAGTTTGCATCTTCATCTGAAGTTTGCAATTCTATGCCATCCGGTGAACAGTATATGGCACAGTTAATCTTGCACAGTATATCTCTACCTAACAAATTAACAGGACTACTATCACACACCACAAATCGATGCATGTCTTTGAAAGTTCCAATTTCTATTTCAACTGGTTTTGTTAAGGGAATCTGGTCCTAGATTTCTAACCTAGTCCTTCGGTATCGGGGCTTGGCTAAGATCTTCCGGCCACCAGATATTCGAGTCGAGAGGGGATGACTGATTAAAAAAGAGCACTTCAGTTTTTGCTGCGTTTAGTCTCAGAAAATTAAGATCCATCCAATTAGCAATGTCTCTGATACAGGATTTGAGAGGGTCAAAGGTGGAAGAAGATGGCTTCTCAAAGGTAAAAAGCAGCTGAATGTCGTCGGCATACGACGTGGTTTTGATACCAGACTTGGAAATCATATCAGCTAACGGGGCAAAATAAACATTAAAGAGAAGAGGACTTAATGAGGAGCCCTGGGGGACACCCCATTTCAATGGTCTAGGTGTGGAAGTGAAGGGGGGGGTGTGAACACATTGCGTACGATTAGTTAAATGTAAATGTAAATGTAAATGTAGTATACTTGTAAAGCGCACAGCTGCCCCAGCAATGGGGCGTCCCGGCACTGTATAACTCTGGGGAACCCGTCCTGGCTTTCCCTGTGGGATGGTCCCTTGCTGGGAGTCCCCAAGGTGGAGCCAGGCATCCCCGGAATTGGTGGGGCCGTTGTGGAGATTAGGCAAGCTAATGCCCAGAGTTGCCGAGTGGAACCCCTGATTAGAGTAAGCACCGAAGCGAGAATTATCGAGTCCGCTGAACAAGGTCCACGACCCTGCCGCGTCGGGAATTGAACCCTGGTCCCGGGCTGACTTCTGCTCTCAGCCCTGCAGCCTCTAACCAGTGAGCCACACTACTCCTTAAAAAGGAACCTATCCACTTAAGGACCTTGCCCAGTATTCCTAGTTTCCTCAGTCTGTCCAGTAATATGGGGTGAGAGACGGTGTCGAATGCTGCTGATAAATCCAGCAAAAAACACAGTTGATGGACAGAATGTAGAACAATGTCATACATTCTCCCCAGTACAAGGATCTGGGCCTAAATCCATCGTTTTTTTGCACTCCACACCACCCTGGGTTAGACACTGGCTATATGCAAATCAGCTCTGACCCTGTGCCTTATGGGAACAGTCCAGTCCGAACTACCAAGCCATGTCTTTCCCAGACCGGAATCAAGCATCCAAGGACCGGTTTCTGGCTATCAGCCTTCATCAGCAGCACCAGCACCGCCCTCGAGCCCTGATCCAATGTCCATCGGACAGAGTCTGCCATCTCAATTAGGGCCGACTCTGTGCTGTAACCTTTACTGAAGCCATGCTGGGAATCATGGAAAAGGTCATGGCTCTCGATGAAGCCCGCAATTTGTTGATGGGCTAATCGCTCCAAGATTTTAGCTGGAGCGGGAAGAAGCGATATCGGCCTATAGTTAGCCGGATTGTCAGGATCTAAATTGGCCTTTTTTAGAATCGGCACTAGGGAAGCATGCTTCCATACTTCCGGGTAGATGCCTAAGCTCAAAGAGGAGTTCCATATAAGGTTGAAATAAGGATTGAGGAAAGAAGCTAACGCTTTATACTGTTTTATCGGCCAGGGGTCCCCCGGGTGTCTGACCTGCATCAAAATAATTCCCTGAGAGAGGACTCCTCAGGTATTTTGGTAAACTCAGGGAGGATAGGACCATGAATATACACATCAATCGGTTCCATAGGGGGTCAATTGCTCTCTCCACTAGGAAAAGAGGCATAAATCTGGGCTATCTTGTCCTCAAAAAATTCAGAAAGCTTAGAACAAAGTTCTTGAGAAACAGGGTGCTGACGAATCAGTGCCTGTGGGTCAGTAAATGACCTAACAATAGAGAAAATTGCTCACGGGGCATTACTGGCTTTTTCAATTTTCTCAGCTAAAAAGTCTCTTTTGTGTTGGACAATCAGCTTTCAATACTCTTTGAGGGCTCTACGGTACTCAAGTTTACTTTCTATTGAGTACCCTGATCTCCAGCGCCGTTCCAATACTTTGCAGGCTGATTTATGAAGACGTAATTCGTCCGAATACCAAGGGGCCGCTGGTGAAGCCCTAAAAGTTTTTATCGGCCGGGAAGGGGCCAGTGAGTCGATTGCATTACATATCCACTCATAGAGATTGGAAATGCGGGAATCTAAGTTCTCCACCTGGGGAGGACAGCTATCCTTAAGATACTCAGACAGAGAACTGTGAGAAATCTTGCTCCAATTTCTTCCCATCAACCGCGGCGTAGACGTAGGTTTGTCTATGCGGGTCAAAAGAACAGAAAAAGGAACAATAAAATGATCAGACCATATTACAGGAATAGGGTCCTCAATGAAAATCTCAGGAAGATTGGAGCAGATTAGATCTAAAATATGCCCAGCTTTGTGAGTGGGAAGGCCCACTAACTGAGGCAATCCACAAGCTGCCAAAGAGGATAGAAAGTTGGAGCTAGTGGGGCAAGAAAGGTCGTCGACATGCAGGTTACAGTCTCCAAGGACCGTAAAGTTAGCGTAATGGGCACATGATTGGGCAATGTAGTCCAGCAAAACCGGTAGGTGGGAGGGGCTAGAATTAGGGGGCCTATATAATAAAAGACCCGAAAAAGCAACAGAAGCTGAGAGATTTATGCAGAAAGGAAGCCCCTCAACGGTATCAATGGGGTCCAATTGTGAGGAGGCAACTGCCCACTTATTTTTGTAAACAATGGCCACTCCACCTCCTTTCTTACCGCCTTGTCGATTGGCGCAGATAATACTAAAACCCTCAGGGATAGCCAGGGCAATGGCAGGATTAGTTTCCTCGTTAAGCCAGGTCTCGGTCAAAAAGAAAAAATCCCAATCGTTATAAGAGAGGGATTGCAGAATATCAAGAGAATGCTTGACCAGAGACCGGCAATTTCTCACAATAAAATGCATATTTTTAAAATTATCAACATGTAAACTCCCACCCAAAGATGCGACTAAAATCTACTCATAAATTAGCACTTAAAGTGAGTCACAGTATTGAGGGTCCATATCTTCGGTGTTTCATAGGGGCCACTTTAACAAAGCATTAACAAAATTAAGCAATAACGTAAACGAGGCACAAGTAATTTCAGGAAAATTTTAAAAATAGACATGTATGAGTTCTTAAGAATTCTGAAGTGCACAAGGAAAAACACAAATCTCCACCGAGATATCTCAAGCTAGAGTGAAAACATTAATTGACATGCAAGTTTCAGGCTTAGTAATCCAACTAACTAATGCAGAGCAATCTACCACATTTAAGTGCATTTAGGCTCTACCTAAGCACTTGAACTTCAAAGTTCATGGTTCTGTGCTGTATAATCTAACCGATGTGCAATATTCAGTGACATGTCAGTGCAAATGAGCTCTACTTATGTAATTGGAAATCAAAATACAAGGTACTGTGATGGAAAGTCCTTACACACAAGGTTAGGGATCCCGAATGGGAACGGTAGGAGGGTAGAGAGGTCCTCAGTGCAAGAGGGTAGAAGGGATATGTCATCCCGATCATAGACTCTAAAACAAAATATGATCCCCTCTGGAACCAGGATGGCTCTTGGAGAAGACTGGGGGATGGTCAGTATGCCAGGTGGCAACACATACACTATTGTGGGTGGGAAGGGAAAGAGACCCTTTTCTTTATATAACCCTCGCTCACTCTGGTAGTGACATGATTCATCATCGGGTTCACCGCAACTGCTAGAGGTCGGGGTGGGCTAAATCGTATTCCAGGGAGCACGTATGAAGACTGGGTGTATGGGGGTGTAACTTTAAAGATAAAATTCCTCTCCCACTCCAAAAGTATCTTTTATTCATAGGGTAGG
Organism: Lissotriton helveticus; assembly: GCF_964261635.1. NCBI lineage: Eukaryota > Metazoa > Chordata > Amphibia > Caudata > Salamandridae > Lissotriton > Lissotriton helveticus. The sequence continues at coordinate 523,128,308 of NC_136060.1, forward strand.
AGAGAAGATTAAAAATAGTATGTAGGGCTAAGGGTGTGATGGTCTATGACCCTAAAACACAAACATGTTTCAGCCCTATCCTATGGGCCTATCTAAGGGCCTGGGCTTTCATCAGGGCGGAAAGCGATGAAGTCACTTCCCCCGAAGACGTGAATGACCTGTGCATGCAATTTGCATGTGAAAGAATTTAGAGAAAGGCATATACTTGCTGCAGCATTTTCAGGAAATTACCTGTAGAAATTGTTTTTGCGTAAAGAGAATATATGTTAAATTTGATAATATACAGTTTTCATATTGTGGGTGATAGAGTCACTCAACCAATTTTGAAAGAGGTACCTGATCCCACGGGAGCATGAGAGGGAGGCCTTGTAGTTACACACTATGTAAAGACACCGGAAAAAATGCCAGAGAATTATTAGGCAATTGAACGTCAAGTATGGTTTTACAGAGTTCCCCCCAAAAATAATAATAAGCCTCCAGCTGAATCCACAGACATGGAGGGTTAGAAAACTTACTTTGTCAAAGGTCCTGTCCCTGCATGTAACCTACTGTTGACTCAGCTCCCCAGCTTGCGGTAGCTGTAAAGAAATTGGTGCTCGGTTTAAGTAACAATGTATTGTAGAGGCCAGGGCCGGTGTTTTCCCTCCTTACCTACCTCCAGAGAAGCTGATTGGTTGCAATATGGGGGCTCGTCCAGGAGTGGAGTCTGGGCATGCCAGTTCCTGCATTGTTAATGGAGACACGGAGCTTCCGTGCAAGGCCCGACCGTATGTCATGTGTGGGCTTGTTCACTATATCGCGGGTGGTTGTCAGGATACATGTAAAACCAGAGGGGTCGCGCCACGGTAGAGCGGGGGTGGCAATATTAGCATGCATGTCCAATATTTTTACTTGCAGGCCCAAGGGCTTAATAATGGAAGCACAGACGTGGATTCCATATATGTTGCATTTTGGGTAATGTAGTCCACCTTTTTGGCTCTGTATTGCAACATGGGCTGCCACGTTAGGCATGTGTAGTGTTCAAAAGCAGATCAGGAATATTTGTAATTTATACAATGTGAGAGACATGATCACAAAAATCAGTTCATACACCAACATATGGTAATTGCATTATATATTTCACCAGTGGGGTGCCCATGTCCAAAAAGAGGGGGCATGCGCACAATAACGACTTGTAGTGGTGAAGTGCCACTAATTTAGGAAATCGGGAGCCTATGAGGCGCTCAGAGTGCCATGGGAAGTACTAATTGTTTAGGTACACTGCGGGAGCAACCAGGGAGGCCAAAGTTTGAAATTTTCTGAATGCCTGTAGTAGCAGGATAGTTTTACATATCTCCAGAGGGGGCTCAACATGTTAAGTTGAATGCCATGTTGTAATATTTCTCTGAGATAGTTGTGGTCTGTAAACTCTCTCTATAATAAATTGTTAAGCCGGTTCCAAGGGATATCATCATTGAGTCCTTTGATATGTGTTTTTAAATGGTAAACCCAGTGTTGTTCCTTAAGAAGAAGTCCATTGTGTACCCAATTAGCTGTGGTAATTTTTCAATGATTATCCAATTGAGGTCAGTATCTGTATGTTGCAACTCCAGGAAGTGGGCAGTGAGTTTGGACGTGACCCTTTTTCATCTGATGGTGCACCTGTGTTCACTGATGCACACATTTATCTTCCTGGTGGACATTCCAATATACTTCAGTTAGCATTGGCAGGTAGTCATAAAGATGGCAGTATTACTGTTGCAATTAGTGTGCACTCTTTGTTCCTATGGGGTATGCCGTTCCAGGTCAATTGAGTTGGTGTGAGTTATAAATGGGAAGAATGTGCAATTCCTGCCTGTGAAATGTCCTGTGACGGAGGGAGCTCCCATAGTGTACTCTGTTGGCTTTTTGCATTTGTTGCACTTTTGCTATCCACCACCCTGTCTCTGATGTTACATTTTTTTCTGAACAAGAGATGTTAGATGGCAAGTTTGAGGTCATCACACATATCAAGGCTCTTGATTTAGGTCTCACTGGGAATGTTGTGTACCTGTTTTTTGGCCTTGTTAATGACATGGACTGGGTATCCAAGTTTCTGGAGGTTTTTGCTCAGGTTTGTTGCTTTTCTCTTGAAGTTGTAAGTAGGGTCCCCTAGAAAAACTAATTTCCCAATAAAAGCGATGAAACCCATAGATACCTAACCATTAGGTTTGTGCTTCTTCTTTCATAGTTAAATGCGCTGATACAATACGGCGACATCGTGATCCTGAGATATAGAAAAGATATCTACCGATTTCCTGAAAACATGTAGGTCATAATTAGATTTTAAATCTACTCTTGGTGAAGGTTGGTAAAAAGCACGGACTACTATATCTGCACTTGTGGTGTTATCTACTAGACTTCTATCCAAAACTTGAGAATTTCCGTTCCTTCTTCTTACTTTTCTCACAATCACGCTTATGAGGTCTACGACCAAGATATGGAGTCTTTAAGGTTATTGCAGTGGTCACACCCCACTATTATTCTTCAGCACATAACATATGTTTTGAAAAGAAATAACAATGTTTTTGGTTCTAGATACTGCACAGAAACTCATAAACTTATTGTATTATTGCAGATACCAAGAACCCCCAGTTTGAATTGGAATTGTATGTTTTTCGGCCCTTATGAAGGTGATCATATCTTGCTTTCACCGAAACGTGCGTAGGCCAATTACACACATCTGAGAATACCATCTAAGAATCATGTCAAGACAAATGATCACCCACAAATTAAAATGATGGACTGATGCCTTCTGGAAGTACAGACATAGAAAAAACTGTATCTCTGTAAAAGGTCTTTGTCTCAGATTTTGTTCTTTTCTTAATAATTACATTTGCACAGTATGAGAGTTAGTATGTCTGAGAAGAATGAATGGTGAGAAAGGTTGAATGACAGTATGATTTTGATTTCACTCGAGTTCTTTATTTCCTGTGGGGGTCACTGAAATAATATCTTATGGAATTGTAAATTATAACTGATGTTCTCTTTTCATTTTCACAAGTTACTGTAAAAATGTATAAATCGTTTTTATAAAAAAAAAAAAAAAATAGACACATTTATACAAAAAAAGAAAGACAAAATGTATTTTGAACAATAAAATATAATCTAAATGAAAGTTACTTTTTCCTGAAATTTTGTATCTGTGTTGTACACTTGAAATTGTTTGTAGAGTTAATACCAATTGAAAAATCAGATAGGTCTGACAAGAGGTTTTGTATATTTTGTGTTCCTAATCTCACTCCTCTTGGACCTCAAAGAAACAGGGGGTACCTTAGCTTCATAGTGCTTTTGTCTTGAAGTCCTCTATCTTAGAACCGTTGTGTCTGATGCACAGATATTGACCCGTGGGTAGGTTCTCCGTCAGCGCTCTTGGCTACCTCTTCTACAGGAACCATCCCGGTTCCAGAGGGAATACTATTTTGTATTTGAGTCTATTACAGGGAGGACTTATCCCTTCCACCCTCTTTACGGAGGACCTCTCTACCCTCCTATGGTTCCCATTCACAATCCCTAACCTCGTTTGTAAGAATATTAGAACAACGCACAGCTGTAGGATACAATTAAATAAGACAACATTTATCTAGAAACACGCACTCCTCACTACTTCCCCACACACCTTAACTTTTTCTTGTGCTCTTACCCACCCATGAGAATGACAGAACAAATGGGCCTAGCCAATTCGGATGAAATAGAATCCCTATTCCTAGTAGCCCCTCACTTCTCCCAGACACTAACATCACCCAGAGCTTGTCACAAAGCTCAAAACTAGGATGAAGTGGAAGAACTAAAAAGAGAACATATGAATACCTTACTACACTGGGGTAATCATGACTGAGTACCTGCGGGGAAATGCTGCACCCACTCATCGTGACAAATAAACCCCGCATATTCCTCCAAGATCCCTTATTCAGGAAGGAATGGTCACTCATCGCGTGGCGATGTAGACGCAACTGGCTGATACTTATTTTCAACACTGCAAAGCACATTCTGAAGCCATGCTGCTGAAGATCAAAACAAGTGAAGACGCCCTAAATACCCAGATCAGGATTACTGTCTATCAGAAAAAACTGAACGTGATTTATAAGGAGATCTCGGAAACACAAAGGTTTCCTATTACAGAGCAAAATCACAAAACTCCAAAAAGACCTAAAGAGATTCTCCCACAAACAAGTCTACCTCTATATCAAAGGTGACTATAAAAGAAGAATGAGTCTAATGCAGAATTAGCAGGAAGAAGGAGTCATGCCAGCTTAGCTTCCTCAAACACTGACGATTTGTCAAGCGACTACTGTATCTCCAATAGAAACAGAAGAAGGAGACACAGGCAACCGAGAGGGACTTCTCGAACCCTACCTACCCACATCCCCAAATGATGTAGTGGCCAGGCGACTATGCTCCGCCACCCTATCAACGCTTACCACCACTACAACACATGCCCTTCTTCCAACCTAACAACCCCAAACAGCATTTTTTAGGTTTTGGAGGGAGACGAGGAAAGAGAGGACGGAGGGGGGCGATGTGCCCAGTGGAGCAATGATGAGACAGAAGGAGCTAACACCAGACAACAAATACAACCAGACCCAAGCAAGCAATGAGCATGGTAGTTTACCTTTCAGATGAGCCCCTAACAGAAGATGCCCACTAGACACCTGGGGTTGCTTTTCTAGAGCTCACTAGATGGGTGCAGCCCTCTCATGAATTGGGCATAGCCCCCACCCACCAAAAACACACCCAGCAGTCTTTCTCCCCCCACGTTGGAGACAGATAGGAGGTGTTTTCCCCCAATCTGACCTATGGTGGAGGTGCAGAAACCCCACTAGACCACCAGACATTGTATTTGGAGCAGAAAGCGCCCCCCAGCAATGGATTAATGCTTCCTCCTCCCCCAGCCCTAAGAGTATTTCTGCCCCTGAGGGTAGATTGGAGACTGTTATCTCCAATCTACCCGCGGGGACAGAAACTCCTCTAGAAACCGGGGATTTTATTTTGTGGGAATGTGGAGGAAGGGTGGCACTCCTAGGCATGGTTCTAACCCCACCCACCCAAATGACCTCCATCTGTCTTTCTGCCCCATCAGGGCAGGTAGAGGGGTGTCTCCTCTAATGTGCCCCAGTGGGGGCAGAAAGCCCACTAGAGCACCAGACAATGTATTTAGAGGGGGGAGTGCCCCCCCTGAAAATGGACTAATGTTCACCCCTCTTCCCAGGCCCAAATGTATTTCCGCCCCTCCAGGGGGAGATTGAAAAAGGTTATCTCTAAGCTGCCCTTGGGGGGACAGAACGCCTCCTAGACACCATGCATTTCTTTTTTTGTGGAGAAATTGGTGGGGCTAGCCAGCTTAGCATTGAGCCTAGCCCCACCCTTCAAATGACCCACAACAGTCTTTCTGCCCCCCAAAGAGGCAGATAAGAGATGTTTAACTCCAATCTGCCCAGTGGGAGTGGCAGAACTCTCACTAGACAGCAGGGAGTTTGCTTGTTGTTAGAAGGCGTGAGAGTGGCCCAACCAGACGTCCATACATCAGGCTTAGTCTTTACCTCCAATATGACCCCAACAGTCTTTCTGCTCCCCTGGGAACTTTAAGCATCTCCATATATTTTGCAAGTAGAGACATTTTGATTTTGAATTTATGTTTTTTTTTACATATTGGTAGCAGGGTTGGGTTAAATACCGTAATCGTTATACTTCTATGCTGAAGGGCTGCACTTTTTGAGCTCGGATCAGCCACCACCTGAGGAAACCCACCAAATCTAGGCATTTCTGAAAACTAAACACCTTAAGGACATTCAGAGAAGAGTGCCTTTCAACCTATCCTGCTCAGTATCTCATTGAAAATGCCAGTTTTGCTTTATTAAAGAATAAGTGGACTTCATCTACTCTTTGAGGGTATCTTCAACTGGGGATGTTTTGTTGAATGATTTATGACTGGCAGTCCAGCCGGGGAGACTGCACCACCCCTCAAGGTCAAATGTAGGGGGCCACAAGGATATTAGCACAGTGCCATCCACGCCGAGATAGAAAGGGACAAAGTCTTTTGCCATTACTACAGCAAATACCATCCAAGCCAACCTGAAGTTCATTAATTTCAGGTTGGCTTGGGTGGTATTTTACCAATCCAAATCTGTAATACTGTGCCTGTTTGATTAAAGGTTTTGGCCATTTCACAGCTCAGCAAGGATAGCACTGTGCTAATCCTATGCTTAAAGACTTTGCTGTGGAAATGGCAAAAGACTTTGTCCTTCTCTATCTCGGCATGGATGGCACCGAACTAATCCTACGCTTAAAGACTTTGATAGAAAAGCAGATATTTGAGGTGAGCAAATTTAGACTGTCGCTGGTGTTGAGAGTGCTTGATGCTGGATATATATATATCAAAAACCACAGTCCTGATAAAAGACATCCTCTTCAAATGGGAAATAAGTTGTGACCACTCAGTAGTTTATATTATGCCGTGCTTTATTATGCGTTCAGAAACATAACGCGTTTCAACCGGGTTTCCCCGGTCTTGATCACATGACATGTCAGGACCTAATAGTGTTTATATACAGTTGCACCTTGACAATAGCCCCTCCCATACTTTTCATGGAGCTAAACATCAGACAATTACTTCATCATGATCAAGGCTAAATACTTCAAGACAGCAATGTATCATTTCATGTGAAAATTCATATTAGTGTTTGTTTTCTCCGCTACTAATTGATACATACAATTGCACATGTCTACTACCAAAAATCAGTAAATGTAAAATTAATATATTTGAAATACAGGGCAAGTGCCCAGTAAAATGGTTGTTTAAATTTAACCAAAAAATCATCATATTGTACGTAATAATTTACACCTGTTGGTAAACTAAAGTGCGTAGTGCAAAATTCGTGCCACAGAAAATGATAAAAGTGCTATATCAACTGTACTAGTGATAAAAGTAAATCCAAGTCAACTATTTGATCATAGTTGATTCACTTACTAAAATGAAAAATAAAAAACAATTGGCTGGACAGATCAATCAATCAATCAATCAATCATAACACTTGTATAGCGCACTACTCAGCCGGAAGGGTCTCAAGGCGCTTGGGGGAAAGGGTCCACTACTGCTCGAACAGCCAGGTCTTGAGTTGTCTCCTGCAGGCGAGATGGTCCTGGGTCAGCCGAAGGTGGATGGGGAGGGAGTTCCATGTCTTGGCCGCCAGGTAGGAGAAGGATCTTCCTCCGGCGGTGGCTCTTCGGATGCGTGGTACGGCGGCGAGGACAAGGCTGGTAGACCGTAGCTGGTGGGTGGGCGTGTAGAAGGTTAGGCAGTCATTGAGGTACTTGGGGCCCAGGTCATGGAGAGACTTGTGTGCGTGGGTGAGGAGCCGGAACGAGATCCTCTTGTTGACGGGGAGCCAGTGCAGGTCTCTCAGGTGGCCGGAGATGTGGCTGCGTCGGGGGATGTCCAGGATGAGTTGGGCGGAGGCGTTATGGATGTGTTGGAGTCTTTTCTGTAGCTTGGCTGTGGTTCCGGCGTAGAGGGTGTTCCCGTAGTCCAGTCGGCTGGTGACGAGTGCTTGGGTGACCGTCTTCCTGGTTTCGGTCGGGATCCATCGGAAGATCTTGCGAAGCATGCGCAGGGTGTGAAAGCATGATGAGGAGACGGCGTTGACTTGTCTGGTCATCGAGAGTGAGGACTCCAGGATGAAGCCCAGGTTGTGTGCGTGATCTGCTGGCTTGGGTGTGGTGCCCAGGGCGGGGGGCCACCAGGAGTCGTCCCAGGCGGAGGGCGATGGTCCCAGGATGAGGACTTCCGTCTTGTCTGAGTTCAGTTTCAGGCGGCTGTTCTTCATCCACTCGGCGACGTCTTTCATCCCTTTGTGTAGGCTGGTTCTGGCGGTGTCGGGGTCTCTGGTGAGGGAGAGGATCAGCTGGGTGTCGCCGGCGTTCTCAAACTTAATTTCATCAATGTAAAGTGCAAATGCAAAATACAATATATATACACACATGAATGTGTTATGCCGGTTAACTGAGACCTTATAATGCATTAACTTGGCTTCACTTTAATGTGCAAAAAATCGCTGTGCAAGTATGCATTGTGGTAGTGGGCCGTAAATTAGAGACATCCTATCACAATATACTTAGCTTTTCCCAAATTAAACAATAGTCATTAATACAACTCTATAAACTCGACCAATAACCGCCAGACCAAAAAACCTCACAGACACCGAATAAAAAACAGTAAGACCAGTAAAACTAGTAAAACCAGCTAAAACACAGTATAAATAAGGCTAAAATCTAGTTAAAAATCAGTCGAACTAAAAAAGATGCATTACAAACTCATTTCATGTACATAGCAGCAATAGACAACAATAAATAAATACATAAATGCAGCATTTTAACAGAGACTCCTACTCATAACAATGTCACATATAGTAGAGGCTTGTTAATAAACGACTCCTTTGTAAACATAGTTATAAGAAGTTATACAGGTCTTCTCCAGTATTTAGGCCATTTGGCATCTTTGTGTCTAATTGTACAGTGTAATGGCTTTCCAATTGCCGTATATTTTTCTCCCTGATCCCCCTCTCAATGATCTGGGGACAGCATCTACTACAAAATAGCAAAGATCTTTTAAGTTATTTTGATGTACAAGTTTAAAAGGGCGAGCAACCGGATAGCTAGAATCTGAATTTACAATCGCACGTAGATGCTGTAAAATGCGATTAAAAACCTGAAGCTTGGTACTACCTACGTACTGAAGGTGGCATGTGCATTCTAGTACGTATACCGGATGATCAGTTTTACAGGTAAATGACCCCTTGATTTTACATGGGGTATGTGCAAATGCATCCAGGTACTCTTGTTTATTAATACCAAACATACATGCCCTACAGGAGCTACATTTGTAAAATCCTGTCCTGTTTGAGAGCCAATGCCCCGTAGTACATACTTCTGGACTAGTTTTAACAGGAGCATCCCTCATAGAGGGTGCCCTTCTAAAAGTAATTGCTGGCACTTCACCTAGTACTGGAGTAATATCGGTTTTCAATATAGGCCAGTTTTTATTTATGATGTTTCTAACTTGTTTCTCATGGCAACTATATGTTGTTATTAACCTAACCACATTATCCTCATTATGCGGATTATTTGCTTTCTCTGTTACTGATTTACAAGTACTCTTTGACAGGACAGTTTCTCTATCTGTGTTATGTATTTTGGATATAGCTGTCTGTAAATCACTCATTTTATATCTGTGGGCCTGAAACCTTTGTACCGAGTCTTCAAGGCATTCTGTTAGGGCAATGTTATTGCTGCATATTCTCCCAATTCTTAAAAACTCCCCGTAAGGGATGCTTTTAATGAGGTGTCTGGGGTGGGAGCTGCTTGCACACCAGATTATACACACGTCGTCTATGAATTGCCACCATTTAATAACATGTGTGGCAAACTTTTTCCCATGAGTGTGGTTGAGGACATGTCTCTCCCACCAGCCAACGTGCAAACACGCATAGCTGGGGAGAAACATGCCCCCATAGCCACACCCCGTAGTTGTTGGTGCACTTCCTTATTAAATAAGAAGAAATTATTCTGTAAACATATCTCAATAGAATTTTGTTGTCCTGATTAAATTGCACACTTCTACTAGGTACTGTTCTGCATTTAACCCATCACAGTGGTTGATGTGGGTGTAGAGGAAGCCTATGTCCATAACTTTAAACTGGTATTCTGCATTCCAGGTTGCTTCTCTACGTTTACTCAAAAACTGGCCTGTGTCCTTAATGTAGGATGAAGAGATTCCCCGTATTCATGAAGATAAAAATCCACATATTTTGACATGGCTTTGAGAAGGCTTTGTTGTGCCGAAATAATTGGTCGTCCAGGCACAGGAGATGTTTGTTTGTGCACCTTTGGAATGAAGTATAGTGTTTGGATGCTCATTCCTAAGAAAATTGCGTTCATGTTTACTGATCAGTCCTTCTCTCTTCCATTGAGCCAACTCTTTAAAAACTTGATCCTTCACTAATTTAAGTTCCTGGAATGAAGCTTTCCTATAGCACATTGGATCATTCGCTCCGCTTCCTCTAAATTTGCATCACGGGCCATAACACTATATTTCCCCCTTTATCAGCTTTGTTCACAATTATATTGCCATTTTCGTTGATTTTTCGCATAAGTTTAGAGTACTGCATCTCAGAATAACTTCTATGTTTCGTTTTTTGTGCAATAGTCCGATTGAGCTCCTTCAAATCATCAATTACACGATCGCTAAACATATCTATTGCGTCTTTCGGCATGAGGGGGATAAAAGTTGATGGTGGGCGAAATGGACTCGCTGCTGCACAGCCACTTACAATGCCCATTTGTTGAAGGTCTTCCTGTGTGTCCAGAGTGGTCTCTTTGGTGTGTCCTGCCAATGCATACATAGATCTTAGTGTAGAAATATCTGCTGTTTGAAGATTCTTACTTACTTGGTTGGTTTTCTGCAATGATGGTGGCAGCTGTTTCACTAGCTTTGTTTAATATGAACTGTTTAATCAATTTTAATTTTCGTATGAACTTGAACACGTCTATGCAAGATTGCACATATTTAAAACCATTTTTTGGACAAAGTAACTGTGTCTCAGCAGCATTTAATTCCATTTCTGTCAAGTTAATTACTGTGTCTGCGGTACTGGGCATGGTGTTCATTAAAAGGGGCCGTTGGTTCCCTCTTCCTCATTTCCCTTTCCTGCTGCCTCCTCCATTTGCGCCTCTGTATGCGACATTCATTCTGCTTGCTTCGCTTTTCTTCTGGGGGAGTCTTGACCTGAGTGTGTGTCGGCGATCCTCTATTATAAACCCCAATTCTTCGGAGGGAGTAAAATTACTCAGAGGCTGCAATTGTTGAACCGCAGAACTGCCATCATCAGAATATATACTGCTTACCAAAGAACTTAAATCAGTATTAGATGTCTCAGCATACTCTTGATTCTGTGCAGGAGCAATTGGAACTTTCGTGACTAGCGCTTGCCTTTAAACTGACTCGAACTTTTTCAAAAATGTAAAGTCTCTGCCCGTCTCGTAGTACCTCTTGTCGCACGCAAACTTGAACACTTTGCACACTTTTAAAACTTCCTCAATCTTATCGAGATGTTTTTTGATCTCATCTCTTCCTTTTTTGATTGCTTCTTGTTGCTCCAGAACATCTAATTGTTGGTTTAACGTGTCGATTTGCTTTACAATGTCTATTCTGTCAATCTCAGCATACTTTATTAGTTTGCAGACCATGTTTATGGATGCCTCCAGATTAGTAGTGGCCCATTCCTTTAACAATAGGGGGTTCGGATTCTCAAAATATGGCACAATGAGTACCCCCAACCCCTGTGGCACTCGGCCGGTCTCTTTACCATCTGGCAGATTGAGAAACAGAGCATCTACCACCGCCTCTCTGTCCTGAAGCACATCCGCTGCTGTCGCCATTATGGCTCATATTTCACACTTTGTTATAGACTCTGTGACTCAAGCCTTACCCCTCCGACGCTCATGATGAGCTCAGCTCGTCATGAGCCACGGTTCTCGTGTGCTCACACTCGTAATGACCGTTAGAACACTCATGTGCGGGGCTAATTCCCCTGCTGTGCCGGGCGTTCTAAGGAACGGGCGTGGTCATGAGCACACGAGAAACATGGCTCATGACGAGCTGAGCTCGTCATGAGCACTGGGGTGCTGTGCGTGTCCCCCCTCCCCCCAGCACAGCGGGGGAATCGTCCCCGCAGCCAAGGGGTTAAATCAACGTGGTTATCTAAAAGGCACTTGTTGTACAGGTACTGCAATCTTTTCACCCGCTGGAGTCTCTTGAGCACAGACAGCGCCTACGGCTTACCTCGAGTTTGAGCCTGGCTGACTCTTGGGGTCCTCCAACTCCTCGAACACCTCCAATCCCTCAACTTAGGAATCGCCGATTTACAAGTGCCGCCGGTAGCTTCTTCAAATTTGACTGGGGGGAACTGGCTCCAATAACTTCTTCCGTGTAAAAACAACAATCGCGGAAGCGATCTCAGCTGCAACCAGCCAGCCACTTACAAAGAGAGGGTCCGTTTGAACAGCAGTAACAGCCAACCGCCGTAATACCATCAAAAATCACAGTCCTGAAAAGTCCTCTTTAAATGGAAAATCAGGTACGGACCACTTAGCAGTTTAAATTATGCAGTGCTTTATTGTGCGTTCAGCAACATGACCCGTTTCAACCGGGTTTCGTCGGTCTTGATCACATGACATGTCAGGACCCAATAGTGTTTATATACAGTTGCACCTTGACAATAGCCCCTCCCATACCTTTCGTGGAGCTAAATAACAGACCATTACTTCATCATGATCAAGGCTAAAAAGTTTAAGACAGCAATGTATCATTTCATGTGAAAATTCATATTAGTGTTTGTTTTCGCCGTTACTAATTGATACATACAATTGCACATGTCTACCACCAAAAATCGGTAAATTTAAAATTAACACCTTTTTGAAATACAGGGCAAGTGCCCATTGAAATGGTAGTTGAAATTCAACCAAAAAATCATCATATTGTTCGTAATAATTTACACCTGCTGCTCAACTAAAGTGCATAGTGCAAAATTCGTGCCACAAAAAATGGAAAAAGTACCATATCAACTGTACTAGTGATAAAAGTAAATCCGAGTCAACTATTTGATTGATATATATATTACCTACTGGCGGTCACCAGTAGGTAGTTATAATTAGGACCTACTTTCCATAGGAAATCCACAACATTCTATTTGGAATAACTTTGGCACCGGTGGACGAATCTTCGCGAATTGCTCCAAGAAAATGGTCTGCTCGGTTCCGCCCCTTCCCTGAAAGTGTGGGGGTGATTCATCAAGTGGGGGCTGAGAAAAAAGGGGGTCCCAAAACGTGTTTTCCCCATGCAATTTTCCATAGGACCTTTAGCCAGGGCTACAGCCCGAACGGCCGAACGGAATTACTCCAAATTTGGTAGAGAGGTAGAGTTTGGTTCGCAGATTGTGCTTTTTGTTAAATGGTGTAAATCCATTCAGTAGTTTCTTAGAAAATGACAAGTAAAATCATAGCAATATCTAGAGATGAAGTACTGAACGCATACGGAAATTCGTACAATTACGAGCACGAGCACGAGCTGCATGCTGATTGGCTGTCAACTGTCTGTCAACACTCCAAAGCAGGAAGTGTTGGCAGCCATCTTGTTCGTCGCTAGAACTGAGTGTCAAGAAAACAGTAAAACAAAGTTGAGAAATAAGGAAAGGGGGCAGGGTACAAACATCCTGACCCTCTAGGCTTGCTCAGGGGGTCGTGCATGGATTTTTAGGCTCAATTTTTATTTTTTTTTAAATAAAAAATCGCGGGGTACGCGTATGGCACTTTGCCGCTTTCTATTCCCGGGTCGTGTGTGTCATCCACTGCTATACTTTTGTAAAAAATTAATAAACATATTGTATCTATATTTATTTGAAATGTAGTGTCGAGGCGCCAAACGTTGATTGCATACTCCATCCACCTCCATTTTAGTAGTTTTCCTCCGTTATTTTAATTATACTTGTTACTTTCATTTTACCCTCCGCTTATTTTCTCTGTGATCAATGAGATTTCCTGCCAGACACCACAGTGTTTGTCCTTGGCCTCCGATCTTATCAGACTTGGTCACACGCATACCTAAAAACTAATTTGAAGGACGTAAGCCACAGCCATTACAACGCGTGTTCGTCAACACAAAGACATTATTAAGATTATGCGTTTATCATGCGTGGTAAATGCATACTAGTTGTAAAAGCATGTGTGGTAAAGCCATATGCGTGATAATGGCTTCGTGGTGACTATCACGCGTGCTTATGACCGCGTTGTAATGGCTGTTTCCCCCAGGACACTGCAGGAACCGGGTCTGGGCGTGGTGGACTCCAGGGCTCCAGGCGGAGGGCCACACAGCCCCTTTCATACAATATAGAAGCCTTTGTGGGGTTATTGTTTCTGTGGTTTGAGGGTGGTCATTGAGGCGCACACACTTAATTTTGTAGGGGGGTAGGTTTGCATGGGAAAATGTCGCAAGAGGTTTGTAAATGTGGTACACATTGTTTCGTATTAGTTTGATTTTTTTACCATGTTGTAGTGTATCCAGAGAAAATATAATTCAGTACTTTTCAATCCTAGTCTTGAACATCTTACTATAGTACTTCAACATTATAAATATTATTTTTATTGTAGGCCGTCACCCCCCCAAACAAAAAGTAGTATGTAGTTTTTTTAATGAACTTTTATTAAAAGAATAACTGTAAACGAAACGTAATGATAACTATATAATAAACAACTAGAAAAATAACTTTAAAAAAAACAATAGTATAAACAAATTGTGAAGTGCACTCCAAATGACATACAACTGGTAATCTGAAAAACAAAAAAGAAAATTAGAGTTTAGAATTATGTGGATGTGAGTAAATGAGCTGAAGCATTACAAGTCAAGGTAACACTACGATTTTACGTGTGCAGTGTGCCTGGTACATTTTACTTCTTTTTTAGTGCCGCATTCAAGTGGTGTCTATATGGAAGTGCCTACTGCGTTACTGACACAAAAGTGGCAAAATGGGATTGTAAATATGCAGACTTATTTCTAATGCATTGCAATGAAGACATTGTATATCTAGGCCTCTGTGCTTACCGTTGCATAAACACTGCGGTCAAACACTGCGGCCAGTGGAATTCACAACTTCAGTTCAGCTGTTGTTCTACAAGTCAATGGAGACAGCAGTGTCTATAAGTTTAAAAGAGAACGAGAAATGATGTCAAAGAGAGTGAGAGAGAGAAAGAGAGAGAAAACAACATTAAAACTGTCTCACAGATTCTGGAGTTGAGATTTTTTCTTGAAAAGTCAGACATAGATTTACAAGCTCATTGCATCACTTTTTCCATGTTAAAAGTGACAGAAAAGTGGCGTAATAAGATTGTAGATCTGTTTGTCAGACTGTTGTAACCTATCTGTTGTCACTGCTCGGAGATAATTATACATTTTACACAGTGAAACTGCTACACACTACCGACTGTCCCCTTTCACAAATGAAGGTAACACTACAGTTTTACATGTGCAGTGTGCCTAGTACATTTCAGTTCTGTTATAGTGCCGCGTTCAAGTGGTGTCTATATGGAAGTGCCTACTGCGTTACTGACATAAAAGTGTCACAACTGGATTGTAAATATGCCGACTTGTTTCTAATGCATTGTAATGAAGGCATTGTATATTTAGGCCTCTGTGCTTACCGTTGTATAAACACTGCGGCCAGTGGAATTCACAATTTGAAGACACCTTTGCTTCTACACGTCAAAGCAGACAGCATTTTCTATAAGTTTAAAAGAGAAAGAGAAATGATGTCACAGAGAGTGAGAGAGAGAAAGAGAGAGAAAACAACATTAAAACTGTCTCGCAGAGTCTGGAGTTGAGATTTTTTCTTGAAAAGTCAGACGTAGATTTACAAGCTCCTTGAGTCACTTTTCCCATGTTAAAAGTGACACAAAAGTGGCGTAATAAGCTTGTAGATCTGTTTGTCAAACTGTTGTTATGTTATGTTATGTTATGTTATGTTAAGGGGGGTTTTATATAGCGCTCAGCTACTCTGACCGAGTGTCCCGGTGCTGGGAGGCCTAGACTGAAAGAGCGAAGAGCCGTGGATCACTGAAGGACCAACCAGGTCTTAATCTACCTCCTAAGGAGAGCAGGTTGTTCAGCTGTCTGCTTTTCACTGGCAGCTTGTTCCATAGTTGAGGAGCCAAGAGTCTGTAAGAGTGCCCACCAATACGTGCTCGCTTGAACAGAGTCGAGGGCCAAGGACGCAGAACGCAGGGAACGAGCAGGATAATAGAAGTATACCCTCTTCCTCAAATAGGGAGCCCCTAATCCATGTAGAGATTTGAAGGCAGTAGTGAGAGTCTTGACAACGTATCTGTTGTCACTGCTCGGAGGTAATTATATATTTTACACAGTGAAGCTGGTGCACACTACGCACTCACTCCTTTCACAGATAATTTGTTGTTTCGGAAGCAAAATTCTTTGTCACCTAGTGCCATTGACGTGATTGAAAGATGGTGCTCTACGTGTGGAAGAAGCCTTCACTGTAATCAAGAGAGCTAATTATTTCAATTCAGATAAGGTTGTATACAGCAGAGTGGAGATAGCAGCGTCCAAAACTTTAAAAAAAAGAAAGAGAAACGATGTGAGAGAGTAAGAAAGAGAGAGGGAAAAAAGGACATTAAAACGTGGGAGAGACACAGACGACAGGGAGGGGTATGTGAAGCCAGAGGCGCAACCACAGTCAAAAATATCAGGGGTGGGCGCGAGAAAAAATTTGGGGTGGGGGCTTAAGTTCAAGCAAAAAGAAGAGTGGAACTGCAGGGGCTCTAAGCGGGGGGGATATCAAAGCCTCATTAACAAGCAAAATGTCTGTAAAAGACCTGTGACGTACTCGGGTGCGACTGTGTGTGGGATCAGGAAGCTGTCTCATCCTAGCTGAAGCCCCGTTAGCCCAATATTTTTTTTGCGCCTGCTGCATACTACAGATACTCTCCTTTGACAGATAACTTGTCGTTGTTTCAGAAACAAGCTTCTTTGCTCACCTTGTGCTATTGCCGTCGTCCGTGTTACATAATCCATCGTGAAGCTGTACATCTAAAAGAGATTAAAAGAAAGACGTTATGATTGGTAATTGTTGCTATATGAATTTCGAGTTAGATAATATCGCGCTTTTATAGACGTTGATTGTCACATTTCAACGAACTGTTTGTATTGTGAATATTTTCCGGACATTTCAGCGATTATAAAAACGTTACTGCTATTGGGGAAAAAAATGAAACATGTAAATTAATTCATTATGTAGGAGTGCGTTTGTCTAAAATACTAAGTCGCATTTTTGTATCTAGTCAGCCACAACCCTTTGACTCCTTCCGATGCATACTCAAGACTCACTGCTCACCTTTTCGTAGAAAAGACACCTTCTTCATGATGTAGTCCCGATCTCCAACAAAGAAGTCTAATATATGGTGCTGAGTCTTGATATCTCCATGGCTAACGACATACTCCTGCTCCCATCATCATCATCGCAGGTTCTTCACCCGCTCAGTGCTTCGGGCACCACTAACTCAGTGACCAAAGAGGCCACGCATGTAGTAGTGGGCCCCTTGTTTGGTGCTTTGGGAACAACTATAAATGGCGTACAACACGTGCGCTCCGTTTCCCAATCGTAGCCTATGTTAGATGTGAAGGACATCTAACATGGGCTTCGATTGGAATTCCATGGAGCATATTATCAAGCCCATTAACCCTGCTTTATCGGCAGTTTTTGGCTGATAAAGCGGCGATAATTTTATCACCTGTCTTGATAATATGCCCCTACATTCGTCCCTTGTTAAACGTTTTATAGTAGTAAATGTGTTTTGCTATAATGCATGCTGTTATGTTTTATTGCTTAATATCACAGTGTGCGTCTGTGTATATTAAGGAATTGTGGGCCATATTATCAAGAAAGGGCGATACATTATCGCCATTTTTATCGGCAGGAAACTGCCGCTAAAAACGGCGATAATGGGCTTGATAATATGCCCTTGTGAATTCCCATAGAAGCCCAGGTTATGGTGTTAACCTGGGCTTCTATGGGAATTCACAAGACCATATTATCAAGACCATTATCGCCGCTTTAGCGGCAGTTTCCTGCCAATAAAAGCGGTGATAATGTGTTGCCCTTTCTTCATAATATGACCCTATATTTGTCCCTTTTTCCATAATTTCTAGCCCCTCTTTGTATACTTCCCTCTCTCTCCTCTTACTCCTTTCTCTCTCTCGGTACTACTGTCTACCAAATTTCAAAAGGGGAAACAACGAAAGAAAGGTGTTTATTTGAAGAGAAGTCATCCACAAGATTTGCATGAAGAACCATGTGTTAAGAAAAAGAAAAAAAGTCCTGGTAAGAGAAGGAACACTTTTCTGAGGAAAATATTAAAGACTAAGAGTAGTGTGCACAAAGGGAAAAATGGTATTACTGTGTCTGCAAAGAAAAAGAAAAAGAAGAATAACGAGAAGAATCATGGAAAGTCAACTGCAGAAAAAATAGTGTATAGTAAAAGGAGGAAAAACCAATTTATGGAAATTGGGAAAACAATGTTTCATAATAGAGTTGTTTCAAATTTAATTAAAGAAATTAAGGGATGTAAAAAAAAACAGCATTTTATAAGAAGAAGAAAGGTATAGAAAATGTAGTTGAGAAAGCTTTCGAATTGAAAACAAAATTGTTTATTTTAGTAATCAATAGAATTCGATCACTAGATAAGCCAATCCATTTAATAAAGGCCAAAAGTAAGTGGAGAAGAGTAATTAACAGAAGTATTTTTTGTGAGTTTTTTTTGGGTGAATGGAAACATAGTTCAAGTTCTGAGCCTTTTTTTAATGAAGAAAGTTATCTTCAGAGTAATGAGTTGTTGCATGCAGTTGACACTAGTGGTCGTGCTTATGAGGTTAGAAATGGTTGTCCTATTGAGAAAGAGAAAATTGTTCCTAGAAATGCAAAAGAGGTGTTAGCTGATGAAGTTTTAGGGAGACGTCCTAAAGCTCCAGTGTACACTTGAAATTGTAGTAGTATTTGCAGTGTACGGAAAGAATCTATTGATTTTTTGAGCAATTATTACGTAACTATACTAAGAAAAGTGTTAAACGAAAGATTAAGATGTTGCAAGGACTAGACCCTTGCAGAGTGAGAGAAAATACTGGTTTGCAAGGTCATACTCTGGCTTGTGTTTTTCACCATTTTAGGATGTTAGCAGTACATCTGTCAAGATGCCTGTAATCCACAGGAGCCGATGCTGATCCCAACGCCCCTCCACCTCAGTGACCGCCCAACAATAAATGATGAGGCAATCCCAGAAGCAGAAGGGAAAGGGGTAGTGGAGAAAATAACAAAAGAGAGAGAGACAGCCTTTGTTTTTGGATGTGGTACTTCTGCTGGTTCCGTCAGGCTTGTGGTAGCGCCCTGTAGGAAAAAACACATGTACTACACCACAACCAGAATTTTATGCACATACTCAACCTTGCATTTTAAATTTTAAATCTTACCCCAAGAACCAAAGGCTAATGCTGCTCTCCCAATATTGCTGTGATTATTCAGAATCTGTGGTACTGTAATATATAACACAATTAGCATTAACATATATCTATACTTTTCCAAACTAAATTTACACAAGAATTAAATTCCTAAATACCTGTCACAGATTCTGGTGGCGTTTATAATTTCCTTCAACTGAATAAAGTCTTTCAATCAAACTCTATTTAATTTGTTCCTTGTCATGAAGGGTAAGAGAAAGTCTACCTGAAAATGACTTGCTGAGGTTATAGGAGTTGAACCACTCGCTAAGAATGAAATGGGTATTTGAAACCGCTATGACATGGATAGGAAAACTTCAGTTAATAAAAGAACCAGTGACTTGAAAACTGAGGACGGAATTATTGCAGGAAAAGTTCACCAAGCAACATTCACGGTGATTTTGAATATTCCACAAGAAAAATGTTTGCCAACTAAACCCTTGGCTAGGAGTTCTCTTACTTTGATTCCCTCGTTGCGCATGCGATAATTGTAGACACTTTAACCTGGATATTCTGAAGTGAAACGACGAAGACTGGAAAGACGCTGCTGCTGCTGTCAGACTACAGTTGAAGTGCGCAGTTGAAATTCAGAGCGCGCGCCTTACCGCTGAAGCAGCGATGCCTCAGACACTAGAGCGGTAACCTCTGACTCCGCCGCGGCGCAGAGCGCCCACCATTTTCTGATCAGGAGCGCCTATGCTGGACAAGCATTGTTTAAGAAAAGAAACGGACACCACATGTTGTCGTTTCCAACGTCTGTGTTTTAAAGGTGCTTTTCTCTGGAGGGTTTTCTTGTATTTTGTCTTGTCCATTTTTACTATGGCCAGAGCGGTCTTGACAGTACCTCCCTCCAAAATGGGTTCCCCCAACTTGGGTTTCTTTGGATATGCCTTGTGGTAACTGTTGATCAATCTCTGAGCATGTACATTTGTGGATGGTTCCCAAGTTCTTTCTTCTGGACCGAAACCTTTCCATTCCACCAAGTAATACAGTCTCTTTTTGACTATTTTGGAATCCAGAATTCTGCTGACTTCAAATTCATCTCCTGACTCCAACCTAATAGGTGAGGGGGTGTTTCTGAGCCTGGCATTTTCTGGGTTCTTTTTTAATAGTGAAACATGAAAAGTTGAGTGGATTTTTAAGGTTTTAGGGAGCTTTAGTTTCACAGCCACTGAATTGATGATTTTGGAGACCTTAAACGGACCTATAAATCTTGGCTGAAACTTCCTATTTCCCTTTAACTTTAAATGTTTAGTAGATAGCCATACCTGATCACCCACTGCAAAAACTGGCCCTACTCTTCTTTTCTTGTCTGCCTGTTTCTTATATGACTCTTTAGCCTTACTCAAGTTCTCCTGAGCCTGATTGTAAGACGCTCTCAATTCTGACATGACTTTAGTGATTTCTGGGACCTTATCATCTGTTCTACCTACAACCATATTTGGGTGCCTGCCTGAATTTAGGTAGAATGGAGAATAACCAGTGGAATCGTGCACCGCATTGTTGTATGCAAATTCCGCTGTCCACAACAGATCCGACCAGTTGCCCTCCTGTTCCAGCAGATAGAGCCTAAGATATTGCTCCAATTCCTGGTTTACTCTCTCTGTTTGGCCATCTGTTTCAGGATGGAAACTGGTCGAGTATCGTGTGTCCACTCCTAAGCTATGCATAAATTTTTTCCAGAATTTTGATACAAACTGTGACCCTCTGTCAGAGATAATGACCTTTGGAATTCCATGCACACGTACTATATGTTGATTAAATATCTGCACTAACTGCGGGGCTGTAGGCACAGATTTTAATGGAATGAAATGTCCCATTTTGGAAAATGAGTCAATCAGCACTAGAATGACAGTATTACCCAAACTAGCTGGAAGATCAACTATCAAATCCAATGTCACAGTGTGCCAGGGATGTGGGGGATTAGGCAGTGGGTGCAACAAACCCTGAGGGGCTCTACGACTAGGTTTACCCTTTATACACAGTTCACAGGTCGACACATACAGTCCTATCTGAGCCGCCATGCCTTGCCACCAGAAATGCCTCTTGACCAACTCCAGGGTTTTCTTGACTCCTCGATGACCTGCTAGGCGATCGTCATGACAACTTCTTATGGCCTTTTCTTGCATCTCCTTAGTAGGCAAGAACAATTTGTTTTCATAGAATGGCAGACCATCTTTCACCGTTTTCTTTTCATCAGAATCCGCCCAATCCTTCAGATCATCAGCGTGATTTTTCAGGATATCTTCCGTGAACTCTTGTAGATGGATTGCTCCGATTATTTTGCTCAAAGGAATAATAGGTTCTGGAATTTGAGGTCTAGTTTCTATAGAAGCATTCATCCTAGATAAAGCATCAGCTTTGCCATTTTGTGCTCCGGGTTTATAGGTGATCACGAAGTCAAATTCTGAAAAATATAAAGACCATCTTAATTGTCTAGGCGTGAGCGTTTTTGCTGATTTCAAAAATTGTAGATTTCTATGGTCGGTAAACACAGTCACACAATGTTTTGCTCCCAACAAATAGTGACGCCAATCCTGAAAGGCCTCTTTGACTGCTAGCAATTCCTTGTCGGCAATTGAATAATTACATTCTGGTTCTGATAATTTCCTAGATCGATAAGCCACAGGATGGAGTTGCCCGCTAAGTTTGTCTCTTTGTGACAATATTCCACCTGTAGCAAAATCTGAAGCATCAGTTTCAACAAAAAATTCTTGCTCAGAGTCTGGATGCATTAAGACCGGAGCAGTCACAAAAGCCTTCTTTAGAGTTTGAAACGCCTTTTCCGCTTCCTGAGACCAATCAAACTTCTTCCCTTTTTTTAGCAGTTGAGTTATAGGCGAAACTTTATCTGAAAAGTTGGGTATGAACCGTCGATAGAAGTTGGCGAAGCCGATGAAGCTTTGTATCTCTTTTACACTTTTCGGCGAGGTCCAATCTTGAATGGCCTGGACCTTGGAATCATCCATCTCCACACCATCTGCTGACAGAACAAACCCCAAAAATTCCACTCGTTCAGCATGAAATGAGCACTTTTCTAGCTTTACGTACAGTTGATTCTCAAGCAACCGCTTCAGAACAGCTCTGACATGTACGACATGTTCTTCGATGCAATTGGAGAAGATCAAAATGTCGTCTATGTATACTACGGCTACCCGATCCAAGAATTCTCGTAAGACATCATTTACAAAGTGCTGAAAGGCTGCTGGGGCATTACTCAGTCCATAAGGCATCACCTGATATTCGAACAGCCCATACTTAGTTCTGAATGCTGTCTTCCATTCGTCTCCCTCTGCAACCCTCACCAGATGGTACGCTCCACGAAGGTCGAGTTTGGTAAAGATTTTGGCCCCCTTAACTTGATCTAAAAGTTGTGAAATTAAAGGCAGTGGATATCTGTTCTTCACCGTAACCTGATTCAAGGCCCTATAATCAATACATGTTCGAAGAGTTCCATCCTTCTTTGGCCGGAAAAAAAGAGGCGAGGACACTGGTGATTGGGATGGCCTTATGAACCCAATTTTTTGATATTCTTCCAAATATTCTTTTAGATATAGGTTTTCATTTTCAGTCAATGCGTAGATACGACTGCATGGCAATGTCGCTCCCGGTTCCAGTTCTATTTTGCAGTCATATTCTCTGTGAGGGGGTAATCTTTCTGCATTCCTTTTATCGAATACATCAACCAGATCATGGTACTCTTTTGGAATGGATTGGGTTTCAACTACGCAGATGTTAGTGCTAAACTGAGTAAGGGTTGCAACTGGGGATTCCGCCATCTTAGATTTAACTCCAGAAAAACAGTTTGACTGGCAATATTCCGAGCTCATGGTCACAGTACGCCGTTCCCAATCAATAGTGGGATTGTGTTCAGTCAACCATGGTAATCCCAAAATCAGTTGAAATTGCGGGGCATCTATCAGATTAAATCTTATAAATTCCCGATGCCCGTGCAATCCCATCAATTCCAAAGTCTCTGTTTCTTCAACAATCGGACCAGAGGTAAGATTTGTACCATCAACCGCCTTCACAACTTCAGGATTTCTCTTCTTAATAAAGTTAATGGCCATTTCTTTGGCATAACCCAAATCGCAGAAGTTCCCAGTAGCTCCCGAGTCAATCATTACTGAAACTCCTTTAATCTCATGTGACCCAAATTTCACTGTAAAAGAAACAGTGAGATGGGGAGCCGATGACTGTAAGGTGTTGATCAATTGTTGCTGTTCTCGAGTTGACTCTTTGTTACATCCCGCCAGGGCAACTCCCTCTACTGGTGGGATCGGTCTTTTAAACCTGCACTGAATTTTGGTTTTTTAGGACACTCTTTCACGAAATGTCCTGATGCACCACAGTACATACACAGCTGATTATTTCTTCGCTTCTCCTTCTCCTCTTTGGACAGTGGCCCTCTTATGGATCCTATTTGCATTGGTTCGTCAGCGGTACCTGCATCAGGTTTGGTACTTTCGGTTTTCATCCGATCTAAGCGAGGAATGTATGGTTTGAAATCTTTTCTCTTCTCTGATCGTCTTTCATACAATCGATGATCCATTTGTAGAACCAGATCAATTAACTCTGATATCTCTTGGGGTCTTTTAGGAATTTGCGCCAAGGCGTCTTTTAGTTCATCCTTGAGGCCTCGATAGAATATTGCAGAGCGTTTCTCATTAGGCCAGTCGGTCTCTACAATCAATCGATTAAAATGAGCTATGTAAGCAATGAGGTCGCGATTCCCTTGCTTAATATCCAAGAGTTCATTATCCGTCGCCTGATTGGCAGTTCTTCGATCAAAGATTCTCAGGAACTCCTTTTTAAATAACTCAAAGTTGTATAATGCAGGGTCATTTCGAGTGATCAAGGGCATAGACCAGGCAGCGGCATCGCCACTCATATACGACAGCATGAAAGCGACCCGAACATGCTCTTCTTTAAACACCACTGACCTACATAAGAAATGTAACGAACATTGGGTAAGAAAGATTTGAGCCTTATTAGGGTCCCCACTAAACCTTTCCGGATTAGCCAGGGGAACCACAGGAGCCACTGAATGTATGACCTGAGTAGCGGCTTCAGTAGCTGAGCTGCTAATAGAACTAAACCTGGGCAGAGGGGTAGACTCCGCCATGAACCTTTCCATCTGTAATTTGACTTGATGAGTTTCATGCTGGGAGCGTTTTATTTCATCCCTAAGGGCTCTATTCTCCTCTGCGGACTGTGATAACTGATTTTGTAATCCCTCCAATACCCCTGCTAACGACTTCAGGTCCAACCCTTCAGCCATATCGACTCAGGTGGAACTGGGCACTTCAATCTGTCAAGATGCCTGTAATCCACAGGAGCCGATGCTGATCCCAACGCCCCTCCACCTCAGTGACCGCCCAACAATAAATGATGAGGCAATCCCAGAAGCAGAAGGGAAAGGGGTAGTGGAGAAAATAACAAAAGAGAGAGAGACAGCCTTTGTTTTTGGATGTGGTACTTCTGCTGGTTCCGTCAGGCTTGTGGTAGCGCCCTGTAGGAAAAAACACATGTACTACACCACAACCAGAATTTTATGCACATACTCAACCTTGCATTTTAAATTTTAAATCTTACCCCAAGAACCAAAGGCTAATGCTGCTCTCCCAATATTGCTGTGATTATTCAGAATCTGTGGTACTGTAATATATAACACAATTAGCATTAACATATATCTATACTTTTCCAAACTAAATTTACACAAGAATTAAATTCCTAAATACCTGTCACAGATTCTGGTGGCGTTTATAATTTCCTTCAACTGAATAAAGTCTTTCAATCAAACTCTATTTAATTTGTTCCTTGTCATGAAGGGTAAGAGAAAGTCTACCTGAAAATGACTTGCTGAGGTTATAGGAGGTGAACCACTCGCTAAGAATGAAATGGGTATTTGAAACCGCTATGACATGGATAGGAAAACTTCAGTTAATAAAAGAACCAGTGACTTGAAAACTGAGGACGGAATTATTGCAGGAAAAGTTCACCAAGCAACATTCACGGTGATTTTGAATATTCCACAAGAAAAATGTTTGCCAACTAAACCCTTGGCTAGGAGTTCTCTTACTTTGATTCCCTCGTTGCGCATGCGATAATTGTAGACACTTTAACCTGGATATTCTGAAGTGAAACGACGAAGACTGGAAAGACGCTGCTGCTGCTGTCAGACTACAGTTGAAGTGCGCAGTTGAAATTCAGAGCGCGCGCCTTACCGCTGAAGCAGCGATGCCTCAGACACTAGAGCGGTAACCTCTGACTCCGCCGCGGCGCAGAGCGCCCACCATTTTCTGATCAGGAGCGCCTATGCTGGACAAGCATTGTTTAAGAAAAGAAACGGACACCACATGTTGTCGTTTCCAACGTCTGTGTTTTAAAGGTGCTTTTCTCTGGAGGGTTTTCTTGTATTTTGTCTTGTCCATTTTTACTATGGCCAGAGCGGTCTTGACAACATCATTCTGAAATGAGGAAATTAGTCAGAAGATTGTATTATGCAAAAAGTCCAACTCTACTGTTAAAACAGGATCACTGAAATAATATCGACTACCAAAATATCGACTACCCAAAATATCGACGAGAAAATATCTACAACCAAAATATCGAGTTTGTATGTACAAACAGGTAAGTACAAAAATATCGAGTACAAAATATCGTTAACAAAAATATAGTTGTAAAAAATATCTACTTTAATAAAAACAATGTTTAATTACATTAATATAAAAAATTAATTACTAAAATATAATTAACAATACTTAAAATAACTTTTAATAATTAAATAATTAATGAAAGTAAAAAAATAATATTTTTTTAATCATATTTCTTAAAACATATATATATATATAGTAACAAAATTTAATTAAAAATTAGCCAATATTATTAACGTACAAATACAAAAGAGTAAAAATTACTATTCCCACTGCAAAGAGTGCAACAGTGGATATATGACGTTACAACGCAACTTTTACAACGCACTACCATTACAACGTAAGTATTGGTAAGTATATTATAATTTTTTTTAATTTAAATTATTTAAAATTATTTAAATATAATTTAATTTAATTTAATTTCATTAAATTAAATTAATGTAAATTTAATTTTACTTTATTGTTACACTGTACCCCTGTACCCCAAAACTGACCCTGAACCCTAAAAAAACCCTTTACCCAAAAACTAAAAACTGACCCTGAACCCTAAAAATACCCCTTTACCCAAAAACTAAAAACTGACCCTGAACCCTAAAAATACCCCTTTACCCAAAAACTAAAAACTGACCCTGAACCCTAAAAATACCCCTTTACCCAAAAACCCCAAACTGACCCTGAACCCTAAAAATACCCCTTTACCCAAAAACTAAAAACTGACCCTGAACCCTAAAAATACCCCTTTACCCAAAAACTAAAAACTGACCCTGAACCCTAAAAATACCCCTTTACCCAAAAACTAAAAAACTGAACCTGAACCCTAAAAATACCCCTTTACCCAAAAACTAAAAACTGACCCTGACCCTAAAAATACCCCTTTACCCAAAAACTAAAAACTGACCCTGAACCCTAAAAATACCCCTTTACCCAAAAACTAAAAACTGACTCTGAACCCTAAAAATACCCCTTTACCCAAAAACTAAAAACTGACCCTGACCCTAAAAATACCCCTTTACCCAAAAACTAAAAACTGACCCTGAACCCTAAAAATACCCCTTTACCCAAAAACTAAAAACTGACCCTGAACCCTAAAAATACCCCTTTAATTTAACATAATTAGCAATTAATCAATTAAATTAAATTAATTACCAATTACATTTTAATTAATTAACAAATATTATTTAATTACCAATTAATTAAATATTACTACCAATTAATACATTTACATATTTAATAAATAATAATTAAATTACTTCCCACCCTATTCCCCTATAAACCCACAACCCGCTACAGGAAATACATTATTTTAATTTACATAATTAGCAATTAATAAATTAAATTAAATTAATTACCAATTAAATTTTAAATAATTAACATATAATATTTAATTACCAATTAATTAATTATTACTACCAATTAATAAATTTACATATTTAATTAATTATAATTAAATTACTTCCCACCCTATTCCCCTATAAACCCACAACCCGCTACAGAATAAAATTATACAATAATTTAAAAAAAATCATGAATTAAAAATAATTATAACATAAAATGACACTTTTCACACATATTATAACATAAACACACTATAAATAATTACATATTATATAAAAAACGATATTTTTTACTTTCGATATTATTTACAGTCGATATTACTTCACTTACCTTAAAAACGATATTTTGGCTGTCGATATTCTGTCCTGTCGATATTTTCTCCAAACGATATTTAAAACTCGATATTCTGTCCAAACGATATTTTGGAGTCGATATTATGTCTGTGCACCGTTAAAAAAGTTGAAAGGTGCTCTTTTGCATGGATCTGTATCAAGTTTAAAGAACGTTTGTGATGAATTTGAGGTTAGTTATTTTGGACATGAGGAAGACAGGGCAGAAATTGAGATATTAATAGAAGGAAATGTAGAACAGAATGTACAACATTGTAGTACAGAAAATTTTGAGCAAAAAATTACAAAGATTAAGGTGATTTCAGGTGAAAGGCCAAATTATTGTTGCGTGTGTTGTCGACGAACTTATTATAAAAATCAGACCAGGACTGTTGATCTGCATTTAAAAAGTGTTAAGGAAAATAATAATGAGTGGAAGGATTTTGCAACGTATTGGTTGGTAGAAAATTGTTTTCATTTGGGTTCTGATCAGCGTATTTGTAAATATTGTAATAACAAATTAGACGAGAACAAAATGCCTGCTGGAGCACATGCATAATAATCTTGAGTTGGTAAATATTCCTTCTGAACTGATGGATTTAAAGGCCTTTGAGTCTATTCTTATTCAATGTGTTCATCCATTTCAGGCTATTGTTCGTATGGAGCCTAAGACAGGAAAACTGCCTCCTTCTAATTTACAGAGAGGATTAAACGGAAGAGTTGTATATTTGCCTCTAGATGTAAAGAAAAATATTGAAACAATTGGTGTAGAAAATGTAGAGGATGAACCTTTAGTTATTCATGTTAATGGCGTTCCTACTAAGAGTAAGAAAAACTGGCAAGAATTAGTGGATGTTAGGAAAGTGAAAAAGGCAACGTTGTATCTTGTAAAAAATAATCAATATTACAGAAATGTGTATGTGAGAGAAGAAGAAATAACTGTAGAAGAAGCTAGTGACTTGCCATCTGGACAAATTGAAAAAGTGGATGTGTCCAGAACTGAAGAAATCTATGAACATTACAGTGTTCATCCACTGCATTCTAAAGAAGTGATGGGGAATACTATAGAGTTATTCCAAATGAAAGAAGAAAAAGGAAGTCCCATTAGTGTATGGGAAAAAAGCTTGGAAGCTCGTTGTTTCCCACAGGAAAAGGAGGACGACATGATGACCGACCTGTGCAGATTCCTGCATCTGAATACCGGACATCAAGATTATATGCAGAAGATCCAAGGTTTTGACAATGTATTCCATATTTGTTTCATCTTTTGTTTGAGAGTGATGTGCCTGGACTTTCTTATGCAGTGAACCATATATTGAAAACAGGTGTACATCTGCAAAATGTTTCGGCAAAGGAATTTATGGATAAAGTACAGCTGAAAGATAATGTTTTTGAATCTCAGCTAATTAATCTCATGTTGTGTCAGCGTGGTACTAATGAGTACTGGTACCATCGTCATGGAGAACTGAAATGTATGCTAAGTAACTTAGGAACTCCTAAATGGTTCCTTACTCTAAGCTGTGCTGAATATGCTTGGGATGATTTACTTCAATTTCTTCGAGAGGCAAATCCAAATATACTAAATATTGAGTACCAGACACCTGGAGAATTGTGCTCTTAGGATCCAGTTAATGTATGCAGGTATTGAGAAATTGTCAAAATGTCTTTCTGGTCCTATATAAGCTATGATTCTGCATACATAAAAATCCATGGCCCCTTAACTGAAAATGTTTTAATGGTTAAAGATGTGGCACACTTTGAGACATTTTTGGATGAGGTACAGCCACCCCTAGCTAAAACCTTGTATATAAAATACAGGTATGGAACATTGAGAACTAAAGCCCTTGAGAAAAGTTTGGTGAAGACAAACAGTGATCTCTGCACTCTATGCTCTAACAATGCAAGAGAAGATGTCTTACATATATTATTTTTCTGTCCCAGTTATGCGAAGTCAAGGAAAAAGTGGATAGTGCCGCTATGTCGCATTATTGGTTTGAATTCCTATAAGGAGGCTGGTAGAATC
This sequence comes from Lissotriton helveticus, assembly GCF_964261635.1. Taxonomy (NCBI): domain Eukaryota; kingdom Metazoa; phylum Chordata; class Amphibia; order Caudata; family Salamandridae; genus Lissotriton; species Lissotriton helveticus. Next base: position 523,157,777 of record NC_136060.1, read on the forward strand.
TTAAAAACAGATACCAGTCAAGTAGTTGTGTTTGGCATCAGCAGATTTCTTCTTGCTGCTAACTTTATTAGATTAAAAATGGGTCTTCATTTGTAACCATTTGTAACCATATAACTTCATGAAGCCCTATTAAAATTATTATTATCATGATTGTTACATATGCTATAATCAAAGGATGACCAAGTACCCAACTTTTTGGTTGGGTATACCAACCATGTATTTTTTTTACCATTTCATTGTAATTTTTTAATTATTATGCCATGGTGGTTACAAATTTAATTGTTTTTTTAGCTTGTAAATATGTTGATTACTTTTAATCCTATATTTATTTAAAATGTGTGATGACTTTTTTGGCCGTAATACCATGACTCAAATAAGATGATGTATACCGGGATGAACTGAACTGATAATGTAATGTAATTCTGAGTAGATATCCCATATCCCACCTGTGTCTTTGATTATTATGAAATTGTGTTTTAATGAATTTTAATTGTATATCGTTTATGATGCAATTGCAACAAAATAAATATTATTGAATTGAATTGTATGCAGGTATTTCAATCGTAGATTTGAAGCTATGATGTCTTTTATCACCAATTAAAAAATCCTCCTCTTGGAGAGATTCTGGACTTCTTTTGGAGAAAGGAGTATCAAGCAAGAGGTGCTCCTCACATACAGATGCTAATATGGATCAAAGATGCTCCCGAATTTGGAACAGACTCAGATGATACTGTGTTATCTTTTTTGAAGAATATGCTACATGTGATATACCCAAAAGTACACAAGATAAGGACTTAAGACAACAAGTCTTAAAATTCCAAAGCCATCGTTGTGGGAAATACTGTCGTTGAAAGTACAAATCTAAGGACAAATTCTACACCAAATGCCGTTTTGGATTTCCACGTCCAGTAATATCAAAAGGAAGAGTGAACAGTTTTATGTCATCTTTGCGACATACTATCACAAGAAAGTCTCCAAAAAATAATACCTACAACTTAAGAAGAAGTAAAGAGTCAAAATACATAAATGACTATAACCCAGTCATTTTGTCCATGTGGAATGCTAATATGGATATTCAATATGTTGCAGACAATTAAATTGCTGTTGCTCGATATGTAACATCGTACATAACAAAATCAGAAAAGACGGAATTGAAGGAAATGTGGGAAGAGATTTCCCACGAGAAGAGTCTAAGTAAGAAATTACATACTTTCAGTTTGAAGTTGTTATCTTTTTGAGAAATTGGAGCGTATGAATGCTCAGATCGCTTATCATCTGCAAGTCTATACTCCAGATCTAGAAGAATCATTTGGGTGAGTCTAGGTCATGCTGCAACACGAAACCGAGTTCTTAAATCTGTACAAGAAATTGAATATTTAGTTGAAAAAGAGCCAGAAAGTACAGATATTGTAAAAACAAATATGTTGGATAAATATTATCCAAATGGAAGTCATCATCTTGAGAACATTTGTCTCTATGAAGTGCTGCAAAACTATATTTTTAAACAGAATATTACAGAAAACATCATTAATGGTATATATGCCGTGATTGGTTCTGAAGGATGTCTGGTGAAAGAAAGAAAAGGACCTTTGATTAATCGCTGTAAACTGAGTTGCACAACACCTGACAATAGGGAATTTCACTATTTAGCTCTTTTGCAACTTTTCAAGCCTTGGCGTTCAGTATTGGAATTACTTAGAGATTTCGAGAGCTATGAAGATTTCTGCAATGCAACTAAAGATACTATAGAATGTCCTGTTTTTGCTAATTATGTGAAAATGTTGAATGACGAAATTGAGCAAGAAGCTACAATTGCAGCTGAGATTGCTAGAGACAGTTCTCGAGAGAGTAAAACTTCTTCTCCGTTGAGTCAGGACCCACTAGGAGAACCAATTGTTCAAAATGAAGCAGCAAATGCTATGGAAGAGGTGGAAACAGCAATGTATCAAGCTGAAGAAGATGTAACAAACTTAGAAACTTGGAAGAACAACTAAATCTTGAGCAGAAAGAAATACGAGCAAGTGAGAGAACAGATTGACTATGGATTACTTCATGAGAAGAAAGAGTGCTCTTGCTCATCATTTGAACCTATCTGAATGTACGTGAGTGGACAAGCTGGAACAGGCAAAAGTTTTTTAATTAAAGTAATCATAACTTTTCTACAGAAAACAACTGAGTCGCATTTGTCTTGTGTTGTCACTGCTCCAACTGGAGTAGCAGCCCACAATATTAATGGAATTACTTTACATTGTTTATTAATGCTACCAGTAGAGCATGACAACAAATTACAATACCACAAGCTATCTGGATAAGCTTGTTGTGAAGTTTCAAGAGTCTTGAGGAAAATTAAACTACTCATTATTGATGAGGTAAGCATGTGTACTGGGGTAGGGACTGGAGGGGAAGGAATGGAGTCAGTAGGCTGAAATAAGGCTTTTAGAGAGGGTTTTATTTTTAAGTAAGCTTTTTTTCTTCTGTTTATCAGTCTTATTCTGGCAAACTCGTCGGGCTCCGTTCTGACGCCCTTTGGGAAAATCGGGAGTTCCAGGGTGTTGCGGCGTTGACAAGGGGGTGTTGCAGCCAGAGTGATGGTGGTGTATTCGGCCTCCAGGCAATATCCGGGATAACGCCACCCAAAAGAAAAGAACAAACAAAGAAGAATCAGGGGGACGTCCGGAGCTTGGAGTTCAGGGACCGGGAGTGAAGAAAACCCTGTGCCCAGTGTCTTTACAAAAACAGCGATCGTGTCGGTAGTGCTCGTGAGGTAGGGGTACAGGGAGTCGATCAGGCGGTTGTCACGCAGTGGGCTGACCACTCCAACCCGCCCAACCCGCTACTTTGCCCCATACCTTTTGTAAGCCACGCCCCTCCCATGGGAGCGTGGCGGTGCACTTCGCCGGAATGTTGGCCTCCTGGCTTGTTGATCTCAGCTGAGCTGGTCCACTCGTCGCTTCTCTGGTCCGCACTCCGTTTCCACTCCACACCGCACTTGTCCTCCAGGGAATCGTAGTACGGCGTCTTCCGGGATCCTCCTCCTTTTGGCGCAATGACGCTCCGGATGGGCGGGGCCTCGTCTGTACTGCAATCGGGCTTAAAGGTGTAGTGTCCTGTTTCCTCCTCGCATCCCCATGGATACACCGAGTCAGCGGCTGACCAATCCTCCACAGAAAGGGAAGAAGGCTGCTGGATGGGAAGAGAAAGGGGCGAGAGGGGAACAGCTGACCACCAGTCACGGGAAACGGACTCCTCATACTCTTTGTCCTCACAGGGGCGTCCCACCCCGTCACAGCATGGTATCAAACTTAATGCTTGCTTTTGTGCATTTAAGAATGCAGCAAATTCTTAAAACAGACTATTACATATTATTCAGAGAAAAACACGTCATAGTTTTTGGAGATCTTCTACAACTTACTTCTGTAAAAGGACAACCATTGTTTAAAACACTGATGCATGAAGATACCAGAAAGTCTTTGGGAGCATTGGAAATGTAAACATTTGGTCATATTTTGAGTATAAGGATTATTACAAATATGCGACATGCAAATGATGCTGATTATGGAACTATTCTTCAAGATATAAGAACTGGAAAAATGACTGAACATGGCAAACACGCTTTACAGAGACGATTACTTTCCAATTTGTTTCCAAATGAAAATATTGTCCCAGAGAAAATATACATGAGAATTGCAGAAAACAAATCTGTAATCTGCTTAATGCCAACACTACGTGAATGTTCTATATTCAATGAAGAAATGTTAAAGTTAGAAAATGAAGAAATTATAAAATTGGAAGCTATTGATAAAATAGAACATGAAGGAATCACTATTATTTTGACTGGAAAGTTGAAGAGGAAATTGGATTCTTTAGAGAAATCGATAAGGAAAACTGCTGGTTTAGAAAAGAATTTGCATGCATGTGTAAACTGTAGGGTAATTTTACGACGTAATTTGAATGTGGAAAAAGGTTTAGTAAATGGAGCAATGGGCAAAATTGTTGATTTTGTTAAATATGTAAATAGAGATGGGATTGAATTTTTGAGAATCAAATGTGATGAAATTGCTGAAGTACAACAATGTAGTCGTTGTTCATCTCGGTTTTTGCTTGTAGAAGATTTGTATGTCTGCAGAAAACAGTTTCCTATTTCTTTGGCATATGCGGTGACCATTCAGATATCTCAAGGTTTAAGTGTAGATAGTGCTTTAGTGAATATTAGAAGTACTGTGTTTAAAGAAGGTATGGCATATGTTGCTTTGTCTCGAGTCAGAACTTTATCTGGATTGTATTTGATTGATTTTGATGAGACAAAGGTTAGTGCAGATGCAAATTGTGTGAAAGAGTATAATAGGTTAAGAAGAGAATATGCACCCAATTTAGGTAACTATCCAGTATTTGAAAAGCGTGTGGTAGGTAGAAAAAGAAGATTTGAGAATATCTGTAGTGAAACTGTACAGAAAGAAAAAAAAACAAGATGAAGTTGCGCCTGCGAGCAAAAAGAAAAAGGACAGTGTTGAAGAGAATGTTGGTTATCGGTTTGAAAATAGTTGTGGTGTCAACTGCTATGCTAATGTAGTTGTTAATGTTGTTTTTGTTCTTGAAAGTTTGCAACAGCAAATTGTTGAAAATCAGGACGAAAGATTCTGTTCATTGTTGTATTCTGTTTATGAGAAATGTAGTAGTGATAAAAGTAAAATACAAAGTCTTTCTGATATTCGAAATGTTTTGGACATATGTTCTGGTTCTAGTCAATTTACGCAGAATATTCAGCAAGATTGTCAGGAATATTCAATGTTTATGCTTGGTGTACTGGAAGATGAAGGTATAGATGTTGAAAACCTTTTTGGCCTTTCTTATAAATGGCAACATGACTGTCAAAATAGTTTGTTTACATGTAGCACTAACATTGACACTAAAGGATTCATATATTTCACTTTACCAGACAGTGAATCATTGTGTTTTAACAATCTAATTAGAGGAGCAAGTCAAAACATGGAGTGTAGCCAATGTAAATCAGAAATGTCATCAACATTGTTTATACAAAGATATGGACAGTATGTAATTTTAATGCTGCAACGTTATAGAGCTGATGGAAGAAAATTGGAAACTTTAATAAAAAAATTTGTAGCTGGTCAAGTTTCAATATCAGGAAGAACTTTTGTAGCTGTTGCAATTATTTTTCATGATGGACCTTCTACAACATCTGGATATTACACTGTTTATTTAAAATTTCTGAAAGGTTGGATACATTGTAATGATAGTCAATTAGTTTTTAAGCAACGTTTGCTTAAAGAGGTACCAAATTCTTACCTAATATTTTTAAAGCCAAAATTTTAAGATAACAATTTAGCCTTTCAGGATTACTGCTGTTAAGGTAGATTAGTCTGGTGTTGTAGAGTATTTTGTAAGTGAGGGTGAGGCGCTTGAAGGTGATCCTCTTGTTGATATTGAGGCAGTGTAGGTGTATCAGGTGGTGGGTGATGTGGCTGCAGCAGTGGACATTGATGATCACTCAGGTGGTGGTCTTTTAGATTTGTTGTAGTTGTTGTAGGTGTTTGGCTGGAATTCCTGTGCAGAGTGTTTTGCCACACTGTAGTCTGCTGCTGATGAGGGCCAGTGTCACTATTCTTCTTCTTTTGGTTAGGATCCACTTGTAAATGTTGCGGAGCATGTGGAGGGTGTTATAGCAGTACGAGGAGACGGTGTAGACTTGTTTACACATGGAGATGGAGGAGTTGAGGATGAATCCTTGGTTGTGGACATGGTTGGTAGGTGTTGGTACTGTCCACAGTGTAGTCAGCTAGCAGGAGTCGTCTGAGGCTGAGGGGGTGGGTCTGAGGATGAGTACCTTCATTTTGTGTGAGTTCATGTTTACAGAGCTGCTCTTTATGTAGTTGGTGACGTCCTTCATTGTGTCGTAGAGGTTGCTTTTGGTGGTATGTGGCTTCTTGGTAAGGAAGAGGATGAGCTGGGTGTTGTTGGCGTAGGAGATGTTGTTGAGGTTGTGATGGTGGGCTACTTGTGGGAGGGTGGCCATGTAGATGTTGAATAGCATCGGATTGAGGGATGAGCACTGGGGGACGGAGCAAATGATGTGGGTGGTTTTGGATCAGAACGCTGGGAGGCAGACGCTCAGGATTACTATTGAGCAATTTCCAAAAGTAACAATTTGACGCATACTATTTGGCCGTGCGGAAAAGTATGTGAAACCAATCACGATTTTTTGTTGTATATTTTGTCAGTATATATTGTAAGTAACATTATTTTCAGTGTCTGAAAATTAATCATAAGGTTTTATTTTATGATTGTTTGAGATGTGTCATATTTACGTCAGAAATTGCTCTTAGAAAAAAACATTTAAGGTATGTTTTATTTCTATTTTTTAGATTGTTATTCAGAATGTTGAATTTTTTTTTAAGATAATCCTATTGATTGTCTTTTTTTGCCCGAGTACTATTGAACTCACTATTTCTAGTGAAATTCAATATATTCTGAGTACAGCAAAAAAGGCAAATGTAATACTTTATCAATTATTTTGTGTTGTAAAAGATATATTGTAACTCTATTTTTTTGTGTCTTCCACAGATGGTAATTTTATAATATATCATTTTTTTATTATTTATTATTCTTAAGGTAAGTACAAGTAACTGTTAAAATTGGTCGATGGAATGTGCTTCAACCGAGTTGAAGTAATAAAACATGTATGGAGAACATGTGTGTAAAGATGGTTTGTATCTTTCAAAGACATTTCCAAAAATTGTCAATCAATCAATCAATCAATCAATCAATCAGTGACACTTATAAAGCGCGCTACATACCCGTAGGGTCTCAAGGCGCTGGGGGGGGGGGGGGGTGCCGCTACTGCTCAAACAGCCAGGTCTTCAGCTTCTTCCTGAAGGAGAGGTGGTCTTGGGTCAGGCGCAGGTCGGTTGGGAGGGAGTTCCAGGTCTTGGCGGCCAAGTAGGAGAAGGACCTTCCTCCTGTAGTCGCTCTTCGGATGCGGGGGACGGCGGCGAGGGCGTGGTTGGCTGATCGGAGGTGGCGTTTGGGAGCGTAGAAGTTGACTCGGCTGTTGAGGTAGCTCGGGCCTTGGTCGTGTAGGGCTTTGTGTGCGTGGGTGAGGAGGCGGAAGGTGATTCTTTTGTTGACGGGGAGCCAGTGAAGGTCTCTCAGATGTCCGGAGATGTGGCTGGTTCGTGGGATGTCGAGGATGAGTCTGGCTGAGGCGTTCTGGATCCGCTGGAGTCTCTTCTGGAGCTTGGCGGTGGTACCGGCGTAGAGGGCGTTGCCGTAGTCCAGTCGGCTGGTGACGAGGGCCTGGGTGACGGTCTTCCTGGTCTCGGTGGGGATCCACCAGAAGATCTTCCGTAGCATGCGTAGGATGTTGAAGCACGCCGAGGAGACGTTGTTGACTTGCCTGGTCATGGAGAGGGAGGAGTCCAGGATGAAGCCCAGGTTGCGTGCATGGTCTGTCGGTTTGGGTGCGGTGCCCAGGGCGGGAGGCCACCAGGAGTCGTCCCAGGCGGAGGGTGAGGAGCCCAGGATGAGGACCTCCGTCTTGTCCGAGTTCAGTTTCAGGCGGCTGGTCGTCATCCACTCGGCTACCTCTTTCATCCCTTCGTGCAGGTTGGCTCTGGCGGCGGCGGGGTCGTTGGTCAGGGAGAGGATCAGCTGGGTGTCGTCGGCGTAGGAGATTATGCTGAGGTTGTGTTTGCGTACGATGGCCGCGAGGGGGCTCATGTAGACGTTGAAGAGGGTGGGGCTCAGAGATGATCCTTGGGGGACGCCGCAGATGACTTCGGAGGCCTCTGACTTGTACGGTGGTAGGCGGACTCTCTGTGTTCTTCCGTCGAGGAAGGAGATGATCCATTCCAGCGCCTTGTCCTGGATTCCGATGTTGCTGAGGCGCCGTACTAGGGTGCGGTGGCAGACCGTGTCGAATGCCGCGGAGAGGTCTAGGAGGATGAGGGCCGCTGTTTCTCCCTTGTCCATCAGGGCTCGGATGTCATCGGTGGCGGCGATGAGGGCGGTCTCGGTGCTGTGGTTGGCTCGGAATCCGGACTGTGAGGGGTCGAGGGATCCGTTCGTCTCGAGGAAGGCGGCCATCTGCTTGTTGACGGTCTTCTCGATGACTTTGGCTGGAAACGGGAGGAGCGAGATGGGGCGGTAATTCTTGAGGTCGGTGGGGTCCGCTGTTGGTTTCTTGAGTAGAGCGCTGAGTTCGGCGTGTTTCCAGCTCTCAGGGAAGATGGTGGTGTCGAATGATGTGTTGATGATGTCGCGCAGGTGGGGTGCGATGACAGCGTCGGCCTTGTTGAAGACGTGGTGAGGGCAGGGGTCGGTCGGTGATCCGGAGTGGATGGAGTTCATCGTGCGGATGGTGTCTTCGGTGCTGATCGGGGTCCAGGCGTGGAGGGTGGTGGTGGGGGGTGGTTGTTCGGTCATGGTGTGCGTTGGTTGGTTGTCGAAGCTGCTGTGTATGTCCGTGATCTTGTTGTGGAAGTATGAAGCGAGGGAGTTGCAGAGGTCTTGCGATGGGGTGATGTCGTTGTTTCCTGCGCTGGGGTTGGAGAGCTCTTTCACGATGTTGAAGAGTTCCTTGCTGTTGTGTGCGTTGTTGTCCAACCGGTCCTTGAATGCTGTTTTCTTGGCGGCGCGGATCAGCTGGTGGTGTTTCCGGGTGGCAAGTTTGAAGGTGGTCCTGTTGTCCGGTGTCGGTTCCCTTCTCCAGACTTTCTCGAGGGCTCGGCAGTTCTTCTTGGAGCTCTTGAGTTCGTCGGTGAACCATGGGGCCTTCTTGCTGCCGGGTCTGCTAGGCGGGGTCCTCAGTGGGGCGAGTTCGTCCGCGCAGTTGCTGATCCACTTTGTGAAGTTGTCGGCGGCCTGGCTGGGGTTCGCTGAGCTGGCAGGAGGGTGCTGGCTCAGGGAGGTGGCGAGCTGGTCTGCTGTGATCTTGTTCCAGCTTCTGCGGGCAGTCTGTTGCTGGTGTTGGTGGGTCGTCGTTCTCTTGAAGGTGAAGTGGACGCAGCTGTGGTCCGTCCATTGAAGCTCTGTGGCGTGGCTGAAGTCGATGTCTGTGCTGGAAGAGAAGACTGCGTCGAGTGTGTGTCCGGCGAGGTGGGTGGGGGTGGACACCAGTTGCTTGAGTCCCAGGTTGGCGAGGTTGTCGAGCAGGGTGCTGGTGTTGCGGTCGTTGTTGTTCTCCAGGTGGAAGTTGAGGTCCCCCAGGAGGATGTAGTCAGCGGAGGGGAGGGCATGCGGGCTGACGAAGTCGGCGATGTCCTCGCTGAATAGCGTGCGTGGTCCAGGGGGTCGGTAGATCAGGGTGCCTCTGAGGGTGGTCTTCGGGTTGGTGTGGATCTGGAAATGCAGGTGTTCGGCGCTGGTCAGGGTGTTGTCGACGCTGGTCGTGAGACGGATGGTGCTCCTGTGGATGATGGCGATGCCTCCTCCCATCTGGTTGGCGTTTCGGTCCCTCCGGACGATCTTGTAGCCCTCTGGGATAGCGATGGCGATGTCGGGAGCTGAAGAGGCGTTCATCCAGGTCTCTGTGAGGAAGGCAACGTCAGGGGCTGTGGCGTCTAGGAGGTTCCAGAGTTCGATGGCGTGTCTGTGGACGGAGCGGGTGTTGAGCAGGATGCACTTGAGGTGGGTGCTGCTGGAGTTCGACTTTGCGGGTGCTGGTGCGGGGCTGGACCGGATGCAGGTGAACTTGCAGGCTTGGCAGCTGAAAGGTCCGTGGGTACGTCTTGGAGTGGCTTGATGACACTGTGGGAGTCGGCCGGTGTTGAGAGCGGTGAGGGTGGCGGCGGAGTACGTCAGGCGGGTCGGTCGGGGTTCTCGTGGGCCAGGGGTCCTGGCACTGGGCGCGGTCCAGGCGCGGACGGGCGTAGACGGGCTTACCTTTGGCGCGCCTTCGGCGCACAATCGGCGCGCCCGCTGCGCGTGACCGCTGCGCGTTCGCACGGTCGCCATTTAAGGCGAAGTGCGCGGGTGGGCGGAGCAGCTGGGAGGCGGGAGCGGGGAGGGTACAAAAAAGAAAAAGGGGCGGGGCAAAGCGGCGGTGGCGGGAAGGGAGGGCGGGGGGCGGCGCGGTAGGCGGACAACAAGGAAGGAAAAGCTAAACACGGGGAAAGTGAAAAAAATACAAACAGGCACTAATTTTCGGCAAAACCAGGGCAAAACGAGATTGAAACAATACAGGCACAAATTCACGACAAAACAAAGGGAAAAAAACAACCGCAGCGGAGGCAGCCGGCAACCGGCAAACGAGTCAGCAGCGAGGCAGAAGGCAGGCAGGGGGCACACGCAGCAGCTGGTGGCCGTGCGGCGCGGGGGTGTCCCACAAGTGGGTCACACCTTATACACCCACCCACCCACAAGTGGGTCACACCTTACACAAAATTGTATACTGAGTGTACCTGTCAGAACCCTTAATCAATCAGTGGATATGATAATGACTTATCTAAACCGTAGCTAGCGCAGGAGAGATGAAGAATCCACAAGGAAACAGACTTGGAGTGCTAAGATGGCCACCTCGAGGAAAGACGCGGTGGCGGTCTAGTCATTTACCACACACCTGTGGGGAATCCTTGGTGAGGCGCGCGCTCCCTAACGAGTGTGCACCTTACCTAAGACGTTCCCGAGTTCAGACCCGTCTTCAATTGCTCCATAGATATTCCTGAAGAGAAAGCACAAAGGTTGCAGATAAACACTAGAGGAGAGGCTAGTTGGAAAGACCAAGGAGTAGGTAATTAGTAGCGTTAGACTAAATTATAGATAAGGAATAGAGATAGAGTAGGGTAGATTATTAAATAATTGTTCTTTGTTAGTTTCTGTTATGTATCCATGTCAATGATACAAAGATGGTTTGTATCTTTTATATAGATTTGAAAAACTTAAAATATAAATATACTGAGTGTTCCAGTATTCTTTCCATTTCACTATAACACATCTACTAGTTTGGACCAGGTAAGGTGAATAGAGATACTGTACTTTTTTACTACTACATTTTATAATAACAGCCTGTTTTTTTTCAGATAGTGATAAGGATTGACTGGTTTGGTAATTTAAGACATTTTAAAACTGAACGTTCATATAAATAATTATAATTATATAATGTTATAAAGTAGTTGAGAATGGTATTCATATCATATTTATTAGAGGGAAAATCAGTTGATAAAGCTAGTTTTGTGTTCTGTATTAGGAAAAAAAGGTAAAATAAAGTGTTTATGTGTTTGTAGAAGGACCTCAGCATAACAAATTTACAATGGAAAATCAAGAAAACAATATGGAAGACGATTTTGAAAATACTAACACTGTCGTAGAAGAGATGAACATATCTTTTATGAGCAACGTTATTGAAGTGGAAGAAGTGAATGCTGGAGATATCAGGTGTGATTTTCTTGATGAAACCTTGGATGATGATTTTGTGGAAGCATTCGGTGAGATTGAGATTCATCAGATGACTTTTGAAAATGATAACCAGGAAAATGAAATACCTGATGAAATTATAATAGAAGCTGCATTAACTTATGAAATGTTACAAGAATACATGTTTTATTATATACTAATAATGGTTTGAGACACTCTGCTGCCAGAATTGTAATAATTTAGCAACTATCCAAGTACTCATGGTGCAAAGTGGGCCTTAGGGTTTGGACTGTTTCAAACCCTTATAGACAACATAGGTATTTTTTTTTATGCACCGGCAAACTTGTCTTTCATAGGTTCTATTCCCTAGTGTGTATCATTAGACTTTCACCAAACACTCTCACACTACTGGTTCAATCTTCTAGTGAGTCATTCAGCAGTATGTGCTTATGTATACTGTTCTAAAAGTGAAGCTGCTACACATTCAGGCAGACACCCACTTTCACTCTCACTTGGCAGTTTCACATTCAGCATACACTACTAATGCATTCATTCATTAATTTATGAACTACACTTTCATTTTGACAAACTTTTACAGACTAATATAGAAATATAGTTCTTTCTTTGACCAGTGAAGGTAGTACTGATAAGAACTGTTTTATTTGTCTTTTTATTTTTCTATTTTATTTGTATTTTTTCAACAAGTTTAAAAAAAATGGAACTGGAAAAAAAAAGTGTGGAACAGGAACAAAAAAGTTAAAAATGAAAAATTAATGTTTTGGACAGCTGTGCTCTTCTTTCCTCTTCACAATGAGATCAATAGACTGCTGATTGTAACAAAGTAACTTGTTGCAATATTTACAAAGAAAATTCAGATCTGCAAACTGTGGCACAATAATAGGATGCGAACTGCTCGGCGGAGGTGGTGGTGGAGTTGAGGTAGTAGGAACTGCAGGTTGAGGATTCTACTGCAACGTTTGTGTTGCCATCCTTGCATAGATATTTGGATGCAAATTTTTGACATGGTGAACTATACTGGCTGTACTGAAAGAGTACTTTTTAGTGGGATCTCCCCTGGAAAGAGTAACCTCACAGATCTTGCAAGTTACTTTCGGTGCATTGACTTTTTTCAGTCCCTCAGGATATGAAAAAATCTTCCAAATGAAAGCTTCTTTTCTCTTTTTCTGAGGTTGCTCAGCAACAAATTCTTCCTCAGAGGAATGTTCTGATGAAGTTTCAAAAAGAGCAGCCATTGTATAGTTTGGTTCTAAAGGACTACAGCTCCACAGAATGGATGCTTCTCATGAGAAAGTCCAAGTAAAATGATCAAAATAGGAAGGGTCTTTCAACAGTTTAAATATGAAGTATTATGAACGAATCAAAACTTTCCTTTTATGCTCACATGGCTTTGCATACACTTACAGTGCATTTACCGTGTGTTTACAGTGCGAGTACGTACGACGTACAGTTGCATTTTTCGTAATTGCTTTCAAAGGTAATATACGGTTATTAAAAGCTAAAAATAAGTATTTTCATGATTATCCCAGATAATGTCTTTCCTTAGTATGTACATTAAATACATAAGTATATGTTTTTAAACTATTAGAAACTTTTGCGCCGTACGCGCATGGGTCGTCGTACATGACGTCACACGGAAGCGTCGAAGCGACGCGTAACGTCAAAACGTATTCATAACGTATGCACTTGTACGCGCAGTGTACGATTACCTGTACAAAGTATGTGCAATCACCGTGCACGTACAGTACAATTATAGAAAAAGGAAAAAGGAAATATATAGAATTTGATTTTAATATATTGGAGAAAAAAAATGAATAAAAAAATTATTTTAGACTTTTGTTTTGTTATTTTACAAGAATATGAAATATAACTTAAAAAATAAAAGAACTATAAATAATTATAATAAAAATGTAGGAAATTAGTATAAAAAGACAGAAATATAATAATGAATACCTTTAAAAATTATCATTTACAAAACCTTTGAAATTCACTGAAAAAACCATAGGTTTTAGGCACGTTATAGTTAGGAATTAGCATTTAAAAAACCTTTGAAATTCACTGAAAAAACCATAGGTTTCAGCCACGTTAGAGTTAGGAGTTAGAATTTAAAAAAAACTTAGAAATTCACTGAAAAAAACATAGGTTTTACAGATGTTATAGTTAGCTGGACATTTCACTCATACAAAACCATTGAAATTTCCCCGTTATAGTTAGTTCAGCTAACTATAACTCGTGCGCCCGCAATGCACTGCTAATGACGTCACATATTACATCACTCATGACATGCTCAGTGACATCACTCATGACATCACTGATGACATCTCAAATGACATCACTGATGACATCACTGATGACATCATCCTTTTGAAAAAGTGACAGACCTCCTCTCACCCTAATATAAGCTTTGATACACACATTCAAAAATATAAAATAACATTTTCAAAAAAATGGAGATACCAATACCTGTTACAACAACGTATACAGTAATTCTAACATCTACATACACATCCACTCGTTCACCAACATTTCTATACAGTCACTCATACATGTACTCACTCATCATATGTACTCATACACCTACACATCCTGTTACACACCGACACTCGTAGATAGAGTTACTCACACACATACTCACACATGCAAATACACTATCAAACATCAATTTACATACATATACACCTATACACACACCACTACACTTACTTCTACAGAAACATACACATACTTACTCTCTTATACAATGACTTATAAGAAACAAATACTTATTTATACAGGAATTCTTCCAATCTCTCAGTCTCATATATACTCAGTTATATACATCAATACTCACATATACTAGTTTAAAACATATGTACTTACTCATAAAGACACTATTGGGACAGTCTTTCACTCACTAACACACCCATACACAAACTCATCCACCCATACAGTCTTGTACACATGCTGTCTTTAAAACACATACAAACAGTGAGTCAGTCATTCATGCATCTGCACGCTAAGTGATATCCCCCACCGAACCATACAGACACTCATACTCATGTAGCTAGTAACCAACCCATGCAGCCACTTAAACACAAAGTGAGACACTGATACAGATATTTACATATTTAAACATTACTCGCTAATACATGTATTCCCTAAGATACACTTAATAAGTCAGTTATGCAATCATTTTTACAAAAAATCCATCCATTTAGACACTTATTTACCCATTTATTCTTCCATCGACGTTTAGATATACATATATAAACAATATTTATTTTTCAGAAAGATACACATTCACTGGATGATGTTATCAGTGATGTCATCAGTGATGTCATTTGCGATGTCATGAGTGATGTCACTGAGCATGTCATGAGTGATGTAATATGTGACGTCATCAGCAGTGAATTGCGGGCGCGTGAATTATAGTTAGCTGAACTAACTATAACAGGGGAATTTCAATGGTTTTGTATGAGTGAAATGTCCAGCTAACTATAACATCTGTAAAACCAATGTTTTTTTCAGTGAATTTCCAAGGTTTATTAAATGCTAACTCCTAACTCTAACGTGGCTGAAACCTATGGTTTATTCAGTGAATTTCAAAGGTTTTTTAAATGCTAATTCCTAACTATAACGTGGCTGAAACCTATGTTTTTTTCAGTGAATTTCAAAAGTTTTTTAAATGCTAATTCCTAACTATAACGTGCCTAAAACCTATGGTTTATCCATTATAGATATATATTACCAACTGCCAGTCTCCAGTAGGTAGTTGGTGTCTCTAGAATCACAATTTCAAATCCTATCTTGTGGTGAAGACAGTTGTAAAATACAATTCTGAAAATGCGGCTTAGCCATTTAGCCATTAGCCATTTGGTACCTTCAGCCTGTCTCTGGTTCACATGACTGGGTATGGGTGGTAGCCGGGGGCTTTGTGTCTTCCTCATAGATATCCACACACAATGGGAGCTTATGTGTGACAAGATGGGCCATCACTGGCTGGATGGAAATGAGGATCTGGTCACAGCCCCAATTACCCTTCATTAGTCTGTGTCCTCCCTCTACACAAAGGCTGCATACCCCCTGTAGTTCGCCTCAAGCCAGGAAGGTGGGGCATATGTACCCTTTAAAGGAATGCCTCTAGAAGCTTCTCCCTACTTTAAAGGCGTAAAAGAAGACATCAGACACCAAGTCTTCAGTACACTTCTGGACCTGTAGTTACTGTCAGGAAGAAGGGCTGTTGTTCTGCTGAAAGGACTGCCACTTTGCTGGACTGCAACTCTAAAGGACCAGTACTCTGAAGGACTGATGTCCTGCTGTGCTGACCTGCTTCCTACTGCTCTCTTGCCTGGGACCTGCATCTCTTGAACCCAGAACTCAGAGTGACTCCAAGGGCCAGCTGGTTGGCCTCCTGATAAGAAACCTCTGTGATATAACAGGCACTGGACAGATGGTCATTATCAGTAGGGGTGAGAGTAATTGTCATAGTTCTCTCTAGCATAATTATATGTAATTAAAGCAATTGTTTGTAATCGTGCATAATTATTTGAGAGGCATAATCCAGCATTTAGCACTAAGAAATTGACTATCTGTCCAGTGCTGTGGTCTACAGTAATGGGCTGGTGTTCTGTCAGCCCAGGCACCCGTTCCCTGGATTAGATGCAACATGTAGTACTCTGGCTAAACGCAATAAACAACACAGTTAGTTTCAACGTGCGGTTGTTAACATAGTAAGGTTATGGTGTAATAACTCCCAAAATCCATGAAACATAACATATAGAGAGAATATAATAGGAAAAGCAAACGTATAATTCAATTTACCTGCATCCAATGTAGGACTTCCAGAGCTGGAAAGAATAATTTGGACATAACCTGGAAGAACTTTGAGGCAGTAATAAGGTGCATGGACCCAGCCTCGCAGCTAAAATTCAAGTCAATGCTAAAGGTGGCTATAAATATTGGTAAAGTTGGCATTAGTTCATTGGAGCACCTTCTAGCTGGGAGGACTAAGGGGAAACAATACCCTTCAGCTGAATGTGATGCGTGCCCCTGGGTCTCCCATCTCTCCCACACATTAATTGATCTCAGTGGTGTAACAATAGCCCCCACAGTGCAGGGGGGCCCTGAGCTCCAGGGTGCCCCTTCCAGCCATGTTAACTGGTCCTTGGCCTCAAATCCCCTCATTCATCCGCAGTATGTGGGACCCCATCCATGTATTTTGTGGGGACGCCTTAATTTCCGTATAGCCATTGATTGACCTTGGGCTGAATGGGGCACTTTTAACTCCTTGAGTGCTCATTATTATTATTATTTATACGTTTTATAAAGCGCTTGGTTACACTAGCAAGTGTGTCCCCGCACTGATTGCTTTACAGCTGCTTCACATGTATCAAGGCATGATTGAAGAGAATGTCCTGGGCCGAGCGCTACTCTTTGGGGAACAGGACTGTTTTCAGCACTCTCCGGAAGATGAGCTCAGAGGTTTCCAGACGCAGCCTCTCTGGCAGCTTGTTCCATATCCTGGCCATCATGACTCTGAAGGATTTACCACCCATTCTGACTCTTTTAAACTTCGGGACCTGAACCTGCCCAGTGCCACAAGATCTTAACTGGCGGGTAGGCTGTGCAGGTACCTGGGGCCTTTTCCATGGAGGATACGATGCCCTACACAGAGGGCCTTAAAAGTCACCAGTTCCCTAATCGGGAGCCAGTGAAGGGTCCTCAGTGCTTTTTGTGCTGATGCCCTTCTGGGTAGTTGTAGGATCAAACGGGCAGCTGCATTTTCTATGTGTTGTAATCTCTGGAAGCATTTTACGCTGGCCCCTAGATGTAGTACATTTCCATAGTCCAGCCTGGATGTTATCAGGACATGGACCAGGGTCTGACGTACCGGCATGGGCATAAGGTCCAGTGTTTTCCTCAGGACCCATGCCAAAACACGTGCCTGCCACTTGTTTGGTCTGGTGGTCGAAGGATATGTTGTTATCTAGCCAGACGCCTAGATTCTTCACTAGATTGCTGGGTGTGGGCAGTTCACCCAGCTCGTCCGGCCACCAGGCCAAGGTCCACACTGATGGGGATTTGCCTACATTCAGTACCTCCGTCTTATTCCCATTAAGTCGGAGGCAGTTGTCCGCCATCTACTTGGCTAGCTCTTGCAAGCAGATCGCGAAGTTGGCAGCACATTGCTTCTCTGGTTGCGTCAAGGTCACAATCAGTTGCATGTCGTCTGCATACGACACTATCTCAACCCCAAATTTGTCAGTGATCACTCCAACTGGGGCCACATACAGATTGAATAGAGTGGGGCTGAGACTGGAGCCTTGTGGCACTCCCTGTTTAAGTTGTATTTCTTTGGACCTAAAATGTCCCTGTGCGACCTGGAAGCTTCGGCCTGTTAAAAAGGATTCCAACCACTCCCATGCTTTGCCTCTCACTCCTCCCTTTTTAAGACACTGTAGCAGTGTGTGATGAGCTACAGTGTCGAAAGCGGCACTGAGGTCGAGGAGAATCAGTGCCGCCGTCTGGCCTTCGTCCGCATATCTTCGTAGGGCTTCCGTTGAAGATAGGAAGGCCGACTCCGTCGAGTGTAACACACGGAATCCCGACTGTGAGGGGTGGAGCAGTCCATTAGTCTCAGCAAATGCAAATGCAGAGAGTTGTTTATTGACCGCTTTCTCCGCGATCTTGGCAAAGTAGGGGAGAAGGGAAATGGGCCGCAGATTTTCCAGTTTTGCTAAACTAATGTTGGGTTTTTTCCTCAGAGGAAGAACTATTGCTTTCTTCCAAGTAATAGGTACTTGCCCTGATTCGAAGGAGAGAGCAAGTAGGTGTCTGATATAGGGCTCCAGAGTGTTTATCGTGCCATGAAGTCTTTTAGGAGGTGCTGGATCATTAGGTGATCCTGATTTAATGCTTCCTGCTATGTGGCATATTATTTCTCGTGAAGGTACTAAAAATGTCGAGAGGCAATTGCTATTCAGTGTAGTCATGGAGATTTCTGCCCTCCCTTCCCCTACTCTAGCTGGCTCCGGAAAAGCAGAGTAGATTTTATCTAATTTACTTGCAAAAAACTCTGCAACCTGATTGCAGGCATTGACTGATCCATTTATAGGGGCTGCTATTGGGGTGAGATCTGACAATTCCCTGTATACTAGAAACATTTCCTTCATGGAGTTGTCCGCATCCTTGATTCTAGTACAGTAGTAGGTTTTTCTAGTTTTCCGGATAAGGGCGTGATATTCCTTCAAACCCTTCTTATATCCAGCTCTCTCTGTCTCAGAGAAACACCTCCTCCATTTCCTCTCTAAGCGTTTACATTCCGCTTTTTTTCCCCGCAGTTCAGTGTTAAACCAGGGGGCAGATTTGGAGTATTCCGAGTCCATGGCGCCGTGTAATCTAGCGCCTTTTGGATTCGCAGATCTAATGAGTCTATTCCCTCACCATCGGGAGGGCCTCCCAACGTTATTATTTTGTTAAATGCCTCTGTGGAAAACTTTGCCCATTTCCTGCGTTTATTTGAGGTGTTAATCCCATTCTGAGGTCCATTGTCCGGGACCGGTACCCGAAAAGAGACTAGAAAATGGTCTGACCAAATCACAGGAGTTGGGGGCGCTACGGTCAATGTATCCCAGTTGGCGCAAATAGGGTCCAGAAGATAACCTTGACAGTGAGTGGGCATTTCTGATTTCAACAGCATCTGTATGGCTGCCAGTTCCTGTCTGATTTCCTGAGCTTCAGCGTTCAGAGGATCATCAAAATGATAGTTTAAGTCCTCTAGGAGAAGGGGTTTCTCATGTTTGAGGGCAGAGAGCCTAAGGGTCTCCATCAGTTGAGCGAAAAACCTGGCTCCAGGCCCAGGGGGGGCGATATATAAAAAATCCCTTGAGGCAGTATCCATGGGACACTGTGATAGAGAAAAACCCTGTCTCACTGTTTACAATATCCATCTCTTCTAGGGTGCAGGCAAGATCTTCCCCTTCTTCCTATCTATTCTCTTTATATCATATCCCGGTGGGAGGGCAGGCGCACATCAGGTGCTGATGTAGTATTAAGCCACGTCTCCGTAAGGAATAGTGCATCCACCTGGTCGTCCGTCAGGCAGTCATATACTTCCATCTTATGTTTCCCTAGGGAGCGGCAATTTATATGGGCGAGATTTAGTATCCTTCCCTTACACCTAGACCTGAGTTGTCTATTTGTGGCGAAGGAACAGTGCGCACACTTTTTGTCTCCATTCTCAATGATTATACTGTGCAGACAAGTGTTGTCTGTGCGAGGACATACGTTTCTAAGCTCAAAGGAGCTGCACTGCTTTCAGAAGCTGAAACCCACAGGGGTTCCTGCCCCTGGCCCCGGTCGGTCACGGACGGGCACAGACGGGCTTGCCTTTGGCGCGCCTTTGGCATGCCGCCGGCGCGCCCGCTGCGCCTCCGGATAAGATCAGGCATTTAAAGCGGAAGTGGAAGAGGGAGGGAGGGGCCAGGCAGCTGAAGCGCTCCCCTTACACTTCCCCCAAGATGGCGGCTGTTTGCTCGGTTCCTGCCCCGTAGCAGCACCTTAATCGGCTGCGGGGGGGCCAGCAGAGGTCTATGTGCACCGGGTGGGCATCGCGTGCAGCAGTAAGTAATAAACAGTTTTAAAAAGCTCAAAGTCACAAAATCGACAATCAGCCAACACACTTTAAAAACAACGAGCCTCTTTACCTCCCGGCTTTCCGCCTCAAGAGGGAAGAGTTTCAAGCATTAACACTGTGCAAACAGATGACGTATTTATGAGTTTGACAGAGGGCGGGAGGGGCCAGGCAGCTGAAGCGCTCCCCTTACACTTCCCCCAAGATGGCGGCTGTTTGCTCGGTTCCTGCCCCGTAGCAGCACCTTAATCGGCTGCGGGGGGGCCAGCAGAGGTCTATGTGCACCGGGTGGGCATTGCGTGCAGCAGTAAGTAATAAACAGTTTTAAAAAGCTCAAAGTCACAAAATCGACAATCAGCCAACACACTTTAAAAACAACGAGCCTCTTTACCTCCCGGCTTTCCGCCTCAAGAGGGAAGAGTTTCAAGCCCTCAAATCCCCTCATTCATCCGGAGTATGTGGGACCCCAGCCATGTATTTTGTGGGGACGCCTTAATTTCCGTATAGCCATTGATTGACCTTGGGCTGAATGGGGCACTTTTAACTCCTTGAGTGCTCATGACGAGGTCAGCTCATCATGAGCTCAGGCGCTCTGGTGCTCATGACGAGCTGAGCTCGTCATGACCCCGCCCCGTTCCGTGGAACGCTCGCATGCTGGGCTGATTCCCCTGCTGTGCTGAGCATTCCATTGGAACGGGCGTGGTCATGACGAGCTCAGCTCGTCATGAGCACCGGTGCGCCATAGCTCATGACGAGCTGACCTTGTCATGAGCACCGGGGTGCTGTACGCGCCCCCCCCGCCCACCCCCAGCACAGTGGGGGAAACAGCCCCGCACGGAAGGGGTTAAAAAGTTGTGGCCCCCTCCGCTGCAGGGGCCTGCATTTGGCCCCTGTTTTAGGCAATGGCTCTAATCTTCCTAAAAGCATCACGTGCAGTCGTTCTGACGATTGTGCCAGCTGTTTTCACCTTCTCTGTGCGTCTTGAAAGTAAATAAACGCTAGAAGATGCCGTGCTTAATTTGAGTGGGCGGTTTCCGGTGCTCGGAAATGGAACTTAATTTTCAACAGTGGCACTTATGACAGCTGCTACATAGTAGTGCTGTTTGTTTAATTTAGAGATGCAGTGTGACCTGGTGACTGGGTCTCTGGCTATTATTATTTTTTTTTACAAATTAAGCACTGAACACTCTCCTTTCCCAGCCAGTATTCTCTGTGCCTGATTCGGCCTCTTGTGAGTATTAAGCCTTCGCTCTCCACGCACGTTCTCTGTACCTTGTACTGTGCTACTCTCAGTACATGTGATCCGAGTTCACAATAGGCTTAACAGCTGATCTCCTACTAAGTTTCCTCTCTGTTCTCTGGCCATGAGAACAACCTTTTACACACAGCTGTTACTTTTTCTTATCCTGAATCCTGGCAGGGCTTGTGCCAGATAAAATAATCTACTCTGCTTTTAGGTACTTCGTAGTACATCTATTTTATTTATTTATTTATTTTTAAAGGTTTTATCTAGCGCTGGTTAGACCCGGCGGTATCAGAGCGCTTTACATGAGCATCAGATCATAGTTACAGGTTACATCGTTACAAAGGTTATCCAGTTCTTTGAGCATGGCAACATAGGTACTTGTAAGGTTGAGATAAACAATAAGCACACATACGTAAGGGGAAACGTAGGCAAGGGGAGCAGGCTTCTCAGTGGAGAGCTAGCATTTGTTTACTTATTCACAAATGGGCAACTTTTCCAAATCAATACATAAAATAACAAATGTACATTTTGGATGAAATGTAAGTCACAAAACATAGGAGCAACAGTGAAAGAAGCCTGAGCTGGCCACATTACTGCCCTCTTTTGCACTTACAGGGCACGGCACTTTCAGATTCGCAGGTTGCCTCCTTCGGAAGGTGTATCTACACATTCTGACTGATGTTCCTTTGGCCAGCCTGTCAGAATGGGGATTACGGGCTTGTCTTCAGTGCTGCCGATGTTTCGATCCAGATGATTTGAGAGCATCTCAAGTTCTCTCTCCAGCACAATGTTCCCAAATCAACTTCTGGCTCCTGAAGAAGGTCCATTCTAAAAAAGGAGCTGCAAATTCTAGTGTCTTGCGAGTTAGCAATGACGGAACCCTTTTTGCTCCAGATGGAGTCTGTAGCGCTGTGACGTAAGTGTTGGAGTCAAACGCAATGAAGGCTGGTTTAGAATGTTGAGTTCGTATTTACTCGCAGAAGAATAAAGAGGTGTAATAATAAGCTCTGTGTGTGGCATTGTCATTGGTGGGTACCTGGGCTGAGGAGGACGCTACACAAGTCATAAGCGCTGTGATTATATAAAATATTGCAAGACATTTCAGAATGCAAGCATGTGTGTCAGTAAGATCTGGCCCTCCCCTGAAGGTGTCCTGAACATTAACCATCACTTGCAAAATATAGTTACAAGCATTGTAACCAAACATTTTGCTAAGTATATTTCCGAATCAATGCTCTAGCCTCTGCTTGACATATTAACCTCTTGGGTGCCCATGACGAGCTCAGCTCGTCATACAGCTTCGTGGCGCTGTGCTGATGACGAGCTGAGATCGTCATGACCGTTACGGAACGCCCATGCGTGGATATTTCCCCTGCTGTGCTGGGCGTTCCATTGGAACGGACGTGGTCATGACAAGCTCAGCTCGTCATACAGCTTCGTGGCGCTGTGCTATTGACGAGCTGAGATCGTCATGACCGTTACGGAACGCCCATGCGTGGATAATTCCCCTGCTGTGCTGGGCGTTCCATTGGAACGGACGTGGTCATGACAAGCTCAGCTCGTCATACAGCTTCGTGGCGCTGTGCTATTGACGAGCTGAGATCGTCATGACCGTTACGGAACGCCCATGCGGGGATAATTCCCCTGCTGTGCTGGGCGTTCCATTGGAACGGACGTGGCCATGACAAGCTCAGCTCGTCATACAGCTTCGTGGCGCTGTGCTATTGACGAGCTGAGATCGTCATGACCGTTACGGAACGCCCATGCGTGGATAATTCCCCTGCTGTGCTGGGCGTTCCATTGGAACGGACGTGGTCATGACGAGCTCAGCTCGTCATCAGCACAGCGCCACCGTGCTGCACGACGAGCCGAGCTCGTCATGAGCACCACAGCACTGCGCGTGGTCCCCCTGGCCACCCGCGCCACGGGGAAATTAGCTCCTGGCGAAGAGGCTAGGGTAACACATGACCAATTTCATCAATGACATCAAGAGGAGGCAAGGGTCAGCAGGTTTCATTTATTCTCTCTTATCTTCGGCTTTTACTAGGAGTTTGATCACATACAGCATTTACAAAATTATCAAATGCAATGCCAATAAACCATAGCAGTATGTTTGTGATCTGCCAGCCAGGAGTCACTGTGCTCAGGGGCACAGAGGCCCCCCTGCCCAATTAAACTTAGAGAATATGGTGACAAAGTAGGCAACACAATTTCTCTACTAATTGGCTAAAGAACGATATGTATTAGTGGCAGCTAAAAAGATATGGGGACACACTGTCACGCGGCCCATCTTTTTTAAAAGGTGTATTGCATTGTGATACAGGTCATTCTCCAACCTGCTTTCATTGCTAATCGTAGACTAGTACTGAGTTCCTACTAGACACCATCATGGTGGTTAAATGACAGAGTTTACATTACAGAGGGACTGTTATCACCACTGTAGTTATTCTTAGGTCAGAGTTTCCACTGAAAACACATTTTTTGTTTCCATCATAACTTTTGGCGTTGTTTGACGTATCTCTAGGAAACTTTCTCAATAAAGGTGCATCCTTTTTGAGTTTTTCATGGCAAGTGTCATGTCGATCCCTCAAGCTGAAGCCTAAAAATAGGGGGAGGGGCACAACAACTGCTATTTTCCATTTTAACACCCATAAGCTTCTTTGCCCCTTGATACAGATAAAACAGCTGTACAGAACTGCACCAGACTTGGCATGTAAAAATAACTTTACTCATTTAAGTGCCTGTGCTTGGTTTACTGTAGAAACATTCTGTAGGTTTTTGGAAATTAGCATTTAAAAAAATGTTTTCATCTGGGCATGGAGAGGTTAAATTTTAAAGACATCTGGACTGTTATTCTTTGAATCTGCTGTGAATTTGGGAATCTATTGTAATTAAAAATATAAAGGTACACCAATGGCTTGGCAGTTCGGGCTGGACTGTTCCCATGAGGCACAGGGTCGAGGCTGATTTGCATATAGCTGCGTCTGAACTGGGGTGGTGTGGAGTGCAAAAAAACGATGGATTTAGGCCCAGATCCTTGTACTGGGGTGAATGTATGACATTGTTCTGCATTCTGTTCATCAACTGTTGTTTTGCATTTGTCACCCCGAGTGGGATAGGTATGCTCAGACGTGAGTCCCAGGCTCTCCACACCACTGGAGTCAAGCTAACCAGGCTGATGAAGGCTGATAGCCAGAAACCGGTCCTTGGATGCTTGATTCCGGTCTGGGAAAGACATGGCTTGGCAGTTCGGACTGGACTGATCCCATGAGGCACAGGGTCAGAGCTGATTTGCATATAGCCAGTGTCTAACCCAGGGTGGTGTGGAGTGCAAAAAAACGATGGATTTAGGCCCAGATCCTTGTACTGGGGTGAATGTATGACATTGTTCTACATTCTGTCCATCAACTGTGTTTTTTGTAATTTTCACCCCGAGTGGGATGGGTATGCTCAGACGTGAGTCCCAGGCTCTCCACACCACTGGAGTCAAGCTATCCAGGCTGAATGAAGGCTGATAGCCAGAAACCGGTCCTTGGATGCTTGATTCCGGTCTGGGAAAGACATGGCTTGGTAGTTCGGACTGGACTGTTCCCATGAGGCACAGGGTCGAGGCTGATTTGCATATAGCCATGTCTGACCTGGGGTGGTGTGGAGTGCAAATAAACGATGGATTTAGGCCCAGATCTCTGTACTGGGGCAAATGTATGACATTGTTCTGCATTCTGTCCATCAATTGTTGTTTTTGCATTCACCATTGGACTAGGACATTTTTTCACCTGTTGTCCATTGTGGATTTGCAAATCAAGCTGCAGATTCAGGAAGTGCCATGCTTTGATTGGAGTATTGTCACAGAAAGATTTCTGCTGTAGCCACCATTAACCAGCACAATGCATAGAGCACGGTGTTGGAAAATATGAAAATAACAAGCAACAAGCCTTTGCAATGCAAATTGGTCTCGCATTGGTGAGAGTTAGCGGTATTGGCGTTGTAAATGAGAATGTCTTTTACCTGTGTGTTTTGGATTGTAGCGAATGCATGTGGTGGGGAGTGAATTTATGTGCCTTGGAATTGTTAGTTGTGGATTGGTGTGGGGTGGAATTGTGTGAAGTGAAATATGTGGATAGTAATTATGTGGTATTGAGTGTACTGAAATTATGTGGAGTGGGATTCTGTGTCAGAGTGTAATTATGTGGAATCTGAGAGTGCGTCTCATTCCTTAGGTGTTACCACATTCAATGACCGCACTCTACCTTTTATTTCACCTGGGAGTCACGTGTCTGAATCATTTTCACAATACCTCTCATCTTTTTGTAGCAGCTCGGCGAGCGAGACAGAGCTTTAGCAGAAGACTTCAGTTTCTTGTTTTTATTACATTAGCCGTATTACATCTCCGCCTTCTATTTTAATTTGTATATTTAGACTGCACTCGATAAGCTTTGATTAATTAACGTACTGCTGATATTCACAGACTGTAACACACGTCACTGTTTTCCAAGCTGTGAACCTGTGAGCAGCATGTTGCAAAACTAGCTCAGCGAGTTGAATGTTAGTTCCTTATGGAAAGTGTGGCTCGGCAGGTAATGAGTTTCAACTACGGATTAGCCAAGACTGCCATCTGTCCTCATTATGGTTGCACCTTCATAAGCACAATAGTAGTATCTGTTGATCAATTGAGGTTTTTTTTTCTCTTCTGAGTCCTACGATTATGCTGCCTTATTACTCTTTGGGCTAAGTCGGTAACTCCCAGTTTTTCTCTGGCAGTATTACAACGAGTGTCATCTAGCTCTTGGAGCTTGGCGGGAAGAGTTATCTCAGCTGGTTCTTCATTAGCACCCAAGCAAGTCCTGGTACCTGTAGGCGGGTCTCCACTTCCATTTGCCTACACCTCTCAGCATGCTGAGTGTGGGTATGGACATCTTGAGTGTGAACTGAAGTGCGGATAGCGGCGAATGAGGACATAAAATAGAATTTAAAAATAAAAATAAAAAAATAAAGAATAGTAGTATCTGTTACTACGTTCAGTGTGCGAGGCGCTATGTGACAAGTAGACGGTGGGTGTCACCTGCCAAAGGCTTGGGAGCTGAGAAGCGTGTTTTCTCCCTCCCCGCATCACGCATGTCATGAAGGAAGTCCGCCTCTTCTCTAAGAAAAGACCTAAAGGCGATTTAAGGCCTGCATTTACAACATGCATGTGCCACACTACACAATGCATACACAATGTGCCACACTACACAATGCATACACAAGCACAGACACTACTCTTCTCCCTACAGCTTGTGTGGCAGGCTGTGCACATTAGGACAATAACCCAGGCCAACACTTCTTAAAATATAAAAACTTTGGAGCCTATTGACACAAAGGTTCTGGAGTAGGTAAACGGACTATTGTGTACTCTTTAAGGCATCTGAGTTTTAAACATCCCCAAGGCTCTGAAATGTAAAGTGAAAGTTGCCAGTAATGTGCTGAAGACATTTTAGACACTCTACTTTGTTTGTGCCTGAAAGTAATATACATAAAACACGATCACTGCTGCAAGGTGCTCACAGCGATGGAGCTGCAAAATAAATTGCGACGGGAAAAGCCATTAATACTAAATACAGGATAGGGTGACCACAAGATGCAAAGGTATTAAAATACTTGCAATGCAATAGGACTTGGTAAAGTGAATTCGCACATGGCGCACTGAATGTAAGGAAAGCACATCCTGCCTGCAGTAAGGCAAAACCCATCAAAGAAAACAGTGCTTACAGACTAAATAAGACATACCGTGTAACATCAGAAGTAAAAGGGCCAGTAGCCATGGGAGCTTTCAAATGAAGACCAGGAGGTACTAAGGAGGGACTAACAAGGTGATGAAGGAATCAGAACCCAGCATTCATAAAGTACAACGACACAAGCCAATTAAAGATATGGGTGGAGAGTGGGCGGAGCTTCACATCCCTAACTCGATACTGCATGGCTCGCAGGGTAGCGCATGAACGCTGTCCACGCATGTTAAAAATGGGATAAGGGGGCTGGGTGAAGCTACCCTGACCGCAAGGCTCATGGGTGTGTTTGTGGGGGGGCAACAGGCCCTCCTGGCAAAATTATTATCAAATATAAATATTTTTATCACAGTTACCAAAAACCTGAAAAAAAGTATGCAGAGAGCTGCTGTTGACTTGACCAACAGCTACATGTGGAATGTGGCCACATGCAGTGGGGTTGGGAGCAGGGGTTGCCCGGTGGGGCACGGCATTTTAAGTTTTATTCCGAGTTTTCTAAGGCGCGAAACCTGCACCAAATGAATAAATCACCAATTTAGTACTCGTTACCCTAAACTCGGCTCTCTTTTGTTAAACCTGAAGAACTGAAGCAGTCTAATCCATTCATAAATCTTTATTTCAGCAGTCTGCCATTAAAGCACAACAAAATTCAAATCCAAATAAAACATTAAAACAGGGTCATTGATTGAATAAATGATACACTGATACATAAAAGAAGTGGTTACAATTCATCTGTGACTGTCTAAAGAAGAGAGAACTGCACACGTCTCTTTACTGAACATACTTATTTTAATGCTGAAGTGAGCGGTGCTCCAATTGGGTTGAGTCTGTGTTATATATTAAAAAAAAACTTTCTAAAAAATGGAGGGATTTTTACAAAAGTGCTGATTTCACAATTTTTGGGTTAATCACGAAATGGCTACATCCTGGTGGGTGTCTGCAATTAGCCTCTGCATCAGCGCTGATTTACTCTAATTAGCCATTGCCTGTGTTCCTCCACTAAAATCTGATAACGCTCTATCCATGAATAATTAATGAGGGTCAAAAGGCAGAAGCGGAGAATACTGAATGTTCACACTCAGTCAAAACCATTAGAAAAACCTGCATAGCAAGGCTTGCCTGGTCTCAGTATTTGAAGAGGTATTCAAATAACAGCATCATTACTAACCCTGGGCGTAGTTCACGTAGTAGAGCTACGGTTAGCTACGCGAAGTGTACTTCGCACTACGTGAGCTACGCATAGCTACGCAAACTGAGTAGTGCATTGTACAAAATGCTGTTCGCACTGATTGCACGGTGCCGATGCTTGTCCGAACACTGTGCAATCAGTGCAAACCGCTTCTTGCACAGTGCAAGCGGTAGTTTTCTGCCGCTCGAGTACATTTCCACTCGAGCCGTAGCTTTCTCAACGCAGACTGGTAGTTTCTCATCGCGAGCATATGCGACCTCTCGCATTGAGAAACCTGACCGCCCCGTGTTGAGAATCTCACCGGGAGGTTTAGTTTCCACGCTTACGATCGGCAACTTGATGTTGCTGATCGCGAACAAGGAAAAAGTCTCACCGGGATGTCATTTTGCTCTCTTGCGGTCGCCAACTTGATGTTGAGGACCACGATCAAGCAAAAAATGACCGCTATACCACGCGTTTTTGCAATGTGCTATGTGCAGTTTGCGTAGTCTGAACTAGCGCAAACTTCGCAAACTACGCGAGCGTTGTGTAGTACTTCACCCAGGGTTAGACATTACAGAACCCAAAAACAGCGGCGTAGAAAGGGTGGGCCCCAGGCAGCACGAGTTTTAGGGCAGCAGCCGGTGCTCCCCCACGCTTACTTGTGGCTGTGATGGGGTAGTGGCCGCAGGAATCTTCAGCCCCCCCAATAGACTTGGCCATAGCGGGTGCAAGCACAGGGGCTGCTACGGACGGCTTAAGGCCTAGCTACACAACTGCACAAAAATCCCGAGCAGAAAAGACCACGAGCAACAAGCAGAATACAAATGAAAGCAGGCTCTGCCCCCAAAGCATGACTTTTGTAGTATTCTGCAGAAAGAAAACACACACATTCATGGCATGATTCTTTGTAAATAGGCAGCACTTGTACATTATTTTCATTGGCTGTTAAATACATAAGAAATCATATATTTTATTAGTGGAAAAACAGAGTAGAACAATGACAAAGGTTTATCTCTTAGCCTTGCAGCCTTTCAATAGAAGTACATTCCACCTGAACCAGTGCAGCTGATGTACAACAAACATGACCTTTTCTGCAATGTACAAAGTGTTAGCGCCTAGTTATGCTAACTGAACCAAACCTACATTAGGCACTTTTTTCTAATGAAAAGTTTCACTTCTACACTGACTTTTAACTTCACTTGTGTGGACTTGTAAGATGTTTCTTCACCCTGGCAGGCACCTGAGGTCTGAAGGTGCCAGGGACAGGGAAACAGATTCAGTATTCTGTGGTTGACAGCAGTGATGGGATCATACATGGAGGAGGTCTCAGGAGGGTGTCACTGAGGGGTACAGGTGACGCTCACAGGGAAAGGAGGGAACATTTGACTCATATGTTGTGCTCTCAGAGGAGAGACCATCTCAGACAACCTGCATAAAAGGGTGTACAACCTTTACAACGCAACTTTTACCACAGAGTGCCTTTACGACGCAACTTTTACAACGCAAACCATTACAACGCATTGCGCTGGGGGGCGCTCTAGGATAGGGAATATATTTAATTTACTATCCAACACCTTCCCTACTATCCACGGGGACTGGAGTAGGAATAGTAAATTAAATAAATCACTACCCAGCGCCTAAAAGCACTATGCGTTGTAATGGTATTCGTTGTAAATATCGCATTGTAAAGGCATGCGATGTAAAAGTATGCGTTGTAACGTCATACATCTGCATAAAAGCATTGGTTCACCGCTGAGACTTTGTAAACTCTTCTTCTCAAGACATCCGGCCCCATAATGTAGCTCAAAAGTGGCCTCTTTTACAGGAGTCTCTGTCACATGGACTGGTGTGGAAGGGAGCTACCATGTCTTTCCAGGGAGAGAATTGGTATCTGTGAGGTTAAGAACTGTCCCCTAAGAACATATCAGCATCCCTTCAAAAGGTACCCCAACACCCTATGTCTACTCGCGAACACAGAAGCACTTTGGTGAGGAGAGAGAGGAGTTCTAGGTACACGGGAGATAACAAATGTTATCACGAGCAAACAATGGTTTTATCATATAAGAATTCCTGAGGAAGGCCCACGCCGAAACGCGTTGAATGGAATTGTGGTTCTGTATTCGATGAATCGTTGTATATAGTTGTTGTATCTTGTTTTTACTATTGGTTTATATAATCATATTTGTAGGAACAGTCACTTATTCTATGTGTGTAAAAAGAAAAAAAGATAAAAAGATGAAATAATATTTGAACATAACA
Source organism: Lissotriton helveticus (assembly GCF_964261635.1). Lineage (NCBI taxonomy): Eukaryota > Metazoa > Chordata > Amphibia > Caudata > Salamandridae > Lissotriton > Lissotriton helveticus. Next base: position 523,188,214 of record NC_136060.1, read on the forward strand.
GTGTCACAACAATAAAACAGAAGAATATATCAGCAATGTACATGGTGGCAATTAGTTTATGTGTACAACGTCTAAGTCCTTACTTTTGAAATATGCACATAACCCGGTGTCACATGTTCGCTTTTCCTAAAGTACAGTTTCCTTGCTAGGGTGTATCCTTTCAGGCAGGGGCCGCTTCTATTCCATAACATTTATCATATACGAAACCAGACATTTGCATTGTGTTCTTTGCCTAGACCATAGCCCATAGTGTGGGAGGACACTCAAAAGTGAGTCTTGTCCAAGAAGTCTTGTCAAATGAGTTTCCCAGAGCATGAAAGACAAAAAAGTTGTCCAGAATGAACAAAATGAGTACAGCAGCACATCATCTGCTCAAACGTTTACCAACCTTGTTCTGACAACCCCTTGACTGTGGGGCTGTTGACATAAACTCACCACCATTTTAAACAGTGCGCAGGGCCAGAGCTTTCAGCTTGGCGGCAGATGAAAGATTGTGGGCCTCCACTCATCCCTCCCCACATAAATAAAGTTCTATCCAAAGGCAAACAAATCCTTCAAGAATGAAATTTAGTCTCTGTGTCACTAAGCATTGTAAAGAGACAATGGAGCTGAGAATGGTGCTTCACACAATCTGTGTGGACAATATCAAGGAATCAATATTCCACCCAGAGGTTTACTAATATGTTGCATCCCATAGTGCTTGGATAGTTTGCAATCTGTGCTCCTTAGAGTCTTCTGTCCTGAGATCTGTGTGAGTCCTTGGTGTCCATCTCAGCCACAACCACACACGTGCAGAGCACCATCAGGGCTGTTAGAATTTGTGCGAACGAACATCTTCTTTGGGATCCACGGTGGGACATATGGTTTCAGATCTGGTGAAAATAAAAATATGCTGTATAAGTTACACTTAAAACCCACAAGAAAAGTTGTGATTTTTCGGCATTACAGTCATTACCATTTAACAGTCATTAGGTATTTGATAAGTCACTGTCTAGTAACCTGTTCAAATCAATGGCTAACAAGCCAAGGGGCAGATGTATCAAGGTTTTTTTTTGTCGCAAACGTTGCAATTCACAAAATAGCAGCATTTGCAACAAAAAAACGGAATTTGGAATGTATCATGCAAAAAGCCTCGCACTATTAAGGAATTGCACATTTTGCAATTCCTTAATACTGCGTAAGCATTTAAGAAATCGCAAATTGCGATTTCTTAAATGCAATGTATTAAGCATTTCAGTTTTGCAAATTTTGACTAAGAAATCGCAAATTACCACCAACTTGTAGTTGGTGGTAATTTGCGAATTCTTTTACAAATGCACTTTTTGCATTTTGTAAAGGTGCCATGTGACGCTCAGACCTGCCCTTAGGGCATGTATGTGCACCATATGCACACACATGCCGATTTCAGGGGTGCAGCAGGGTGTCCTTGAGACACCCCTGCACCCTTGAAATTATTCTCAATTTGCGATTAGCAAATTGAGAATAATTTCACATTCATTCCAATGGGCCTCCAGACCCATAGAAATGAATGGGAAATTATTCCTTAATTGCGATTAGCAATTTGCTAATCGCAATTAAGGAATTTTAAGAAATCGCAAAAAATAGCGAATTTCAACATACATACCATTTTGCAATTCTCAAATAGCGATTCCTTAAAAATCGCTATTTGAGAATCGCTAAAGGGTATCTTGATACATCTACCCCCCAAGTCATAGCTATGAGCGGCGGGGGTCCTCACTTTTTGTAGTGATAAAATCACTTCTGCAAAGAAGAGTTAAGATCCTACCTGGCCAAACACATGTTCCTTTTATCTTTAATCTGAATGTAGGAAACACCCAGTTTACATTATAAGCTGTGTCAGCATTGCATGCAGACAAGATCAACACACTCATACAGTGAGAACCCAAAACATTTTTGTTTTGGAGGAGCGGGGGTCTATATAGGTCCACAGTGAAGATATGGGGCATATTAAACATGTGTTAAAAGCTAGAAGAATGCCCCCTTTACTCTCTCCTACAACTTGTGTATCCTCTTGCTGTAAACTACAACCTATTTATAAAATTAGGAGTGTGGCATATGTGAGGCAAGTTCCCTGGGAGCATTATTGGCTGCTATTCCATTGAACATTACCCCTTTGATATGACATGTCCTCAAACAGCCAGGAGTGAAGAGAAAGCAATGTAGTGTATAATAAAGGAAAAGAAAGAAAAGTACCAATGACTAGAAGAAAAATGAATAAATAGATGAACAATCCTCTGTATTAGCTCATCAGGTTACACAGCAAACAAGAGTCTGATGAAAGAAAGCTAGAAGAAGGGTTAAATTATTATAATGACTAACATGTCTGTATCCTTTCTGTGAATTCTGTAGAGTTGGACCCACGTCTCCTCCCACCTCAAAGCCCTACACTGGCTTCCCATCCACAAATGATGCCAGTTGAAACTGATCACCCATGAATACAAAGCACTTCACAACAAGGGTCCAACCTACTTCATCCATAAGGTGAACCTCTACCAACCAACCCACAAACTTTTCTCCTAATCCCTCTTCTTAGCCCACACCTCCCGCATCCACAGAATCAGGGGGATAGCCTTACCTTCTCACAGGATGTATGACGGTACAACGCGTGGTATTAGCACACGTACCGTTACAATGTGTTTTTTACAACGCAAGTCGTTACCACGACTTGCGCTGTAGGGGTGCTGGACTTAGAATAGTTAAATTTACTATTCCAACACCAGCCTACGTACAGTATGGAAGGTGTTGGAATAGTAAATCTACTATTCCTTGTCCTTGAGCGCCATCCAGCGCAAGTCGTGGTTACGACTTGCGTTGTAAAAGACGCGTCGTAACTGTAGTGCGGGGTAACATTTGCGTTGTAAAGGATGTTTCCCTTCTCACACCTAGCGGCCAAGTCCTGGAACGGACTCCACCTCTGGCCGTCCCCACCCTACAGAAATTCAAGAACGACCTGTAGACTTGGCTCTTCGACTATTTCATCACAGCAGCAGTACCCAAGGCACCTTGATACCCTCAGGGGTGATAAGCAGAGCTTTACAAATCCTATTTGATATGGTTTGATTCGATGAGGGAAACAGCCTTTACAACGAAACTTTTACAACGAACTACCATTACAACGCAACTTTTACAACGCAAACTATTACAACGCATTGCTCTGGGGGGCGCTCTAGGATAGGGAATAGGTTAATTTACTATCCAATAACCTTCCCTACTATCCACGGGGACTGGAGTTGGAATAGTAAATTAAACTATTCACTATCCAGCGCCTAAAAACATTATGCGTTGTAATGGTATGCGTGGTAAAAACCGCGTTGTAAAGGTAGGCGTTGTAAAAGTATGCGTTGTAACGTCATACATCCTTTGATGAGGATGGTTGCCCTACTGATCTCTATCCAGACATGGCTTACCGTGTCTCTTCAATATCCTTTATTGTATCAGGCAGCTCCACGTTGAGAGTCTCAGGAAGTAAAAAAGCGACCAAGCCACAGACAATGGCGACCGAGCAGTAGATCACTTGTGGCAGAACCTTCCATACTTCATCCAACAACAGGACCAGTGGAGCCAGGGCCACACCGATGCGGGAAAGAAATAAGTTGTACCCGATGCCATTTTGCCTGGAAGTACAATGTGAAAACAGACTTGAAGCCTTAGAGAACCATGTACAGACTGGGACAGTTCACATCATACTTGCGTTCAGTAAGACGGTGAATGCACTTCATACATTATCCTCTTGATCATTTCTACTAGAGTTGTTTGGTTTTTGCTTCATAAACACTAACTAAACCTTGTGCTGAAAAAGGGAAGAAGTAGATGTGTTCTGCTGGTTGTATGTCATACATTGACTTTGTTGTAGTAAATTAGAGTGATGAATACAAATAAACAAAGTCCATCCTACCACTCTTGTCTGTTTACCCCACTGCTCAGTTTACCCACTTTAACATGCACATTATTCTGTTATATCAATTTTACTTATTTAATTACTCTTTTTGGTTTAATGCATCTTACTAATTTTTTCCCGACTCTTGGCAAATAGCATGTGTATACCATGCCATACATTAGTTTTAAAAAAATACCAATTCTGTTTTTTGCTAACAGACCTTATCTCTCATTATTGCACATGCAATAAAGTCCAGTTCTTTGGAGGCCCATTTGCCTCCAGATCATGCAAAGTTCTTTTTGGCAAGTTTATCACCAAAAGCTATTTTCACTATGGTTGTGTCTGCCCTATGAGAAGAAAAAAAAAGTTTAAAATAAAATCTTAACTTTGCTCACTCTAGTTTAGGGGAAGCTATTAAATTAATTCAAACATAGGGCCCGATTCACAGATCTAACTTAAGACAAAATCCTAACTTACTACCATTTTAGTATTCACAGAAGGCACTTACTCATTTCGGTATTCACAGCAGTTAGGAGTCCTAATTTTAGGACTCCTAAATGCCTTCTGTGAATACCGAAAGTCTTAAAATTAGGATTTTTCTCAGTTTAGGAGTAGTAAAGTTAGGAGTCCTAACTTTAGGACTCCTAAATGCCTTCTGTGAATACAGAAAGTCTTAAAATTAGGATTTTTCCCAGTTTAGGAGTAGTAAAGTTAGGAGTCCTAACTTTACTACTCCTAAACTGAGAAAAATCCTAACTGTACGGCTGTAGGTATTCACAGAAGGCATTTAGCAGTCCTAAAGTTAGGAGTCCTAACTTTACTATTACTAAACTGAGAAAAATCCTAATTTTGAGACTTTCGGTATTCACAGAAGGCATTTAGGTGTCCTAAAGTTAGGACTCCTAACTTCTGAGAATACCAAAATGAGTAGGTGCCATCTGTGAATACCAAAAGGAGTAAGTGCCTTCTGAGAATACCAAAATGGTAGTAAGTTTAGGATTTTGTCTTAAGTTAGTTCTGTGAATCGGGCCCACTATTTTTAATATCTAAAAGACTGTGGGGAAGTCAGACTTGTAATAAATATTTCCTAAAAGTAATTGTTAGGACATTGAAACATGTACATCCAGTACCAATACACTGATGATACAGACTTGGACTTGACAGTCTCCTCTTCTTAAGGCATCCAGCAACTTAAACCTTGCTTACATATGAGTCAGACCTGGATGTCCTGCACCTACCTGAAGCTCAACGCAAAAAAATACATAATTCCTATTAATTTCCTAGAACAATAATTAATATATTGTGCAAACCTGTCTCAATGACATGACCCTTGATGGCTTTGAACGCCAACTTTCACTGACTGTCAAGTTACTTGAATTCACCCTGGAGACCAAACTCATCTGCTCCCTTCTAATGAAAGCAAAACTATATTTCCAGCAAGCAACCTCAGACTGCTGCCCAAGCCCTAGCACTCTTGCATCGGGATGATGGTATGCCCTACTACAGCCTCCATACTGTCACCCATTACCGGTGCCCTGCATGCTGCACCTAGCAGTTAGCTCTGCCTGTGCTTCCCGTTAATGAGGTATGAAACGCGTTCCTAGAGTATAGCCAGTGGCTTTTAGAAGAAAACCCTGGGTTTGAGGTTTGTAGAACCTGTAGCTCAGGAAGTGCAGCTGGAGAGGGTTCATGAACGTCATAACCTTAAACGGGACTAGGGTGAAGCCCGCCCATTCACAGCCAGGTGTAAAGGTAGTCCTGGAAAAGAGAAACTTTTTTTGTCCCGGCTCTCTGTAGACAGCTTGGCACTGGCCCAGTAGGAGGGAGACCTGGTCCCATAGCCCATTTGGTATGGCTGAGAAGAAGGGGACTGTTTACTTCCTTAAATACACCTCTAGCTGGCTAGGAAGCAGTATCCAAGGGCAAAAACATGCTGTCATCTCGGATTGCCCTCAGAATAATGTACTGTGGAATAGTTTGTAATAAGACAAAAAGGGCAAGCTGGGAAAGTGGGAAGGTTTGCCTTTGGTAATGTTTTTCTTATTGGTAAGAGAGTGTCCAGGAGTCACCCCTAAACATTGGTGAGTTAATCCTACAAAGCGGTACCTTACCCAAGTCAAAGTAAGTTCAAAGAAAGAGGCAAACAGCTCTAAATTATAATTCAAGATCATTCAGCCATTTGCCCATTCCCTCACTCTTAACAAATGTTTATTTTCTAGCATAGTCCTAAATGCTGAAAGATGGAAACACTGTTGTGGAGCATTATGTGGGTCTCAGGTACAGTGCTTATTGTGATAAAGTAACTAGAAAAAAGACAACAGTATGACCAGCCCAGGAGTCCATTTTTGTTAGTCAGTCAAGGAAAACTTTACTTCGTCCATAGGCCATAAAAGCATTAACAAACCAGTATAAAGTATTTTAGCAAATTACAGTAAAGTATAATATATCATCATGAAAAACTATATACATTGTTTCTGTATTTTATAGTTGCAACATTTAAAGTAAGCAAGCTTTGACTGCTTTCTCAAATTAGCGCCAGCTCGTGGTGCATTAGCTGAATAAAATAAATAATTTCTGTGTTAGGCGTCAAGGGATGTTATGGAAGGATAAAGTGCAATGTGTCAAAAGGAAATATATATATATAACTTCAGCATTGGGTGGGGGCGCTAGAGGGTGCCAAGCAAGATGGCCACACTTGCGTGAGGCTCTTGCTCTTTGGGGCACCATTCACCTGAAATCAGCGTCCTCTCCTTTGGAAAACGACCCAAAAATACTGACATGGAATAGCAGACGGTGCGGCAACATGCTGGGGCTGATACGGCCGCGAAACTGTGACTGACTCCTGGAGATCCGCCATTTGACACTGGAGCCGCGGGCCCCAAGATGGCGGCGGCCACAATCGTTTGATAGTGAAGGCGAGCAACTGCCGACCACTGACTGAGGTGGGGGAGGCGCCGAGCGCGGAGGTAAAGGGGGGCCGTTGCGGGCCGCAGCTCCTGTTTCAATAAAGACGCATGCCTAGGACCTGAGGCATTGCAGGGGCGAGCAGGGGGCGCTGTGCCGGAGGCCCCGGTAAAACGTGCGCAGTCCTGCCAAGAGTCACGCAACAGGAGCAGCATGGCCGACTAGACGTGCCGGCACAGAGCTCCGGCCGAGCCAACTAAATATCCGACTTACCTGATCCCCCAAGACCCAGGAACGCCGCAGCAGCAGGGAGCTGAAGCCCGGGCACCTGATACGGTTCATTGCAGAGCTGCAACGAAGGCGATCCCTGCCAGGGCGCCGGGTGAAACGGAGGCTCTGCTGCCTCAAGGAGAGCGAGATGGCGGCCCCGGTGCTCCGATAGAGAAAGGCGCTCATTGAGAACCGGCGGCCCCTCGCCACGCTGCCGCAGGCCCGGGGAGGCTCCGCTGGATGCTTGGCGGCCGGGCGGACGGCTGCATACCACCTCCGACGGACATTAGAGGCGGGATAGAAACGACCACCGACCGCCTTATCCAATATGGCGGCCGGCGTGGAGGCTCCGGGACTGTGACGGCGGGGTCCCCCACACTGCTACCGCGGCCGGAGGGAGTCTGTGACCTGCTGCGGGCCCAGGAGCGGAGCGGAAGGGGGGCCTGCACCGAGGTGAGGAGCTCAGTATCTGCCTGACGAGAAGACCGGGGTCGGCCCCTGAAGCGGCGCCCGCCTTCACCAACATGGCGGCCGCACGCTAACTGTGTGCTGCGGAGCGGCGCTTGACTCGCGGTCGGCCGCGAAGGCCTGCCGGGGGGGGAGGGGGCTGGTCCCTGCCGCCCTAGTGACCAGGTGGCCCGCTCTGGAACAGTAGAGACGGGGCGTCACCACGAGCCCTCCGTACACAGCGCCGCACTACTGCCCTTCTGAGTGGCGGCCCGGGACTGAGGCGGTGAGGAGCACAGGGAGTGTACGCGGGCCCCTGGCCCAGAGACTTTCAGGATATCAATTGGGGGCCACCCAAGGGCATTGCGTGTTCGAGGCACTACTTGACTCGGCCTCTGTTCCCGGCGCACGGCCGAGCCCAGCGATACCGCGGAGGGAGGCAGGGAGGCAGGTTCATCCCAGAAGCCCCTGGCCTCTTGACAACGCAGCTATGGGCAAGAATACACCGATACCCAAGACCAAGCGGCAGGGCCTAATAGATGATTTCGCGGCTCCGCGACCAGCGGTGGAGCAACGGCCCATGCAAGCAGGCGCACGCAATGACACGGACATGCTGATGGAGGCCATACGGGCGTCTAGAACGGACATCCAAGCTTCACGAGCGGCCTTGGAAACCAAAATCGGGGAGGTCGGGTCCGAGGTTATGCTGCTGCGCCAGGACTTTCGAAACTTGACCGACAGGGTCTCTGAGACCGAGACGAGGTTGACGGAAAATGAGAAGTCGGTCTCTGAGCTGAGGAAGGACATGGCAGAGCTCCAGGCCTCACACCGTCAACTCTTGTGGAAGGTGGATGATGCCGAAAACAGGTCAAGGCGGAATAACCTGCGATTCGTGGGCTTTAGAGAAGGGGTTGAGGAAAGGAGTATGGTCGCCTTCCTTCTCGACTGGCTCAAAAAGACCTTCCCTACGGCGCGGTTTTCCCCGTGTTTTCTCATAGAAAGGGCGCACAGGGCGCTCCTGGCCAAACCACCGGAGGGGGCGAGACCACGACCGGTCATAGCCCGGTTTCTGAACTTTGCCGATCGAGATCTGATATTGCGTGAAGCCAGGACACTGGGCGAGATCCGCTTTGAAAACACCACCATAATGATCTTCCCGGATTACAGCCAAGAAGTGTCTAAACAACGCCGCTCCTTTGACGCTGTAAAAGCAAAGCTGAGGTCCCTCAACATCCAGTATATGCTCCTCTTCCCGGCCAAGCTTAAGGTCATCTATCAGGACAAATCCATCTTCTTTGCACACCCAGACGACGCGTGGCAATGGCTGGAGGAGCGACCTATCCTGAATAGTAGGGAGGCGGCGGGCCGGGCAGTGCTAGACCGGTCACTACGGGACAAACCGCAATGGGAGAGGCCGAAGCCGCAACGACGGAGACTGCGGAAGACACAGCGCAAGACACCGCAAACGCCATACAGGACAAGCGACCAGCAGGGCAGGAGGCGAGGCAGGTCCGCGTCACCGGGTACTGACTCTGTTGCAGGCTCGAGGTCTGGTAGCCTGCGAAATGGAATCCGTTCTGAAGAAGAAGTAATGGAGGAATCGGAGGGCCGGGCATCCGAAGGGGAGGAGGATGACGCCAGGAGTGATTCGCTGCACCCTCTGGCCAAAGAAATCCAGCAGTTGGAGCAAGACTCTACAGGTCGTGAGGGACAGATGGACACACAAGACTCACATTCGTGAACTATGCTGCACTGGGAAGGGGAAGAGATGACGGCTCGGCGAGGCAGAGCAAGCAAGTTGGCACCCCCCTAGTACTGTTCTTTGTGCTTTTAGCACTGATTGCGGTTTATTGAGGGTGGGATGTGTGGGAGGGCGACAGGCCTACTCCCATGGATAGTTGAGACCCGGATGGGGATGCAACTGGAAGGGGAGGGAGGTGGGGTGGGGGGAGCGGATTGGGGTTTTGCTACCATGTTACCCCACGTTGGGGTTGTTGAGAGTGTTGGGGAGGGAGGGGGGAAGTTTGTCAAACTACAGCAGCAACGAGTCCGGGAGAATTTTTTCCCCCGGTTGGGGTTTACAAAGGTTATGGGGGGGAGGGGGGAACCCGTTCAGGAACAGCAGAGACACGCCAGCCCACAGTTGATGACATCCCTAAGTCACGGTCCCACCCAGGGAAGGTTCAGAGCAACACAATGGCAAGTACACTAGACGCTACACCCACGGGTGACACAGGGTTCACGGTGCTAAGCTGGAATGTGAACGGCCTGGGGTCGAAAATTAAAAGAGGTTTAGTTAATGCGTACCTCAGACGACTGACACCAGACGTCATCCTACTCCAGGAAACGCACCTTAGAGGGAACCAGTGCGCATTTATTGCGCGGGGTAGATATACTGTCCTGGCACATGCGGGATACACGGCAGACTCCAGGGGGGTGGCGATCCTTATAAAAAAATCGGCGCCGTTCCCGATTACACGCACTTGGCTAGACCCTCAGGGCACATATGCGGGAGTCCAGGGGTTGTGGAAAAGACGTAGGTTCACGATAATATCAGTGTACGCTCCTCCCAAGCTACAGGCTCCCACACTGAAGGCGGTTGCTAATATCCTACTGGACACGGCTGACACAACTCAAGTAATGGGGGGGGACTTTAATGATGTCATGTGCACCACACAAGATAGGTCGGGGACTTCACACCCACTGGGATCCACAACTGCCCTAGCCCGGCAGATGAATACCCTCGGCCTCACCGACGTATGGCGTTGGCTCCATCCAACACAAGTAGCCTATTCCTTTTACTCCGGGGCACACAAGGTCTTCTCCAGGTTGGATTATGTTTTTATGTCTAGGCAGGATATCACGGTTGGAGACCTGGCAGAGTACAAGGCGCGGGGGATCTCCGACCACTCCCCCCTATTAGTGCAGGTGGGACGAGACAGAGGGGTGAGGCAGTCACAATGGCGATTAGCGGCATGGGACATCCAAACCCCGGAAATACTTAAGGGCGTGCGTGCAGACATACGGGTGTACATGGCCGAAAATGAGGGTTCGGTGGACTCTGGTGTTACCCTCTGGGAGGCTATGAAACCAGTCCTGAGAGACCGCATTCAAACTAGGCTGGGAGAAGCTAGGAGGTCGCGCCAGGGTCAGGTAGAGAGTGAAGAGGTCTCCATTTTAAATTTAGAAACGGAGTATCACCAACAGAAGGGAGAGGCCCGCCTCAGGAAATTGATTGACGCACAGAGACGTTACAGGGAATTAGTCACGGATGAGGCGCGCACTCAGGCACTGGCGACGTTGCATCGACTGTATGATGTCGGTGACAAGTCGGGCAAACTTTTAGCCTGGCTGAGTAGGAGGGAAACTGCGGCGAGATGGGTGGATATGATCTCGTTACCGGGGAACAGGCAGGTTAACACGGATAGGGACATAGCCGAGGCCTTCGCGACCTATTACGAGGACTTCTACAGAGCTAGGGACCTGGGCGACTGTGAGGACGCCCATCGCTACTTAAGTGGTATGGAGTTGCCGACGTTATCCGCGGAGGCTACTGCAGCCCTGGAGGCGGATCTGACGCTGGACGAAATCTCTGAAGCTGTGACGGCGTTGAAACCGGGGAAGACTCCCGGGCCCAATGGCTTCCCGGCAGAATTTTTTAAACGTACGGCGGATCTGTTGCAACGACACGTGAAGAACCTCTTCACGGACGCATACCATGCAGGGAGTTTTCCTCCGGACCTGGTCTTGGCCACTATTATCCCAATCTACAAAGAGGGCAAACCCAAAAACGACTGCTCCTCCTACCGCCCAATCTCCCTCCTAAATACGGAGACAAAAGTACTGGCCACTATCCTGGCTCGACGGTTGCGACAGGTAATCACGGAGTTGGTGCATATGGACCAGTCCGGTTTCCTTCCGGATAGGGCGACCAAATTGAATCTCCGTCGCACTCACAACTGGCTACAGGAGGTCCGTGAGAGAAGTGAACCCCACTGGTTCCTCTCATTGGACGCGGAGAAGGCATTTGATGCAGTCCACTGGCCCTTTCTGATGGAGACCCTCCGACGTTTTGGGATTGGTCCCAAATACATGCAGTGGGTCCGGCTCCTGTACTCCAACCCGAAGGCGAGAGTGCGGATCAATGGAAGGTTGTCCCGTGAGTTCCCCATTGGTAGGGGTACGCGCCAGGGCTGCCCATTATCCCCCCTCCTGTTTACCCTTACGATTGAGATTTTAGCGACACGGATTAGACAGAATCAGGATATCGGAGGTTTTAGGTGGGATACTATTGACGGCACACAGGAAAAAATATCTTTGTATGCCGACGACGTACTATTGTTCGTGACCGACCCAAGCAGGACAATTCCAGCACTGTTCGGGGAGCTAGGCGAATTCGGGGCGAGGGTGGTACACACGATCAATTGGCACAAATCGGTCCTTTATGACCCACAAGGCAAGGAGCGTCATGAGTGCCTTCCGAGACAGCTTATTCATACGACAGACGGCTTCCAATACCTGGGCGTATATATAACGCTAGATAGGACACGCTCCTACACTGCAAACGTGGCTAGGATAATGGTAGAAGCAAGGTCAGAAATGGACAGATGGAGGCAACTCCCGCTCACCCTATTGGGCCGTGCCGCACTATATAAAATGGTCCTACTACCCAAGTTTCTCTATGCACTCCAGAATGAGTATTATCCCCTGCCATTGGCGACTCTGACTAAAATTCATGCGGACCTGCGCGCCTTCCTGTGGCTGGGAAAACAACCTCGTGTGGCCCTCACCACGTTGCAGCGCCACCAATATAGCGGGGGTATCTCGCTTCCCAACCTGGAGGCGTATTATTGGGCGGAACACCTCGCCCCGATCAACGAGTGGCTCCATGCGGCGGCCGATCACCCCACCTATGCGCTGGAAAGGTCTCAATGGTCACGCAAATCTATATTGCATTACCTCTATGGGGAAGCGGTAGGCCAGCACTTCCTTCCCGCCACTAAGATAACGTTGACAGCGTGGCGTAGGGCAACGAAAAGAATGGGTTGGGACAAGAGGATCACTCGTCAGACACCACTGTGGTACTGCAAGTGGCTAGGAGAACTGAATAAACTGAAAGGTTTTAGGAGGTGGGATGACATAGGCATCTCCACGGTAGGGGACGTGATTGCAAAAGGGGAATTAAAGACCTTTCCGGCACTCAGAGCAGAATTTGGCCTACACAACACTCAGTACTACAAATATTTACAACTGAAACATGCCTGGAGCGCACAAAACATTGTACTGGCAGATCTCCCAGAGTACGCACCACTGGAGGGTAGACTGCTGCAGGAACAGATACAGGGTGGGGCGATATCCCTAACGTATAAGACTCTAACCAACAATATGCTGGGTGACCTGCAAGCCCTACGAGATAGATGGGAGGCGGATATGGGGGACATGGAGGATCTAGACTGGGAACTCGCCCTCATGCACCCCCGTGAGGTAGCTATTAAGTCCAGACTCCGCCTCATACAATTTAAAATACTGCACAGATCTTACTTTGACAGGGTACGACTCTTTAAAATGGGTAGGATACCAGACACAACATGCCTTAGATGCCATCGACACACAGGTGATTTCTTCCATACACTGTGGGGGTGTGATATAATTCAAGAATACTGGGAGGAGGTGTTCCGGGAACTGGAGGATGTATTGGAGGTGGCCTTACCACGTGACCCTAGACTGGCATTGTTGGGTACGATCACAGATGTAGACCTGCCCCGCCCCTTGACTATCTTTCTGGTACTGGCCTTAGTAGTGGCAAAAAGAGACATCGCAAGATGCTGGGGAGCGCCCGAAAAACCGAACATGGAAGAATGGCGGAGGGGGTTGGATCTGTACATGGCGGCGGAGAGAGTTACTTATCGTGCACGGGGCTGCCCCAAAAAATTCAGGAAAATATGGGCTAAATGGAGACAATTCCATGGGCTAGATTGAGACCCTGTGGACTAGTAAAATGTGGGAGGGGAACACCTGGATGAGATGGTGTGCACAGTGGGGACTCCTGAGTGTTATGTGACTACATTAATACCTGTTCTTGTGTGCGTGATTGTCGGATGAGACACGTCGAGAGAGGGTGGGGACCAAGGGGTGGGGGGGGTGTGGAGGGTTGGCGGGCGGCTGTTCCGGGGATTCTGTTGGGTTTTGGTTTACTTGTTCTTACTCTTGCTAGTTTGAATACGAAGCTATTACTGCAGGGTATGATATGATGTAACTACTGAGAAAAGTTGCGTTCCTGGCGGATAGGGCGGAATGTTGACACCCTACCGTCTGTCTACCTTTTTCCTTAGCGGTGATACTACTGATGCAACAATAAAAAGAATTTAAAAAAAAAAAAAGAGTCACGCAACAGGTGTGACGCTCACGCATTTCAGTGCGGTGATCCGCATCACCACACTGAAATGCCAATGTCACGCATTTTTGCCACCTGTGCCAGGCGCGCCAGTAGCTCCTGTGCCTGGGCTCTCTCTGCTGTTCTGAGAGGTGCTGCTCTGCCCGACAGAGTGTCTAAACAGTTAACGAGACTGCAGCTGAGCTCTCAGCTCTCTAGTGTCAGCGGCGCGCTACAATGTATCTCTCTCTGCTCTGCGGAGCTGCCTGCTGTCCTGACTCCTGTTGCCATGGAAACTTAGTGCTGCAAATGGTGTGGCGCCGGCGCGGCTACCTCAAACTCCTCATCACAGTCTGCGGGGGGGTGGGGGGAGGGGCTACCTGTCGACTGGAGTCCGAGAGTCATCATAACTAATAAGTAAGTGTCAGCCACTTGTCCCCATGCTGCGCACGCGACGTCGGGTGTCTGGTAAGTGTTTTATTTATTGTTTACTTTCTATGTTATGCGTTATTTATAGCGCGACTATTCCTCGGGGTGTAGCGCTTCACAATTGAATAGGAACAGACTGTAGTACATGAAGAGGAGAAAATGATAAGACAACCCATATTACACAAAAGCAAACGTTAATTACACAAGGCAATACTAAAGTGACAATTGTGAGCAAACAAAATACAAGACATATCAAACGGTGCATTACAGGAGGAAAAAGTGGCATGCGTGTAAGTAGAGCCTTATACTGCACTAAATGGCAGACAGCAAGCACTCAAAGAACAAACGTTACATAGGCAATGGTGGCACTTGTGCGTATCAGAAGAAAACAAAATGTACGAGGTAGGCAGGAGTGAAGCAAGTGATGTACTAAAGACTAGGGGCTAGATGTAGGTAATTCCCATTTACAGACTCTTAAATACCGAATTTTACCGATTCGGTATTTAAGAGTCTCTAAATGGGAAGGGGCAGATTTAGGTAATTCCGAATCGGTATTGCCCATTGATTCCTAGGGGCCTTGAAGCCCATAGGAATCAATGGGCAATACTGATTCGGAATTTACAGAATCGGTAAATACCGAATCCTGCAAGGGTGCAGGGGGTGCCACTTTGACACCCTCTAGCACCCCAAGTACAGGCTTGTGTGACATGTGGCACACATACATGCCCTAAGGGCATGTCTGTGTGTCACATTGCACAGGTGTGCATGCACAGATGTGCATGCACACCTGAATTCGGTATTTTACCACACAAAGGATTGCGTGGTAAAATACCGACTCTTAAGGGCCTGTGGCACTCTTAGGAGTGTCAGCTACATATGGATTTACCGATTCGGTAAATATACCGATTCTGTATTTTACAGAATTGGTATCTTTGCCGAATCGGTAAAATTACCGATTCTTTAAATTACATGCCCCTACATCTGAAAACCCAAATACCGGTCGGTAATGGCCAAAATCGGCCGCTACCGACCGGTATTTGGGCTCCTACATCTGGCCCTAAGATCGGTGTTGACATAATCACCATGCAGTATTCCGCATACTTTCACACTGACGTCCCTATCAGTATGGCCCGGCCGCGCGGCATGAGAGGCATCAGGCGCTGCCTGCCTGCAGGTTCCCCCTGTCCATTCTTTCCCCCCCCCCCTAGGCATCGCTTTAATATATCAGGCACTGCAACTTTCTTAGTCCTGATGATGATCCCCTCATCCTAAGAGCATGGGATCGAAACGCCGTCGACTTTTATCAGTACCACTCCTGCTTACATTGAATTAAGTGGTGGTTACTGTTGTTGGTTAGCTTGCTTGATTTGATGACTATTCCAAGCAACCACTGCTCTCTTGTTGCCTGTTGTAATTTTGTATGTTAATGTTTTTTCCTCCATGTAAATCTTTTCCTCCCTCATGCTGGATGCAGGATTGTGTCCTTTTCCATTTCCGTGCTGTTTTGTATTTTGTATATACATACTCCAATTAATACATTATTAAACGTCCTGTCCGGCTGGACAGAGAACTTCTATAGCACCTACTATGGCCTAAATGTTATTCTTTTTCATACATTAGTGCCTCAAGGTCAATACCCAGGGTCCTTGCTTACTCATTGGGCTCCTTTGTCTTTGTTAAAATACATAGCGGTGGAAGCATTGAGAGGGAGCTAGCTTGGAACGTTGGGGATCGCGGGGCTCCCGTGGCGGGAGGGCCTGGCTCCCATTGTCCCCCCCATGGGGGACCCGTCCTCTGGTGAGCTCCTGGGCCGGGAAAAAACGGTGATTGCTGGGGAAGCCCGTCTGGAGTTTTCCCTTCAAGACCATCCTGCATACCTAGCTAGAAGAGGCCGAGCGGATGCGCTGAGAGCGGCTGGCCGGGCCCAGGATGTTCGGCGCCGGCGCCGGGGACGAGTGAAGGTGAGGAAGAGCGTCCATCGAGGCACTCGCCCGGGGCCTGCTTGTCATCCGGCTGCGGCCTATGCCCATGAAGATCGCCGCCATCGACGATGGGCTGGACCTCCAGAGGTATGTGGGACAGATTTGACTCTGCAGCCAGGGATGGAAGCGGTGGCACATAAAGCACTTTAGCGCCCTGACCTTGTGCCTGTGACTTCCTCTCGAGGGAAATACTGGATGCACCATGATTCTATCTCTGGGGGCACATGCATATGTATCTGGCCATTTATAAATACACCTACCAGTGGAAAAAAGCAAGAAGCAACGGAACCCCCGCTGAAGCGGGAGTGAACTCTTACTGGAGGTATTAAGACCTGAAGGAGATCACAGCACTCTATCTGCCTATTGACAGTGCCACTAGGGAGACAACATCTGAGCTTTTCCCATTACAGATTATAAGTCTCACAATGAGGATCGGCTCAGTCGTGTCCACGATCAGTGCAGTGTGGACAAATTAATCAAGCCGCTGTTACTGCAGGGCTAAAAGTCTTTTTATGCGGAAACCCACCGAAATCACATCAACATTGTTCGGACGTGTATCATAGTACCCCGTCCTACGTCGCTTTGACATTTTACGATAGGGTCCTACTTTGATCTCACTTTTATCAATTTCCGGAAGAAAATAGAACTAGCAAAAGAATCTGCTGAGACTTACAAACCTTCATGCCAAATTAGGGGCGATTTAACAGACCCGTGTCACGACTGACGACAAGAAAGGTCTTGAAAAAGGTGGAAATAATCAGTTTTAACCACCGAAACGCGTTGACGCCTATTCTCCAGTACAATTTAAGTCTCCATCACCAATGTTTATATATAAAATCTGTAGTGATAAAACATAGGTGCTAGCATCTGGGAGCCACGAATGTACAAATAGTATTTTACAATTTTCATGTTTTACAGTTTTTTGTCTGTCTTCTCATTTGTACAGGTCATAATTGATTGTGTAATTTGTTTTGCTTTTTAACCATTTACCTGAGAACTAGAATATGTCTAGTAGTGTTATTAATTGTTTTTAATTATTGATGTATAAATAAATGATTTGTACTCTATATATTTGTGTTTGTGTTAGAATTGATTTAATTGTGAATTCTCAGGCTATGTTGTAGCTAAATCCTATTATTTTTGCAAGGGAATCCACTCTTTGACTGGTTAAATAACCTCAATTCCCTTGAGTTTCTTAAGGGGTACCTCTCATTCACATATTCAACATCAAACATGCCTGGGATTATTCTTCAAGGTTTACTAACACGCGGTGCAGCCCGGGACTGCAGGACTGCCGCGGTGGGGCTGGGGACACTCCGAGGGCAGCCCCCTTTCCCCACCCCCCCTATATGCTGGAGGATTGCTTGGAGCCTTTCTCCCAGTGAAAAAGAAACTGCAGCAGCTCAATCTGCATTACGCTATGCTCTTCCCAGCACGGCCTAAAATCATGCATTTGGGAAAACAGGTATTTTTTAACACCCCACAACAAGCGCAGGACTTCCTTAAAAGTCTGCCAAAGCAGCGGCCTCCCCTCCCATCCCCCGGATTAACACGGTGGCGCCTCAGACATTGAATGAATGTAACGCCGCACTGGATCTGCACAACTCGCTGTTTTGTAGACAGGAACTTGCCATCGCAACATGCCCCTTCCTGGACGCATCCTTTCTGCCAAAGCTGCTGTGAGCGGAAGGGGAAAACTGAGGTAAAGGCATTGAGAGTAGTGGCCCCTGCTGTCCTTGGGACCGGGCTCTCTCCTTTGCCTAGCGATGCTGGGACTACAACGCCTTGGACGGGGTTGACTTGGTAAGTTCTCTTTCCTAATATTATGACCTGCAAGCTGATAATGACAGTATCCTGGAGGACTCCTACATCCTGAAATGGTCACCTATTAAGACATAAGACCTAAAACGTGCACGGGCATGAGCTGACCCTATACTGTTGCCCGAACGCCCTAGCGACTGCGAGGTGTTGGCCGCCCTCTGGAACCCACCCACCAGGTGAGCCCTTACTACTGTTTTTATTTAGGCTGAGTTGAAAGGGATTTAAGGGTTTTGATCTTTTTCTCTCAGTATATATTGATTGTTTGACGTTATGTTGTCTCTTGAGATGCAACACAACGGGGAGGGGAGGGGGCCACAGAAGGTTTGGGCTCCTGGTGTGGGAGGGGGAAGGAGGAGGTTAATTTCTTGCCACAGAACTGTACACTACACATTGGTCATCTGTATTTACAAGTTATACGTAACTGCCACCTAACACACATCGTTGATGTAGATATGCTCTCATGTCGGCCGCCGTAAATGACCCCCCTACCCATCCAACATACCTGTTCCTAATGTGGAATGTGCGGGGTCTGGGTGACCCACGCAAGCGCCGCCACATCCTGGCTTATCTAGACCATCACATTATACATTGTGCGATGCTGCAGGAAACACATTTTAATCCTAGCATCACCCCTACATTCGTCTCTCGATGAGCAAGCTATACCAGCTTCTCCTCCTACTCCTTGGATGCCTGAGGCACATGCATTCTAGTGAGAACATCTGTCCCCTACACTCCTATAGGGTCTATGGCAGACAAACAGGGCCGATACTCTATCATTTGGAGAAGATTGGCTGCACAGACTTTTACATTTGTCTCCTGCTATGGCCCCAACTCCAACGATCCAGAATTTTTCCAGATACTCTGGGGGAAAATCCTGGAAATAGGCTCCACACACTTGCTATGGGGAGGGGACCTAAATGTGACCGTTGATCCTGCACAGGAACACTCACACCCGCAAACACACCACTACTCCAACTCCCAATCCACTTTAAAGCTAATTGCCACTGATCATGGGCTAGTAAACGCATGGCGACATATGCAACCGATATAGAGAGAGGGTACCTGCTTTACTATGGACCGAGCTTCCTGGTCCAGGATAGATGCATGGCTGCTCACTAAGGGACTCATACCGTGGTTGACACATGCACTTAATCTCCCTCGCACTTACTCTGACCACTCCCCGGTGCTCGTCGCTCTTACCCCTCTCATGAACGATCTCCATTCTTGAACTGGCTTCTAAATCCCCTTTCCCTGCTTGACTCAGTCTTTAAGCAAGAGCTTGAACAGGAGATCACAGACTTCTTACCTCGCAATGAAAACTCGGTGACGCACTTCGCCACGATTTGGGAGGCATTTAAAGTCACCATTCGTGGCCTGTGCATTGCCAAAGTGGGGGAATCTTGAGGGACATCAGGGCCAGGATACGTTGGCTTGAGGAGGACCTCAAACATATAGAGGCCCAAATGCATACAACCACGACGCCTGAGCTACAGGCACAATTTAGAAGCACGCTAGATGAATATCAAGACACAGCTGAAAGCGAGTGTAAGTTCAGAGGAAAATACTACAGGGCGCGACAATATGGAGAAGGTGACAGACCAGGGAAGGCGCTGGCATCCCTAATCTGTCCCCAGCATTTTTCTAATACGGTTCTTGAAATTGAGGATGAGGATGGCCAGACACACAGGGATACAGAGAATATAGTAGAACCCTTCTGGAGATTTTACAAGAGACCAATCCACTGAGTTTGACTCCTTTTTTGAGGACACAGCGATTGCGTGGTTGGGGGATGGCCAGCGGAAATTTCTTTTACAACATCAAGAAGATGAATAGATGGTGACGGCTATAATGCAGTTGGCATTTGGGAAAGCGCCGGGGCCGGAAGGCCTCCCAGTGGAATTCTATAAAAACTTTCATCACCGGCTAATCCCGGCCCTGCAACATATCTTCGAAGAGGCTAGGGAGTCCGGGATTCTTACCCCGTCTATGCGAGAAGCACATATCATCTCCATACCCAAGCCAGGTAAATCTGCTACGGATTGTGACTCGTACAGACCCCTCTCCCTAATAAACGTAGATGCGAAAATCCTAGCTAAACTAATTGCCAACCGCATCAGCCCCCTGATGACCACATTGGTCCTCCCGGACCAGTCGGACTTTGTGCACACTAGAGGCATCTTCCACAATTTGCGTACGTTGTTCGCGCTACTGCAAGACGTAGATCCAGAGACAAACGCTGAAGCCATATTCCTAGATGCCAATAAGGCGTATGACTCCCTGAAATGGGACTACCTTGCCTTTGTGCTGCAAAAAATGGGGTTCCCCCCTTTCTGGCCTGGATCAACCTGTTGTACTCAGGTCTGCAGGCACGGATCCTCATTAACGGGATGCAATCGGCCCCCTTTGCGATAACCAGATGCACCCAACAGGGATGCCCGCTGTCACCCCTTCTATTTGCCATTGCCATCGAATCGCTGGCGGCCAAGGTTAGACCGCACCATCGAGAGTACCCCCTGATCTACCAGGAAAGACACATTTTAATATCATTGTATGCAGATGACCTGACCTTGTATCTGAGAGACCCCGACGTAAGTCTTAATCCAATCCTCTGAGTGCTGGTAATGTTCGGCAGACTGTCAGGGATAAAAGTGAATTGGGGGAAGTCCCAGATATTTTCCCTGACTGAGTCTACCGGCGTTTTGAGCCTGACTATTCACTCGCCTGGTGTGCAGACTCGGTCACATATTTGGTCATTCGCAGCTCCCGTTGCCGGGAGGACTTGATGAGGGACAATTATGGCCGCCTACTGGACCAACTGACGGAACATTTACTAGATGGGTTGCGATGCCCCTATCCATGGCTGCTAGAGTGACTTTGATCAAGATGGTGATCTTACCTAAGCTTCTCTACCTTTTCACTAACATACCCTGAGTCGCTATTTTTTTAACAGTATGAAATCACAAATGATCAGATTGACATGGGGCAGGAAGCAGCCCAGACTGGTGTGGGAGATCCTCACGCATCCCTTTGACGCCGGAGGTTTTGAGATCCCTGACATCGAACTATACTTTATCTGTGATAAACAGATACAAGCAGGGTATTGGGCAAAAGACGACTGCCCTGATCCCCTCAGATAGACAGGCAATTGAAAAACAATGCCTGTTATAAACAATTGAAAGAACATCCGAATTAAAAAATTGAGAGGTTAATTAATGCTCGACTACGGGAATGGCATGAGTCAGGACTCATCTCTGACCACGAATACTGTTACCTACAGGCGCATGGCAGTAGATATCCGTGCATATATATGTGCATATATATACTCCCCAAAATTCATAAAGGGGGAGCCTTTCCTCCAGGAAGGCCCATCATTTCGGGGAAGGGTAGCCCAACGGAACATCTTTCAGAGTACGTAGATGGGTTTTTACAACCACTAGTTAGGAACTTGCCGGCATATCTCAAGGACAGCAGAGATGTCCGCTGCAAGCTTGAGGATTTTGTATGGGACAGCAAAGACCTTATGTCCATAACAATGGACGTAGAAAGTCTATATACGTGCATTCACACAGACCATGGTATAGAGGCTCTTAAACGTTTCCTTTATAAAAGGAATGCGAAGCATTTTGAGTATACTACGTTGCTTATTGAGATGTCACGCATGATACTTGACATGAATGTTTTCCTACATGACGGAACTTGCTTCCTACAAAAACAGGGGACAGCCATGGGATCCAGGTTTGCTCCATCTTATGCAAACCTCTTTATATATATTTGTGA
Source organism: Lissotriton helveticus (assembly GCF_964261635.1). Classification (NCBI taxonomy): domain Eukaryota; kingdom Metazoa; phylum Chordata; class Amphibia; order Caudata; family Salamandridae; genus Lissotriton; species Lissotriton helveticus. Next base: position 523,210,115 of record NC_136060.1, read on the forward strand.
TGAACATAGGATTGCTACTGTCTACGCTTCTTCTGTCTCTCAAAAAATCAAGACTGATCTTATTTGGCTTCCCTTTACTACTTACCTTTCCTCTAATCCTCCTTTACATTAATACTTTCCCTTTCTTTCTCACTTTATTATTCTTTACAACATTTTGTTTCTTTCTTTCCTTTCTTTCTTTCTTCTTCTTTCTTTCTCTTCCTCTTTTCTATCTCTCTTTCTTGCTATTTTTTCCTTTCTTTTTCTTCTACTGATTACCATATTCCTATTATATGCCAGTTTGTTTTATTTATATTACAAGGATAATTATACGTCCTAATTTGGCTTTTGCTATGTATTTGAAAATCTCAATAAAAATTTCTTAAACACAAAAAAAATAAAGCTTTACTGACTAAGGGGCCGATTATGAGTGCGGACGGACTTGAGTCCGTCCGCGACCCCTGAGGGGGTTGGAACGTCCGCAGGGGCTGCGGCGTTCCCTCCTTAACAATGCGGCGGGTGCAGCTTCAAGCTCCACCGGCCGCAAGGTTAAAAATGCATGCATCGCATTTGCATGCACAAAGCGGCAGGCACCGCGCAGTGCCTGCTGCTTTGTGCACGCAAATGCAGGGGGGTACCATAGGTACCCCCCATGTGCACCCCCCACTCCCCCTTCACCCAGGGGGCCCACAACAGGCCCCCGAAGTGAAAGTCTGTATGCTTTTCCACGGCGGGAAAGCCGCCGCGGAAAAGCATGTCTTTCCCACCATCCTAATATGGCTGGCGGTGTCTGTTAGACACCGCCACCATATTAGGGCTATTCCGCCGCGGTTGTAATGCGACCGCGGCGGAACAGCGCCGGACGAAATTCCAGACCCACCAGCCATTCTAATATGGCGGTGGGTCTTTGCAGGCTCCGCAGCGGTTTTTCCGCATCCTCCGTGCCGGTGGTGGCTTTCGCCGGCCCGAAGGATGCGGAAAAACCGCAATCATAATCGGCCCCTATATTTGGTAAACCAGAAGCCAAGATGCCTCTTTGCATTGAAAGATGGGGTTTAGGATTGCAAAAGTACAATTATGCCTTGTTTTCCTATGTGGTTGACATACCTATTTTTTTTCACTGCTATCCATTCCGGATCATAATTCTGAGGCCCTGAATTCCTGCATGAACCATGTTGCTATATGGGTGAATAGGAACTCTCTGAAGTTGAATAATTAAAAAAGTGATGTCTTGGTGTTAGAAAAAGGCTCGTCCTTATGGGGTCCTCAACATTGGCCTATAAACCTGGGTGCCTTCCCTGTCCCCCTCCAAAAGGTGATCAATCTTGACTTTGTTTTGCATGATAAATTGTCCACAAAGCCCCAGGTTGTAAAGGTGGCTGCCAACTGCTTTGCGATGTTAAAATAGCTGCGTAAAATCCTTTGGATTCTTCCAAATTCAGCCCAAAGGACAATCATTCAGGCCCTTAGCCTCTCTAGGCTTGACCATGCACATTTTCTTTATTTAGAAATTGACAAAGCCTCTATGAGAAGGACACAAGCGTTCCAATTCAGCAGCCAGGCTGCTATACAGGCTCACTGACAGGCCATCAGTCTCCTCTTGTTTGCAGGAAGTGCACTGGCTGAAGGTCAAGAAAATGATTCAATTTAAGGCTTTGTGCTTTGTGCACAGAATCAGATCAGGAACCAGCCCTCGATACCTTCATGATATGGTGAGATCTTACCATACTGCTCTTGTCATACGATGCAAAGTTCTCACCCTGTACAGGCGGACGGTCTTTTGCTTATCAGGACCCTAAGCATTGGAATGATTTACCATCCACACTGAGGAAATGTACTTCATTCACTGCATTTCGGAAACAGCTGAAGACATGGTTGCTTTAGTGAATTGATTCTGGTTGCAAACCACTTGGCATAAGCACCGGGAAACCATGTGTTGGTATCTGTTGCGCTATGCAAGCTTAAATACTACTACTACTACTAATAATAATAATATTAATTATAATAATTGGGGGAAACATGGCGGCAGCTAGTTGAGCTGCCGCGGTGCTCTGACCTGAGTTCCCATCCGTCAGCGTTGAGGATGTGTGGTCATCGACTCGTCAGGCTGCGGATCTGTCCATGAATGCTTTCTGATTGTGCTCGCCCCAGGATTGACCTTGGTTTATTCGACTTTTCGGCGGTTTTTGGTGTCTTCGTTTCTCCGCATGGCAAATCCCCGGCTTCTGGGTGTCTTCATGTGCGGGGACGGGGCGTGCCTGACCTGCCCGGCGCTCACTGTCGAGTCTGCTGCTGCGTATATCCCGCCTCCTCAGCCTAAGCTGACTTCAACGCGGAGCCTGCCGTCGAGCCCACCGCTTGGACTGCTGATATCTCCACTGAGTCCGCGGCAGGCTGTTTCAGGCTTGCAGCTTTGGTGTTTGGCAGCGCTGGAGCTCCGCCGAGGGAGGAAGACCTGCAGGCTCCTTTTGGGACCCCGAGGCAGCTCAGTGGGGTCCAGCTCCAGCTCCAGCTCTGGTTTTTTCTCCCGCACCAGCAAGGGACGTCTGAGAAGGGTGGTGGAGGAGGAGGAGGAGGCGATTGAGGTAGGCAGTGAAACAGTGGCTATCACGGCTGTGCAGGTACAGCTGGAAGTAAGCAAGGGGACCAAGGTGTGTATAGCGCTGTGTCAGCATCTGAAGATCCATAGGATCCCGGCTTGTCGTTAGCCCGGGAAATTTTCCAAATCTAAAGCAGACAGATAGAAGGAGGGAGAAGCGTACTCCTAGCAGTAAGGCGTTTAAAAACGCTGGAAAACTAGGGACTGAGCCTGGGCAAGAGTTAGAGCCCTGTAGTGGCAGCAGCCACCTGACACCTGATTAAGTCAGATATCCCAGGTTACTCCCTCAAAGAAGAAAGTCTCCCCGTATCTATCTGGAGAAGTCAAAGCAAAACGAGCTTTTACCTGCAAAACAGCAAGGAGTTCCAAAAACTCCAAGTTAACTAGCAGTACCGGGTCAAGGATAACGCCGTCGTTGCGGTCCTATTTTAAGGTGATTCCGCAGATCCTGCGTCTCTCAGACCAGCAGCTCTCTGAAGATACCTCTCACCTGATGGCATCATTGGAACCCCCCGGCACTACTGCGTCAACTACTCCTGCTATTGAAGGAATAGTCTCCACCATAGCAAGCACGACGCAGGATAAAGTTGAAGGCGCTGACGCTGATGCTGATGCTGATGCCATTACTAATGAACCCAGTGAGACAAGGGTGGCTCAATGTGGGGCCGAGGTTGGGGCCGAGGCTGAGGTTGAGGTTGAGGTGGAGGGGGAGGTTGTTAACGTCATGGATGGTTCTTCAATTCTGAGCGAGAACCCGGTGGGGTCGCTCATTGCTACTCCTACTTCTACCTCTACCCATAAAGTTATAGAGTCTTTGCATCCTTTCGTGCCGCCGAGTCTTCCACCTCCTTCTGCGCTATATCTAGCTACACCATCACTGGCACCTTATCTAGCTACACCGTCACTTGGGCTTCTAAAAGACACCGCGTCACTAGAGGATGACCTACGGGGGCAACGGCCTTTTCAGATACTTGTATGGACAGTGGTGTTAATCCATCCTTGGCCTCATACCTACAGTCGATGTTCTCGTCTTTGTCAGCAGACATCAAGAAAGGCTTTGAGGCGGCATCTGCCATCCAATCTGAAATTTGGAACTGTTGTGAGTCCTTGGACAGCAAAGTTGATGGCCTAGCCTCAAGAACAGAAGGGTTGGAGGATACAGTGACGGCTCTCTCATTGTACTTGGACGAAGCCCAGGCGGACATAGTTAAGCTCAGGAAGGAGGATCAAATGTTGGCGGAGCGAATGGAGTCATTGGAGAACAACGCGCATTTTAGCAATCTCCGCATTCCCAATGTCCCAGAGGGTAGTGAGGGGTCGGACATTAAGCAATATATCATCCAATTGCTAAAAGAATCTTTGAGACTAGATCAATCGGTGGAAGAGTTGTCTACCGATATCCAACGTATCCATAGAGATCCCTTCAGGAAGAATCCTCAAAGAACAAAGCCGAGGAAAATATTAGTGAACGTTCACACCTATACTCTCAAAGAGACCATCTTGAGCTTGGCCCCTAAGCAGAAGTCTGTGAGTGGGAAGGGGTTTAACTTTCAGATTAGATCCGACCTCTCGAGGGCCACGCTAGATAAACAAAGGGAGTTTGGGAGGAGGCTTGAAGCTTTTAGGAGCCTTGGGGCAGTAGCCCAACTAGTGTTTCCGGCAGCCCTGAAGGTTATGCATAATAATACAATGCATAATATCAGATCGGTACAAGCAGCTGACGAACTGCTGATGTCCTTGGGGAGAGAAAAAGATAAAGATAAAAGTAAGGGGACCTCAAGTTAAAACAGAAAAGCTCAAGGAGAGCATTATGCCTGGGAAAATTAAGAGTTGGTATAAAAAAAAAAAAAAAAAAAGAATAAAAAAGGCTATTACAGGCTACATGTCCTTGTTTCACTTCTTATGTGGTCTTTCTTTTTTTTCTTTCTTTAAGCACGATTGAAGTTTAAGTTTAGATAGGACGGGAAATCAATTGGGGTGCAATCTTATCAAATTTCCAGATAGATAGTGCATGGGTTGCCCTAAGGTGGCAGGGGAAGGGGTGGGGGTGGAAATTCAGGGGGGCACGGGGGGGGTGGCAAGGGAAAAAATTTAAAAAAGTCCTCATCTTTTGCTCTGTTCTAGTTTTTTGGTTTTGGAGAGTTATAAGTCCCAAGGTAAACATCGGTATTAATTCTAGGGGTTTCTCTGCCTTAGTTATCAGCCATTAGGCGGAGGGGAAGTTGTTCCTATGGATAAGTCAAAAGTTCTTTCCCGGAATGTACACAGCCTGCGTACTAGCCCAAGAAAGTGGAAGATAATGCAATATCTTCGTGACTCAGATGCTCAGGTTCTTGTACTTCAAGAGACCCATCTCACTGAGACTGAGATTCTCTCTGTTGTTAAAAAAAATAGGTGGGTCGATTTCTGTGTATCTACTACACAATCTTCAAATTCTAGAGGAGTGGCGATTATCTGTAAAAAATCCTTAAAAGCAAGGTTAGTTGATAAACTGGCAGATCCTGGGGGCAGGTGGCTCATTGTCTCGGTAGTTGTAGCGGGGGCTCCAGTTACTATAGTGGGTTACTATGGGCCCAACCATGATGATCCTTCTGTTTTGGGTACTGTGTTCTCCCACCTGCTCTCATATCCAGAGCCGACTATCTTGGCCGGAGACTTCAATATAGTCTTAGACCCTAAATTGGATAAATCCCAGACTAATAGACCGATAACCCCCTCTAAAACTAGGGCCATTTTATTCGACAAAATGAAGGAGTTCGGCTATGTTGACATATGGAGATTAAGATCTGGGCTTCAACAAGGCGTTTCATTTCGCAATTATAAATACCACCACCAGTCAAGAATAGATTACATCCTGATCAGCCAGCAATTAGTTAACTCGGTGCAAAACATCTCTCACCTTCCTTTCCATCTATCAGATCACGCGGCCATCTGTTTAGAATTGGGCGGGCTGTAAAAACACCCGCCGAGAACTTGGTCGTTCGATCGCTCATTACTCGTTGCTCCCGACGATATCACCTTTTTAAAAACTGAAGCACAAAACCTTTTTGATAATGATATGGGGTCCGCTTCCCCAAGTTGCGTCTGGGAGGCATTCAAGGCCTTTTTGCGAGGCCTAATAACCAACAAGGCCTCATAGCGCCGGGATACTCCGTGGAGTGGCCGTGCGCTATAGAAGCATAAAAATAACATAACATAACATAACATATAAAAAGAAGATCTACAGAGAAACGGTTACCTCCCTGGAAAGAGGATATCTTGTTACATCCTGTTGCCTCCTCGGAAATCTTGAGAGGTTGGCAAAATAAGTTACTTACCTTAAAAGGGGAACTGGGTTCAATCTTGAATGCACAAGTTCTTCAGAGATGGGAGGCCAGTAAGCTGGCCCAATTTCAATATGGAGAGGGGGCTGGGAAGCTCCTGGCTTGGAAAGTTAAAACTGATCGAGTCAGAAACAACATAGACCAAATCAAGGTGGACGATGTGACGCATTCGGCTGATGATGACATCAGAAGAGCCTTCCGTGATTTTTTTAAGAACATCTACCACAAGGATAAGCACATCAAGGCGAGGCAAGTTGATGATTGGTTGAATGGGGTACCTCTCCCCTCCCTCTCGTCCGAACAGAGGGCCACCTTAGATAGATCTATTTTGCAGGAAGAGGTTAGCCGTGCCATCTCTAACAGCAAGAAGGGTAAGGCATCGGGTCCCAATGGCCTCCCTTCTGAGGTCTATCTGGCCCTGTTGCCAACAATAGTCCCCTTTTTAACCCTGTTGTTTAATACCATCGGTGCGGCGCATTTTCCCGCTGTGCGCTAAAGATTCGCAAATGCCGCGGTTCATGACGAGCTCAGCTCGTCAAGAGCGTACGAGAGGCGTGTACTTCATGTTGAACTGAGCTCGTCATCGGCGTCGAAGGGGTTAACCAGATTTTCCAGGCAGGGTTGTCTCCCCCTAATTCGTGGAATGATGCTTCCATCTCTTTGATCTTGAAGCCAGGTAAATCAGCCGCGAGTTGCGGTTCATACAGACCAATCTCCATCTTAAATGCGGACTACAAGCTTTTTACAATTATCACCTAGAGAGTCAGGGTTAAGGCAGTCACTCCTGTACCCCAATAAATTTTTATTAAACAACTAAAGAGTGACTCAGAGAAAAACGTGAAAAAAATAATTGTTTAATTGTGAATAAACGGAGAACAGCTGCCAGTGGTAAGCTAATCCTATCGTCCCAATAATCCCTTATTATGACCCCAAAATAAGACAAAAAAAGGATTAGTAGTGCTCCCAGAAAGGTGTATACACAAAAAGAAAAGGGAACACTATTCTCTTTATAAAAGAACCCTCACTCACCACTAGTTGGTGACTTGCTTCATCATTGGGTTCCCGCTGGGGTGACCGAGTGTCTCCCCAGCGTGCTGCGACGCCTGTATTTACAGCGGAGCGGGTTGGTGGTGTGTGCAACAGTGCTATAATTAATGAGTGTAGTAAACTGTGAGTGACTTTAAAAAAGACATGGTTGTAACCTACATAAAATCTATTTTTAAAGGTATTAGGTTAAAAACAGTGCAGAACGGACTATCCAGGGTTCTATGTTAGGAAACCCGTGTCCTTACTTACAAATGGTCAACATGTTTCTGCTGTCAAATTTAGCAAGTTCGCTCAGCATTCGTCAGGACCTACATAAATAATAATCCTCCGGTGGTATGCACTCGCTAAGGCGCACCCTACCGTGAGGATCTTAATGTGAAAAAAGGATTTATTTGGTAATGTTACTCACGGATATTACCCGTGGAGGCTCACCAGACTTCACTGGAGCCATCTACCAGTAAAAATGGGAGAAAAAAGGTAGGGGACAAACATAATAACATATAGAGACATAGACTGACATATGATTAATGCTACAGGGATAGTCACAGGTTAATCTCCAAATCCTTATCATTAATGTCCCTCTAACACAGAGGTCTTCAATCTGTGGGGCGCGACCCCCAGGGGGGTCGTGGAGCCCTGGGAAGGGGGTCGCGCATTCCCGGGCTCACTTCCGCCTGGCCTCTTGGAAAAGTAAACCGTCCCTGGGCACTTCATTTTGAAATTAAAATACATCGAGCTTCATTGCAATTCAGGAAGTGTTCGCCTGTGCTGTGAAACCGGAGCTGATCTGACAGCTAGGCAAGGTTTGCCTGCTTGCCTGAAAGGACTGGAAATGTGCGCGCAATGGGTTAATTTGAAAGTGTAAAGGGCAATTTGTAAATGTAAAGAATGCTTGGTACTGACTTTCATTGATTGAATCCCTCCCTGGAAGCTTAGTGACGAGCTGTGAAGTGTGTGCTTCTAATTGCAAATATATTTACATAGCGCTTACGATCGGGAAGGAGGTGTTGAATTTCAGTAAGTAGCAAGAACAAGCATTTACAATACAATAGGTCGCGCACTTATAAAAGTAAAAGCTACAGGTATTATAAATTATGTTTTTATTTATATTTTGGAGTTATTATGTAGGGAAAAAGTGCCCGCAATAGCTTTTATATCTCATTCTGCTTAGCAGTTGGCATTTAACCTTACTCACATTTCTGTGTGATCCTGTCACAAGTCCTCAACTGCTCCAAAGTTGTAACGGTGGCAAGCACAATATAGTATTTCTGTGTGTATGGAAGCGCTTAGCTTGTCTTTGCTCCCATAGTGCAGTTGAGACATCACCAGGAATTCGGAGTTTAGAGAGGACTGACCCTAAACATGCACACTAAGCCAGTCTGGCTCAACCGCTAACAGCCCAGTACCTCCGACAGTATGAGGCTGCAGTGACCTCACAGGTGTTAGTATGGATGCAGCCCATGGGAGAGACTCCTACTAACCAAGCTGATGTCCATTGGGGCCTCAACAGACACTTTCTCTTCTCTCTGCTTCACTAAACATTCCTTTTGTCAGGGGCAGGAGTAGGCTGATCTCTCACAAGGTGCAGTGGCCATCTTAGAAATAGTAACAGCCACTTGAGCTACTTCCAGCGAAATGCCAACAGAGACTGCAATACAGGCATGTGCTATTAATGGGCAGTTCCGTTGGGCCTGTAATGATCCCATTGCTAGTTTTAGCTATGTATTTCACATATTCTCATGAACAGCCCATATCTAAAAATGTCAAAATACGATTTTGATGCATTGCAGTACGTGTGTGCAAGCATTGGGAAAATTAACTACCAGGATGCAATGCAGCTGCTATTGCCAAATCACAACAGTTAATGAGTAAAGATAACAATGCATCATATTAAAGTAGCTGCCTCCTGTCTGTTGATCCTCGGGACATCCTCCAGCATCCTGAGGCAGAGCATTTCACTTTCACCCTGCTCTCTCGGCAACTGGCTGCAGCTCCGAAGCTGGGCTGCGTGCCACAGGTGCCGTGTTGCAACAGGAAGTGCGGAGCCTATACGTATTTAATTAAGCGGGTGCCATGTTTAAATGAGGCACTAAGAAGGCCAGGTTGCATGATTTAAATAAATAAATAATGATGAAAGTGGGCGCCGACTACATCATCAAGCGCGGTTCACCTGCATATTAAATTAACCGGGCACTGTGCTACTACTACATTAAGTGCAGCACCCGTGCAGGTTACATTTATGCGCATGGCGGCCCGTACAGTTTAATATTGTTTCACCACCATGAAAATGGTTTGCCGTGGGAATTGGGGACGTTTATGGTTGTCGAGGATGAGGAGTACCAGGTTCCAGAAATTTGTTTCAGAAGGGGTCCTTACACCTAAAATCTTTTAAAAGGGGGGTCTCAGCATCAAAAAGTTTGAAGACCTCTGCTCTAACTTCATCACCTCATGACTGTACCTCAGGGGGTATCATCGTTTAGACCTTTCAGATGGGTTGCTAAACGATAAATCCACCTTTGCTCCTTCTCAAACAACCTTGTCTCTAATCCTGCACTCAGATGTTCTATTATCGTCCATTGCATATCATTCGGAGTGTGTCTTTTTTCCAAATAGTGCGCAGTCAGCTTAGTGATGGTTTTCTGACATCGGATATTACTGCGATGTTCGCCTATCCTCTATTTTATGCGCCTTGTTGTCATGCTTTGTTGTGGAAGGCCCTTTCGTGGCGTAGAATTGCTCATTGACAAATGAGTGTTTTAGAAGGTTTTCAGGTTGAAAATGAAAAGGTTACATACATCTGGTATGTTATTCTGCTCAGTATTTCAAATTCTTCAAACCCAGCTTTGCGTGTCTCTGTAGATCCAAAAATGTAAAAACTACTCAAATCTGATTGGCTGAGCCACAATGCTGAAACAATCTTATTGGCTGGCAGAAACATAAGTAAATGTGTTACTGCCTCCATTACAGAGGTGAGAATTCAGTACCTGCATCCTCAAAAAAAGCTGGAAGAACACAAAAGAGGGAAGAGTCAATCCACCCTGAAACCCAGTCCCCTGTGGGATGTTTCCAAAGTCCCCGAGGCCAGGTCCTCGCGCCAACCCACGCTGTACATAAACAAACACAATGTGCAGCAGATGTTGGTCTTCTGTAGGGGCTTACTTGCAGGGCCTGGATGGCAAGGCACTGTAGCTAACCCCTCACTACATATGGCTGAGGCTATGCTTAGCTGGGAGTAGACCGACCACATGGTTAAGTTCAGGGCATAGTAGCAGACATACTCTGGTTCCAACCCCCTGCTGCACGTGCCCAATGGCCAGGCCCTGCTTCCAGTCCTCCTCTGCACCCATTTAAAATCAATGCTCAGCAGGGGAATTGACTGATTCTGATAAACAAAGCTCAGAAATGTACTGAAACATCACTCATGACATGTTAAATAACATCAATGATGGCATCACTGGTGACTTTTCAAATGACATTACTGATGTTTGCTGTACGCTTTCATAACTGAAATGTGTTCAGCTGGTTACACCGAGACATGATTTTCTATAGTGCTAATGGGCATAACATTTTACAACTTGCAGCACCTCAAGCATACATTTGAAATCACTCACATTTAGTAGATATTATGATCTCTGTTAATGGAATTCAGGTGAGTTCGAAATGTAAAAATGTGGCATAAGTAAATTACAATTAATATACACACTTCTACATGTCAGATTGAACTAATTTCAACTCCAATATTAAACTTATTCTACACAAGATTTACTGACTGAATATCTGTTTGCAGAATTTAGATTTCTAAATATAGGTTTTCAGATGTAGACATTAGGATGTAGAGAGATACCAGCAAGTATTGCACATTATGGTAAAAAATGAAGTATTCTATCTGTATGTAGTTGTATGTAAAAGATGCAGTATTTCTCAAATTAAAAGACATAGGGCCATATGTATCATGCTCAAATACGTTCGCAAACACCGAAATTCTCAGAATTTCGGCGTTTGCGAACGCATTTTTGCAAAATAGTATGTATCACCCAAATCTGCATGCAAAATAAGGAATCGCAAAATTTGCGATTCCTTATTTTGCGATTGCATTTAAGGAATCGCAAATATTGCGATTCCTTAAATGGAATGTAAGAAACCAAAAAAAATTGCAAAATGTCCTTAAGGAATCGCAAATTACCACCAACTTCTAGTTGGTGGTAAGTTGCGAATTCCTTGAAAAATGCACATTTTTGCATTTTTCAAAGTGCCATGTGACGCACATACATGCCCTTGGGGCATGTATGTGCGCCACATTTGCACCCATGCATATTTCAGGGGTACAACAGCACCCCTGCACCCTTGAAATTATTTTCAATTTGCGATTAGCAAATTGCGAATCGCAAATTGAGAATAACTTCTCATTCATTCCTATGGGCCTCCTGGCCCATAAAAATGAATGGGAAAGTATTCCGTAATTGCAATTCGCAATTTGCTAATCACAATTAAGGAATTTTAAGAAATTGCAAAAAAAAACGATTTTGTACATACATACCTATTTGCGATTCTCAAATAGCGATTTCCTAAAAATCGCTATTTGAGAATTGCAAAACTGGATGATGATACATATGGCCCAAAGAATCTGCAATCTGTTAAAACAAGCTCTAGTGGTTTTTCATGAACTTTAAAGTACACAAGATTTTACACCTAGATGCTTGAGTGGAGATATTGCTTTTTCTAGACTAAAACACCATGCTCACTGTTAGGAAAGGTGTGTCAAGACATATGTGATACTTCATACACTTTCATGGAACCAGTGTTGATGACATGTAATAATTTAATTGTGAAAACAATGCACTGGTTGAGGGTGTAGAATGTTTCAGGAGAAAGAAATAACAAGTCGGTGCCACAGAAGATATAAATTACGATTGTGGGTTAAAGATATAGAAAAGTTTAATGAATATGGTGAAGAATGACTGTTAGCATTTATTGACTACATGTCATTTTTAAATTTTTGGGTTATTTTTTTCTTTTTATGGGAGGAAAATGGAAAACAGAAGTTGTGAACAAGAAAATTACATTTATGGAAAAGAAAAATAACTTGCTCACTTTTGAAAAGACAGAAAATAATAGCTCTGTGGAGTGTGAGGAAAAAAGCTATTAATTGGGAAGTGATAAATGTTTGCATTGCATAGGGGGTCGTATGTGATGGTGCATAGATTTGTGCTTTATAGGTCTACTTGTCTGTGAGTAAAAATTGTCTGCTTACATAAGCAGCTAAAAAGAGCCTTGTGAAGACAAGCAGCATTATTGCCTTGTTGGGCAGTGAGCATCTTATCAGCCACAGTATATCTAGGTTGGAAAGATGTGGAAGCACTTGAAGAGCTTTGCAGTTCAGCAGCACAAATTGACTTTGCCTGAGCTATCCTTTGTGACCTCCTTTTAAAAAACTGTTCTCATGAGACTTTTTGCTGAAATGTTATTGTTGGCTAGACTCAAAACTAAAAACTGCCACACCAAAGACTGTTTTCCAGGCTGCGCTAAGGCAACAACAACAGGTGATCAACCTAAGGTGATGAAGACATTATAAATTAGTAAAGTTGGTTGTTTTGTTTGCATTTTAGTTGTTGCTATTGTTTATTAATGGAGGATGTTGTGTTTGTTTTGTAATGTTAAATAGTTTTTTTTAATAAGAAAGTTTAAAGTTATCGCTGGTTTGTTTGCTTAATAGTTGAATATTGTTACACTATTGCAATGTTGACTGAAACTGGCAGTTCCATCTTCGGGAAGTGCCAAAGGGCTCCTGCATGTTAATATATATGTATATGGTACCTATGCACATATTTTATGCTACAGTGATGTATTAATAGAGAAGCTAATTGTTTGGGTACCCAACTATGGTGACTTGTCAACAGTGAAATCTCAGTAGAGAGATCAGTCCTTGTCCACACTGCAGTATATTGACCTCTCATAGAAGAGATAGGTTTTAGCACTGCAGCCACATATTCTACTACACACTACATACGCAGCTGTGAATGTAGAGAGGGCAGTTCTTTAGCATATGTTACATTATACACTTGTTACTCTGGAGAGATGTTTCAGCAGAGAGGTCTGCCCCTGTGTCTACCCTATTATGCATGCATGTCTCCATGGAGAAAGGTCCAAGTGAGAGTTGAAGGTGTCCCTACATTCAATCCAACAAGTAACTGCCATGTTTGACATAACAAGTAACTGATCTCAGTAAAGAGGATACTCTTTTGTATACCCCATCATGCACATTCATCGCCAAAATGAGAGGTAAGAGCAAAGAGAGCAGTCTCCAGCCACAGTCTACTATACACATGTGCTATTCTGGGGAGAGGTCTTAGCTGACAGAGCACTCTCTCTCTCTCCATAGCCTAAATTCCATGCTTGTCATCCAAGACAGACTTCTAAGCACAGAGGTAATTTCTTCTCCATACTCAATTTGTACATCTGTCACCCTTTGGAGAGGTGTGAGCAGACAGGTAAGCCCATCATCATAGACTTCTATACACACCCATCATCCAAGAGAGAGGTCACAGAATAGGGGCCATCTCCCCCACAGACTCTACTACGCGTATCTGTCATCCAAGACAGCAGTGTCAGCAGAGACGCCAGCACATCCCCACACCCTACTATGCATAGCCATCACTGTGGGGAGAGGTATGCGCACAAATGTCATTGTAGAGGCCAGTCAGTCCCCGCACTGTACTATAAACATCAGTCATTCAAGAGAAGAGTCTTATCGGAGAGGCCAGTCCCTCCAAAAACTGTACTATTCTCACCAGTCATCCATGACAGTGTTGTATGTCGTTTTAGATTCCGTATGGATTTTACCGATTCATGACCATATATAGGTACAATTCGCGTTGCCCTTGTATAGGCACAGAAATCCGGACCTTATTTAGGCATAGCCCATGCTAACCAAATACAGGCATGGCTACTTCCATCCATTCACCAAACGTCACAATGATTTCTTGGGAAACCAGCTCAAGCCGTTAGGGACTTCCCTTTGCTTGAATATTGATTTCTCCAAGAACTCAGTTACTTTACAATGAACAACTATTCCTTAGGGTTTATTCATGACGTTCATATGCCCGACTTTATGTCAAACATGGCATTCCTAAAACACCTTCAAGGTATAAATATACCTTCACTTGCTATGGCAAAGCACGGTGGTTCGGTGCAGTTCGACGACCCACTTGCCTGACGCAGCTCGCTACAGCAAGTGCCGAAGGAAGCCGACTCTCCAGCTGACGCACTGATCAGGAAGCTGTCCTCTGCTGAGAAATCCAGCTCCAGTGTTTCTGACTCCCCTTGCGGGGTGTTGGGAAATCGAGTCCCAAGACAGAGATACCAGACCTCCTTCATTCTAAGGTATGGAGCTGATTAGAACCTAGAGAAACCTTCGGTAGATTCTTGGCAAAACTAAACCTATGCTAAAACACCATTCTTACTACTTCCTCGTACTAGACCTAGGTTAGGTAAATTTGGGGTAGGCGTATTTTAGAAGCACTAGCTGAGTATTTGAGCCTGTGTTATTTATGTATGTATTTTTATATGGCTTAGAAACCATACAATGCTCTTACAATATTATTTTACATTAGTGTTCACGCTGTACGCATTATACTTTGCATTCTGTCTAACGATTGTAGCATTTCACCTCTCTTGTATGAGAAAGAAGACTGTTCAATAAATCCTTTTACTGAAAACACCCGTCTCACTATTTCTCTGCAACTCTGTAGAAACGAAGCATGCACGATTGACTGAGTGAAATACTTATCTATTGTTTCCACAACTCTGAAGATAGTTATTCTAGTCCTAGAGAAACAAAGTTGTCATGTTTATGCGGTTGTCAGAAACTAATCCCTTCTTGTTTATTTGAGAAAGTTTCTAGCTGGCACTCACAATTAAGTTTAGTGTATTCGATAGAGACCTACTGACCTAAGTCCTATGTCATATCCATAGGATATATTATTCCAATGCGCAGAGCCTATTAGGAATATAGGAACTACACTACAACAGAAGTAACGGAAGACAGTCCAGTCTCTCAACACACTCTACTACGCACACCCATCATCCCAGAGAAAGAAAGGCCAGTCCCTTCACACACCCTACTTCGCACACCTGCAGGCCTAGAGAGAGGTCTCAGTAGAGAGGCTAGTCTATCTCATCATCCGATAATGCAAACTCATCATTACAGACAGAGATCTTAGCGGAGAGCCCAATCCCTTCACACATCCTAGTATGGGCACTCAAAGGAGAGGTTAGTACCTCTCCACATCCTACTACACATATTTGTCACTTAAGAGAGGTCTCAGAAGAAAGGACAGTCCCTCCACACATCCTACTATACACACTGATCATCCCAGAGAGAGGTCTGAGTGGAGGGACTAATCTCTCCCCTAACTCTATTACGCACACCGTTCATC
Source organism: Lissotriton helveticus (assembly GCF_964261635.1). Lineage (NCBI taxonomy): Eukaryota > Metazoa > Chordata > Amphibia > Caudata > Salamandridae > Lissotriton > Lissotriton helveticus. The sequence goes on from NC_136060.1 coordinate 523,225,498, forward strand.
TGAGAGAGAAGTCTCAGCAGAGAGGTCAGTCCCTCCCACAAACTACTATATATACTGGTTACCTGAGAAGATGTGTCAGTGGAGAGGCCAGTCTCTCCATACACCCTACTATAGACTCCTGTTATGCTCTGGAAAGCTCTGAGTGGAGAGTAAGCATGGGCGTAAAATCCGTTCCGCTCTCGGAATTTGCGGATTTTCAGTAAATTCGCGATCCGCGAACTCTTGCGAATTAGCCGAAAATTCATAAATTCGCACGCAGCGGATTTTTTTTTGCTTGGTCGCGCTTGACAAATACAATATTGCGGCACGCGGCGTTCACTTACCGTCATTCAGCGTTTGAAAAGTTGTTTTTCTCCATGTTTGCGTGTGCTGCGCCATTTTGGATCTTGCTGCGTGATCCCGCGGGAGTTTGTCGACCGCGATTACGTCATCGCGCCCGCCACCTTGCACAGCGAGATTTTGTTAACGCGAGAACGTCATAAAGGCTCGCGATCACGCATCGCGGGAGTAAACAATTGCGAACACGTAGATGCGGCGGGCAGCAACAATCTCGCACTCGCGAAATTGCAAAATTTGCAATTCTGCACAAGAAATCCACCAGCAAGCAGCATAAACCTTCTGAAAATGATGATTTTTATCAGAATAACTCCTAAGGTTGACATTTGCCTGCACTTTTTTTTGCAAGGAGTCCATTTTGGGGGTGGGGGAGTGGGAGGAAGGAAGTGCCCCACAGTCTCCAACTTCCTGTTCCTGTCCAGCAGGCTCCTCCTAGTGCTTTCTTCATGTGCTGGTCACTTTCATTTGGATCTTGACCTGGAAGGATTACTTTTTGTGGATGCTGCTGGATATTTGGATTTGAGGCCTTTTTGACTTTCTTTGGATCACTTTTGTATTAGAAATCAACTTTCACAAGTAAGTTTGTTTGGGGCATTACAGTTGCTGCAACTACAATTTTGGAACTTTTTCAGAACATTAAATAAAATATATTGTGGGTAGCCACAGTATCCAGTAGGACCAGGGTTAGTTATGGGTGCATGATACAACTGTTTTGTTGAATTTAAACATCATTGAGGGCATGGTTGGCCTGGGATTGTGCTGGATTTTGTGTTTTTTTCGATTTGTTTGGGCTGCTGTTGGGGCCTTTTGCCCAGGGGTAGTGAGTGGTGCATGGACTGAGTCTGTCTGTGGGGTCTCTTTAATGTAAACATCATGGATGGCATTGGATTGTGGTGATTTTTGTGTGTTTTTCATTTTTTTGGGGTGTACTGTTGATGGGGACTGGCCATGTGGGTGGTGGCCATTTTGAGTGCTGGTACAGGCAGGCCCTGGCCATGTGTTTGGGGTGCAAGGGGCCATTTTGAAGACAGGCAGTGTTCTGAGGCCTGCACCCATTTTGCCTAGCTTTCATCCATTATGCCCAGGGGTAGTGAGTGGTGCATGGGCCTAGTCTTTCTGTGGGGTGTCTTCTTGAATTTAAACATCATTGAGGGCATGGATTGCCTGGGATTGTGCTGATTTTTGTGTGTTTTTCGATTTGTGGGGCTGCTGTTGAGGCCTTTTGCCCAGGGGTAGTGAGTGGTGCATTGACTGAGTCTGTCTGTGGGGTCTCTTTAATGTAAACATCATGGAGGGCATGGATGGCATTGGATTGTGGTGATTTTTGTTTTTGTTTTTGTTTTTTTGGGGGTGTACTGTTGATGGGGACTGGCCATGTGGGCGGTGGCCATTTTGAGTGCTGGTACAGGCAGGCCCTGGCCATGTGTTTGGGGTGCAAGGGGCCATTTTGAAGACAGGCAGTGTTCTGAGGCCTGCACCCATTTTGCCTAGCTTTCATCCATTATGCCCAGGGGTAGTGAGTGGTGCATGGGCCTAGTCTTTCTGTGGGGTGTCTTCTTGAATTTAAACATCATTGAGGGCATGGATGGCCTGGGATTGTGCTGATTTTTGTGTGTTTTTCGATTTTTGGGGCTGCAGTTGAGGCCTTTTGCTCAGGGGTAGTGAGTGGTGCATTGACTGAGTCTGTCTGTGGGGTCTCTTTAATGTAAACATCATGGAGGGCATGGATGGCATTGGATTGAGGTGATTTTTGTGTTGTTTTCGTTTTTTTGGGGTGTACTGTTGATGGAGACTGGCCATGTGGGTGGTGGCCATTTTGAGTGCTGGTACAGGCAGGCCCTGGCCATGTGTTTGGGGTGCAAGGGGCCATTTTGAAGACAGGCAGTGTTCTGAGGCCTGCACCCATTTTGCCTAGCTTTCATCCATTATGCCCAGGGGTAGTGAGTGGTGCATGGGCCGAGTCTTTCTGTGGGGTGTCTTCTTGAATTTAAACATCATTGAGGGCATGGATGGCCTGGGATTGTGCTGATTTTTGTGTGTTTTTCGATTTTTGGGGCCGCTGTTGAGGCCTTTTGCCCAGGGGTAGTGAGTGGTGCATTGACTGAGTCTGTCTGCGGGGTCTCTTTAATGTAAACATCATGGAGGGCATGGATGGCATTGGATTGTGGTGATTTTTGTGTTTTTTGGGGGGTTTTTTGGGGTGTACTGTTGATGGGGACTGGCCATGTGGGTGGTGGCCATTTTGAAAGCTGGTACAGGCAGGCCCTGGCCATGTGTTTGGGGTGCAAGGGGCCATTTTGAAGACAGGCAGTGTTCTGAGGCCTGCACCCATTTTGCCTAGCTTTCATCCATTATGCCCAGGGGTAGTGAGTGGTGCATGGGCTTAGTCTTTCTGTGGGGTGTCTTCTTGAATTTAAACATCATTGAGGGCATGGATGGCCTGGGATTGTGCTGATTTTTGTGTGTTTTTCGATTTTTGGGGCTGCTGTTGAGGCCTTTTGCCCAAGGGTAGTGAGTGGTGCATTGACTGAGTCTGTCTGTGGGGTCTCTTTAATGTAAACATCATGGAGGGCATGGATGGCATTGGATTGTGGTGATTTTTGTGTTTTTTTCATTTTTTGGGGGTCTACTGTTGATGGGGACTGGCCATGTGGGTGGTGGCCATTTTGAGTGCTGGTACAGGCAGGCCCTGGCCATGTGTTTGGGGTGCAAGGAGCCATTTTGAAGACATGCAGTGTTCTGAGGCCTGCACCCATTTTGCCTAGCTTTCATCCATTATGCCCCGGGGTAGTGAGTGGTGCATGGGCCTAGTCTTTCTGTGGGATGTCTTCTTGAATTTAAACATCATTGAGGGCATGGATGGCCTGGGATTGTGCTGATTTTTGTGTGTTTTTCGAATTTTTGGGGTATATAACTGATGTTCCTCTGTCTTCCATTGCTTTTAGGTGCACAAGAGAACCACCAGTGCCAGGAAGAAGTCCTGCAGCGGTGTGTGTGCAGCATAACGTCACGCGACGTCACGTGTGGCCACAGACAAGACAACTCTGCAACTCGTGCAACTGCGGCCTGCTGTTCTGACCTCTGAAGAAGATGGCCCCAAAAAAAGTTCCCCATAGCTCCTCTAGCAAGAAAGTTGGCAGTAAGGAGCAGAAGAAGCAAGTGGCGCCACATACCAAGGAGACTGGTGTGCCGACCGCCACATTTTTTGGGGAAAAAAAGTGCACCTGCAGCAGCAGCGGGGTCTGCTGGGGACCAAGCTGCCGGGAGCAGCACCCCCGCTCCATTGGGCTCAGTGCCACCACCACCACGCCAACTTAGGTCCAAGCCCTTGAGTGCTTTAGAGGCCGCCAGTATAGTTGTTCAATCACCATCGACCAGTGATGTTGGCTCATTGCAAGAAAGTAGCAGCAATGTCCCTCAATCAACACAGGTTGTTGTAACTGATCTGACGAGTGTTCAACAAACACAGCCGCAACAACAACCACCTGTGCAAGTAGTACAAGCCCAAGTACATGTGGAAGGAGAGGCAGCGCAAGGAGATGCGCAAGCAGAGGTGCATGGAGCGGCACAAGTGCCCACAATAGTTGTTCCTCCCGAAGTAGGGGCACATCAGGAAATCGACATTCAAGCCGAGGTTTCACATGAGGAAGCCACTCCTCCTGATGATTCATTGTCTTCCAGATACCCAACAAGGAAAAGATCAAGGATGGTGTCTACTTCTTCTTCAAGCCCCCTTCTTTCTGATGATATGGATGAAAATTGGGAACCACTAGTGCTGCCTGAGAGTCAGGCACACCATGATCTGACAAAGGTAGCTAAGCGTAAAAGGAAGGTTCCCGAAAGTCTCAGAGTTATGGAGTGTGATGATGACGCAGAAGAAGAAGTGGCGTATACTCCTGCTGATGAAGACTCTCCTGACGACAACGCAGTCATCATAGGCGTCACTCCAGCCTCAGCGGGCATGCAGCAAACAGACATTTTTACTCTATCCCGAAATGCTGCTGAGCGTGATGATGGCGACGTGACAACGGGACCACCACAAATGCAGTTAACTAGTACACCACCACCTACCGCTTCCATATTTTCTCACCAGAAGGTACCTCCATCCACCTCCACCTCAATTAGTGGTGATGCAAGTGCACAACGTAGTAAAGTTCGGCAACACATATCCTCCACTTCATCTGCATTAGCAGCATAACCAGCAGTATCGCCTCCTCCACCCCCCTCAGACATTTCAAGTCCGCAGTTTGGGACTTCTTTAGTGTTTGCCCAAAAAGGGAAAACATAGCCATTTGTAGCATTTGTAAGCTTGCAGTTAGTCGTGGTAAGCTTGGTACCAACTATGGTACCAGAGGCCAGAGAGGTCATCTTAAGAGACAGCACCTTGTCCAATGGCTTGCGCACCTAAAGGAGATCAAGGAAGCCCGAATTGGAAGTCAACAAACTGTATCCGTTGATGTTTCATCTGATGATGACGAGGAGGTAGAAGCGTCAAACATTTCTTCAGCTACACCCAGTACCCCTGTCAGCAGCACACCCCCTGTGCGCCACACTAAGAGTGTGGGAGAGAGTGAGACACCAATGCGAAAAATTTCATCATCACCGAGCGTAACTGGGTCGAAGAAGTCATCATCTTCCCGTAAAAAAATGGTCCAGCCCACCATTAGAAGCATGTTGTTTTCAGATGCGCCATTTGAACGCAACCACCCAATGGTGCGTCTGTATAACACTAAGCTGGGTAAAATGCTTGCGCTGGACCTTCTCCCTTTTTCTTTTGTGGAAGGGGTTGGTTTTCTTGAATTAGTGGCAACGCTCTGCCCTAAATGGAAGGTTCCTAGCCGGTACTATTTTGCCAGAGTTGCGGTTCCAGCACTACATGCAGATGTGCTGGAGGCGATTGGGGCAGCTTTGAAGAAGAGTGCTGTTCACACTATACATCTGACAACAGACATGTGGACCAGTGGCGCAGGCACTGATTACATGTGCATCACTGGATACTGGGTCTCTTTTTCAGGAGTTACAGCAAAGCTAAGGGCAGGTGTTGACACGGACAACGTTTTTAAAGCTGTTTGGAAACATGCAACACTAGCCATGTTTGGCATGGAGACAACTCATACAGCACAAAACATTTTGCAGGAGTTTAACACAAAGGTCTTGAAATGGCTGTCCCCCAAAAAACGCATGATTGGTTATGTTTCCACGGATAATGTCGCCAATGTAGTTAAGGCCATGGATAAGGGTCACTATTTCAGAGTGCCGTGTTTGGCGCACTGTATAAACCTGGTTGTTAAAAAATTCTTGAGTGAAGAAAGTCCAGTGTGCGAGGTACTGACCACCTGCCGAAGAATGTGCACACATTTCAGCCATTCTTTTAAGGCCCGGAAGCATCTGAGGGGCCTGCTACATGAACGTCGACTGCCAGTGAAAGCACTCATCCAGGAGGTGGCAACACGTTGGAACTCAACCTTCTACATGCTTGAGCGTCTGTAAGAGCAGTTTATGGTACTCGATCAGTATTTCCTTACACTGGGTACAGCTGCGAAGGACCTGAGGTTACATGGGGAGCAATGGGAGCTTGTTAAAAGCCTGACAGACATGCTTCGTCCTTTTGAGGTCTTCCCGCCTGCAGTCAGCAGGGAGGACTGTAGTTTGGGAAAAGCTATCCCATTGTTGCGCATGCTAGAGCACCAACTTAAGGAGGTGTCTTCTACGTTGAAAAAAGATGAAGAAAAGCAAGAAGCTTTTCATTTGGCAGGGAAATTATTACAGCGCCTACTTTGCGATGAACGTCTTCAAAAGATCAACACAGAACAGCATTACATTTGTGCTACTATTCTGTATCCACGCTACAAAAAGGCACTAGCAGCCAGAGCATTGTTTGCTTTTGGTGACGAAGAAGTTTCAAAGTACAAACGTTGGCTAGGTCTGTCAGCCATGAGGTTTGAAAGAGAACGGCAGGAAATTGAAGGAAAAGGCAGTACATCAGCATCAAAAGGCCATCCGGAGCCCAAAGAATCCACTCCTGCACCTGTGGCTGTGGCAGAAGTGACCTCTCAGCCGTTAAAGACACCAGCAACCAGATCATCTGCACCAGACACAACAGGAACATTGTGTGAAGAAGACAATTGGCTAACTCAGCTTGGGTTTGCTTCTGAAAAGGTCCCAGCAAAAAGTAAGCAAAGTGGAGGAACCCTGCAGAACCTTGAGTCGATGGTGCAGGACTATCTGAAAGACCCAACAGAGGTCTATATTCATGATGACCCATTGGCGTATTGGCATGGGAAAAGAGAATTGTGGCCAGAGATCACCAACCTGGCTATAAATTACTTGTCTTGCCCACTCGCAAGCGTGTCTTCTGAACGTGTTTTCAGTGCTGCTGGTGGCATTGTAACTTGCAAAAGGACCCGCCTCTCGCCGAAAAATGTGGAGAGGTTAACAATGATCAAGATGAATCAGCACCTCATACCACCAGATTACAAAGTACGAGAATACACGCCGGAAGAAGACGAGGAGGACACCAACTTAGATGAGGGAATTTCTTCTCTGTTAGGTGACCTACTCCCACCTAAATTCGCAGAGTATGAGGACGAACTCTGCTTCCCTGACACTGAGCCCTGAAAATGAGCCAATGAATCAATAACTTTCTTTTTCGTCCTTATTCATTTTTATTCCTGTGTGTATGTCGTTTTTTGTTTTGCAAAGTCAATATAAATAAAAAATTTAATCACCTAATCAATCCACAAAGAAGCCCATCAGCAGAACTGTCTTCACTTATTTGCTTATTGATTTGAAGGTGCCGCAGTCTGCATTCCTCAGGTTCACAAGTTCACAAGAACATGCTCCTCTATCCTCCTCCAGACTCCTATTTCCCTCAAAGCAGATGGCTGGATTACGCCCAATGAAGAAAGACTCTGCACTTGTGGGGGTGTTCTACTTCTTTGCGGGTGAGTTGACGGCTCTGGGGCCATTGCTGGGAAGGTCTAATACCGGATAAAAGTGGTTTGGAGAAAATCTGAGCAAAAAAGTTTTTGCCTTTTTGCTCACTATCATGTTTTCGGTGGCCTATTTGGGGGGGGTTCCTGGTGTTTGTGGGTGGGTTTTGGGGTCTGGTAGCAACGCTGGCACAGTCTAATTTTGATTGCATTTGTTTTCCAGGACATCCATGGTGGAAAAGTAGAGTCATGACCTTGCTGCACAGCGCGTTTGGACAGAATTGAAAGAAGGCCGAAAAATATTCTAAGTATGAGATTTTCCATTTTTGCTTTTTGCCTGTTTGGGGGTGTTGTGCTTTTTTGCGGGTGGGTTGGCGGGTCTTGGGGCATTGCTGGGAAGGTGTAATACCGGATAAAAGTGTTTTGGAGAAAATCCATGAGGAAAAGCGTTTTTGCATTTTCTGACATTGCGCTCAATGTAGCGTTTTCGGGGACCGGTTTGGGGGGATTCCTGGTGTTTGTGGATGGGTTTCGGGGTCTGGGAGCACTGCTGGGTATGGATAGTTTTGATAGCAAGAGGTTTGAAGAAAATCCATGGAGGCAGAGGGGAGTTAGGGCCTAGCTGCAGAGCGCGCGCGGAGTGCTTTTGGAAATTTCCCAAAAAATGACAAAGTCCCCATTTTTTTTACTTTTGCTTTTTGGCTGTTTGGGGGTCTTCTACTTGTTTTCGCCAGGGTTGACGGCTCTGGGGCCATTGCTGGGAAGCCCTAATACCGTATAAAACTGGTTTGGACAAAATCCATGAGGAAAAAGTGTTTGCTTTTTCTGACATTTCGCTCAATGTAGCGTTTTCGGGGGCCGGTTTGGGGGGCTTCCTGGTGTTTGTGGGTGGGTTTCGCGGTCTGGGAGCACTGCTGCGTATGAATAGTTTTGATAGCAAGAGGTTTGAAGAAAATCCATGGAGGCAGAGGGTAGTTAGGGCCTAGCTGCAGAGCGCGCGCAAAGTGATTTTGGAAATTTCCCCAAAAATGACAAACTCCCCATTTTTGTACTTTTGCTTTTTGGCTGTTTGGTGGTCTTCTACTTGTTTTCGCCTGGGTTGATGGCTCTGGGGCCATTGCTGGGAAGCCCTAATACCGGATAAAACTGGTTTGGACAAAATCGGAGGTGAAAACTTTTTTGCGTTTTTGCTGACTTGCTTGTCTTTGAGGTGCTCTTTGGGGGCGTTCCGGGTGTTTGTGGGTGGGTTTTGTGGTCTGGGAGCACTGCTGCACAGTCTAATTTTGATTGCATTTGTTTTTCAGGAAATCCATGGTGGAAAACGGGAGTTATGGCCTAGCTGCACAGCGCGTTTGGACAGTATGAAAGAAGGCCAAAAAATATAAGTATGAGATTTGCCATTTTTGCTTTTTGCCTGTTTGGGGGTGTTGTGCTTTTTTGCGGGTGGGTTGGCGGGTTTTGGGGCATTACTAGGAAGGTCTAATACCGGATAAAAGTGGTTTGGACAAAATCCATGCTGAAAAGCCTTTTGCATTTTTTGTAACTTAGGGTTTGTTAGGGTTAGCACTAGCAGCAGTATTCCATGTGTTTTGGGGTGTTCTAGAATTTTGCAACTGGGTTCTGGGGTCTTACAGCACTCATGGGAATGTGTAATCTTGGTTGCAAGTTGTTTGAAGAAAATCCATGGTGGCATTTTTTGTAACTTAGGGTTCGTTAGGGTTAGCACTAGCAGCAGTATTCCATGTGTTTGGGGGTGTTCTAGATTTTTGCAACTGGGTTCTGGGGTCTTACAGCATTCGTGGGAATGTGTAATCTTGGTTGCAACTAGTGGTTTGAAGAAAATCCATGGTGGGAAAGGGTGGATTTTGCCTAGGGAAAGAAAGCGTTTGCCACTATTCTTAACTTAGGGCTCGTTAGGGTTAGCAGTATTGTATTGCATGTGTTTGGGCGGGTTTTTTTTTACGACTGGGCGGGGTCTTGGAAAACTTGTTGTAATGTCTAATCGTTTGAACATAATCCATAGTGGGAAAGGGGGGTTTTGGCCATACTTTCTGAGTGCGTTTTGACGTGATTTGAAATTAGGCCCTGTGAGGTAGCAGCAGTAATCTGCGAGTAAGAGGAATGGCTGGATGCATCGACTTCACAAATTCAACGAGACCACTACAAAAAACAGTAACAGTATCCAAAATTCTCCTTATCTTTTCAATGATATTCTTGTGAACTTGAACTTACTTCTACGAGTGTGACTCTGTGCGTTTGTTTGATCTCTGCTTCAAATTCATCCCTCCAGCTATTTGATACGTCTTTGCTATGTTTAACACTAATTTAATGTTCTAAGTGTTTATTGTCTGAGGGCAGAGAGGCAAGTGAAATTGCGTAATGACTGCAGCCCTGTACTGCCAAGTTTGCTAACTTGTTCCTTCGTAGTTACTAGTAAGTTGCAGTAAGTAGTAGTACTACTTTTCAGTAAGCTAACCATCCATTTACCAACAAACAACTTCTCGCATGCAGTAGTGCACTTTCTTTATGTCCCTTTAAAGGTTTATTGATATCTTCAAATCCAAAGATTTGTTTATCTTCATTTGTTGTTTTACTGACCATGTTGTGTTTTTTTCCTCTCTACCAAACTTTCCCCCCAAAAAAACCCTTTCCCATCCAATTTTCAAACCCTAACCCTCTTCCCCCGGGCTCTGTGGTATTTCATTGATGTGTGACTGACAACAACAATAAATTCCACACACTTGCTGGGGAGGATAAGGTCAAAGCAACCAGAAGTTCATGTGCGCCATCCTGGATTGATAATAAGAACATCCTCCTCCTACACGACGTGAACAATCTAATGCTTAATGTTTACCTTACGTTGGAACTGCTTAGGCTACAATTTAGGGCACTGTTCTGTACCGTACTATCTATTGTACTGTTTCTAATGCTACGCTCAGGCCACTCAATGTTTAATTTCCTCTTTTTATCATATGGTGACTGACAGTGTGTACCACTACTGCTACCAGCACAACAATGATATTGCATCCGTCGAGGATTCAAGTCAACAACCAACCTTATTCACCAACCGTGATTCGCAAATCACAGGTAAGATAAGCATATAGAATAATGGGCTAGGACTAAGTTTGGAGGAGAGCAGAGACTAACAGTACTACTAGTAAAGTACAGTAGTAGGGCTACTGAATTGACTAACTCGGTTACTTGCATTTTGGTACATTTAGGACAAGATGTTTCATTCATGCTGGTAAGTTTGAAAAACCAAACGTCCAGTAACCACCGCCAACCCCCACACAAAATAATGTGAGCACGTATACTGTGTTTTTGAATGAAAAATATAATTATTGAGAAATATAAATTATGGATGTTGTTGTCGTCACAAAAATAGAATTACCCCAACTCACCCCCCTACCTTAGCAAACCAATGTCCAAAAATCAAAAAGTACCCTTTCCCAAAAACCCAATTCCCACCCCCTCAACAGTCTTTAAAAAAGGGACAAGGGACAATCACTTCCTCCGGTGGCGTTTAACTTTAGAGAGCTGGTGCTGCACTTCCCGCAGCTCTTTGCGGAGGTCCCGGACCTGGCGCTCCAGGTAGTCCACCTTCGGCTGACCCAGGACCATCTCGCCTTCAGGAAACATCTCTAGACCTGGCTGTTCGAGCAGTAGCATACCCCTCCCCCCAAGCGCCTTGAGACCCTGCCGGGTGAGTAGTGCGCTATACAAATGGCATGATTGATTGATTGATTGATTGCTGTTATATTACCCTGTTTCTGAAACATTTTGCAAAGTGTGCACTCATTCCTGTTAAGTTGCAATACGAAAGCAATTCCCTTTCAGAATAACGTCCGCACACAGAATGTATTATCCAGTTATTCTACCATATATATTAGGCCTGGGCGGTAAAATCCGATCTGCATGCGTAATTTGCGGAATTCGGGTAATTTCGCATTCTGCCGAGAACGCAAAATTGCCCAAAATGCCGAGATCTGCTGCTTTGCGGAATTTTGTTGCTTGTTTGCACTTTAAAAATGCATGTTTGTGAGATATCTTCCCTCAAGCATTAAAACAGCATTCACGAACAGGAAAAAAGCATTGCAAACGGGAAGAACAAGCAATTCCACGTGCTTGCGGAACTCTGTGCACTCGCAGAGATTTTTTACCATTTTGTTGAGCTTTGCGTAGCGCGACAACGCAAATTCCGCCCACCCCTAATATATATACATACATTTTTTTTTATTAAAAAAAAACTAGAAATTCATTGAAAAAATAAAGGTTAAAGTGACATTATAGTTAAGTGTGATAAATAAAAAAAAATCCTATTAAAATGTTTTGAAATTTACTGAAAAAAAGCTTCCGCTAACATTAGGTGAATTTCTCAGTGACACCATTAGGATTTTGAACTAAAAATCTCCAGAAATTCAGCATAGTTAATAGCGCTTACTATACGTTGCACCCCTGACCATGCAATGCTTATGACCTTCCATATGACAATACTCATGGCATGTTCTGCGACATGATTTATAACATCACTTATGACATAATTAATAACAACACTGATGACATCATTCAAACTTCATTTTTCTACATAGTGCTTTATAAATTACTATGACATTAGAGCCCTGAAAGTAATTCCATAATATCAGCCATTACTACTGGAACCACAGATACAACTCACTTAGGTGTTAAAAGCAAGCATTATATGAACACTAAGCCTAAAGCATACACTCTACAGTTACACTCGATCACATTAAGATTTGACCACACATATTTGGGAAACCCTCATTCATTACAATCTTCAATCTCTACACAATTATTGAGAGAAAACCAAAATACTGAATGCCAGTTTCAAAGAAAGTAGCCTGTACATACAACTTTAATCTGTATTATACCTGTGGCACTTAATGAATGTATATTAAGAAATAAAGTTGATATCAGCAGAAACGTGGGCACCATAAACATTTGTTTTCTCCTTGGCAAGAGTTTACTGTGTTTCAAACTGTTGCAGGCAGTGGAATTCTCATGATCAATAAAACAGTATTCAAAAACAACTACTGGGAACAGTGTACACTCTATGAAACAGTTGTCAAAGAACACAATTTGCCTAATATTTCACAGTCTGAAGGTGTAAAGTAAATACCACCTGTATCCTTCATACTGTGGTGAAACCTTTGCAGCTAGCTCCTCTTTTCTAGCACAACTAGGACACACACATATTCTAGTACCTAATGCCCAGTCTTCTATGTTTAGTATAACATTATCAAATGACAATCTAATAACCCCTCCTAGAACTTATTTTGACCCAGGGAGGGCGTGACCCCCCTGAGCCTTGTTGAGGCCCAGGAACGCCATCCCTCAGGGCTGAAGTTTTAAATAAGGGGAATGCAGCATTTTACCTCCCTTCCCAAGCACCTTTGTGGACCTGGGAACCCCATCCCCTGTGGCCGGTGCATAAAGTCTAAGGGAGAGGGGCACGCTGCCCTCCTGCCCGTGCCTGGAAATGACCTGGGAATCCAAACCCTGCAGTCGTATTATTATTTTTAAAAGGGAGATGGTTATGGTACCACCATCACTTTATGGGTCCTGGGAACTTCATTCCTGGGGAATTTGTTTTTGATGGGGAGGGAACAGTGGAAGACCTGAATCTGAATTGCTGGTAAGTGTCCTGAAACAGATTCATGGAGGTTACCTTATTTACTTGGTGGTTACCTTAGCATATGCCCGGGAGGTTTTGTAAAGCTGCAGAGAAGGGTGGGGAGATCAGTGTTACCATGAGTCCATTGCCAAAGAAAATACAAAGAGAAGATGGCCACTGTAATATGGATCAGTATGCTTAGGGACCAGACTTTATTGTATGTCATTTGTACTATAACCTTAAAATCAAACCTGTTGTGTCAAGCTACTGACTGCCAGAATAAACAACATATGTAGAGATTCTATAATTAGTATATTAACTCTTTCCTTCTCCTATATTCTTATCTGTGCATCCTTTAACTGCTAAAATATATATTTGTACCTGTTCTTTCTGGTTGTGCACTTTGAAGTTTGTTTCTCAGTAACCTATTCATCATAAATTTGTCAGGTGTGCTGTGGTCCACAATGCGGAAATCTCCAGCCAAGCACAACTCATACATAAATAAACAACCTGTTGTTTTCAAGTTACCACTATTCCTTGCACAAATCAATCATTTCAACCCTGTCTGTGTTCTTGAAATAAGATACACAGTGTTAAAAAAACCTCAGGCCTGAGCGCTGAGAATAGTGTTAGCGGTGTAACTACAGGACTGCAAGCTTTGAAACTGGATAAATCCTGCTCTAATACAAGATCACATGCCCCTATCTTTGACAACCTTTTTTACGTAAATGTAAATACTACTCATTGTAAATCGAATCTTTAGCATATGTCATTATACCTGTAATTATTGCAGTTGCCACTAACTTGACGCATTTCCAGATTTACAAGGTTTTGTAAGCCTGGGAATGGGGCGGATTCCTACACCTCCACAGGGGAGTCGTAAGGGAGGCATAACGAGGAGAAATACCTCTATTTCTCTTCATTTTTCCTTTTTCTATGTGTGCTACATTCTGAACAATCACCCCTACAATGCAGACACCCTTGCACCATGGTACATTACAGCCCATTGTGCAGCACCACAGGGGGAAAAGGACAGGAATGCCCCATATCTTGTAGTTACAGTACATTTGTGCCCTTTTCTTTTAACGCACTGCAATGTAGCAGTAAGGTTTGAAGCGTTGCCTTCCATCAGAATATTGTAAATGAGGCCCTTTATTTGTAAGATTTATGGCATGATAATCTGGTTGATTGGCAGAAACTTTGCCAACTTAGCGCATGGATGGAATCATGAACTAGACTACGCACGACATGCAGATTCTCAATGCAACCCAGATACACATACTACTGGAGACTGAGGATTACTTTAATCTTTTATGTTTTCTTGGTGTTGGTGTTCCTCAAATTATCAATCACGAATATCAGAATGCAGCGCTTAGCCATACCTGAGGACGGTGGGGTAGAGCTCAGCGGTGTACAGGTAGATGACTGTGAAGGCAGCGCCGGAGAAACCTTGCCCTAAAGTCGCAATTGTTGTTCGCAGAGGGCTCAGAGCTGGAAATGGGTAACGTCGAGAAGAAGAGAAAAAAAAGGTAATAAAATGTTGTTAATAATTTTATCCAAACCTAGACAGACTATCAAAAAACAGAATAGTATCGATCAGCTTATTGGGCCCGATTCACAGAACTAACTTAAGACAAAATCCTAAACTTCATATCATTTTGGTATTCACAGAAGGCACTTACTCATTTTGGTATTCACAGAAGGCACTTACTCATTTCGGCACTCCTAAATGCCTCCTGTGAATACCGAAAGTCTTAAAATTAGGATTTTTCTCAATTTAGTAGGTGTAAAGTTAGGACTCCTAACTTTAGAACTCCTAAATGCCTTCTGTGAATACCAAAAGTCTTAAAATTAGGATTTTTCTCAATTTACCGAAATGAGTAAGTGCCTTCTGTGAATACCAAAAAGGACTCCTAACTTCTGTGAATACAGAAATGAGTAAGTGTCTTCTGTGAATACGAAAATGGTAGTAAATTTAGGATTTTGTCTTAAGTTAGTTCTGTGAATCGGGCCCATTCGACACCAACTACTCCTAGTTTGTCTAATGAATTAACAACTTGAATTTTAGGACATAATTTGCTGTATCAGGAAAGTTTATATAATACAGTGTATTTTATAGGCAATTAGTGTACATGGACCAATTACTGTATAGACAAGTTAAAAGAACATAAGACAAATATATACCCTTGGAATGTTGATCGCTCTATTAAAGGCAAGGGAGTGCTTCTGGCTTCTACTGGATGGTAGAAGCCCGGAAAGCAACATTCCAATATATTTTTTTCTTCTCACAGCTGTTGCTGTTAACAAAGGCTTCTCAGAGACCAAGGGGATTTAAAACCCCTCATGCTTCGTGAGGCCTTTGTTTTTACAAATTAGAATATTCTGCTCTCTTGGGGCAGATTGTCCTAAAATCCTTAGAGCCTTTTTAGCGGGCTCTGCTGACCATTAAAGGCCAGCTCCCTTGTTAAAGGCCTGAGCCGAAGGCGAGGGCCTTTAGCAAGGGAGCAGACTTTGAATTGCTGGTAGAGCCCGCTACATCGGACGCAAAGGCTATAATAAAACTTTAGAGTCATATATTGTGCACAATATAGCGCAAGGAAATTTGCCAAAATATCCTTAAAGCAATTTTATTTACTTCTTGTCTTAAATTAAATCTCATCCAGTGCTGCTATATAAAACATTTTGTACATCCATTCTCTGATTTTGTGTATCTTTGTTGATTTTTAACTTCTCAGAATCAGACTCTGCTTTTTTGAACCAAAGGTTGGTGTCAAGTGTAACTTAATCCACTTTGCACAAATAATACAATAAAATCCGTAACTTTCTTATGTGTGATCACCTCTATTTTTAACTGATGTTACTAGTATTTGAATTCTGTACTCTGGGACACTGCTATCCAGTGCATCTTCCTGATGTCTTAACACATGACACATTTGCTACCAGTGAATTGTAGCATGTGTTTTGCAATACACTTGGCTGACCAGGAAAACATTGTTTCAGGCTGACAGGCATAGCTAGACAGCTGTAGCTTAGAAACCTGCAGCTGAACGTATCAAAAACACCCTTTTTGACAGGTGAAAACCTTATTTTTAACTACTAAAAAAGTCACCCCTACTTAAGCCTTGCAGCCTTCCAGGCAAGGTGCTTAAAACTTAAAAGTGGAACACATAAAAATTAAAGGTTAACATATGAGTGCAGTGTCTCGACTGCAAAAACTATTTTCACTGTATATGCACTATGGCCTTGTTAATATGTAAAGCTAATTTCATACACTTGCACTAGAAAAAATTCCAGAGTTCATTCAACCACTGTTTTGATATTTACACAAAATGTTCAATTCAAAGATGAAATTGGATTTTTGACAAATATTCAGTAAATGTAACTTTTAGAAAGTTGCAATTTCTTGGCTAAAGCTTTAGTTGGTTAATTGGAATTAGGCAGTTTGGGCTGACCTCCGAGCCAATTCTTCCTCCCTTCAGTAGATGTGAAACGGTGCCCAGAGCGTGATCCGCTCATCTCAGGTAAAGCTAATGGCTAGGGTCCATGCTATATCAACTTGAAATCCACCAGGAAGAGGCGTGTTAATTCATCGTTTAATGTAAAGTGAGACCTGGAGTAGAGGAGCCTTTTGATCCCACAATATATTCAAACCTCCCCTGACCCAATTCACAGTTGAGGCTGGTACCAGAACCAGTTTACTGTAGTTAGTTAGGTGGAGGCTGCTTATTGTCATGGACTCACCAGTTGGTGGACCACAAGTCATCTCCAAGGGGAGAGGGGTTCTGCAATCTTTATTTTCTGTAGAAGGTGTATACTGTTGGATACTTTGCAGTAAGGCAAACATAATGTGCTGTAAAAGGAGGAAGGTTTAACCTAAGGATCTTTCTTCCCATTGGTCAGGGAGTCATCTACACCCACTGGCTAGTGGACTGCACAAATGTGCCACCTCACTCCCAGCACTTCTGACTACCTCTGGACCTGTGGAAGAGCAGAAGAGGAAGATGTGTGCTGTCTGTAATCTGTAAGGAGTCCTGAGGGGTATGACCTGCTCCACTTTACTGAAGATTGAGAAGTGGACTTCAAGGGTCAGTTGATTCACCTCCCGAATGGCACAAAATAAGCTGCAAAAGGCCTTTTGTGGAAGGTAATTGTTGTGCATTGGCAGGTGGACCTCAACTGGACTGTGCTGGTAGTCTCTGCTTGAGTGAGTCTTAGGTCCTAAGGGCTGTCTATGAGGTCCTGGGACCCTTAGATGTGACCAAGAGGAATAAACTTGAAACATGGAAATGTTTCAACCTCAGGAGGATTGGGACTAACCATCAAGCATGAACCACTAACCACTAACCATAAATCATTAAACTCCAAGGCAATCTGCTAACCCAAAATCATGGAGAGAAACAAAATCAGGTTGGTCCTGTTCAGAGATTTTTGCCACTCAAAAGAAGGATTCAGCAGACCGTTGTAGCTAACGTATCTGGATTTGGGGAATCATGCCGGGATATAACTTTCAGACTTGAGCTCCAAAAATGGAGACTAAATCCCAGTATAGAAACTTTGACTGGTAAAAGATACTTAAAGTATCTGGTCGATGAGCAGACGTCAGCAGCCACAAAATTAGAATCTTTCCGCTTAGAACTTTTCCTACTAAAACCATCGGCTTCAGTGGGGCCTGGCCAAATGTGCATCCAACTTCAAGAGGACTGTGTCAGTTATAGTGTTCAACATTGCCCAGTAGCAGGAGATCTACTTCCAGGGAAAAAAACACTATGGTTCTAAATTTGAGTCACTTAATTTTGTTCCACCTAATTCCGAATAGGTAGATCTTTCCACAACCAGTTTTTCTAGGAAAGAATCATGCTTGAAACTACCGGCTGGAATAATCAAACATGAGTGCTGCCACCTACCGGACAAAACCTTCTCCTACTTCTCCTACCCCTAGTACTTAGAGCAGGTGGTAAATGATTTTAGAAATGCTGTCTGGGTTTTACAAATATAAAAAGTGATCCCACATGGTAATTCCACATTCCATGGGGTTTTACTCATAACTGCACAGTTATGGTGCAGATTTACTACATATAATGATAAAATTACATGTGATTTTTCTGTTAATCCATACCATACAACTTGTAATCAGGATGTAAGTACAAAGGGAAAAGTGACATACCGGTGGTGCAAGGGGCCTGTTAATAAATATGAATCAATCCAATACTGTTCGCAGTTAACCACACCCATAAAAGGTTTTTGTACTTGTACAGCACACAGCTACCCGCAGTGGGTTTCCCTGCGCTTGTACGAATACCGAAAGGGAACCCTTCCTGGCTTTCCCTGTGAAGTGTCCACTCCTGGGGACCCCCATGGTGCAGACTAGGCATCCCTCGCGTTGTGGGGGCCATTGTGGAGACTAAGCAAGCTATTGCCCAGAGTTGCAGCGTGGGACCCATGATCAGAACAGGCACTGAGGCGAGAATATCCGGTCAGGGGAATTAATGAGCCCGAGACCCGCCTAGGCGGGAATCGAACCCTGGTCCCTGGCCAGGGCTCTACATCGAGGTCTGCCTGCTCTAACCATTGAGCCACACTTCTCCACCCATAGACGTTGTGCTTTTCTTAGAGCTTTTTCACTTAAAAACTTTACAAATATATATATCTGGTTGCCATGATTGGATTTTTTTAAATAAATGTATTTTTATTTATTTGAAGAACATAGCAACTGAATACAGAACCAAAAAGGAGGTTTTCCATAATCGCCTCCTTGTACAGTATATTGAAAGCAATCCTTATTAATATCAATATAATCATTAAACTCAACAAATAAAGGTCTCCAGTGTCTCTGCAATATATACCTTGAGGATCAGTCATGTATAGAAGTATTTGCTTCGCACAGAGTTAACTACTGTAGAGATTCTTTGAGGAGGAAAGGTTGTCAAAACTGCAATCTTGGGCTCAAGTCCCAATACTTTTACATGTTTGCAAGGGCATCCACTTGCTTTGTTTCCAGGCTCTTCCAACATCCTGCAATCGTCAAGAGCATGTTTCCATTTGATGACACTTGGTGGTGTTGAAGTGCATCAATCATGGACATTGTCTTATTTGACCACTATCAGGCCCAGGCTGAGTAATATGTTCTGACACCTTGTGCGACCAAGATAATCAAGTGTAATTCATGTGTCCATGACCTCATTGCATATGCCCTCCGTCAATCCCTCAGAGCACCTTTTGGGCATTTCAACTCCAAACTATGTGCAACAAATCCCCCTCATGAGTTTGGCATCATAGACACATAGGTGAGGAGTCACATTTGATGTGCAGACGTTTTACTCTGGTATAGTATGGATGTGCAGGTATTTGAATTGTGTTAGGCAGAATTTGGCTGCTATTGTAATCCCTATAGGTGCTGCCAATACCTCCCACCACTCTGGATCCTCAATTGGACTCTTATCTGTCTCAGAACATCCTAAGCTTGCTAAAGGTGTCTGGTGTGTTCATTATTTTGAATATATATATATATATATATTACCATATTACCTACTGGCGGTCACCAGTAGGTAGTTATAGTTAGGACCTACTTTCCATAGGAAATTCACCACATTCTATTTGGAATAACTTTCGTACCGGTGGACGAATCTTCATGAATTTCTCCAAGAAAATGGCCTGCTCGGTTCCGGTCCATCCCTGAAAGTTTGGGGGTGATTCGTCAAGGGGGGCTGAGAAAAAAGGGGGTCTCAAAACGTGTTTTCCCCATGCAATTTTCCATAGGGACCTTTAGCCAGGGCTACAGCCCGAACGGCTGAACGGAATTATACCAAATTTGACAGAGAGGTAGAGTTTGGTTCGCAGATTGTGCTTTTTGTTAAATGGTGTATATCCGTTCAGTAGCTTCTGAGAAAATCACAAGTAAAATCATAGCGATATCTAGAGACAGAGTTCTGCACGCGGACGGAGATCTGTTCAATTACGAGCGTGAGATGCATGCTGATTGGCTGTCAACTGTCTGTCAACACTCAAAACCAGGAAGTGTTGGTGGCCATCTTGTGCCTCGGTAGAACCAAGTCACAAGAAAACAGTAAAGCAAAGTTGAGAAATAAGGAAAGGGGCCAGGGTAGAAACATTTTGAACCTATAGGCTTGCTCAGGGGGTTGTACATGGAATTTTGGGGTCAATTGAAAAAAACATTTTAAATAAAAAATCGCGGCGTACGCATATGTTACTGGGTCGCGGTGGAAAAGGGAAAAAAAAACTAGAAGTCCGTTTTATTCATTAGGTCTCGGGGGGCAAATTCCGGGGGCAATTTTTAGAGCTATATTTCTCTGACAGTATGTAAAACTTTCAGGGGTTTTTTCCTGCATCAGTTGTACTCTCTACGCATGCGCAGCCTTGTTTGCAAGTGCACTTTTTTTCTTTTTCTTCAAGTTCGCCAAGCAAGTCTCACCTGAATTTAGGTATTAAATTTGCCGCTTTGTTTTCCTGGGTCGTGTGTGTCATCCGTTGCTATACTTTTGTAATATATTAATGAACATATTGTATGTATATTTATTTGAAATGTAGTATCGAGGCGCCAAACGATGATTACATACTCGGTTCAACTGCCATTTTAGTAGTTTTCCTCCATTATTTTGATTATACCTGTTACTTTCATTTTACCCTACGCATATTTTCTCTGTGATCGATGAGATTTCTTGCCACAGACACCACGGTGTTTGTCCTTGACCTCCGATCTTATCAGACTTGGTCACAGGTATACCTAGAAACTAATTAGAAGGACTTAAGCCACAGCCATTAGAACGCGTGTTCGCCAAGAAAACAATATTATTAAGATTATGCGTTTATTATGCGTGGTAAATGCCTACTAGTTGTAAAAGCATGTGTGGTAAAGCGATATGCGTGCTAATGGTTTTGTGGTGACGATCACGCGTGCTTATGAACCGGGTCTGGGCGTGGTGGAGTCTAGGGCAGCAGGCGGATGGCCACGCAGCTCCACTCATACAATATAGAAGTAATATAGGATTTTTAAAAGTTTCAAAAAAATGATTTCATAATTATGCTAGATTAAGTCTTTTGTAAGTATGTTCATTAAATACATGAATATATGTTTTTAAACAATTAAAAACATTTGCGTGTTTTGAGGACGGGGCGCCGTACATGACGTCACACGGCAGCTTTGATGCAACGCGTAACGTCAAAGCATATTCATAGCGCATGCTGAGAATGATTAGGAGTACAAACTATGGTGCGATCACTCTCTCACTGTCAAATCAGACCACAGGGCGCGCTATGAGAATGGTTACAAGTGGTTACTCATTGGAGATCCAATTCAGGTGTGTGGCTTATCCACAGTATCATAACGTTATTTTTTAACCTGTTTAAGTTTGAGGTTTGCATGAAATACTATGCAATAGGCAGATATGGATGTTTAGGCAGCAGTTATGTCCATGAAGCTTGTTTATTACCATTTACATATAGATGCCTGAGAGAGGGAAAAAAAGTCTATCTGAATGGCGAGGATTGCACAACAGCAGCAGATCACTCCTTAATTTGTAGACACATACAATTGCATGGCTCTTGTAAACAAGATGCGCCTAATTTGGAATGAGTTTGGAAAGGTAGTCCGTTACCTGCTATCATAACAACGTTCAGTTTACTGGAAACGGGAGTTATTTACTTTGAAATATTGGAGATTGTTGTGCAATGTTAGCAGGCATTGCTTACATGATTACGGTAACTGAGCGTGTGGGTTGATTAAAAAAAAGTTGTATTAACTCCTCTGCATGGGAAGCTGGATGTTTCCATCTGGCTGTCGATTTCGACCTTGAAAGCAGAGTCAACCAAATGAGTCGTATAAGAGCGCTATTGTCTCAAAAAGAGGTTGCTGTTATATCTGCTACAGAAACATTTGTCCTTCATGTAGCAAACACCCGCACAGAAGTGCATAATTTATTAAATACAGACGTGCTCTTAAATTTTGGGGAGTTAATTTAGACTATCTTTAATGCGTCCTCGAGTAAGGGGTTAGCTTACTTTTTTAAAGTTATAAGTAGTGGCCTTGTGACTTCTGTAGAAACTATATTTGGTGTCTTGTCGGTGTTTTTTCATTCAATTTCTTCCAGCATCTTTGGTGGATTCTCCGTAATGCTCACATTAGTTGCCGGTGTGCTTTTATTAATTTGTTTACTTAAATATGGAAGCACATCTTGCAGCACCCGACAATATGTCCCGGCTGTTGCTGCTCCGCAATCGAATGCTTAGTTATTACGGAGCGCTGCCTCTAGCAACATTGAGTGCCGTTTATGGATTATCGTTTCGATTCTCCTTTTTCACATGCGTTCAACCTGTCTTCCATTGCTTGAGCTGTGATTTCGACTGGGCCCTGGATTTGTGTCTCTGCAGTACGGTGTCTCCCAACGCGGATTATGACCAGCTGATGAGCCCCTTAGTGGTTCATGACTTGCTCTGTTCTGGCGGTGGGATTATGGCTTTAGCATGGATACATGGATTAATGGGACGTTGGAATGTTTTTGCAGCGGCGCATGACTTCTTGGCTCGCAGTTACATTGAAGATGACCCGAGTTTTCCTCCAATGGTGATAGAGGCTTCGGTCGTTAAGGAACATGTATGTTCATTCTCACTATTGAATTGGATGGCTGAAATGTTTTCAGATGAGAACAATGACTTCGTCTTGGAGGCTGTTTCTACATACTGTGCTTACACGCTGTTGGATTAAGACTCTTTGATTTTTCTACGTATACTTTATTATTTAGCTACTGCTTTCTATCAAAGAGCGAATAACTTTTTTTGGGAAATGTGAAATTGACTCTGCTTTTTAGGCTTGGACTGTGTGTTCCTAATTCGCCCACGTTTATATCACGTGCTTCGATCAAGGAAGGGTGCCATGGGGCTGAGCCTTGCAGTCACACCCTGTTAAGTTAGCATGTGTTTATTAGAAGCTTACACACTATTTTTGCTTTCCTGCTCTGCTTTGCACACAACACCTACTTGTGATATTGTTTAGAGAACGCTGACTATTTTGGTTTATATGAGAATAATTTGATATGCTAGATTTGTAAACTGCCTCGCTAGTTTTGTGTGGATACTGAGAGCATGGAACATCAAGGTTATCTTGTACTGTGTCTTTTATTCAGAATGATCCTCGCACATTCGAGACATACCACGTTTGCAGCTGTGGCCACCTCTGATACTTGCGTGTTTCATAATGCATTGTGGAGGCAAAGTTACACACAGTTGGAGAACATTCGTATCACGACAGTTTGTGGAGCACTGAATGTGAGGCAATACTGCTGACTACCAGAGGTATGGGTCTGCCCATGTAATCCTATGAGACTTTGTGTAGCTATAACCTACTGTTAGGTAGGGAGGGTGAAATGTAGGTATATTTTAAATGTGTTTAACTTTAACATTATAGGATGCTTTTCCCATTTGTATTTGATAGAATAGTAACAATGCTTACAACCTTGTTTCTGATAATATGTTTGGTTGTATTATGTAAGGTACTGTGCATGAGATTATAGCGTTAGAAATAAACATTTCAAAGTTGCACGTGTCTTTATTTACATCTTGTTTTAGACTGGTGTAAGAGTATAATGAAAGAGTGCTCTTTTTATCCAGTTTACTTCATGTAATTTAAGTCGCATGTTCTGGTTTGACTAGTCATTGGTGTTTTTGCTCTACGGTGAAGAACCAATGAGTGACTGATTGCTAGTCTGGTAGGGGGTTTGTGTACTAAGGTGGGTTTTGGTACACCATAATTCACTGAGGTCCTAAGTCTTTATGCGTAGTTCTGTGTATGAGCAGAATTCCTGGAACAGTAGTTACAACAAAAAGGCTCGATAAAGGGCTTGCACTTTGAATATGAATATAAAATAGAAGAATAGTTGATAATCAAAGCTAAGGAATGCAGTAATTAGATGTGTGTATGTGTGGATGATGTGTAGATTGAGTGGAAGATGAAAAACGTGAAAAATAAGAAAGGCTGGAGAGACGCAAACTACCTACTGCATTGTCAGTGAAGTGGATCTTTGAATTTGCAGGTCATTACACAGATAGGGTGTTTGATTCTGCAGTGGGAGCAAGAGAAACTAGTACTACATCTAAGGAAGTAAGCTAGTGCATAAAGTACACACAGTTCGGCAGATTTACAAGCTCGTGGGAAATATGATGCAAACGTGGCGCAATGGGTTTGTAAACCTGCCCCAGTGTGTGGTAGAAAAGATGCAAGAAAGGACGGAAGTGTGCAAATTAACCACTGCTATTCATGGGTAGTAGTTACCAAGAAGGCTGAATAAATGGCCTGCACTTTGAATTTGAATTAAAGAAGAATAATTGATAAGCTAAGCAAAGAATGGTAGAAAGTAGGTGTGTGTATTTGTGGTTGTTGTGTTGATTGAGTGGAAGATGACTAAGGTGAAAAATTAGAGAGGTTGCAGAGATGCAAACTTTCCATTTCTTTGTAAAGGAAGTGGGTGTTTAGTTTTCCAGTGCATATATGTATTCACTGAAAAAAACCATAGGTTTCAGGCACATTATAGTTAGGAATTAGCATTTAAAAAACCTTTGAAATTCACTGAAAAAACCATAGGTTTGACACACGTTATAGTTACGAATTAGCATTTTAAAAACCTTAGAAGTTCACTGAAAAAAACATAGGTTTCACACATGTTATAGTTAGCTGGACATTTCAGTCATACAAAACCATTGAAATTCCCCTGTTATAGTTAGTTCAGCTAACTATAACTTGCGCGCCGGCAATGCACTGCTGATGACGTCACATATTACATCACTCATGACATGGTCAGTGACATCACTCATGACATCACTGATGACATCTCAAATGACATTTCAGAAACACACTGTCACTGGATGATGTCAACAGTGATGTCATTTGAGATACCATCAGTGATGTTACTGACCATGTCATGAATGATGTATTATGTTAGGTCATCAGAAGTGCATTATGGGTGTGTGAGTTATAGTTAGCTAAACTAACTATAATGGGGCAAGTTTTATATATATATATATATATTACCCACCTCTACAGGGCATGAAATCAGCTGTTCAAAAGCCCCAGCGATAGTGAGTACCTTTCCAGAGACTTCTGGGAATTGTAGTGAAATGACTTTGGTGGCAGACTACAAATGAAATTAATGCTCAGGATTGGGGACAGCTGCACTCTAATTAAGGAGGAGCCAGAGAGTTTTAAATAAGGGGAGTAACCCATGTCCGGTTTACAAGGCATCTGATGATACTGTGATGTTGAAATGCATTATGCCTGTCTGATGAAAATAAAGCAAACCGATTCTACCGCATCATCCCACGAGTGTCCTTTTGGTTGTTTGCGCTGCGAGCGGCCGTTTGAACTGATATATATTACCTACTGGCGGTCGCCAGTAGGTATATATAGTTAGGATTTTTTCCCTATGGGATTTTTGAAAATTCTATGTCTAATAACTTTGGCGTTTGTGGACGGAATTGGCTGAAATTTTCTGGAAAATGGAACATTTTGTTTCTGAGCAGCCACTGGAAATTTGGGGGGAGTTGGTCCAGGGGGGGCCGAGAAAAAAGGGGGGTCCCAAAACGTGTTTTTAACATTGAGTTTTCCATAGGGCGGTTAGCCTCACTTTTAGCCCGAACGGCTGAATGGATTTGCACGAAACTTGGCAAAATATTAGGGACTGATAGCCCGATGTGCCTTTTGTAGGTCTCAATATATGTGCTCCAGTGGATTTTGAGAAATTAACGTTTAAAAAAAGATATATATCTGTAAGCGCGCTCTGGGCAGCGCTCCGGTCCGCGGACCTTAAGCGTACCGGAACTTCGCGTAGCTAAGCTGATTGGCTCTCCGGTGTCTGTCAACATTCTAAACAGTCCGGAGCGGCCGCCATCTTGTCTCTCGGTAGGATTGAGAGACAAGAGGAGGCCAAAACAAAGGGGGAAATAACTATAAGGGGGCATAGTAGATCCTCCCTGACCCCCTAGGTTTGATGTGGAGGCTTTAAAGGGGCCCCGCGAAGCAAAAAAAAATAATTTTTTTTTGTTTTTTTTCGTGGTTAGCGCCCGGTACGCGAACCGGGAAGCGTTCTGGGGAGCGTATCACAATGAAAAATGAATGATAGACTTTTCAAATGCTGTATGTTAATTGATTGTTGGTTTTGTTGATTATTTTTTTTTTTTTTAAGTTTTTTTTATTGTGTTTCATAATTTAATAAACTTTCTAACATTTCATTGTCAGAAATTTCATAATCATGGAATATAGATTGTAGTCTCTGAGGTTGTAAAATGTCCTCATTTGCAAGGAGGTTATCTACTGCTTGTACACATTGCAGTAGTTCTTGGTCCCAAGATTCATCCATAAATTCAATCTCATTTGGATCAATGATTTCTGTGTTGGACTCTGGAAGGACAATTTCAAATGAAATGTTTTGTTCACTTTCCATTTTTCCTGAAATTTGCATAAAAAAAATATATATTAGTAGAGGTAGGGCACTGTTGGGATTAATTTTAGATAGGCAGTTTTTAACAGAGAATTTATCTTTGGGCAGTGTATAGTATCAGAGTGGAAGTAGGAATATAAAAAAGTGTATCTAAATTTATAAGTACTACAAAGGGATAGTATATAACTAACAGAAAAAGTTTGCCATATTAACTTAAAGTGCTCAATATACTTCAGTTTTAAAAATAACAACTTACCTTTAAAAAGAAGTTGAAGTTATTAATGAAAATTCTAATAGAAATGTACACCAGGAAGTAGTAGTCAAAATGGCTGTGTTTCCTTCTCTTCCTTTATATATATTCGGGTACATAACCAATCAAATGTCAGGTAAAAAAAGTAGAAAATGAAAGTAACATTTTAATTGGTTGTCAATTCCAACACTTCAGATGTGTTTTGTGAAGTAATTTACCTCACGGTATTTAGTGAGTTCTATAGGCTAAACGGCTAAATGGAATTCCAATCAAATTTGTGAAAATGGTAGGGATTGGTATGTAGTATGAGCTAATCTATATTTGGTGAAATTGTCTCCAGTGGCTTTTCTGTGAACTACTTTCCCACCTTTTTTGATGGTGCGCTTCCCAGGAAGCGACCCGGTACGCGAACCGGTGAGCGCCCTGGTACGCGAACCTTAAGCGTAACGGGAGTCCACCATTTTGTGTTTCGGTCGAATTATGATACAAGATGGAGGGCAAATAATGTTCAGAATAGGTAGAAGGGGGCACGGTAGACTTATCTTGACCCCCTAGGTTTTGTGAGGGTGGCTGAGGAGGCCCATATGTGCGAAAAAAAAACATTTTTTTTTAAAATTTCGCGAGGTTAGCTCCCGGTACGCGTACCGGGTAGCGCCCCAGGGAGCGTACTTTGTTGAAAATTAGTAAAAAAAGTTAGAGTAAAATAATAATTGTGAGTGATTAGATGTAGGGTAGCTCTGAGAAGAGCTTTTGGGTTTATGGTACATTTTGGTACTTATAAGTAGGTACCAATGCACATTTTTAAATTCAGAGTGAAAACTCTGTTGCCCTCATCTGAGAAGTGAACTCCATCTCCTCTGTAGATATCTTGCATGTAGTAACGCAAGTTATTGTTGTACAGGGAGCCCATTCCATGGTCTCTCATGTAAGCTGAAACAGATTTGTTTACATGCTTCCTCGACTTCTCAATTTGTGGACAAAATTGGTTTGACCACCTCCATTTCTGTCTTTGGCATATATTTGAATATACCAAGGCAGTCTGAGGAAAAAGTGCCATCAATTGCTCAAAGGTGTCCTTTAAAAGCATTTCCAGACCTACACCAGTCAAAGTGCCCAAGTCATTACCTCCACAGTGCACAATTAACAGGTCAGGTTTGGGCAAATGCATAAAGGTTTTCACCAATGGTATCAATTGGTGACATTTTAATCCTCTGTGGCCAAACCACTTAATTTCCACATCTTGTAAATTGAGGTTAGGTAAATTCCTGCTTTCAACGTACCTTTGAGCCCAGTGAATATAACTATGACCAACAATCCAGACAGAAAACATGGTGAGAGAAGGTTCTCCTGCAGTCAGATGAAGTGTGGCAATGAAATGGCAGTTGAAAAAATGTGAGTTTGAAATGAAAAAAACTGTGGAGTTTCTGTGTTCATGAAGTAGTAACAGTGATTGGTGGATTTTGATTGATGAAAACAGAAAGTTAGGGTGTAGAGATGTGTTCTTTGAAAGATGTATTTTGAGTGGTCAATAAAAAATCATTAAATGAAAGAAAGCACTGGATATGCAGGTGCACTGAGAGTTCAGAGTTCAATTGCAACATTGTTGTGTGAATTTGCAAACACCAGAGTTTCTCCAAGAGGTGGTTGCTATGGAAAATAGGCAGAAAGGGCAGAGGGGGAAGGGTTTTCATTTGAAAAAAAGTGAGGGAAGAGTTTTGATTGGGTGACATGAGAAATATGTGTGAAGAATTACACCATTTCTGTGCTTTTGATAGCTGCAGACTCTGGAGTGCATACCTTTTGCTCTGCTGAAGACAAATTGGTGTGTTTCTGAGACTGTTTTCAAACTCAAAGTATTTGCTAAGGTGAGAAAATATTTCTTTACTTTAGATAGAGAATAGTGTGCTTTAAGGAGAAAATTATGATTTATGTGGCGCAAATTGCTTGTAAATATGCTCTCACATGTGCATGGAAAATTTAGATTTTGAATGTTTTTGTTATATAGCCATGTTAAAAGTGACGCAACCATGCTGGAAAGCCAATCAAAAAATGATTTCATGTGTTTTAATGACATTTTAAGTCATTTTCTGATGTGCAGTGTTTAGAAATTATGATTTGAAAATCGTTTTTGTGGAAAAGGAATTGTTTTTAAATTCATGACAAGGATATAATGGTGTATGGTTATTTATAAGGCAATTGACTGTCCTTGATGTTATTTTTCTCATTTTAGTGTAAGACCTTTCTCTGTGGCGCAAATTGCTTGTAAATATGCTCTTACATGTGCATGAAAATTTTAATTATCAATGTTTGTGTTACATAGCCATGATAAAAGTGAACCAACCATGCAGGAAAGCCAAAAAAAAAACGCTTTCATGTGTTTCAATGACATTTTAAGTCATTTTCTCATGTGCAGTTTTTTGAAATTATGATCTGAAAATCGTTTTTGGGAAAAAGGAATTGTTTTTAAATTCATGAGAAGGACATAATGGTGTATGGTTCTTTATAAGGCAATTGACTGTCCCTGATGTTATTTTTCCCATTTTAATGTCAGACCTTTCTTTGTGGCGCAAATTGCTTGTAAATATGCTCCCACCTGTACATTGAAAATTTTGATTTTGAATGTTTATGTTACATAGCCATGTTAAAAGTGACCCTACCATGCAGGAAAGCCAATCAAAAAACGCTTTTATGTGTCTTAAGGACAATTTAAGTAATTTTCCCATGTGTAGTGTTTTGAAGTTATGATTTGAAAATCGTTTTTGAGGTAAAGGAATGTTGTTAAAATTTATGTTCGCCATATGCCCCCAAATTTCTTTTTCAGGGTTGCAGCAGGGTGTTCTTGAGACACCCCTGCACTTTTGGAATAAATTCCTAATTTGTGATGAGCAAATTGTTAATCGCAAATTGCACCTTCATTTATATGAGCCTCCTAGCCCATGGAAATGAATGGGTAATTTGCAATTAGCAATTTTCTCAAACAAATTTGGAATGGTAAAGAATCGCTATTTATTCCTTAAAATTCGCTTTTTTGGAAATGCAAAATAGTTATATGATACATATGGCGGTTGATGTCTAACAAGATAAGAAGCTTATGGATACATTTATGATGACTGGTGCAATGAAGTAGAAATCACTTACTTCATTGGTAGGCCTTTACAATAAATTATCTCCTCTGTATTCTTCATCAAGCATAACTTTAATCTGCAATCCTGAGTAGGCCTCACCTTAAACAAACCTCTGGATAGGCCACATCTTATTGTCATCCTGATTTAATCATTTATAATGCTAGGGACAGATTTATGATATGTGTATACCTCTTTTGTGCCACTTAGAAAACATTGTCCATGGGGAAATGACTTAAAATGTCATTAAGACACATGAATGTTTTTTTTTAAAACGTTTGCAATTTTTTTGGGTCACTTTCAACATGGCTATGTGTCTGAAACAGTCAAAATCTAAATTTGCAATGCACTGGTGGGAGCATATTTACAAGGAATGTGCTTCATGGGGAAAGGTCTTATAATGTAATATGGGAAAAATGACATTAGAGATACTGAAATGCCTTATAGAGAAGCATACACCATTATGTCCTTGTCATAAATTTGCAAACCATTACTTTTCCCCAAAAACGATTTTCAAATTATATTTAGAAAACAGTGCACATGTGGAAATTACTTAAAATGTCAATAATTCAAAATTTGTGATTCCTTAAATGCAATGTATCAAAAAAAAATATGTAAAAAATGATATTAAGGATTTGGAAACTACCACCAACTTCTAGTTTGTGGTAATTTGCGAATTCTTTTCAAAAAGCATTTTTTTTTTAAAAAAAAAAAAGGTCCCATATGACGCCCATACATGCCATTAGGGCATGTAGATGTAACATGTGCTCCCAAATTTCTTTTTCAGGGGTGCAGCAGGGTGTTCTTGAGATACCCCTGCACGCTTGAAAAAAATCCTATTTTGTGATGAGCTAATTGCTAATCACAACTTGCAACATTAATTCCTATGAGCCTCCTAGCCTATGGAAATGAATGGGTAATTTGCAATTAGCAATTTGCTCATTGCAAATTAGGAATAGTAAAGAATCGCTATTTATTCCTTAAAATTTGCTATTTATAATATGTAAAATATTTTGATGATACATATGGCAGTTCATCTGTAACAAGATAAGAAGCTTAGGGATAGATTTATGATGAGTGGCGCATCCCCAGGGATGTGACAGTCATCCTGCGCCACTGTTCCGCCACCCATGGTGTGCTGCATTTACAATGCGGCGCAGCATGGGGCAAAAAAGGCACAGATGCGTGACGCATCTGTGCTGTAAAGGTGGCACATTGCTGGAGTTGTATCGTAAGTGCGATGCAGCTCCAGCAAGGATCAGGGGTGCCCCATCTATACAATGCTGCGTCAAGACCTATGCCAGCTTCAAGCAGGCGCAGGGTTTTGAAGCAGCTTTCTCCTATCTGATTGTAAATGCGGCACACCATGGGTGGTAAAGCAGTGGTGCACATTAACTGGTGCATGCCTGGGGATGTGCCATTTAATATAAATCTGCACTTTAACATTTGAGTATGTGCAGGGGACACAGAGTCGTTGAGGCTTATCCAAGGTTAAGAACAGATGAGTCCTGTTCAGTGAAAAATTAGACATAGGCTTCACCTGCTCAGCATCGCTGGACATGGCTAAATAATAGCTGCAAAATGTTACTCTTGTTAAATAATTTTACTATTATAATCTGTGAGATTTGTCTCTTACTCTGCAACATCTCATTGTTGTTGTCTTTCTTTAAAGATAAAGACAACCTCAACATGAGCGACAATCTGCAATCAGTTGATTTTGACCTCATCATTGAACTTGTAATTGAAACATCAGTGGATGTTGATCCATTGGATGATTTAAATCCTGAGGATGAAGAAGAGCGTGATGAGGATGCAGATTTGTCCGAATTATATGATATAGGATGGGAAGCTGACCTGCTTGAGCCTTTGGAATTATAAACATTTATTTTTAAAATTTATAATCAATAAAAAGTAAAAAGGTAAACCGTTTAATTTAAAAATAAAGACACCTTCAAAAACAGGTTATGTGTAGTGTCTTCAATAAAATATTAAAATATGCTCATAAAATTAGATCAGATTCACATATAAAATAGCATAGGTAACATAAATATAAATCTCATTTCTTTTCTGCTATTTCTGTATTGTAAATTTGCAAGGACTAAAAAATCTTCTATTTAAAATGTCAAGTAGTGTGTTATGTTTTTGATCACTATTACTGATTTACTGTTTGATAATAATGTTTAATAACATTTTTATTATATTTTTCCTCAGATTCAACTATGCCTACAAAAATAAGAGAGATGAAGGCTGCAAAACGTCAAAGACAGCAGGAGAAAAAAAAAATGCAGCAGTCCTCTAACAAAAAGATTTCTCAAGCGATGAAGAAAGCACCGGGTAAGAGCTCTAAATATTTCATAAGAAATATTTATAATAAAAAAAATATTAGTACAGAAAATGTTTCAATCCATAACAACACAAGTAAATCAAATGGAAAGAAAAGGACAAATGAAAATGTTACTGCTAGAGCAAGAGATAAATCTGTGCATGATAGTAGAAGGAAACAACAGTTTACGGAGATTCGTAAACGAATGTTCCGTAACAGGATAATTGGCAATTTGTTAAAAAATATTAAGAAAGGTCAACAGAAATTAGTTTTTTATAGGAGAAAAAAAAAAGTTGAGAAAGTTATTGATCAGGCTTTTGAAATTAAACGTAAGTTATTTATTTTGATAATCAATAGAATTAGGAAGCTAAACAAGGCAATTTTTGATTTCAAAAGAAATAGTAGATGGAAGAGAATAGTTAATCGTAGTAATTTTTGTGAAGTTTTTTCTGGAGAATGGATACATAGTTCAAGCTGTGAGGCATTTTTTAATGAAGAGAGTTATTTCCAGGATAATGATTTGGTGCATGCAGTTGACATCAGTGGTCGTGCTTATGAAGTGAAAGATGGTTGTCCAGTTGAAAAAGAAAAACTTGTGACAACAGAGGCAGAAGAGTTGTTAGGTAATGAGGTTTTAGGAAGACGTGGTAAGGGTCCTGTGTACACCTGGAAGTGTAGTAGTATTTGCAGTGTGCGACAGGATTCCATCAATTTGCTTTGTGATTTTGTACGGTCATTTAACAAGAAAAGTTTGAAGCAGAAAATAAGGTTGTTGCAAGAATTAGATCCTTGCAGAGTGAGAGAAGTGACAGGTTTGCATGGTCATTCACTGGCTTGTCTTTCCAGGAGAGTATGCCAGAGTGTTTTTCATCATTTCAGGATGCTAGCAGTGCATCATAACAAAGTGAGGAAGTTAGTTAGACTGTTGTATTATGCTAAGAGTCCAGCAATTATGCTGAAACAATTATGCGCTGCTCTTTTGCATGGTTCTGAAATAGATGTGAAGAATATATGTGAAGAAATTGAGTTTTGTTACTTTGGAAGTAAAGAGGAGAATGTTGAAATTGAGCAAGAAGTAGAGGGTCATTTGGAAGATAGTGTACAGGTTTCCAGTACAGATAATTTCCAGAGGGAAATTGCGACGTTTGACATGAAATCAAGTGAGAGGCCTAATTTCACTTGTGTGTGTTGTAGACGCACTTATTATAAGAATCAGACTAAGTTAGTGGATTTATATGCAAAAAGTGAAAGGGAAAATAATAGTGAATGGAAGGATTTTGCAACATACTTGATGGTAGAAAATTGTTTTGATTTGGGATTGGATCAACGTGTGTGTACTTATTGTTGTAACAAATTAAAACAAAACCAGATGCCTGCTAGAGCAGTTCATAATAATCTGGAATTGGTTGAGATTCCTTCTGAATTGAAGGATTTAAATACTTATGAATCTATTTTGATTCAAAGTATCCATCCCTTTCAGGCTATTGTAAGAATGGAGCCAAAGACAGGGAAATTGCCTCCATCAGATTTACAGAGAGGATTAAAGGGAAGAGTTGTTTATTTGCCTCTAGATTTGAAGAAAAACATTAACACAATTGGAGTAGAAAAAGTGGAAGAGGAACCTCTGGTTATCTTAGTTAATGGGGTTCCGACAAAGAATAAGAAAATATGGCAAGATTTAGTAGATGTTAGGAAAGTTAAAAAGGCAACATTGTATTTGAAAAAAAATAATAAATACTATAAGAATGTATATGTTGCAGAAGAGGAAGTAAGTGAGGAAGAGGATAGCGATTTGTGTGCTGGTCAAATTGAGAAAGTAGAACCCTCTACTAGTGAGGAAATATATGAACATTATAGTGTTCATCCTTTGCATTCAAAGGAAGTCATGGGGAATGCTATTGAGTTGTTTCAAATGAAACAAGCCAAAGGGAGTCCCATTAGTGTTTGGGAGGAAAGTTTGGAAGCTCGGTGTTTCCCACAGCTTTTTCCAACAGGTCAGGGAGGAAGATATGATGAGCGACCTCATCAAATTCCTGCTTCTGAATACCGGACTTTGCGATTGTATGCAGGAGATGCTAGGTTTCGACAATGCATTCCTTATTTGTTTCATCTCCTGTTTGAAAGCGATCTGTCTGGACTGTCATATGCAGTGAACCACATCTTGAAAAGTGGTATACACATGCAAAACATCTCGGCAAGTGATTTTATGGATAAAGTGAATGTCCAAGATAGTATTTTGGAATCTCACCTGATTAATCTCATGGCGTGTCAGCGTGGTACTAATGAGTACTGGTACCGTCGTCATGGTGATTTAAAATGTATGCTGAGGAACTTAGGTACTCCCACATGGTTCCTCACTCTGAGTTGTGCCGAGTATGGCTGGGAAGACTTACTTCAATTTCTACGAGAGGCAAATGCTAACGTAGAAAACATCGAATTCAAGACACCCGGAGAACTGTGCTCTTTGGATCCAGTCAATGTATGTAGGTACTTCAATCATAGATTTGAAGCTATGATGTCTTTCATCATGAATAAGAAGAATCCACCTCTTGGAGAGGTGTTGGATTTCTTCTGGAGAAAGGAGTACCAAGCAAGAGGAGCTCCTCATATACATATGTTGCTGTGGATCAAGGATGCACCTAAATTTGGAACGGATCCAGAAGACTCAGTGATGAGTTTCATCCAACAGTATTCTACGTGTGCTGTTCCAAACGCAAAGGAGAAGAAAAGCCTAAGAGAAAAAGTTCTGCGTTTCCAAAGCCATCGATGTGGAAAGTACTGCCGTCGTAAATTCCGAAACAAAGACAAGTTCTACACCAAATGTCGTTTCGGCTTCCCACGACCGGTGATTTCTAAAGGAAGAGTAAACAGTTTGATGTCTTCGCTGCGACATAATGTGATGAAGAAATCACCTAAAAACACTTACAATTTGAAGAGGAACGAAGAGTCCAAGTATATCAACGACTACAACCCGGTGATTTTGTCCATGTGGAATGCTAACATGGATATACAGTTTGTGGCTGATAACTGTATGGCTGTGGCTCGGTATGTGACGTCGTATATCACCAAAAAAGAGAAGACAGAATTGAAGGATATGTGGGAGGACATTTCCCATGAAAAGAGCCTCAGCAAGAAGTTGTACAGTTTCAGTCTGAAGATGTTGTCGCATCGAGAAATCGGAGCGTACGAATGTTCTGACCGGTTGTCTTCAGCAAGTCTCTATGCCAAGTCCAGGAGTATCGTTTGGGCGAGTCTTGGTCTTGCTGCAACGCGTAATCGAGTTCTCAAACCTGTGCGGGAAATTGAGTATTTGGCGGAAAAGGAGCCAAACAGTACCGACATTTTGAAGACAAACATGTTGGATACATATTATCCAAATCGAAGCAGTCACCTAGAGAATGTTTGTCTGTATGAGGTTCTGCAAAATTACATGTTCAAGAGGAACATCAAAGAAGATACTGAGAAAGGAGTGTATGCTGTAATAGGAAGTGAGGGATGTCTGGTCAAGCAAAGAAAATGCCACTTGATAAACCATCGAAAATTGAGTGGCGAATCTCCTGAAAAAAAGGAGTTTTTCTATTT
Source organism: Lissotriton helveticus (assembly GCF_964261635.1). Taxonomy (NCBI): domain Eukaryota; kingdom Metazoa; phylum Chordata; class Amphibia; order Caudata; family Salamandridae; genus Lissotriton; species Lissotriton helveticus. Next base: position 523,261,117 of record NC_136060.1, read on the forward strand.
AGCACTTTTGCAACTTTTCAAGCCTTGGCGTGCAGAAGAGGAACTGCTTGGAGATTTCCTCTGTTACGAAGACTCTTTCAATGCCGCCAAGGAGACCATAGAATGTCCTGCTTTTCCCAAATATGTAGAAATGTTGAATGCGGAAATTGAGCAGGAAGCAACGATTGCAGCCGAGATTGCCAGAGACAGTTCTCAGGACAGTCAGAGTTCTGCTTCATTGAGTCAGGATCCACTAGGAGGACCTCTTATTGAAAATGAAGCTGCCACTGCTATGAATGAGGTGGAAAAAGCCATGGCACATGCTCAAGAGGATGCGGTTAACTTAGAAGAGTTGGAAAGGCAACTCAACGTTGAGCAGAGGAAAATATATGACGAAGTTACCATGCAAATTGATCATGGATTAAGTCATGATAAGAAAGAATGCTCATGTACGTCGTTGAAGCCTGTCCGACTGTACGTGAGTGGAGAAGCGGGAACTGGAAAAAGTTTCCTCATTAAAGCAATTTCATGCTATTTGCAGGAAAGGACAGAGTCATCACTGTCTTGTGTTGTCACTGCTCCAACTGGACTGGCAGCACATAATATTAAAGGGATTACTTTACATCGTTTACTGATGCTGCCAGTGGAGCATGACAACAAATTAGAATATCACAAGCTATCTGGAGATGCTTGTTTTGAAGTTTCAAGAATCTTGAGGAAAATGAAACTTCTTATCATTGACGAAGTAAGCATGGTTTCCAATGTCATGCTTGCCTTTGTGCATTTGAGGATGCAAGAAGTTCTCAAAACAGAGTATGATGTGTTATTCGGTGGCAAACACATCATTGTTTTTGGAAATCTTCTGCAGCTGACACCAGTGAAAGGGCAACCTGTGTTCAAAATGCTCACGCATGAAGATACCAGGAAGTGCCTAGGCAGCATTGGCAACGTCAATATATGGTTAAACTTCAATTATGCTGAACTGCATGAAAATATGCGTCAGGCAAAGGATGAAGTTTACAAGACTATTCTACAAGATGTTAGAATTGGAAAAGTGACCGAGCATGGGAAAGAAGCTTTACATGCACGATTACTGTCAAATTTATATCCAGAACAAGATGTTGTGCCTGAGAATATTTTTCAGAAAATTACTGATAAGAAATCTGGAATATGTTTGATGCCAACTCTTGCAGAATGTGCAAAATTTAACAACAAAATGTTGCATTTAGAAAAGCAAGAGATTGTGAAAGTGGAAGCTATTGATAGAGTAGAGCATATGGGATCAACAATTATTTTGTCTGAGAATCTGAAAACAAAATTGGATTCATTAGAGAAGAGTATATCTAAAACTGCAGGTTTTGAAAAGACTCTGAATGTGTGCTTGAACTGCCGTATAATTTTAAGAAGGAATTTACATGTTGAAAGAGGTCTGGTAAATGGATCAATGGGTAATGTTGTTGATTTTGTGAAATACAGAAATAGAGATGGAATTGAATTTTTAAAAATTAAATTTGATGGCATTGAGGAAGTACAGCTAATTGCTCGTTGTTCTGCTAGATTTTTGCTTGTAAAAGACTTATATGTTCGCCGTAAGCAGTTCCCTGTTTGCTTGGCATATGCGGTGACAATTCATAAATCGCAAGGTTTAAGTGTAGACACTGCATTGGTGAATATTGGCAGTTCTGTGTTCAAGGAGGGTATGGCATATGTGGCATTGTCACGAGTTAGAACTTTATCGGGATTGTACTTGATTGACTGTGATGTCAGAAACATTTGTGCAGATCTAGATTGTGTTAAGGAATACAATAGGTTAAGAAGAGAGTATGCGCCACATTTGCCTCAGTTTCCTTTGTTTGAGAAACGTCTGGTAGGCCGGAAACGAAGAAATGAGAACAATACTGGGCAGGTTGTAGCAAAAAGAAAAAAAGTGAATGAACCTAAAATTACAAGCAGAAACAAAGAGGATTCTGTTGAAGATGTTGTTGGTTTTCAGTTTGAAAACAGTTCTGGTGTCAACTGCTATGCTAATGTAGTAATGAATGTTTTGTTTTCTCTAAAAAATGTAAAAGAAGAGATTGTGGTCAATTCTGATCAAAGATTTTGCAGTTTGTTAAATTCTGTGTTAGAGAAATGTACCACTGATAGAAGAAACATAGAAAGTGTGTCTGAAATTAGAAATCTGTTAGATAGATGTTCAGGCCAAACACAATTCTCTCAAAATATTCAGCAAGATTGTCAGGAGTTTTTAATGTATATGCTTCATGTATTACATGCTGAAGGTGTAGATGTAGATCAGCTGTTTGGGCTTTCTTATCAATGGCAGCATGACTGCGAGAACTGTATGGTATCAAGTACTACTAGTGTAGACTCAGAAAGATTTGTATATTTAACTTTGCCAGACAGTAAATCAGTCTCCTTTAATAAGCTAGTAAAAGCTGCTAATCACAACATGGAGTGTAGCCAATGTAAATCTGAAATGATGTCCACATTATTTATACGAACATATGGCCAGTACATCATTTTAATGTTCCAACGATGTAGGCCTGATGGAACAAAATTGACAACTTTAATAAAAAATTTTGTAGCTTCGCAGTTGTCAATATCAGGAAGGACTTTTGTAACTACAGCAATTATATATCATGACGGCCCTTCAATATCATCAGGACATTACACAGCTTATTTAAAGTCTAGAAATGGCTGGTCATTCTGTAATGATTCTGTTGTAATTTTCAAAAAAAAATTGCCGTATGACCTTAAAAACTCTTACCTGGTGTTTTTAAAACCAAAATTTTAGGAAAATAATCTCGGGATATGATCTGTGGAATTTCAAGAAGTTCTAATGGCTCCTACACAATTTGGCCTTGAGGATAAGTGTAGTTCAGAGACATAACTTCTAATCATAGGATTGGACATCATGGACATGTATGTGCAGTTTAAATGAATTCAGAAAAACTGTTTCTTTTCATAAGCTAATTAAAGCAGCCAATCAAAACATGGAGTAGAGGGAATGTAAGTCTGCAATGCTGTCTACTGTTTTACATTACTTTGTGATTAAAAGTGATGTAGAGAATTAAATAATTGTAGTACTCATAGAGGTAGTGTAAGTCTGCTTCATATTAAGCAGTATCAGTGTCATACGAAATGTAGAACATGACTGAGCAAGAAGGGGAAGATATTACTATTCCAGGATTGTGAAAATGATCTTCAACATTTTAATTCTGAAAGTTGCGGGAATGCCAAATGATGGGATTGGTTAACAAGAAATCCAAGAGTTATACATGGCTCTGACAAAATTTGGCCTTGTGGAATCTTGTGGTAGAGAGCAAGAAGTCATTTATTGTATGTAACATGTTTTTAAAAACGATGGAGATTTTCTTTCAGAAACTGGTGGGCTGAAAGTAATAACAGCACAAAAGAGTATAAGCTATTCATAGGACATCCTTGGACGTCATGGAAAGTAAGTTAACTTTAAGGAGTTCTGATTTTTGATTTCTGATCTTGTATGGGTTTTTTAAACACAATCATTTTGATTGTGTTTTTTTTTCCCCGCTGTTACATGATGAATACCTTCAAGTCACTGTTTTTAGTGAATTTTGATACATTCTGAGAACAGCAAAAATAAACCATTTAACATGTATAATTAATTCTGTAATGTTTCCATTTATGATGTATATGTAGAACTGTGTAGAAGGCATGGAGAAGGTGAGGCTTCTGTAAGTGTCAAAGTTGTTGCATGCAGTGCTGCACTTCTGCGTATTCTTTGATATGCTAGACTACATCTGCACAATGAGATACCTAAGCAAAGGAAACAGAAGTGATGTGATTGTGAAATGAGCAAAATAAATTGCATGTATTTCAATTACATCACCTGTGTTTCCTATCATTACGAATCACATTGTGCAGATCAAGTTTAGGTCTGTCCAGGGAAACATAGGAGGTTTGGACTTTGTTGAAGATTGCAGTGGACATGACTCACTTCATTGGTAGACCTTCACATGTATTATGTCTTCTATTCTCTTCAACAACTTGAAATTTCATCTGCAACCCTGAGTAGGCCTCACCTGAAACAAAACTCTGGATAGTAGACATCTTATTGGCATCCTGAAGCAATTATTTTAAATTTTAGTGTCTTGCGACACTTTTCTGAGAGAACAGCAATGCAAAAGATGCACTATGTTTTAAGATAGGCCTCACTTCATCTGCATCAAGATAGTGTTACTTTAAAATGTATATCTTTAGGACTGTGTAGCTTCTGTAAGTGTCAAAGTTATTGAAAAACTGTTTGTCCTTCAATCTTTGCCCTTGTCTTTTGTAATTTTTCAATACATGTTTTTATATTTTTCAAATGTTTGTTCTCTCTTTCACAGATTGAAAGTATAAAAATAAAAAGTGAGGAATTTAACGACAATTATAAGGTAAGTATTTTGTACTCTTTTCGTTACATTTCTATCACATTGAACTACTATTAGTTCCACTGCTTCATTTCTTTAATCCTCAGTTTCCTGCCTTTGCTACTTCCCTCATTCCTTTCTCTATTACCTACTTACTCAACTCCTTCCATTTTTTTTCTCAGTCCCTCTCTTTTCATAGTTCCTCACTCTTGTTCACTCACTCCGTCTCTATTACTCTTAGTGTCTTTGACTGATCACTGTATCACTATTTGTTCATAATGCTTTCTCTGTGTAGTTGAAGCACACTAAGGGGCATATTATGAATGCAGCCAATAAAATTATTGCTCTTTTTATTGGCAGAAAACTGGTGCAAAAGCGGCTTTAGCGGCAGTTTTCTGCCGCAAAAGCAGCTTTAGCGACACATTTCTGCCTATAAAAGCTGCAAAACTTTTATTGCCTATGTTGATAATATGCCCCTATGTTATTTACATTAGGGCTATATTGTCCAGTATAACAATCAAAATTGCTCTCCAAAGACACCAGGCAAAGCAGACGCTCCCTCAAACAGATCACCAAGCGCAATTTACCCTACTTACAATCTAGCCTGTTCTCTGTCGAGACTTTAGCAATCTTTAGAGCACAAGATAAGATTTTTTTACATGGAAGAGCCATACGTATTGCAATTCTACTTAAGAAACAAGCATTGGCATAGACAATAGGTCTCGCCTTTGGGACCTTATACGTGTTTAGCCATGCAACAGTTGATGTTGCTGCACCAAGGATATTATGCTGCATAACTAAAGACTTAGAAGGTCCAAAAGTCGATACCTATTGGCTATGCCAATGCTTGTTTTTCTTTCACTTCGTTATCTATTTTGTTTTTCACAATTATACCATCTTCTGTCTGTTTTTTGGTAAATAGATCTATTAAATAGTATCTCTTCTTTACTACCTATAGCTGTCTTTCTTGAAACATCACTCTCTGTTTACTTTCCTTATACTTACTCTTTTTTTTTTAAAAGTTTTTTTTTTGGTTAGCTCCCGGTACGCGTACCGGGAAGCTAAACCGGAAGCGAACCAAAAGAAATAGAGCTTGCCAGAGTGCTAAACATTCTAGCAATTTTTTTGGAAAGGGAAGGTAGTTCTGAAAAGAACTTTTTTTTTATATTTTTGTTGTTTTATATTTTTTTTGTATTTTTTGAACATTTTTTGTTTTTTTTGTATTTTTTGAACGATTTTATATTTTTTTTGGGTTTTTTTGGGGGGGGGAACAACAAAAAACAGGCGTTGAAAAGGGCTCAACAGGAGCAAAAAAAAATTACTGGGGGCGGTTAGGGCAATTATGATTGTCATAAGCCAGGTTGATGGCATTAATACTCATGTTACCACATGATATCAACGCACCACAGTGCATACAAGTATGTTTCATGTGCCCAAAATTCTCTTGGATGTTTGGCACAGTTTCCCGTGCCTCTGCTGGTGTCAATGATATTGACGATGTTGACCTGGCCACAGGAGTTGCTGTTGGGTTTTGTTCCATATCCCGTATTTCCGCCCGGCTGTAATTAAGTGGATGCTTCCTGGTCATGTGCCGATGCATGGTATAGTTCCCATAGCTATACTTTTTATCAGTCCCTCTTGATAATTTCTCTTTGCAGATGAGGCAGGTCACATACCTCGCATTCACTTTCTTTTGCCCTGGAGGGATTGAATAAAACTGCCAGATGAAACTGGCTTTCCTATGGGAAACCCGGGGCACCTCTTCCAAGAACTGTGGTTCTTCTCCCTCCTCTTCCTCCATTTCTTCCTCTTCCTCCTCAGTGTTGGTGATGACCTGGGGAGGTGGTCCTCTCTTCCCATGAGGAGGTGGAGGTGGTGGTGGGGGTGCACCAGCTGAAGCAAGTACTGAAGCCATTGCTCTACTATGAATAAAGGTCTTCCTCTCACAATGATGAAAGTCAGAGTGAGGAAAGAAGGAGGGGTTTTCATCATTTGGGAAAAACAATAGTTCTCAACCAATGAAAAGTGTTATTTTTAGGTCACCTGACCTAGCCTTCCATAATTATGAAACTAAAAGTGAAATGAACCAATGAAAAGCTTTATTAACAAGTCACATGACTCTAACTTTCATGTTACGCGCTGCGGAACGCTCCCCGGTTAGCTTCCGGTTCGCTGCGCTTCGCGCCTCGGTCCGCGCCCGGGGACACTTCCGGGTGCGCTAACGCAGTACGTCACAAGACGCATTTCGCGGCAACGCGATACGTCGCGCTTTCGCGCCGCGGATCGCTTCCGGGGAGTTGCGTTTCGCGCCTCGGTCCGCGCCCCGGGGCACTTCCGGGTGCGCTAACGCAGTACGTCATAAGACGCATTACGCGGCAACGCGATACCGTAACTATGTTGATTTGTTACCGGTTCGCGGACCGGATCGCGGAATCGAATTGAGCTAACGGGAAGCTTCCTGGTTCGCGGACCGGGAGCGAAACAAAAAAAATATTAAAAAAAAATTATTAATAAACATATAAAATATATTTTTGGATTTAAAGAAGAATACATTTTACAGCTGTAGATATTAGCTTTTAAAAAACCAATGAAATTCACTGAAAAAACCATAGGTTATAGACCATATATAGTTAGGAATTAGCATTTACAAAACCTTGAAAATTCACTGAAAAAACCATAGGTTATAGACCATATATAGTTAGGAATTAGCATTTAAAAAACCTTATTTTACTCACACAAAACCATTGAAATTCCATATATAGTTAGTTGCACTAACTATATATCGCGCACCCGCAATCCACTGCTGATCATGTCACATATTACATCATTCATGACATGGTCAGTGACATCACTGATGACATCACTGATGACATCTCAAATGACATCACTGATGACATCACTGATGACATCTCAAATGACATCACTGATTACATCACTGATGACATCTCATTTGACATTACTGATCACATCACTGATGACATCATTCATGTGATAATACGATGAACCTCTTCAGACTCTAATATAACCTTAGATACACTCAGTGTAAACAGACACTCATAGACTGTCACTCATCCATGAAGTTACACACACACCTAGTCAGTCATGCAAACAATCAATCACACCTCCATTTCCTTAACTATACAGTTAAACACACCTTACTTATTCAAACATATACTAAAACATATTTACTCACTTATACAATCCTGGATACAAGTTCACAATGATCCATACAGCCACTCACACATTCACTGGCTCTTATGCACAGTTATTTATATATGTCAACTCTCACATGTACTGTATTTTACATATGTACTTACTTTGACATGTAGCACTGAGATATCTATTCACTCACCAATACAGTCATGCACACAGTCAACCGCCCATACAGCTGTTTCCACATGCACTTTTGAACCCATACATCTATGCAGAGAGTCATACACCTCCCAGCCACCCATACACACTCTCAGTCTCCCATACAAATACTTGGGCAACCAATCAATAACCCATATAGTTAATCATATAGCTACTGATCAACACATGCAGCAGTTTACAGAACAACAGACATAATGATGCACAAATTAAGACAGTTTAGTCACTAACCCATGCACTCAGTGAGACACATTTAATCACTCACTCATACAGTCAGTCACGCACCTACTAAATCCTTTGTTCAGACACTTCTACATCCACTCATTCTTCAATATGTAAGACATATTTTAACTTTACAGAAACATACAGTCACTGGATGTTGTCATCAGTGATGTCATCAGTGATGTCATTTGAGATGTCATCAGTGATGTCATCAGTGATGTCATTTGAGATGTCATCAGTGATGTCATCAGTGATGTCACTGACCATGTCATGAATGATGTAATATGTGACATGATCAGCAGTGGATTGCGGGTGCGCGATATATAGTTAGTGCAACTAACTATATATGGAATTTCAATGGTTTTGTGTGAGTAAAATAAGGTTTTTTAAATGCTAATTCCTAACTATATATGGTCTATAACCTATGGTTTTTTCAGTGAATATATATATACATATCCACAATCCTGAATCTGACCAATGCTTCGATCATTCCACAGGTATGGACCACAAGCGTCGAGTAGATTTTTAGATCTTCTTTATTTGATGCAGTTTAAAAGTGCAAGTGCAAAATCACATTAAAGCAAGTGCCCAGCCTGACGTGTTTCGACTGCCCCACGGCAGTCTTGATCACACATATATACATACATATATATATTCACTGAAAAAACCATAGGTTATAGACCATATATAGTTAGGAATTAGCATTTAAAAAACCTTATTTTACTCACACAAAACCATTGAAATTCCATATATAGTTAGTTGCACTAACTATATATCGCGCACCCGCAATCCACTGCTGATCATGTCACATATTACATCATTCATGACATGGTCAGTGACATCACTGATGACATCACTGATGACATCTCAAATGACATCACTGATGAGATCACTGATGACGTCATCCAGTGACTGTATAATTCTGTAAAGTTAAAATATGTCTTACATATTGAAGAATGAATGGATGTATAAGTGTCTTGATGAAGGATTTAGTAGGGGCATGGCTGACTGTATGAGTGACTGATTAAATGTGTCTCACTGAGTGCATGGGTTAGTGACTAAACTGTCTTAATTTGTGCATCATTATGTCTGTTGTTCTGTAAACTGCTGCATGTGTTGATCATTAGCTATATGATTAACTGTATGGGTTATTGATTGGTTGCCCAAGCATTTGTATGGGAGACTGAGTGTGTGTGTGGGTGGCTGGGAGGTGTATGACTCTCTGCATAGATGTGTGAGCAGTTGATTGACTGTATGTATGGGTTCAAAAGTGCATGTGGAAACAGCTGTATGGGCGGTTGACTGTGTGCATGAGTGTATTGGTGAGTGAATGGATATCTCAGTGCTACATGTCAAAGTAAGTACATATGTAAAACACAGTACATGTGAGAGTTACCATATATAAATAACTGTGCATAAGAGCCAGTGAATGTGTGAGTGGCTGTATGGATCATTGTGAACTTGTATCCAGGATTGTATAAGTGAGTAAATATGTTTTAGTATATGTTTGAATAAGTAAGGTGTGTATAACTGTATAGTTGAGGAAATGGAGGTGTGATTGATTCTTTGCATGACTGACTAAGTGTCTGAGTAACTCCATGGATGAGTGACAGTCTATGAGTGTCTGTTTACACTGAGTGTATCTAAGGTTATATTAGAGTCTGAAGAGGTTTATCGTATTATCACATGAATGATGTCATCAGTGATGTGATCAGTAATGTCAAATGAGATGTCATCAGTGATGTCATCAGTGATGTCATTTGAGATGTCATCAGTGATGTCATCAGTGATGTCATTTGAGATGTCATCAGTGATGTCATCAGTGATGTCATTTGAGATGTCATCAGTGATGTCATCAGTGATGTCACTGACCATGTCATGAATGATGTAATATGTGACATGATCAGCAGTGGATTGCGGGTGCGCGATATATAGTTAGTGCAACTAACTATATATGGAATTTCAATGGTTTTGTGTGAGTAAAATAAGGTTTTTTAAATGCTAATTCCTAACTATATATGGTCTATAACCTATGGTTTTTTCAGTGAATTTTCAAGGTTTTGTAAATGCTAATTCCTAACTATATATGGTCTATAACCTATGGTTTTTTCAGTGAATTTTCAAGGTTTTGTAAATGCTAATTCCTAACTATATATGGTCCATAACCTATGGTTTTTTCTGTGAATTTCATTGGTTTTTTAACAGCTAATATCTGTAGCTGTAAAATGTATTCTTCTTTAAATCCAAAAATATATTTTATATGTTTATGAATAATTTTTTTTTAAAATATTTTTTTTTCTTCGTTCCCGCTTCGCAAATCGGGAAGCTTCCCGTTAGCTGACCTTGATGCCGCGAAATAGACCGCGAGCCGGTAAACGTTTCTTTACCGCAAGTGCCGCGTTACAAAACAACATCGTGACGCCTCCCGTCCGCATGACGTTTCACGTTGTCGCGTGATACGTCATATGACGTACTACGTTAGCGAACTGGTACGCGAAGCGAGTCGCAAAGCGCAGGTTTCTGGAAGCAAACCGGGAGGCCCTGCAAAGCGCTTAACGTAAACACAGCAAGTCATGTGACTTGGTAATAACACTTTTCATTGGTTCATTTCACTTTTGGTTTCCTAATGATGTAAGACTAGGTCATATAATCTAAAATGAACACTTTTGATTGGTTGAGAACTCTTGTTTTTCCCAAATGATGAAAATCCCTCCTTCTTTCCTCACTCTGACTTTCATCATTGTGAGAGAAAGACCCTTTGTGATCACTGAGCAATGGCTTCTTTAGTAGCTTCAGCTGGTGCTTCCCCACCACCTCCACCACATCCAAGGAAGAGTGGACCACCTGCTCAAGTTATAATTCAACAAGAAGAAGAAGAAGAGGAACAGGAGGACGAGCACGAAGAGAGGCAGTTTTTGCCTGAGCAGCCCAGGACGTCTCACCGGAAAGAAAACTTCATTTGGCAATTTTTTAAAATTCCCAAAGGTCAGAAAAAAGTAAATGCAAGATACGTAACTTGCCTTATATGTCAAGATAGACTGTCCAGAGGGACCGACAAAAAATACAGTTTCGGAAACTACACAATGCATCGCCATATGACTAGGTGGCATCCTAACAACTACAGTGCTGCACAGTTTCGGAACGACCTAGATAATCTCCCTATTATGGCCAGAAGATCTGTTGTACCGGAAGTAACGGGACCAGAGGGCAGGGAGATGGTGCCAAATATACAAATGAGATTTGGTGATGTAAAACACATCTGCGCATTTTGCGATGGATTCATTTCCTACGGACAAAAAAGCATCACTCTGATCAACAGAGCTATTGACTATCATATGCAAGTTTGTACGAAACGCCCAAAATAATAAATACTTCTTTTTTTTGTTTTGTTGCTCCTGTTGAGCCCTTTACAATGAATCGTTTTCATTGCCCCCTCCAAGAAAAACCCCAAAAAATATAAAACTGTTCCGAAAAATTCAAAAATAGTAAAAAAATGTTCAGAAAAATAAAAAAAAAAGTTCTTTTCAGAACTACCTCCCCGTTATTAAAAAATTGGTACAATATTTGGAACTGTGCCAACCTCTATTTCTCTTAGTTCGCTTCCCAGTTCGCTCGCCGGTACGCGAACCGGAAGCGAACCAAAAACAGTAAGTATAAGGGAAGGAAACAGACACTTATGTTAAAAGAAAGACAGCTATAGGGGAGTAAACTAGAGATACTATTACCCGTAATCCACTGCTGATGATGTCACATATTACATCATTCATGACATGCTCAGTGACATCATCAGCAGAGGATTGCGGGTTTTTTGGCAACATGCCTTATCCACGGTTTAATAACGCTGCCTTTTGCTTTATATAAGTTTTCAAATTGTATGAAATATATACCAATAGGTCGTTATGAACCTTTAGGTAGTGCTTTTCTTCATGAGGTCTGGTCGCTTCCATACACATACAGATGTTTCAAAGATGATCAAGAAGTTTATCTGAATGGAGAGGAATGCACTGAGACGCCAGATCATTCACTAATGTGTAGGCACATACAGTTACACGGTTCATGCAACAAACACCGACCAAATATGGCTTGCGTGTTGCAAGGCACGCCAGTTCCTGCTATCATCCCCACGTTCAAGTTGTTGGAAAATGGTAGTTATTTGATGCTCAATAATGAAGATTGTTCTGAGTTAATTAAAAGTATTCCTTTTATCGTAACAGTAAGTGAACGGGTTATTTGCTGCAGAAATGTTCTATTTCCTCCCACACATGAACATAGGGAGTTTTCAATCTGGCCACAAATACCAACCTTGGGACACGTTTCAACGGCATGGCAAGAATAAGAGCTCTTTTGTCTCAGAGAGAGGTGGCCTTGAGTTCGGCCCGTGAAACTTTCGTACTTCACATAGCGAACACCCGTACAGAGGTGCACACCCTTTTCAATTAAGATTTGCCTTTCAATTTCAGCAACATGTTTCCGACTATCTTTAACGCATCCTCCACAAAGTCCCTGGCGCAGTTTTTTAAAGTTGTTACCAGTGGTCTCGTGACTTCATTTGAGAAAATCTTTGGAGTCATCCCTGCTTCCTTTCATTCTATTTTCTGCACTCTGGTTCGTGGATTGGCATTTTTACTTGCATTACCAGCGGACGCTCTTGTGCTTTTTTACATTTTTAAATATGGATGTCCCTCCGATGCAACCTCCCACCCTGCAGCTGCTGACACTGTTCCGCAATCGCATGCTAGAATATTATGGCACAATGCCGTTGGCGATATTAAGCACGGCATATGGATTATCTTTTCGATTCTCCTACTTCACCTGTGTCCAGCCTGTATTTCACTGCCTGACCTGTGAATTCGATTGGGCCATTGATTTGTGTCTCTGCGGACCGGTTTCTCCTGACGTCGACTTTAATCAGCTGATGACTCCTATCATTACTCACGAGTTGGTTTGTCCTGGCGAAAGGATTATGGCTGTGGCATTGATGCATGGACTACTTGGTCCCTGGAATTTACTGGCGGCAGCACAGTCTTTCTTGGAACAGAGCTTTCTTGAAAACCCACCGAGCTGTCCTCTGATGGTGATAGAGGATCCGGTGCTGGGAGAGCACGTATGTTCTTTTCCGCTTTTAAATTGGATGGCTGAACTGTTTTCGGATGAAGACGGTGACTTCCTATTGGAGGCTGTTGCAGCTTATTTTGCATACACAGTTATGTCATAGACCTTTTTCATGTTTGATATGCTGAGTACTAGCATTTCATTGACAATTCATTGACTTATTTGTCAAGTTTTTATTATTTACCTTGCCTATTGGCTTAAGACTCGATAAAGTACTTGGCTGTTTTATTTTTCTTTAGCATTAAATTTTCCTAGTTTTTAATGCTTTACCTTGCGGACCGTCCACATATAAACTTGCAATCTGCTCTCATGAGATGTCACTTCTATTATCTTATTCAGTTCGTTTCCGGATCATGAGGAGGTGTCATCTAGGTCCTGGATATCTTTACACCGTGTTAAGTTAGCATGGGCTCATTACCGGTTTAAACGCCATTTTTCCTTTTTTGCAACTTCTGCACACGACACTTAGTTGTTGCTTTAGCTTTCCACCTAGTAGTTCATCGTGGTTTACATGAGAATAATATGTTATTGGTCTACTATCTGCTTTACTTGTTAAACTATATCTGTACAGCGAGTGCTAAAGTTTCAAGAACAACACGATACAGAATTGTTATGAGGTCTGATCTCCACGACTTCATACTCATAACATAAGTGCAACTTCTGCCAATTCTGGGCATGAGGCGGGTTTTATATTGCTTAGCCGAACACACATACACAACAGTTGATGCGGTTCACATGAAGAGAGAGCTGGTGTATGCTGATGTGATTCCTTCAAATCTAAGACACTAAAGTATGGGCACGCCCTAAACCAACACAAAGAGACCTTCTTAGCAAATAATATAATATGTGTATTAGGGAGGGTGAGATATAAGCAGCCGCGGGCCGTGGAGGGAGTTACGATGGGGCAGGGAGGCGGGGAGGGGGAGAAGCAGGGTGGAGCCCTCTCTACCTTGCCCCTCCCCCTCCCCGCCTCCCTGCCCCACCGTAACTCCCTCCAAGGCCCGCGGCTGCTTATAAGTGTTGCTAACTCTTATTCATTTACAGCATGTTAACATACTGTCACCATTCGCTTTTTATGTACTAGTAACTATGCTGGAATTTTGCTACTGATAATATGTGTACTTGTATTCTCCACCCTGCTTCTCCCCCTCCCCGCCTCCCTGCCTCACCGTAACTCCCTCCACGGCCCGCGGCTGCTTATAAGTGTTGCTAACTCTTATTCATTTACAGCATGTTAACATACTATCACCATTCACTTTTTATGTACTAGTAACTATGCTGGTAATTTTGCTACTGATAATATGTGTACTTTTATTATCTAAGGTACTACGCCTGAGAAGACGGCATTAGTAAATAAACATTTCAAATACACATGTGTTCTTCTTAACTCCATGTTCTGGTTTCTAAGAAATATATAACGACCGACTGTTCATGAGTTCCACGTATCCTGAGGTACTATAAGTTCATATTCTGGATTGTCTAAACATTGAGAGTTTGTTATATCCAATGTGACACTGTACCTAGCTTGCTAAGGAGTTTTTGATTACTAACGTGAGTTTTGGGACACCCTAATTCGCCGAGGTTCCAATCCTCTGTCCACAGTTCTGTGTGAGAACAGAAACCCTGCGACAGGGGCACCCCCGACCCTTGCTGGAGCTTCATCACACTTGCGATACAACTCCAGCAATGCGCCACCTTTACGGCACAGATACATCACGCATCTGTGCTGTTTTTGCCCCATGATGCGCCGCATTGTAAATGCAGCACACCATAGGTGACGGAACAGCGGCACAGAATGACTAACACATCCCTGGTGATGCGCCAGTCATCATAAATGTATCCCTATGCTTCTTATCTTGTTAGAGATGAACCGCCATATGTATCATCAAAGTTTTTTGCATTTCCTAAATAGCGAACTTTAAGGAATAAATAGCGATTCTTTATCAATCAATCAATCAATGACACTTATAGAGCGCGCTACCTACCCGAAGGGTCTCAAGGCGCTGGGGGGGGGGGGGTGCCGCTACTGCTCGAATAGCCAGGTCTTCAGCTTCTTCCTGAAGGAGAGGTGGTCTTGGGTCAGGCGCAGGTCGGTCGGGAGGGAGTTCCAGGTCTTGGCGGCCAGGTAGGAGAAGGACCTTCCTCCTGATGTCGCTCTTCGGATGCGGGGGACAGCGGCGAGGGCGAGGTTGGCTGATCGGAGGTGGCGTTTGGGAGCGTGGAAGTTGATTCGGCTGTTGAGGTAGCTCGGGCCTTGGTTGTGTAGGGCTTTGTGTGCGTGGGTGAGGAGGCGGAACGTGATTCTTTTGTTGACGGGGAGCCAGTGAAGGTCTCTCAGATGTCCGGAGATGTGGCTGGTTCGTGGGAGGTCGAGGATGAGTCTGGCTGAGGCGTTCTGGATCCGCTGGAGTCTTTACCATTCCTAGTTTGCGATGAGCTATTTGCTAATTAGCCGAATGTAGCCCAATGAAGCCCAATGTAGCCCAATGTAGCCCAAAGATGGCCGCCAGACACACAAAAAAACAAATGTAGCCCAAATATCAGCCAGATGTAGCCCAACTATAGCCCAGTGACAGAATGACCAATCAGCTTCGCAAACCTCCGTTACGCGAAGCGGAGCGCTGTTACAGATATATATCTTTTTTTGAACGTTAATTTCTCAAAATCCACTGGAGCACATATATTGAGACCTAGCAAAGGCACATCGGGCTACCAGTCCCTAATATTTTGCCAAGTTTCGTGCAAATCCATTCAGCCGTTCGATTATTATTATTATTTTTTTTTTTTGCCCCGCGGGGCCCTTTTAAAACCTCCACATCAAACCTAGGGGGTCAGCGAGGATCTACTATGCCCCCTTATAGTTTTTTCCCCCTTTGTTTTGACCTCCTCTTGTCTCTCGATCCTACCGAGAGACAAGATGGCGGCCGCTACGGACTGTTTGGAATGTTGACAGACGCCGGAGAACCAATCAGCTTCGCTTCACAAAGCTCCGTTGCGCGAAAAGTCCGCGAACCAGAGCGCTGCCCGGTCCACTGTTACAGATATATATCTTTTTTTAAACGTTAATTTCTCAAAATCCACTGGAGCACATATATTGAGACCTACAAAAGGCACATCGGGCTACCAGTCCCTACAATTTTGCCAAGTTTCGTGCAAATCCATTCAGCCGTTCGGGCTAAAAGTGAGGCCAACCGCCCTATGGAAATTAACATGGGAAAAACGTGTTTTGGGACCCCCCTTTTTTCTCGGCCCCCCCTTGATGAACCCCCCCAAAATTTTCAGGGGCTGCTCAGAAACAAAATGTGCCATTTTCCTGAAAATTTCAGCCAATTCCGTCCACAAACGCCAAAGTTATTAGACATAGAATTTTCAAAAATCCCATAGAGAAAAAATCCTAACTATATATACCTACTGGCGACCGCCAGTAGGTAATATATATATATATATATATATATTCACTGAAAAAAACATAGGTTATAGACCATATATAGTTAGGAATTAGCATTTACAAAACCTTGAAAATTCACTGAAAAACCATAGGTTATAGACCATATATAGTTAGAAATTAGCATTTAAAAAACCTTATTTTACTCACACAAAACCATTGAAATTCCATATATAGTTAGTTGCACTAACTATATATCGCGCACCCGCAATCCACTGCTGATCATGTCACATATTACATCATTCATGACATGGTCAGTGACATCACTGATGACATCACTGATGACATCTCAAATGACATCACTGATGAGATCACTGATGACGTCATCCAGTGACTGTATAATTCTGTAAAGTTAAAATATGTCTTACATATTGAAGAATGAATGGATGTATAAGTGTCTTGATGAAGGATTTAGTAGGGGCATGGCTGACTGTATGAGTGACTGATTAAATGTGTCTCACTGAGTGCATGGGTTAGTGACTAAACTGTCTTAATTTGTGCATCATTATGTCTGTTGTTCTGTAAACTGCTGCATGTGTTGATCATTAGCTATATGATTAACTGTATGGGTTATTGATTGGTTGCCCAAGCATTTGTATGGGAGACTGAGTGTGTGTGTGGGTGGCTGGGAGGTGTATGACTCTCTGCATAGATGTGTGAGCAGTTGATTGACTGTATGTATGGGTTCAAAAGTGCATGTGGAAACACCTGTATGGGCGGTTGACTGTGTGCATGAGTGTATTGGTGAGTGAATGGATATCAGAGCGTTGCCGCGTAATGCGTCTAATGACGCGCCGCGTTAGCGCACCCGGAAGTGCTCCGGAGCGCGAACCGAGGCGCGAAGCGCAGCTCCACGGAAGCGATCCGGGGCGCGTCCCG
The DNA here is from genome assembly GCF_964261635.1 of Lissotriton helveticus. Lineage (NCBI taxonomy): Eukaryota > Metazoa > Chordata > Amphibia > Caudata > Salamandridae > Lissotriton > Lissotriton helveticus. The sequence continues at coordinate 523,278,514 of NC_136060.1, forward strand.
CAGCGCGTAACATAAGCGTAACAGGTCATGTGACTTGTTAATAAAACTTTTCATTGGTTCATTTCACTTTTGGTTTCCTAATGATGTAAGGCTAGGTCATGTGACCTAAAAATAACACTTTTCATTGGTTTAGAACTATTTTTTTTCCAAAATGATGAAAGCCCCCACCTTTTTTCTCACTCTGACTTTCAACTTTGTGAAAGGAAGACCTATTTTGCTGAGTAGAAAATGGCTTCATTAGTAGCTGCAGCTGGTGCACCCCCACCACCACCACCACCTCCTCATAGGAAGAGAGGACCACCTCCACAGTTCCTTCCCAACACAGAGGAGGAAGAGGATGAAGAAGAGGAAGAGGAAATACAGGCAACACAGTTTTTACGTGAGGAGCCCCGGATATCTCACCATAAAAATAGTTTTATTTGGCAGTTTTTTTCTTTTCCTGAAGGACAAAAAAAAGTTAATGCTCGCTATGTGACATGCCTCATATGCAAAGAAGACTTATCTAGAGGCACAGATAAGAAGTATAGTTACGGCAACTATACTATGCACCGTCACATGCAGAGGTGGCATCCACTAAATTACAGCAGGGCAGAGATGCGTGACCTCCAGGACAACCCACCAACTCCTGTGGCCAGGACATCGGCACAGGTAACTCTGTCGGGGCCAGAGGCACGGGAAACAGTGCCAAACATTCAAGAAAACTTTGTGCACATGAAGATAGTGTGTATATATTGCGGTAACTTACTCTCATGTGGCAATATGAGTATTAATTTGATAAACAGAGCATATGAAAACCACAAGTGCTCTAAACGCCCCAAAAAATTTGCTCCTGTTGAGCCCTTTCCAATGCCTGTTTTTCGTTGTTTCCACCCAAAAAAACCCAAAAAAAACATAAAATTGTTCAAAAAATACAAAAAAAAGAAAAAATGTTCAGAAAAATAAAAAAAATATATAAAACAACAAAAACATTAAAAAAAGTTATTTTCAGAACTACCTCCCCTTTATAAAATAATTGCTAGAATGTTTAGCACTCTGGCAACCTCTATTTCTTTTAGTTCGCTTCCAGGTTCGCTCTCCGGTACGCGAACCGGGAGCGAACCAAATATTTTTTTTTTTTTAAAAAGAAGAGTAAGTATAAGGGAAGTAAACAGAGAGTAATGTTAAAAGAAAGACAGCTATAGGGACTAAAACAGAGATACTGTTTAATAGATTTATTTATTGAAGAAAAGATGGAAGAGGATATAATTGTGAAAAACAAAATAGATAAGGAAGTGAAAGAAAAAAAGGAGAGTAGAAGAATAACAAAGAAGAGTTTCTTAGAGAATGTGAGTGAATGTTCAAAATAAGATTAAAACATGTGGAATAACAGAGAGAAAAAACAGAAAGCAGAAAAGAAGAAGTAACAGAAAAAGAATAATTGAAACAGCAAAGAAATCTAAATAACATAGGGGCATATTATCAACATAGGCAATAAAAGTTTTGCAGCTTTTATCGGCAGAAATGTGTCGCTAAAGCCGCTTTTGCGGCAGAAAACTGCCGCTAAAACCACTTTTGCAGCAGTTTTCAGCCGATAAAAACAGCAATAATTGTATTGGCTGTGCTCATAATATGCCCCTTAGTGTGCTTCAACTACACAGAGAAAGCATAATGAACAAGTAGTGAAAGAGTGATCAGTCAGAGACACTAAGAGTAATAGAGACGGAGTGAGTGAACAAGAGTGAGGAACTATGAGAAGAGAGAGACTGAGAAAAGGAGTGGAAGGAGTAGAGTAAGTAAGTAATAGAGAAAGGAATGAGGGAAGTAGCAAAGGCAGGAAAGTGAGGGTTAAAGAAATGAAGCAGTGGAACTAATAGTAGTTAAATGTGATAGAAATGTAACGAAAAGAGTACAAAACATTTACCTTATAATTGTTGTTAACTTAGTCACTTGTTATTTTTATACTTTCAATCTGTGAAAGAGAGAACAAACATTTGAAAAATATTAAAACATGTATTTAAAAATTAGAAAAGACAAGGGAAAAGATTGAAGGACAAACAGTTTTTCAACAACTTTGACACTTACAGAAGCTTCTGCTTCTCCAGGCCCCCTACACAGTCCTAAAGATATACATTTTAAACTAAAAGTATCTTGATGCAGATGAAGTGAGGCCTATCTTGGAACATGGTGCATCTTTTGCACTGCTGTTGTCTCACAAAAGTGACGCAATGGCAGCGCAAAAGAGGTGCACAATCATCATAAAACTGTTCCTAACATTTTAAATGATTGTTTCAGGATGGCAATAAGGTGTGTCCTATCCAGACGTTGGTTTCAGGTGAGGCCTACTCAGGGTTGCAGATGAAATTTAGGCTTGTTGAAGAGTACAGAGGAGATAATACATGTCCAGGCCAACCAATAAAGTTCAGACCTCCTCTGTTTCCCTGGACAGGCCTAAACTTCATCTGCACAATGTGATTCGTAATGTTAGGAAACACAGGTAATGTATTTGAAAAACGTGCAATTTCATTTGCTCATTTCACAATCACATCACTTGTGTTTCTTTTGGTTAGGTATCTCATTGTGTAGATGTAGTCCAGCATATGAAAGAGTATGCACTGCATGCAACAATTTTGACACTTACTGAAGCCTCAGCTTCTCCATGCCCCCTACCCAGTCCTAATTATATACATTTTAAACTGACGGTATTTTGCTGGAAATGAACTGAGGCCTATCTTGCAACATGGTGCATCTTTTACACAAAAGTGACGGAACAGCGGCGTAAAAGAGGCACACAGCCTTCATAAAACTGCCCTTAACATTTTAAATGATTGTTTCTAGATGCTGATAAGGTGTAACCTATCCACAGATTTGTTTCGGGTAAGTCCTACTCAGGGTTGCAGATGAAATTTAGGCTTGTTGAAGAGTATAGAGGAGATAATACATGTGCAGGCCTACCAACGAAGTGAGTCATGTCCACTGCACTCTTGAACAAATGTCAGACCTCCTCTGTCTCCTGGAACAGGCCTAAACCTCATCTACACAATGTGATGTGTAATGTTAGGAAACACAGGTGATATAATTGAAAAACGTGCAATTTTTTTTGCTCATTCCACAATCACATCACCTGTGTTTCCTTAGCTTAGGTATCTCATTGTGCAGATGTAGTCCAGCATATGAAAGAGTACGTAGAATGTGAGCACTGTATACAACAACTTTGACACTTATAGAAGCCTCAGCTTTTCAATGCATACTACACAGTTCTAAATGTATATCATAAATACAAAAAGTACAGAATTAATTATACATGTTAAATGGTTTATTTTTGCTGTTCTCAGAATTTATCAAATTTCACTAAAAATAGTGACTTGAAGGTATTCATCATATAACAGCGGGGAAAAAAAAACACAATCAAAATGATTGTGTTTAAAAAACCCATATAACATAACGAAACAGAAATCAGAACTCCTTAAAAGTAACTTACTTTCCATGACGTCGAAGGATATCCTATGAACAGCTTACACTCTGTTGTGCTGCTATTATTTTCAGCCCGCCACTTTCTGAAAGAAAAGCTCCATCGTTTTGAAAAATATGTTACATACAATAAATGACTTCTCGCTCTCTACCGCACGTTTCCACAAGGCCAAATCGTGTAAGAGCCATTTATAACTCTTGGAATTCTTCTAAGCAAATCCCGTCATTTTGTATTTCCGCAACTTTCAGAAAGAAAACGTTCAAGATCACTTTCACAATCCTGGACTAGTAATATCTTACCCTTCTTGCTCACTCATGTTCTACATTTCCTATGACACTGATACTGCTTACTATGAAGCAGACTTACACTACCTCTATGAGTACTACAATTATTTAATTGTCTACATCACTTTTAATCACAAAGCAATATAAAACAGTAGACAGCATTGCAGACTTACATTCCCTCTACTCCATGTTTTGATTGGCTGCTTGAATTTGCTTATAAAAAGAAACAGTTTTTCTGAATTCATCCAAAGTGCAGTTATTTCTCCATGACGTCCAGTGTTATGGTAAGAAGTTATGTCTCTGTACTACACTTATCCTCAAGGCCAAATCGTGTAGGAGCCATTAGAACTTCTTGAAATTCCTCAGAGCACATCCCGAGATTCTTTCCCTAAAATTTTGGTTTTAAAAACACCAGGTAAGAGTTTTTAAGGTCATACGGCAATTTTTTTTTGAAAATTAAAACAGAATCATTGCAGAATGACCAGCCATTTCTAGACTTTAAATAAGCTGTGTAATGTCCTGATGTTATTGAAGGACCGTCATGATATATAATTGCTGCAGTTACAAAAGTCCTTCCTGATATTGACAACTGTGAAGCCACAAAATTTTTTATTAAAGTTGTCAATTTTGTTCCATCAGGCCTACATCGTTGGAACATTAAAATAACATACTGGCCATATGTTCGTATAAATAATGTGGACATCATTTCAGATTTACATTGGCTACACTCCATGTTGTGATCAGCTGCTTTTACTAGTTTATTAAAAGAGACTGATTTACTGTCTGGCAAAGTTAAATATATAAATCTTTCTGAGTCTACACTAGTAGTACTTGATACCCTACAGTTCTCGCAGTCATGCTGCCATTGATAAGAAAGCCCAAACAGGTGATCTACATCTACACCTTCAGCATGCAATACATCAAGCATATACATTAAAAACTCCTGACAATCTTGCTGAATATTTTGAGAGAATTGTGTTTGGCCTGAACATCTGTCTAACAGATTTCGAATTTCAGACACACTTTCTATTTTTGTTCTATCAATGCTACATTTCTCTAACACAGAATTTAACAAACTGCAAAATCTTTGATCAGAATTGACCACAATCTCTTCTTTTACATTTTCTAGAGAAAACAAAACATTAACCACTACATTAGCATAGCAGTTGACACCAGAACTGTTTTCAAATTGAAAACCAACAACATCTTCAACAGAATCCTTTTTCTTTCTGCTTATAATTTCAGGTTCATCGACTTTTCGTCTTTTTGCTACAACCTCCCCAGTATTGGTCACATTTCTTCGTTTCCGGCCTACCACACGTTTCTCAAACAAAGGATATTGAGGCAAATGTGGCGCATACTCTCTTCTTAACCTATTGTATTCCTTAACACAATCTAGATCCGCACAAATGTTTGTGACATCACACTCAATCAAGTACAATCCCGATAAAGTGCTAACTCGTGACAATGCCACATATGCCATACCCTCCTTGAACACAGAACTGCCAATATTCACCAATGCACTGTCTACACTTAAACCTTGCGATTTATGGATTGTCACCGCATATGCCAAGCAAACAGGAAACTGCTTACGGCGAACATATAAGTCTTTTACAAGCAAAAATCTAGCAGAACAACGACCAATTAGCTGTACTTCCTCAATGCCATCAAATTTAATTTTTAAAAATTCAATTCCATCTCTATTTCTGTATTTTACAAAATCAAGAACATTACCCATTGATCCATTTACCAGACCTCTTTCAACATGTAAATTCCTTCTTAAAATTATACGGCAGTTCAAGCACACATTCAGAGTCTATTCAAAACCTGCAGTATTAGATATAGTCTTCTCTAATGAATCCAATTTTGTTTTCAAATTCTCAGACAAAATAATTGTTGATCCCATATGCTCTACTCTGTCAATAGCTTCCAGTTTCACAATCTCTTGCTTTTCTAAATGCAACATTTTGTTGTTGAATTTGGCACATTCTGCAAGAGTTGGCATCAAACATATTCCAGATTTCTTCTCAGTAATTTTCTGAAAAATATTCTCAGGCACAACATCTTGTTCTGGATATAAATTTGACAGTAATCGTGCATGTAAAGCTTCTTTCCCATGCTCGGTCACTTTTCCAATTCTAATATCTTGTAGAATAGTCTTGTAAACTTCATCCTTTGCCTGACGCATATTTTCATGCAGTTCAGCATAATTGAAGTTTAACCATATATTGACGTTGCCAATGCTCCCTAGGCACTTCCTGGTATCTTCATGCGTGAGCATTTTGAACACAGGTTGCCCTTTCACTGGTGTCAGCTGCAGAAGATCTCCGAAAACAATGATGTGTTTGCCACCAAATAACACATCATACTCTGTTTTGAGAACTTCTTGCATTCTCAAATGCACAAAGGCAAGCATGACATTGGAAACCATGCTTACTTCGTCAATGATAAGAAGTTTCATTTTCCTCAAGATTCTTGAAACTTCACAACAAGCATCTCCAGATAGCTTGTGATATTGTAATTTGTTGTCATGCTCCACTGGCAGCATCAGTAAACGATGTAAAGTAATCCCTTTAATGTTATGTGCTGCCAGTCCAGTTGGAGCGGTGACAACACAAGACAGCGATGACTCTGTCCTTTCCTGCAAATAACATGAAATTGCTTTAATAAGGAAACTTTTTCCAGTTCCAGCTTCTCCACTCACGTACAGTCGGACAGGCTTCAACGACGTACATGAGCACTCTTTCTTCTCATGACTTAATCCATGATCAATTTGCATGGTAACTTCGTCATATATTTTCCTCTGCTCAACGTTGAGTTGTCTTTCCAACTCTTCTAAGTTAACCGCATCCTCCTGACAATGTGCCATGGCTCTTTCCACTTCATTCATAGCAGTGGCAGCTTCATTTTCGATAAGAGGTCCTCCTAGTGGATCCTGACTCAATGAAGCAGAACTCTGACTGTCCTGAGAACTGTCTCTGGCAATCTCGGCTGCAATCGTTGCTTCCTGCTCAATTTCCGCATTCAACATTTCTACATATTTGGGAAAAGCAGGACATTCTACGGTCTCCTTGGCAGCATTGAAAGAGTCTTCGTAACAGAGGAAATCTCCAAGCAGTTCCTCTTCTGCACGCCAAGGCTTGAAAAGTTGCAAAAGTGCTAAATAGAAAAACTCCTTTTTTTCAGGAGATTCGCCACTTTTCGATGATTTACCAAGTGGCATTTTCTTTGCTTGACCAGACATCCCTCACTTCCTATTACAGCATACACTCCTTTCTCAGTATCTTCTTTGATGTTCCTCTTGAATATGTAATTTTGAAGAACCTCATACAGACAAACATTTTCGAGGTGACTGCTTCGATTTGGATAATATGTATACAACATGTTGGTCTTCAAAATGTCGGTACTGTTTGGCTCCTTTTCCGCCAAATACTCAATTTCCCGCACAGGTTTCAGAACTCGATTACGCGTTGCAGCAAGACCAAGACTCGCCCAAACGATACTCCTGGACTTGGCATAGAGACTTGCTGAAGACAACCGGTCAGAACATTCGTAAGCTCCGATTTCTCGATGCGACAACATCTTCAGACTGAAACTGTACAACTTCTTACTGAGGCTCTTTTCATGGGAAATGTCCTCCCACATATCCTTCAATTCTGTCTTCTCTTTTTTGGTGATGTAAGATGTCACATACCGAGCCACAGCCATACAGTTATCAGCCACAAACTGTATATCCATGTTAGCATTCCACATGGACAAAATCACCGGGTTGTAGTCGTTGATGTACTTGGACTCTTCGTTCCTCTTCAAATTGTATGTGTTTTTAGGTGATTTCTTCATCACATTATGTCGCAGCGAAGACATCAAACTGTTTACTCTTCCTTTAGAAATCACCGGTCGTGGAAAGCCGAAACGACATTTGGTGTAGAACTTGTCCTTGTTTCTGAATTTACGACGACAGTACTTTCCACATCGATGGCTTTGGAAACGTAGAACTTTTTCTCTTAGGCTTTTCTTCTCCTTTGCATTTGGAACAGCACACGTAGAATACTGTTGTATGAAACTCATCACTGAGTCTTCTGGATCCGTTCCAAATTTAGGTGCATCCTTGATCCACAGCAGCATATGTATATGAGGAGCACCTCTTGCTTGGTACTCCTTTCTCCAGAAGAAATCCAACACCTCTCCAAGAGGTGGATTCTTCTTATTCATGATGAAAGACATCATAGCTTCAAATCTATGATTGAAGTACCTGCATACATTGACTGGATCCAAAGAGCACAGTTCTCCGGGTGTCTTGAATTCGATGTTTTCGATGTTTCCATTTGCCTCTCGTAGAAATGCAAGCAAGTCTTCCCAGCCATACTCGGCACAGCTCAGAGTGAGGAACCATGTGGGAGTTCCTAAGTTCCTCAGCATACATTTTAAATCACCATGACGACGGTACCAGTACTCATTAGTACCACGCTGACACGCCATGAGATTAATCAGGTGAGAATCCAAAATACTGTCTTGGACATTGACTTTATCCATAAAGTCACTTGCCGAGATGTTTTGCATGTGTATACCACTTTTCAAGATGTGGTTCACTGCATATGACAGTCCAGACAGATCGCTTTCAAACAGGAGATGAAACAAATAGGGAATGCATTGTCGAAACCTAGCATCTCCTGCATACAATCGCAAAGTCCGGTATTCAGAAGCAGGAATTTGATGAGGTCGCTCATCATATCTTCCTTCCTGACCTGTTGGAAAAAGCTGTGGGAAACACCGAGCTTCCAAACTTTCCTCCCAAACACTAATGGGACTCCCTTTGGCTTGTTTCATTTGAAACAACTCAATAGCATTCCCCATGACTTCCTTGGAATGCAAAGGATGAACACTATAATGTTCATATATTTCTTCACTAGTACAGGGTTCTACTTTCTCAATTTGACCAGCACACAAATCGCTATCCTCTTCCTCACTTACTTCCTCTTCTGCAACATATACATTCTTATAGTATTTATTATTTTTTTTCAAATACAATGTTGCCTTTTTAACTTGACTAACATCCACTAAATCTTGCCATATTTTCTTATTCTTTGTCGGAACCCCATTAACTAAGATAACCAGAGGTTCCTCTTCCACTTTTTCTACTCCAATTGTGTTAATGTTTTTCTTCAAATCTAGAGGCAAATAAACAACTCTTCCCTTTAATCCTCTCTGTAAATCTGATGGAGGCAATTTCCCTGTCTTTGGCTCCATTCTTACAATAGCCTGAAAGGGATGGATACTTTGAATCAAAATAGATTCATAAGTATTTAAATCCTTCAATTCAGAAGGAATCTCAACCAATTCCAGATTATTATGAACTGCTCTAGCAGGCATCTGGTTTTGATTTAATTTGTTACAACAATAAGTACACACACGTTGATCCAATCCCAAATCAAAACAATTTTCTACCATCAAGTATATTGTGAAATCCTTCCATTCAATATTATTTTCCCTTTCACTTTTTGCATATAAATCCACTAACTTAGTCTGATTCTTATAATAAGTGCGTCGACAACACACACAAGTGAAATTTGGCCTCTCACTTGATTTCACCTCAAACGTCGCAATTTCCCTCTGGAAATTATCGGTACTGGAAAACTGTACACTATCTTCCACATTACCCTCTTCTTCTTGGTCAATTTCAACATTCTCCTCTTTACTTCCAAAGTAACAAAACTCAATTTCTTCACATATATTCTTCACAATTATTTCAGAACCATGCAAAAGAGCAGCGCATAATTGTTTAAGCATAATTGCTGGACTCTTAGCATAATACAACATTCTAACTAATTTCCTCACTTTATTATGATGCACTGCTAGCATCCTGAAATGATGAAAAACACTCTGGCATACTCTCCTGGAAAGACAAGCCAGTGAATGACCATGCAAACCTGTCACTTCTCTCACTCTGCAAGGATCTAATTCTTGCAACAACTTCATTTTCTGCTTCAAACTTTTCTTATTAAATGACCGTACAAAATCACAAAGCAAATTGATGGAATCCTGTCGCACACTGCAAATACTACTACACTTCCAGGTGTACACAGGACCCTTAGGACGTCTTCCTAAAACCTCATTACCTAACACCTCTTCTATCTCTGTTGTCACAAGTTTTTCTTTTTCAACTGGACAACCATCTTTCACTTCATAAGCTCGACCACTGGTGTCAACTGCATGCACCAAATCATTATCCTGGAAATAACTCTCCTCATTAAAAAATGCCTCACAGCTTGAACTATGCATCCATTCTCCAGAAAAAACTTCACAAAAATTACTACGATTAACTATTCTCTTCCATCTACTATTTTTTTTTAAATCATAAATTGCCTTGTTTAGCTTCCTAATTCTATTGATTATCAAAATAAATAACTTTCGTTTAATTTCAAATGCCTGATCAATAACTTTCTCAACTATTTTTTTTCTCTTATAAAAAAACACTTTCTGTTGACCTTTCTTAATATTTTTTAACAAATTGCCAATTATCCTGTTGCGGAACATTCGTTTACGAATGTCCCTAAACTGTTGTTTCCTTCTACTATCATGCACAGAGTTATCTCTTGCTCTAGCAGTAACATTTTTCATTGGCCTTTCCTTTCCGTTTGAATTGCTTCTCTTTTTCTGGACTGAAACATTTTCTGTAGTAATATTTTTTTTACTACAGATATTTCTTATGAATGTTTTTGTACTCTTACCCGGTGCTTTCTTGGTGACTTGACAAATCTTTTTGTTAGAGGACTGCTGCTTTTTTTCATTGACCTGCTGTCTTTGATGTTTTGCAGCCTTTCTCAGTCTTTCTTTGGTTGGCATGCTGAAATCTTGAAATGATCTGCAGTTGAATCTGTGGTAAAATAAAATAAAAAATTTTATTAACCACTATTACCCAACAGTAAATCAATACCAGTCATCAAAAACTTAACACACTACTTGATATTTTTACATAGAAGATTTTTTAGTGCTTGGCAAATTTAGAATACAGAAATAGCAGAAAAGAAATGGAATTTATATTCATTTTACCTGTGCTGTTTTATATGTGAATCTGATCTAATTTTATGAGCATATTTTATTATTTTATTGAAGACACTACACATAACCTGTTTTTGAAGGTGTCTTTATTTTTAAATGAAACGGTTTACATTTTTACTTTTTATTTATTATAAATTTTTAAAATAAATGTTTATAGTTCCATAGGCTCAAGCACGTCAGCTTCCCATCCTATGTCATACAATTCTGACAAATCTGCATCCTCATCACGTTCTTCTTCATCCTCAGGATTTAAATCATCCAAGGGATCAACATCCACTGATGTTTCAATTACGAGTTCAATGATGAGGTCGAAATCAACTGATTGCTGATTGTCGCTCATGTTGATGTTGTCTTTATCTTTAAAGAAAGATAACACCAATGAGATGTTGCAGAGTAAGAGACAAATCTCAGAGATTATATTAGTAAAATTGTTTAACAAGAGTAACATTTTGCAGCTATTATTTAGCCATGTCCAGCGATGCTGAGGAGGTGAAGCCTATGTCCAATTTTTCAGTGAACAGGACTCATCTCTTCTTAACCTTGGATAAGCCTCACCGACTCTGTATCCCCTGCACATACTTAAATGTAAAGGGGCAGATTTATGTTAACTGGCACATCCCCAGGGATGCACCAGTTAACGTGCACCGCTGCTCTGCCACCCATGGTGTGCCGCATTTACAATCAGATAAGACAAAGCTGCGTCAAAACCTTGCACCTGCTTGAAGCAGGCATAAATCTTGACGCAGCATTGTGGAGATGGGGCACCCCTGAGCCTTGCTGGAGCTGCATCGCACTTGCGATACAACTCCAGCAATGCGCCACCTTTACGGCACAGATGCGTCACGCATCTGTGCCGTTTTTGGCCCATGGTGCGCCGCATTGTAAATGCAGCACACCATGGGTGGCGGAACAGCGGCGCAGGATGACTGGCACATCCCTGGTGATGCGCCAGTCATCATAAATCTATCCCTAAGCTTCTTATCTTGTTAGAGATGAACCGCCTTATGTATCATCAAACTATTTTGCATTTCCTAAATAGCGAATTTTAAGGAATAAATAGCGATTCTTTACCATTCCTAATTTGCGATGAGCAAATTGCTAATTGCAAATTACCCATTCATTTCCATGGGCCAGGAGGCCCATAGGAATGAAGGTGCAATTTGCGATTAGCAATTAGCTCATCGCAAATTAGGAATTTTTCCAAGGGTGCAGGGGTGTCTCAAGAACACCCTGCTGCACCCCTGAAAAAGAAATTTGGGGGCATATGGCGCACATACATGCCCTAAGGGCATGTATGGGCGTCATATGGCACCTTTTGTTTTTTGGAAAAAAAGCTTTTTGAAAAGAATTTGCAAATTACCACCAACTAGAAGTTGGTGGTAATTTGCAAATCCTTAATGGCATTTTTTGCATATTTTTTGTTTGATACATTGCATTTAAGGAATCACAAAACTTGCAAATCCTTAAGTGCAATCGCAAAATAAGGAATAGCAAATTTTGCTATTCCTTATTTTGCATCAAACTTGTTTGATACATACCATTTGTCTAATTAGCATTCGCAAAGGCCGAAATTCGCAGAATTTCGGCCTTTGCGAATGCTAATTAGCTTGATACATATGGCCCCAAGTGAGGCCTGTCTTGCAACATGGTGCATCTTTTGCATCACTGCTGCATCGGTTTCATGTGGCACGGTTTTTTTACAGCATGACACATCTGCCTAAATGCATCAATTTGTAATTTTTTCGCCTCGTAGCAAATCTTTTGCACCGCCGCTGCATCACAAAAGTGACGCACAGTGGCGCAAAAGAAGCATACACCTATCATAAATCTGTCCCTAGCATTTTAAATGATTAATTCAGGATGACGATAAGGTGTGGCCTATCCAGAGGTTTCTTTAAGGTGAGGCCTACTCAGGGCTGCAGATCAAAGTTACACTTGTTGAAGAATACAGAGGAGATAATACATGTAAAGGCCTACCAATGAAGTAAGTTATGTCCACTTCATTGTGCCAGTCATCATAAATCTATCCCTAAGCTTCTTATCTTGTTAGAGATGAACCGCCATATGTATCATCAAACTATTTTGCATTTCCTAAATAGCGAATTTTAAGGAATAAATAGCGATTCTTTACCATTCCTAATTTGCGATGAGCAAATTGCTAATTGCAAATTACCCATTCATTTCCATGGGCCAGGAGGCCCATAGGAATGAAGGTGCAATTTGCGATTAGCAATTAGCTCATCGCAAATTAGGAATTTTTCCAAGGGTGCAGGGGTGTCTCAAGAACACCCTGCTGCACCCCTGAAAAAGATATTTGGGGGCATATGGTGCACATACATTTTAAAAACATTCCTTTACCTCTTAAACGATTTTCAAGTCATAATTTGAAAACACTGCCCACGGGGAAATGACTTAAAATGTCCTTAAGACACATGAAAGTGTTTTTTTAAAGCCTTTGCAACTTTTTTGGGTCACTTTTAACATGGCTATGTAACTCAATCAATCAAAATCTAAATTTACCATGCACAGGTGGGAGCATATTTACAAGGAATTTGCTCCACGGTGAAAGGTCTTTTAATTTAATATGGGAAAAATAACATCAGAAACACTGAAATGCCTTATAAAGAAGCATACACCATTATGTCCTTGTCATAAATTTTAAAACCATTCCTTTTCCTCAAAAACGATTTTCAAGTCATAATTTGAAAACACTCCACATGGGGAAATGACTTAAAATGTCCTTAAGACACCTGAAAGCGTTTTTTGATTGCCTTTGCAGCATGTTTGGGTCACTTTTTACATGGCTATGTAATGCAAACAATCAAAATCTAAATTTGCCATGCACAGGTGGGAGCATATTTACAAGCAATTTGCTCCACAGGGAAAGGTCTTACATTAAAATGGGAAAAATAACATCAGAGACACTGAAATGCCTTATAAAGAAGCATACACCATTATGTCCTTGTCATAAATTTTAAAACCATTGCTTTTCCTCAAAAACGATTTTCAAGTCATAATTTGAAAACACTCCACAGCTCCTATGCACAAAAACACCCTGTCAGTACTAATACATCACATTTTCTCCAATTACAATTTCTCAAAGAAACAAAATCTATTTGTAAAACACTTGAGGCAAAGCAACATTTTAAAAACACAACTTTCTTCATAATTTTCTCCTTAAAGCACACTATTCTCTATCTAAATTAAATAAATCTTTTCTCACCTTAGCAAATACTTTATGAGTTTCAAAACAGTCTCAGAAACACACCACTTTGTCTTTAGCAGAGCAAAAGGTATGCACTCCAGAGTCTGCAGCTATCAAAAGCACAGAAATGCTGTGAATCTTCACACATATCTCTCATGTCACCCAATCAAAACTCTTCCCTCACTTTTTTCAAATCAAAACCCTTCCCCCCTCTGCCCTCTCTGCCTTTTTTGCATAGCAACCACCTCTTGGAAGACCTCTGGTGTTTGCAAGTTCACACAACAATGTTTCAATTGAACTCTGAACTCTCAGTGCACCTGCATATCCAGTGCAATCTTTCATTTAATGATTTTTTATTGACCACTCAAAATACATCTTTCAAAGAACTCATCCATGCACCCTAACTTTCTGTTTTCAGCAATCAAAATCCACCAATCACTGTTACTGCTTCATTAACACAGAAACTCCACAGTTTTTTTCATTTTAAACTCTTATTTTTTCAACTGCCATTTCATTGCCACACTTCATCTGACTGCAGCAGAACCTACTCTCACCATGTTTTCTGTCTGGATTGTTGGACATAGTTACATCTACTCGGCTCAGAGGTATGCTTATAACAGAAATTTACCTAACCTCAATTTACAAGATGTGGAAATTAAGTGGTTTGGCCATAGAGGATTAAAATGTCACCAATTGATACCATTGGTGAAAACCTTTATGCATTTGCCAAAACCTGACCTGTTAATTGTGCACTGTGGAGGTAATGACTTGGGCACTTTGACTGGGGTAGGTCTGGAAATGCTTTTAAAGGACACCTTTGAGCAATTAATGGCACTTTTTCCTCAGACTGCCTTGGTATATTCAAATATATGCCAAAGACAGAAATGGAGGTGGTCGAACCAATTTTGTCCACAAATTGAGAAGTCGAGGAAGCATGTAAACAAATCTGTTTCAGCTTACATGAGAGACCATGGAATGGGCTCCGTGTACAACAATAACTTGCGTTACTACATGCAAGATATCTACAGAGGAGATGGAGTTCACTTCTCAGATGAGGGCAACAGAATTTTCATTCTGAATTTAAGACTGTGCATTGGTACCTACTTATAAGTACCTAAATGTACCATAAACCCAAAAGCTCTTCTCAGAGCTACCCTACATCTGATCACTCACAATTATTATTTTACTCTAACTTTTTTCACTAATTTTCAACAAAGTACGCTCCCCGGGGCGCTAACCGGTACGCGAACCGGAAGCTAACCTCGCGAAATTTAAAAAAAAAATGTTTTTTTCGCACATATGGGCCTCCTCAGCCACCCTCACAAAACCTAGGGGGTCAAGATAAGTCTACCGTGCCCCCTTCTACCCATTCTGAACATTAGTTGCCCTCCATCTTGTATCTTAATTCGACCGAAACACAAAATGGTGGACTCCCGTAACGCTTCAGGTTCGCGTACCGGGGCGCTCGCCAGTTCGCGTACCGGGTCGCTCCCCGGGAAGCGCTCCATCAAAAAAGGTGGGAAAGTAATTTACAGAAAAACGACTGGAGACACTTTCACCAAATATAGATTACCTCATACTACATACCAATCCCTATCATTTTCACAAATTTGATTGAAATTCCATTTAGCCATTTAACCTGTAGACCTCTCTAAATACCGTGAGGTAAATTACTTCACACAACACATCTGAAGTGTTGGAATTGACAACCAATGAAAATGTTACTTTCATTTTCTACTTTTTTTACCTGACATTTGATTGGTTATATACCTGAATATATATAAAGGAAGAGCATGAAACACAGCCATTTTGACTACTACTTCCTGGTGTACATTTCAATTGGATTTTCACTAATCACTTCAACTTCTTTGTAAAGGTAAGTTGTTATTTTAAAAACTGAAGTATATTGTGCACTATCAGTTAATATGGTAAACTTTTTCTGATAGTTATATACTATCCCTCTGTAGTAGTTATAGATTTAGATAGACTTCTCTGTTATAGTTATGGATGGAGTTAGGCTTCTCTTGTATAATTATGAAATTACTTACGTTAAATCACATACACTTTTTTATATTCCTACTTCCACTCTGATACTATACACTGCCCAAAGATAAATTCACTGATAAAAACTGCCTATCTAAAATTAATCCCAACAGTGCCCTATCTCTACTAATATATATATTTTTTTTCCAAATTTCAGGCAAAATGGAAGGCGAACACAAAGTTTCATTTCAAATTGTCCTGCAAGAGAGCAGCCAAGAAATAATTGATCCAAATTATATAGAATTTATGGATGAAACTTGGGACCAAGAACTACTGCAATGTGTGCAAGCAGTAGATGACCTCCTTCAAAATGAGGACATTTTACACCCTCAGAGATTACAAACTATGTTCAATGAAAATAATGACATTTCAGACAGTGAAATGTTAGAAAGTTTATTAAATTTTGAAACACAATCACAATAATAAATAATTACTTAAAAAATAAAGAAATTAAAAAATAATCAACAAAACCAACAATCAATTAACATACAGTATTTGAAAAGTCTATCATTCTTTTTTCCTTATAGTACGCTCCCCAGAACGCTTCCCGGTTCGCGAACCGGGCGCTGCCCAAGCAAAAAAACATTTTTTTTTTCACCCCTGCGGGGCCCTTTTAAAGCCTCCACATCAAACGTAGGGGGTCAGGGAGGATCTACTATGCCCCCTTATGGTCATTTCCCCCTTTGTTTTGGCCTCCTCTTGTCTCTCGATCCTACCGAGAGACAAGATGGCGGCCGCTCCGGACTGTTTAGAATGTTGACAGACACCGGAGAGCCAATCAGCTTCGCTTCGCGAAGTTCCGTTACGCGTCAAGTACGCGAACCGGAGCGCTGCCCAGAGCGCGCTTACAGATATATATCTTTTTTTGAACGTTAATTTCTCAAAATCCACTGGAGCACATATATTGAGACCTAGCAAAGGCACATCGGGCTAACAGTCCCTACAATTTTGCCAAGTTTCGTGCAAATCCATTCAGCCGTTCGGGCTAAAAGTGAGGCCAACCGCCCTATGGAAATTAACATTGGAAAAACACGTTTTGGGACCCCCCTTTTTTCTCGGCCCCCCCTTCACGAACCCCCCCCCCACATTTTCAGGGGCTGCTCAGAAACAAAATGTTCCATTTTCCTGAAAATTTCAGCCAATTCCGTCCACAAACGCCAAAGTTATTAGACATAGAATTTTCAAAAATCCCATAGGGAAAAAATCCTAACTATATATACCTACTGGCGACCGCCAGTAGGTAATATATATTCACTAAAAAAAACATGGGTTATAGACCATATATAGTTAGGAATTAGCATTTACAAAACCTTATTTTACTCAAACAAAACCATTGAAATTCCATATATAGTTAGTTGCACTATCTATATATCGCGCACCCGCAATCCACTGCTGATCATGTCACATATTACATCATTAATGACATGGTCAGTGACATCACGGATGACATCACTGATGACATCTCAAATGACATCACTGATGACATCACTGATGACATCATCCAGTGACTGTGTGTTTCTGTAAAGTTTAAATATGTTTTACATATTGAAAAATGAGTAGATGTAAAAGTGTCTAAATAAAAGATTTAGTAGGTGCGTGACTGACTGTATGAGTGAGTGATTAAATGTGTCTCACTGAGTGCATGGGTTAGTGACTAAACTGTCTTAATTTGTGCATCATTATGTCTGTTGTTCTGTAAGCTGCTGCATGTGTTGATCAGTAGCTATATGAGTAACTATATGGGTTATTGATTGATTGTCCAAGTATTTGTATGGGAGACTGAGTGTGTGTGTGGCTGGCTGGGAGATGTGTGACTCTGTGCAGATCAATGTGTTCTTGTATCAATGATTGTATAAGAGAGTAAGAATGTGTTAGTATATATTTGAAAATGTAAGGTACTCTATGTTTAACTGTATAGATTAGAAAATGGAAGTGTGATTGATTCTTTACAGGACTGACTAGGTGTGTGAGTAACTCCATGGATGAGTGGCAGAGTGTGAGTGTCTGTATAGGTGTATGAGTGCATATGATAGTGTTGTAAAGATGAGTGATTGTATGTATGAATGATTGTATGGGTGAATGAGTGAATGTGTGTGTAGACGTAAGAATCAGTGAGTGTGTATGTAGTAACTAGTATTGGTGTGTCAATGGTTTAAAAAATTATATTCTGTATTTAACAATGGGTGTAACAGAGGTTATATTAAAGTGTGAGGAGATGCATTGTATTGTCACATGAATGATATCATCAGTGATGTGACCATTGATGTCAAATGAGATGTCATCAGTGATGTCATCAGTGATGTCATTTGAGATGTTATCAGTGATGTCATTTGAGATGTCATCAGTGATGTCATCAGTGATGTCATTTGAGATGTCATCAGTGATGTCATCAGTGATGTCATTTGAGATGTCATCAGTGATGTCATCAGTGATGTCACTGACCATGTCATGAATGATGTAATATGTGACATCATCAGCAGTGGATTGCGGGTGCGCAATATATAGTTAGTGCAACTAACTATATATGGAATTTCAATGGTTTTGTGTGAGTAAAATAAGGTTTTGTAAATGCTAATTCCTAACTATATATGGTCTATAACCCATGGTTTTTTCAGTGAATTTTCAAGGTTTTGTAAATGCTAATTCCTAACTATATATGGTCTATAACCTATGTTTTTTTCAGTGAATTTCAATGGTTTTTTATTAGCAAATATCAAAAGCTTTAAAATGTCAAGTACGTGGTAGGTAAACACATTTTCGTGTTTATGCACACTGATGTGCTTTCAACGCTGCCCCCCCCCCCTCTTTTCTTTTAGGAGTATTCTCTCTTTGCAGATAGTGAAGGGTAGGTAACGCAGGCCTTTGCCCCCGTTGTAATCCGTCGTGCCTGCTTCCCTCTCCATTTGATTGATTGTTATCCAAGCATTTACTGTTTTGGAATTGGTTCTCTTTGGTTCATTCTCTATTTACAAACAAGCACAGAGTCGCAATACTCTGTTTAGTCTTTGCAGATAGTGAAAAATCGTTAGAAAAAACAAAAGGAATCAAGCAAAATCAGTAGGCCACTAATGGGATCTCTTTTTGACCTCGCTAAAATAGAAACATTAGGAACAACCCCTCAGAGAGGTGTGGCGCCGCGGCCAGGGCGACTGACGCTGGAATCTGGGGACCCCGGTTCGATCCCCGGCTCCGGCGGCAGGTTAGCCCAGCACCATGTGACTCTGGGCAATTGCTCGCTTAATCTTCCCGACGGCCCCCCAGCGCCTAGAGACCCTTACGGGTGATTGTGCGCTTTACAAATGTGGACTTTACTATGAGAAATATGAAACTAGTGAGAGGAACCGAGCTCGACGCCATGATGGCTGCAAGACAGCTCCGCTCCGCCGCCCACCCCGCCCAAAATAACGACAAACCCTATGCAAATATTAAAAATATATACAACACACCAGCAAAGTAACAGGGTAAAACGTTTTATTAAATAACTATTTACATGGCAGCCTGCTGCAACATCGATCCAAATGCATGCCGCCGTTCCCGGGATTTCTCCCCGACTACTCTGCGGCCTACGAGATGGAGAGGCCGGGGCATTGACTAGGAGGGGCCTCCGGCCGCAACCACAGCGCCAACGATCGCTGCTGACGGAGGGGAGCCTTGCCCGTGAGACCACTGATCTGAAGAACCGCTGCCTGCGGTGCCTCCATGAGCCGCTTGACGGAGGCCCCCGAGGGGCGGTGTGGTGGCGCGGACTCGGAGGGGGCGCTTGGCTCCTGCCCCCTCCCCAAGTCTTGTTGCCCTGGTGTGGCCTGAGATCGCCCCCGACATAGGCGGCCGGCTCCCGGGGTCCGGCGGAACTTTTAGCCTTTTCGTGACTCTTCCATTCTGGACCTTGTCCCACAATCCGTTTGACCTGAAGACACGTCCTGCGGTGCCCTGGTCCGACCATCACATATACCTGCGCCAGGAGACGGCGTGGGGTGCACTGGAAGGGAGAGGCGGCGCGAACGAGCCTCCCCCACCTCCCCAGGTGGAGGTTTCTCAGCTGCACCCCAGCGCTTCACTCGACGTAGGCGGCCGGCTCCCGGGGTCCGGCGGAACTTTTAGCCTTTTGGTGACTCTTCCATTCTGGACCTTGTCCCACAATCCGTTTGACCTGAAGACACGTCCTGCGGTGCCCTGGTCCGACCATCACATATACCTGCGCCAGGAGACGGCGTGGGGTGCACTGGAAGGGAGAGGCGGCGCGAACGAGCCTCCCCCACCTCCCCAGGTGGAGGTTTCTCAGCTGCACCCCAGCGCTTCACTCGGCAGCTGGGCCATTCGTGCGGCACAGTGCCTCGCTCGGCCAGCTGAGTTGCGCCTGCTCTTGCTATTACAGCGTCTCACCCGCCATCCGGCTGAATTGCACCCACTCTTGCGGTACAGCGACAGGCGGCTGCCACGGAGCTCACGAAATGGCGGTCGGCTCCACAGACTTGGGCCTGGCCTGCAAGGATGGCTCTGGGCAACCCTGGAACTCGGACGCTTGACTGCTAGGGCATGGGCCCCATTCCCAAAAGCGTCCCCTCAGCCTTGAAGATTCTACAAGAGTCACCGGGGCCCCCGACTCCCGCAGACTTCCGGTGGGGAGCGACTGCCATGATTGCTCGCGGAATGGCCACGACGTAGCCACGGGGTGCTCTCATGCTGACGCCAGCTTCAGTCTGAAACATCCAGAAACACTGTAGTATCGCGTTGTCGCGTAATGCGTCATATGACACGCCGCGTTAGCGCACCCGATGCGTGAAGCGAGGCGCGAAGCGCAGCTTCCCGGAAGCGATCCGGGGCGCGGCGCGCAGTGCGTAACGTAAGCATAACAGGTCATGTGACTTCTTAATAAAAATTTTCATTGGTTCATTTCACTTTTGGTTTCCTAATGATGTAAGGCTAGGTCATGTGACCTAAAAATGACACTTTTCATTGGTTTAGAACTATTTTTTCGTCCCAAATGATGAAAACCCCTCCTTGTTTCCTCACTCTGACTTTCATCTTTGTGAGAGGAAGACCTACAGTGCCTCGCTCGGCCACCTGAGTTACGCCCGCTCTTGCGGCACAGTGCCTCGCTCGGCCAGCTGAGTTACGCCCACTCTTGCGGCACAGTGCCTCGCTCGGCCAGCTGAGTTACGCCCACTCTTGCGGCACAGTGCCTCGCTCGGCCAGCTAAGTTACGCCCGCTCTTGCGGCACAGTGCTTCGCTCGGCCACCTGAGTTACGCCCACTCTTGCGGCACAGTGCCTCGCTCGGCCAGCTGAGTTACGCCCACTCTTGCGGCACAGTGCCTCGCTCGGCCAGCTGAGTTACGCCCGCTCTTGCGGCACAGTGCCTCGCTCGGCCACCTGAGTTATGCCCGCTCTTGCGGCACAGTGCCTCGCTCGGCCAGCTGAGTTATGCCCACTCTTGCGGCACAGTGCCTCGCTCGGCCAGCTGAGTAACGCCCGCTCTTGCGGCACAGTGCCTCACTCGGCCGGTTGAGTTTCGCCTGCTCTTGCGGCTACAGCGTCTCACCCGCCATCTGGCTGAATTGCACCCACTCTTGCGGTACAGCGACAGGCGGCTGCCACGGAGCTCACGAAATGGCGGTCGCCTCCACAGACTTGGGCCTGGCCTGCAAGGATGGCTCTGGGCAACCCTGGAACTCGGACGCTTGACTGCTAGGGCATGGGCCCCATTCCCGAAAGCGTCCCCTCAGCCTTGAAGATTCTACAAGAGTCACCGGGGCCCCCGACTCCCGCAGGCTTCCGGTGGGGAGCGACTGCCATGATTGCTCGCGGAATAGCCACGACGTAGCCACGGAATGGTGGTGCTCTCATGTTGAAACATCCAGAAACACTGTAGACTACCAATTCAATCAGTTCCGGTGGAGCCCCAACGTGACCCGGTAGGGAAGAACTTGCCCTCCCCTCTTTGACTGATGGTTCTTGTTGCCTGTCCCTTCTGTTGTCATTTAACGGAACTTTTTGGACTACTCAAAGGGGTTCTGGTCCGACCGCTGCTTGGTGGAGACATTTTGACTATATTCTGGACCTGCCCGGCCTCGCCCAAAATGACCAGACATCCCTCACTTCCAATTACAGCATACACTCCTTTATCAATATCTTCTTTGATGTTCCTCTTGAATATGCAATTTTGTAGAACCTCATACAGACAAACATTCTCGAGGTGACTGCTTCTATTTGGATAATATGTATCCCACATGTTGGCAACTCCTTGATGTGTACTGGTTGCTCAGCCTTGATATCACGAGATATGTATGCAGTTTTGGAGCACATGGCGGGCGGGGACAGGTACTGATTGAACAATTGGACATCCATATTGATATTAAGTTCTGATGTATTATTGATTACTGTACTATTAAAAATTCGAATTAACGTTACTCATGGTACTTGCCCGGAAATGTATATCTAGATAATTTCATTGTAACTGGTCCTGTCGTACTTTGATTATAAAATTAACGTCCACCGATTCCGCAACTGTTAGACACCTTAATTCCTGCAACCTAATGGCCCGCCCGTTACGTTTTTCTACAGTGTAAATGTCCCCTCATCATATACGATTCCAGTTTGCTCCGTGGCCGGCCCACGTGGTTGTAGGCCCGTATTTGTATACTGACATTTTTGCAATAAACAGTTTTCGAAGGAAGTATGGAATTAGCGTCATAACAATCGTCTAGGTTGGTTGGGTTTTTGAATAATGGCTGTTATTCCCAAACAATAGAAAACAGATAATGCAGACCCTTTGCCTGAATTTTGGATTGATTGAAATTTGTCTCCGTCACACCTGCCCTTTTTCCAGAATTGTTAGAAAATGGTCGACCGTAGCTTAAGGTATCTGCCGAATGTAAGGTGTGGTATTTTGCCCATAAAATACGACTAATTGAGAAACAAATACACGAAGAGGGAACTCGAATTTAGAGACAAACAAAATGATACATTTTTTTGCATCATAAGAAGGGGAGGATATGTTACACAGAAAAATAATGCGAAAGGGATAGCCAAGATCTGTTGTATCACACGTTCCTGCAGCTAGTCTGATACATGATAAGTAGAAGCTTTTTCGTGTTTGCGCGCGCTGACATGCTCTGAATGCTGTATCCCCCCGTTTCTTTTCTCCTCTGTAGGTTACATCGGAGTTCCGACTGAAGAATGGAGTGGACATGGAACGCACCGTGCTCCATGTAGGGAAAGACATAGACAAGCGCTGTGAGATATTGCATGGAGTGCAGACCATCACTGGGAGCGTGAAAGATTGTATGGTATGAATGTGCGCATGGGCCCTGATTTGTACGGTTTGAATGAGTATGTGTGGCGCACGACTGGGTCAATAAAAGAATGCTTTTTGTATGACTGAGGCGGTGATCGAACGGTTAATGGAATGAGAAAAATAAGCCCGAACATGGTATCCGCATGTGAAGGACGAAAAACAATATAGCACTTTCCTTACTTAGCAAAGACTCTCTCTGGAGCTAGTGAATGGGAGAGTAGCCTACACCATAAACTTGAAGGGTTATTTCAGTACGACGAACCCGACCCCAACCGATATCCCAAATGCACACCCAAAATAATGCGCACCAGTAAGTCAATTTATGTGCTGACTAAATAAGAGAAGTTAGCTCGGCTCCGCCGCCCACCCCGCCCAAAATAACGACAAATCCTATGCAAATATTATAAATATATACAACACACCAGCAAAGTAACACGGTAAAACTTTTTATTAAATAACTATTTACATGGCAGCCTGCTGCAACATCGAACCAAATGCATGACGCTGTTCCTGTCGAGGTAGCATAGGTGGCGGCCTAGGGGTGGAGGACCGTCCCCGCGGTCAGCTGCAGCAGGGCGAGCCTTAGCGTTTCACTCCCCGGTCAGCTGCACCATGACTGCCATTGGCGTTCCACTCAGTTGGATGGCCGGGGACCCGCTCCGGTGGCCGGGGTGAAGAGCGGCTGTTGCCGCGGAATGCTCAAAATGGCGGCCGACTCCCCGGATTTGGGCCTGGTCCACTAGAACGACTCTGGTCTACCCTGGAACTCAAATGGACTGTGGCAGAGCATCCAAAATCCACAAAAAACACCACTGCCAACTCTTCAATAACTTCCATCACCCAGCACCGCATTTCCAAAGGAACAGCATAGCAAGCTTTCGCGGCCTTTAGAGTTTTCGGAAGCAGTTTCCCAAGACCATCACTGCAGCCATTGCAATCCAACAGAGGAACTTTTCCCAAGATCGGCATATTAACAGGGCTGCTGGTGTAATCGGGGCTCTTGCAGCCATTCAACTTCGATCCTACCGAGAGACAAGATGGCGGCCGCTCCGGACTGTTTAGAATGTTGACAGACACCGGAGAGCCAATCAGCTGCGCTTCGCGAAGTTCCGTTACGCGTCAAGTACGCGAACCGGAGCGCTACCCGGAGCGCTGTTACAGGTATATATATTTTTTTGAACGTTAATTTATCAAAATCCACTGGAGCACATATATTGAGACCTAGCAAAGGCACATCGGGCTACCAGTCCCTACAATTTTGCCAAGTTTCGTGCAAATCCATTCAGCCGTTCGGGCTAAAAGTGAGGCCAACCGCCCTACGGAAAAATGAATGGGAAACAAGCGTTTTGGGACCCCCCTTTTTTCTAGGCCCCCCCTTGACGAAACCCCCCAAATTTCCAGGGGCTGCTCAGAAACAAAATGTTCAATTTTCCTGAAAATTTCAGCCAATTACGTCCACAAACGCCAAAGTTATTAGACATAGAATTTTCAAAAATCCCATAGAGAAAAAATCCTAACTATATATACCTACTGGCGACCGCCAGTAGGTAATATATATATATTATCTACTGGAGGTCACCAGTAGATAGTTATAGTTAGGACCTATTATCCATAGGAAATCCGCAACATTCTGTTGACAATAACTTTGGCGCCGATTGATGAATCTGCTTGAAATGTTCCAAACTTTTGGCCAGCTCAGTTCCGCTCCTTCTCTGAAAATTTGGGGGTGATTGGTCAAGCGGGGGCCGAGAAAAATTCCCATAGGATCTTTAGACACGGCTACAGCCCGAACGGCTGAACGGAATTACACCAAATTTGGCAAAGAGGTAGTACTCAGTTCAGAATTGTGCCTTTTGCTTGATTGGTGTAAATTCATTCAGTAGTTCTTGAGAAAATGACAGTTAAAGTAATTTATATATCTATGGGTGCGGTGGATCCGAGTACTATCCGCGTCTTCACGCGCAGCCTACAAGCACCCTGCCGTGCACGAGCTGCATGCTGATTGACTGCCAACAGTCAAAACCAGAAAGTGTTGGCAGCCATCTTGTGCCTCGGTAGAACCGAGACACAAGAAAACCAAAACAAACGCCGCAAAACGCAAAAAGGGGCAGGGTAGACACACCCTGACCCCCTAGGCCTAGTAGAAGAGGTGTGGCGCCGCGGCTAGGGTGACTGACTCCGGAATCTGGGGATCACGGTTCGATCCCCGGCACCGGCGGCAGATTAGCCTAGCACATGTGACACTTGCTTAATCTTCCCAACGACCCCCAGCGCCTAGAGACCCTTAAAGGTGATTGTGCGCTTTACAAATGTGGATTTATTATTATTATTATGATTAGGCCTGCTCGGGGAGTCCCACAAGGACCGACAGGGCCAAAAAGACGCGATGTCCCTAGGCCTTGCCCCCTCCTTTCACCACGCTGCAAACGTGCCCCCTGGTGCGTTTGCAGAGGGGGGACGAACTCCCATTGAATACTGGCGCATACTGGAGGTACCTGGTGGGCAAGTTGGCCCCCAGGGGACCACAGCATTGAAGAGGAATTATTTCCCCAACTTAAAACGCGCCACAGAGCGTGTTTGCACACATGTCATCGCAGGCCCCGCCCCCTTCCTTCACCATTGTGCAAATATTCTTCTAAAATCAGTCGAACAACGAATTTCGATTTACTCACCTGTTATCAGGAGAGAACTCAGTGATGCATCTTTTAGCCCAGCACTGACCTTGAAAAGTAATTCTAAGCGTACTTACCCGTAACATGTATTTCCTTCCATAGGAATCCATTGTTTGGTTTTCACGAGAAAAGTTTTTAAGTGTCGATTTTTAAAATGTACAAAAATTCCTATAAAATCAGCAGAACTACAAATACCGATTTACTCACATGTTATCAGGAGTGACCTCAGTGCTGCTTCTTTGAGCCCAGTAGTGATCCTGAAAAGTAATTTATGCATTTAAAAAACCTTAGAAATTCACAGCAAAAAACCATGGGTTTCAGGGACGTTATAGTTAGTTGGACATTAGCCCCATATAAAACCAGAGAAATTCACCTGTTATAGTTAGTTGTGCTAACTATAACTTGCGCGCCCGCAATGCACCGCTGATGATGTTACATATTACATCACTTATGACATGGTCAGTGACATCACTGATGACATCACTGATGACATCATCCAGAGAATGTGTGTTTCTGTAATGTTTAAATATTTTTTATATATATCTATGCCAAGGTGTATTGACGCATGAGTGGATTTACAAGTGCCTGATTGGATTATTTAGTAGATGCGTGACTAACAGTATAAGTGAGTGACTGAACGTGTCTTACTGAATGCATGGGTTAGTGACTAAACTGTGTTAAAGTATGTATTAGTTTTCAGTTGGTGTCTAAGCGATACCAAAGGGGATGATGGACATGGGTCAGTTGACTGGGGGTGAGTGTTTGATTTGCTCAAACACTCCGTCCATCATCCCCTTTGCTATCGCTTCGTTTGCCCTGAGTTGGCATGGTATGCCCACAAGTGAGTCCCTTGCTCACTCTACCACTGGATTCATGATAGCCTGGCTGATGAGGATTATGAATCCGGAACCGGTCCCAGGATGCTTGTTTCCACTCCAGGGAAGACATGGCTTGGCAGTTCGGGCTGGACTGTTCCCATGAGGCACAGGGTCAGACTGTTTTGCATATGGCCCTGTCTGAACTGGGGTGGTGGAGAGAGCTAAAGAATCATGATGGATTAAACCCAGAGCAGTTGACTGGGGGTGAGTGTTTGATTTGCTCAAACACTCCATCAATCATCCCCTTTGGTATCGCTTTGTTCGCCCTGAGTTGGCAGGGTATGCCCAGACGTGGGTCCCTTGCTCACTCTACCACTGGATTCAAGATAGCCTGGCTGATGAGGAGTATGATTCTGAAACTGGTCCCAGGATGCTTGTTTCCTGTCCATGGAAGACATGGCTTGGCAGTTTGGGCTGGACTGTTCCCATGAGGCACAGGGTCTGACTGATTTGCATATGGCCAGGTCTGAACTGGGGTGGTGGAGTGAGCTAAAGAATGATGATGGATTAAACCCAGATCAGTTGACTGGGGGTGAGTGTTTGATTTGCTCAAACACTCCGTCCATCATCCCCTTTGGTATCTCTTTGTTTGCCCTGAGTTGGCAGGGTATGCCCAGACGAGGGTCCTTTGCTCACTCTACTACTGGATTCAAGATAGCCTGGCTGATGAGGATTATGAATATGAAACCGGTCCCAGGATGCTTGTTTCCGGTCCAGGGAAGACATGGCTTGCCAGTTCTGTCTGGACTGTTCCCATAAGTCACAGGGTCAGACTGATTTGCATATGGCCATGTCTGAACTGGGGTGGTGGAGTGAGCTAAAGAATGATGATGGATTAAACCCAGATCAGTTGACTGGGGGTGAGTGTTTGATTTGTTCAAACACTCTGTCCATCATCCCCTTTTGTTTCGGTGTGTAAGCGGCTGCATTGGTTGGTGAGTAGCTACATGAGTGTCTATATAGGTTATTGATTTGTTGTCTGAGTATCTGTATGGGTGCCTGAGAGTATGTGGGGGTGGGTGGGTGTGTGTGTGACTCTGTGCATAGATGTCTGAGTGGGTGATTCACTAGCTGTATGGATTCAAAAGTGCATCTGTAAAGGGCTGATTGTGTGAGTTAGTGTGCGTATGGGTGTGTTGGTGAATGAATGAATGTCTCAGTGGAATATGTGTAAGTAACTACATATGTTTTAAGGCAGTATATGTAATATGCATGTCCTCTCCTTGGATTCCGAATGATGCACAAAGGGGTCCACCTCCTGATATCCCCAACTCTGGAACTCAACACAGAGTAGTAAGGTAATCAGGCGAGGGAAGGTATTAGGAAGGGAACAGCGGGGAGAGGGATACCTGCAACAAAAAGGCATCTATTAGTACAGCTTACAATTCTGGCTACTCTCATATATATCTCGCTAGGTATAAGCAAATACCTGGGCTTAAGTCGAGCCAATATCTGTATTCCGACAACGGCGTCAACAATCCTACTGGAGATACTTCTCTCCTTGACCTCAGGGTAATTCTACAACAAGAAGGCAGAACATTAGTCATCCATTCAATTCAACTAGCATGCCGCTATTAATTTAAATAAAACCAAAACATACATACCAAAGAATATATATAAGTCCCAGGTAAGTGGTGAAGAGAACAAAAGGAAAAGGAAGATACCAGGGACCAGCTTGCCTTAGCAAACCTCTTAGATTCAATATAGGAAGTTAATTCACTCCAAAGAAAACAGGTATTTCCCAGACCATAAAACTATAAGTCTGAAAGTCTCTCACAGTAAATAATGTCTCCCTTTACTTTCTCCAAAGAACTAACGCTTACCTCAGCGCAGTTCTTAAGCGTCCCAAGCCTAGGACTGACAGCCACATGAAAAAAAGATTTCAACAAGCGCTTTTCCCAGCGCGGTATACTTCTTCTTTTCACCAAATTCCTTATGCTACAAAGAAGGGTTCTCTCAGCCTGTACTTCCCTCAGTGCAGTGAGGAAACTGCTTTGTACTTAAAATCGCGCTTCCACAGCGCTGGAAACGAAACATAAACAGTTCCAAAAGTACCTCGGCAGCAGCGCTTCCTTTAGGGTGGCGGAGGTAAAGAGTTCCCTTTGCCGACGCTTCCCTCAGCGCGGTAAAGAAAATGAAGAGAAAACGAGTCGCACTCAGCCACGCTTGACTCGTACTTTCAAAATGACATCAATGTATATGGCTTCGCCGGCACTTCCCTCAGCGCGGCAAAGATCGGAATCGACAGGCAGTTCCAACCCAGCGAGCTTCAGCTGAAAACACGATCACTTCCAACCTCGAAGCCAGTGCTTAGGAACAACACAGGAACAGAACAGCAAAAGAATGGAAGGATCTTTGAACTTATGCTGAAACACAGGGAACACAGGATATCAGGACGAGCAGCCTCCAGCTGCTTCAACAGAATTACGCGCTCTCCATCTTTGAGCTGAGTGGGCAATATAACCTTGGCTCCTCCCATGCCAAACAGGGATTCTGGGAGATGTTGTGTCAGTCTTCTGAGAAATCTGGTAGGTGCTTAGAGTCAGCGCCTGACAGTATATGTCAGTGTTGGAGTATATAAATGAGTATACATGAGAGTAAGTTATTTGAAGAGTGGGTATATAAATGACTGTCTGATTGTATCAGTGATTGTATAAGACACTAAGTATGTGTTAGTATCTGCAAAAATAAGTGATGTGATGTGTGTATAAATAAGTCAGTTGGTGTATATAACTGTATACATGAGTAAATGAGTATGTAATTCATTCTTTGCATGACTGACTAGGTGAGTGAGTAACTCTATGGACAAGTAGTAGAGTGTGACTGTATCTATAGGTGTATGAGTACATATTATAGTACTGTATTGATGAGTAACTGTATGTATAAGGCATTGCATGTGTGTATAGACCTAGGAAATAGTCGGTGGTATGTACTATCTGGCATTGTTGTAGATATGGTTTCAAAAATAGTAGTCTGTATTTTAGAGTGGGTGTATCAAAGTTTATATTAGAGCATCAGTATGTGCATCAGATTATCACGTGGATGGTGTCATTAGTGATGTCATCAGTGATGTCATTTGAGATGTCATCAATGATTTCACTGACCATGTCATGAGACATCATCAGTAGTGCATTGTGGGCGCACGAGTTATAGTTAGCTCAACTAACTATAACAGGCGAATTTCTCTGGTTTTATGAGTCAAATGTCCAACTAACTATAACGTCCCTGAAACCTATGTTTTTTTCAGTTAATTTCTAAGGTTTTTTAAATACTAATTCCTAACTATAACGTCTGTAAAACATATGGTTTTTTCAGTGAATTTCAAAGGTTTAAAAGTATAACGGCCCTGAAACCTATGTTTTTTTTGGTGAATTATTAAGGTTATTTAAATATCGAACTACACTTGTGTATTTGTCATTAGTACTTTTTTTTCTAACTTTTCAACTACATAAAATAAACTGCAAAAGTGATATGTAATGTAATACATTTCACAAATTACAGTGAGTTTTTAAATAATACAAAACATTTTAACATTCAGATAACAATTTTTCTCCCTTTTTTTGCTGTCATCAGCTAGTACTTAACTTCACTATTCACAGTGATGTCAGTGTAGTTGCATCATAATCAATCAATCAATCAAGAATTTGTAGGGAACACTACTTACCCATAAGGGTCTCAAGGCGCTGGGGGAAAAAAGGGGGGGCGCTACTGGTCGAACAGCCAGGTCTTGGGTAGCCTCCTGAAGGTCAGCAGGTCTGGGGTCTGTCGTAGGCTCAGTGGGAGGGTGTTCCAGGTCTTGGCGGCGAGGTGGGAGAAGGATCTGCCGCCGGTGGTTGTTCTTCTGATGCGAGGGATGGTGGCGAGGGCGAGGTCCACGGAACTGAGCTGGCAGTTGGGGATGTAGAAGAAGAGTCATCTGTTGAGGTAGGCTGGGCCGGTCTTGTGGAGTGCCTTGTGTGCGTGGATTGAGGAGCTTGAAGGAAAACCTCTTGTTGACGGGGAGCCAGTGCAGGTTTCTCAGGTGGGGGATGATGTGGCTGTGGCATGGTATGTCAAGGATCAGGCGTGAAGAGGCGTTTTGAATGCGTTGCAGTCGTTTGATGAGCTTGGCTGGGGCTCCCACGTACAGGGCGTTTCCATAGTCGAGCCTGCTACTGACAAGGGTCTGGGTGACTGTTCTTCTTGTGTCTGTCAGGATCCACCTGTAGATCTTGCAGAGCAGGCGGAGGGTGTTGAAGCAGGAGGAGGAGACTGCGTTGACTTGCTTAGTCATGGAGAGTGTTGAGTCGAGGATGACTCCCAGGTTGCGTGTGTGGTCGGGGGTGTCAGGGCTGCTCCCAGTGCGTAGGCCACCAGGAGTCGTCCAAGGCTGCAGGGTTGGAGCCGAGGAGAAGGACCTCCATCTTGTCTGTGTTCAGCTTCAGTCGGCTGCTCTTCATCCAGTCGGCGACGGCCTTCATTCCTTCGTGGAGGTTGGATTTGGCAGTGAGAGGGTCGTTAGTGAGGGAGAGGATCAGTTGAGTGTCGTCGGCATAGGAGATTATGTTGAGGTCGTGCTGTTGGGCGACTTGTGTGAGCGGGGCCATGTAGATGTTGAACAGTGTTGGGCTGAGGGATGATCCCTTGGGTACGTCGCAGATGATCTTGGAGGCTTCGGATCAGAATGGGAGAGGCAGACGCTCTGGGTTCTGCCAGAGAGGAAGGAGGTGGTCCATTCCAGGGCCTTGTCTCGGATCCCTGTGTCGTGAAGGCGTGTGCGTAGTGTGCAGTGGCAGACGGTATCAAAGGCGGCGGAGAGGTCCAGGAGGATGAGGGCTGTGGTCTCACCTTTGTCCAGCAGGGTCCTGATGTCATCGGTGGTGACGATGAGGGCAGTCTCGGTGCTGTGGTTGCTGCGGAACCCTGACTGGGATGGGTCCAGGATGCTGTTTTCTTTGAGGTATCGGGTTAGCTGTCTGTTGACGATCTTCTCGATGACCTTGGCTGGGAACGGAAGCAGGGAGACGGTCTGGAAGTTCTTGAGGTCTCTCGGGCCGCCTTGGGTTTTTTGAGTAGGGCGTTGATCTTGGCGTGTTTCCAGTTCTCTGGGAAGGTCACGGTCTCGAAGGAGAGATTGATGACGTTGCACAGGTGGGGTGCGAAGGAGCTGCTGGCTTTGTTGAAGATTTGGTGCGGGAGTGGGTCTGACGGGGAGCCGGAGTGGATTGTCCTCATGGTCTTGATGGTGTCATCTATATTCACGTTGGCCCAGGCTGGCAGTGGGTCGTGGTCGATGGTGTGCGGGGTGTTTGGAGTGTCGATGTCTGTTGGGGCTGTCTGGGCGTTGAAGCTTTCGTAGATGTCAGCAATCTTGCGGTGGAGGAAGGTGGGGAGGGAGTCACATAGGGCTTGCGACGGCGGGATGTCATTGGTAATGGAGCTGGGGTTGGAGAGTTCCTTTACGATGTTGAAGAGCGCCTTGCTGTTGTGTGCATTGTTGTCGAGGCGGTCCTTGAAGGAGGTCTTCTTGGCAGACCTGATGAGGAGATGGTGTTTGCTGATGTTGTCTTCGTGGGCTGCGAGGCTGTCCAGTGTCTTTTCATTGTGCCGTTTCTTCTCTAGTTTCCGGCAGGTTTGCTTGGAGGCTAGGAGTTCTAGGGTGAACCAGCTAGCTCTCTTGTGGGTGGGTTTCTTTAGCGGGGTGAGGGTGTTGGAGCAGTTGTTGATCCAGCGTCTGAGGTTGCAGGCGGCGTCGTCGATGTTGGAGGTGTCGGTGGGGGAGCTGAGAGTGAGGTTTGTGTGTAGTTGGTCTTCCGTGTTTTGCTCCAGCAGCAGCGGGGATCTGTTGGGTGCGGTGATGTGTGGTGGGTTTCTGGAAGGTGAAGTGGATGCAGCGGTGGTTGGTCCAGAGGAGTTCGGTGGTGTGGCTGAAGGAGACGTGGGAGCTTGCGGAAAAGACGGGGTCGAGCGTGTGGCCGGCGGAATGGATAGGCGTTGTGACGAGCTGCCTCAGTCCGAGGTTGGCGAGGTTGTCGATCAGGGTGGTGGAGTTGCTGTCGATGTTGTTCTCAAGGTGAAAGTTCAGGTCTCCGAGGAAGATGTAGTCAGTGGAGGTCTGGGCGTGCATGCTGATGAAGTCGGCGATGGAGTTTCTGAATTTGGGTCGGGGTCCGGGGGGTCTGTAGATGAGGGTACCTCTGAGGGTGGTGTTGGGGTCTGTGTGGATCTGGAAGTGCATGTGTTTGGCAGTGCTGAGAGTGTCGTCGATATTGGTGAGACCCTGGTGCTGTTCTTGTGGACGATGGCGATTCCTCCTCCGACTGCGTTGGTGCGGGCTCTGCAGGTGATCTTGTAGGCGTCTGGGATGGCTATGGCGATGTTGGGTGCAGAGGAGTCGTTCATCCAGGTCACTGTCAGGAAGGCAGCGTCCGGGAATGATGTGTCGAGCAGGTCCCAGAGCTCAACGGCGTGCTTGCGTGCGGAACGGATGTTCAGTAGGATGCATTGGAGGTGTTTGAGCTTTTTCTTGGCGGGTGGTTCGGGGGTTCTGAAGTTTGTGTAGCTGCAGTTCCGGCAGGTGAAGGAACCATGTGTGCATTTCGGTGTGGCCTTGATGCAGGTGTGGGTCCGTCCGGGGTCATAAACAGCAGGGGAAAAAAAACCAATCAAATATATTGTTAAAAAACCCACATCCCTAATTCTCGCAAATATAATAAAAAATACTACTTCAGATGTTCAAATCTTACATTTACTTCGTAGTTTCTGTGCACATTCTCCGAATACGCCAGATAATGTATAAAACATTTCACTTTGAAAGCATCCAGTATGAACTCCTTAAATATCTTTACATCTTCCCATGAAGCCGAATGGTGTATTTAAAATCTTTGTTTCAGAAATATCAAGTATGAGTTGGGTAATTCATAAGGCAATCTCTGTTTCATTTCAAGTGTGTATCATTACAGTGACTCCAACCATTATTACACTTTAAATAAACTGTATATTGTCCACTTGAAGTAGTACTTTCAGCATGGAAAACAATAGCAAGTGTTGCAAAAGTTTTTCCAGAAAAAGATACTTGATTAGCAACATTTTTAAATTTTGTTTCAACTTTTCTTCTATTTCATCTACAGCGTTGCAGCATTATAATCAAATATTTTCCATATCTTTGTAAGCATAATGTAGATAGGATTCTTGATTTACAACGAGAACACAAAATTTGGAAAATGGTACAGATTTGCAGTGAGGTATTATTAAATATAAAAATCGTTCTCTGCAAATAAAGTCCTTGATGTTAATAAACACTGTTCACATTTATGTTCCCATTTGTAACTGAGTCCAAATAAACTCTCAATCTGAATTCCTTCATCTTCTAGTACTCCAAGCATAACTATCAGAAATTCTTCTGCATCTTGCTGTAGATTAGCACTGAACGTTAAAGATCCAGTACATGTATCCAACAGTTGGTGAATACCAGAAGCAGAATGGATCTTACTTCTATCAGTTCTCAATTCTTGAAATAAAGGATAAAGTGCCGAACATAATGTTTTTATCCTGACTTTCCATAATTTCACCACAAACATCTTCAAGATAAAATATAACATTTAGAATAACATTATCATAGCAGTTGACACCACAAGCATTTTCTAATTGGTATCCAACAACCTCATCACTTGTTTGTATTTTCTGCTTCTTTACATCTTTTCTTTTCTCTTGATTTTTTTTCTGCTTTCCAACCATAGTTAATTCTTCAATATGTTTGCATTTTGAACACACAACCCGTTTCTCATAAATAAGATATTCACCTAAATGGGGAGCATAAAGCCTTCTCAAACGAATATATTCTCTTACACAATTAACATCAGCACTAACCTTGTTCTCATCAAAATCAATTAAATACAAACCAGACAACGTTCTAACTCGAGATAATGCAACATATACCATTCCCTCTTTAAAC
The DNA here is from genome assembly GCF_964261635.1 of Lissotriton helveticus. Lineage (NCBI taxonomy): Eukaryota > Metazoa > Chordata > Amphibia > Caudata > Salamandridae > Lissotriton > Lissotriton helveticus. The sequence goes on from NC_136060.1 coordinate 523,313,332, forward strand.
ACAGTTCTTCCTACATTTACCAAAGCACTATCTACAAAAAAACCTTGTGATTTGTGAATAGTTATTGCATATGTTAAACAGAAGGGAAACAGTTTTCTACGAACATACAAGTCTTTTACAAGCAAATAACGTGCAATCTGTCTTACCTTTGCAATCTGATAAAGGGGTCGATTCCGAATCGGGAAAAAAAATGTCCGTACGATTTTTATCAGGAGCCCTCTCCGTACGAATCATACCCGTCCGTCCGAGTCGCGAAGTACAATCCGTATTGCGTGAATCCGTCCGAATCATCGCGATACGTGCGTATTGCAAGGCTGAAACCGTGAACCGTACGACTCGTACACATACCGTATGACACGTACACATGCCGTACGACCCGACGAGTACGATCTGGACCGGGGTATGAGGACGCGATTCGTACGGTCCACGTCAGGTAAGGGCGAGTCATACGGAAAAGCACACAAACACATACACACCGTACGGTCCGTACCCCCCATAATCGCAGGGATACGCTCCATACCCCTGTGCTCATGGGGTATATGAGACATACCCCCATTGTACGATCGGTGTATGAGCTGTACCCACATTGTACGATCGGTGTACGAGCCGTACCCCATTGTACGATCGATGTACGAGCCGTACCCCATGTACGATGGGTGTACGAGCCGTACCCCCATACGTACGCCCATCGTACAATGGCGGTACGGCTCGTATACCCATCGTACATGGGGTACGGCTCATACACCCATCGTACATGGGGTACGGCTCGTACACCCCATGATCGCAGGGGTACGGTGTGTACCCATGCGATCATTGGGGGTACGCACCATACCCGGGGGGGGCCGTTCCGTACCTCTTTCGGCGCGAACTCTTCTTTTACGTCTGTTTTCAGCTCCCGTAGAAAAAGGGTCGTACGGTGCGTACCCGACACGTAACGTACTTGCTGGGTCGTAAAAACCAGCCGCGAACCATACAGATGTCGCGTACAGCGGGTTCCAAGGGAGAATCGTACGGAGATTAGAGTCGTACGGTGTCTTGTACGACTCGTACGGAGTACGGCTCCTGGTACGAATCGTACTTCGTCGTACGTACGGGGGACGTTGCAGGGTACGATTCGTATGGGAAAAACGCTCCGAACGGCTATTCGGAGTGGTTTTTCTCGAATTGAAATCGACCCCTATATGTTACTAACAAAAATTCAATTCCATTTCCATTTTGATATTTCACAAAATCAACAACTTTCTCCATTGCTCAATTCACTAAAACTTCTTCTACATTCAGATTACGCTTCAAAATTACCCGACAGTTTAAACATACATCTAATTTTTTTTATAAGCCAGCAGTTTTTGATACAGCCTTTTTCAAAGAATCCAATTTAGTCTGTAGTTTTTCTGAAAGAACAATTGTTATTGTTATTTCTTGATGCTCAATTTTTTAAATAGCTTCAATATGAACTATTTCTTGATTTTCCAATTTCATAAGCTATTAAAGGTATAACACTCTTCCACTGTTGGCGTTCAGCAAACTATGTACTTTTTTTCTTTCATTTTCTTGTACATTACTACTGCTGGTGTGTTTTCATTTGTAAACAAGTTCTTTAGTAGACAACTTTGAAAAGCTTGTTTACCACATTTGCTTAGAACACCAATTCTTACATCCTTTAGAATATTTGCCTAATCTTCATCTTTTGCTTGTTGCATATTCTGAGTGAGTTATTTATATTCAAAATGTAACCACAGATTCACATTTCCAATACTTCCCAAAGATTTCTTAGTGTCTTCATGTAGAGTTTTAAACACTGGTTCTCCTTTTACAGGGGTTAGTTGTAGCAGATCTTCAAATACAATTACATGTTTTCCCCCAAAGAGAACGTTGTAATCTGTTTGTAATACCTGTTGCATTCTTAAGTGTACAAAAGCAAGCATTAAGTTTGAGACCATGCTCACCTCATCAATAATTAAAAGTTTTGTTTTCTTCAGCACTCTTGACACTTCATAAGAAGCTTTTCCAGACAACAACTGATATTCTAATTTATTATCATGCTCAACTGGCAACATCAATAATCTAGGCAAAGTAACTCCTTTAACATTGTGTGCAGCTAATCCAGTGTGAGCTGTTACCACTCAACATAAATGTGAACCAGTAGTTTTTTTTAAGATAACTGGTCAAAAACTTTTATTTAAAAACTTTTACCTGTCCCAGCTTGACCACTGATGTACATCAGAATAGGTTTCTGACCGAACCGCCAAGCCATGTCCTCCCTGGACTAGAAACAAGCATAATGGGTCCGGTTTCAGGGTATGTCACCCTTCATCAGCCAGGCTAGCTTGAATCCAGTGGCACAGTGAGCATGGGACCCACGTCTGGGCATCCCACCTAGGGCGAAAAGTGTTACGCAAACAAATGATGGACGGAATGCTCAATAATATAATAATATTCCACATTTGTAAAGCGCACAATCACCCGTTAGGGTCTCTAGGCGCTGGGGGCCGTCGGGAAGATTAAGCAAGCTATTGCCCAGAGTCACATGGTGCTGGACTAATCTGCCGCCGGAGCAAGGGATCGAACCGTGATCCCCAGCTTCCGGAGTCAGTCGCCCTGGCCGCGGCGCCACACCTCTTCAATGAATCATACATTCACCCCTAGTCAAGAGATCTGGGTTAAATCCACTGTTCTTTTGCTCACCATGCCGCCCCAGTTTCGACCCAGCCATATGCAAATCAGTCTTGACCCTGTGCCTCATAGGAACATTCCAGACCAAACCGCTAAGCCAGGTCCTCCCTGGACCAGAAACAAGCATTCTGGGACCGGTTTCAGAATATGTCAACCTTCATCAGCCATTCTTTTTTTTCATGCAACAAATCATGTTCTAGCTGTTCTCTCACTTTCACATATATTTCTTTCTGTTCAAAATTTAGTTTTTCTTCTAAGTTTTCCAATGTAATATTCTCCTCGTGTGCATGTTGTATTGCAATTACGACTTCATACATAGCAATGGCTGCTTCATTTTCAAGCATTGGTTGTCCAAGAGGATCTTGACTACATGGACCACTACTTTGACTATCTTGAGAACTTTCATGAGCTCTTTCAGCTATAATAATCTTTTTCTGTTCAACTTCATCATTCAACATTTTTAAATATGTAGGGGAAATTGTACATTCAATGATATCTTTACAAGAATTAAAAGAATCTTCGTAACAGTCAAACTTTCCAAGTAATTCACTTTTGCAACGCCATGGTTTAAACAGTTGCAGAAGTGCTAAAAAGTAAAATTCTCGCTTATCTGGAGTTTTGCAACTAAATTTCTTGTGGTTTATGAGATTACCCTGTGCATTGTTTACTAAACAACCATGACATCCAAGTACTGCAAACTTTCTTTCTTTTAAATTCTCTTTAACATTTCTTTTGAAGCTGTAATGTTGAAGTACTTCATACAGACATAGCTGTTCCAGATGTCGACTTCTTTTTGGATAGTATGTGTCCAACATATTAGTTTTAAGAATGTCTGTACTGTCTGGCTCATTTGCTGCTAATTGTTCGGTTTCTTCAAATGATTTCAACACTCTATTTCGTTTGCAGGCAAGACCTAAACTTACCCAAATGATTCCTCGTGACTGTGAATATAAACTTGAAGAACACAAGCAGTCTGAACATTCATACGATCCACTTTCTTGGTGGGAAATCATTTTTAAAGTAAAGCTGTACAATTCTTTACTAGGGCTATTCTCTTGTGCGATTGCTTCCCAAATTTGTTTAAACTTTGTTTTTTCAGACTTTTTTATGTACGATGTAACATAACGTGCAACAGCAATTGAGTTATCTGCAACATACTGGATGTCCATGTTCGCATTCCACTTTTTTAAAATGACTGGATTGTAGTCATTTATATACTTTGACACTTCTGTTCTTTTTAAGTTGTAGGTATTCTTTGGAGATTTCAGAGTTATTGTGTGCCTAACAGAAGAAAAAAAAGAATTTACTCTTCCTTTAGAAATGACTGGATGGGCAAAATCAAACCGACATTTGGTGTAAAATTTTCCTTTAGACTTGTATTTTCTTCTGCAATACTTTCCACAATGATGACTATGGAAACGTAAAACTTGCTGTCTCAAGCTTATATCTCCTCCTTCTCTTGGAATCTCACATGTCACCTACTGTTTGATGAAAGACAATAGTATTTCATCAGAATCATTTCCAAATTTTGGTGCATCCTTGATCCATAGCAGATTATGTATATGAGGTGCACCTCTTGCTTGATACTCCTTTCTCCAAAAGAAATCGGTAACTTCTCCAAGAGGTAGATTCTTTTTATTGCAGATAAAAGACATCATAGCTTGAAACCAATGATTAAAATATTTGCACACATTTACAGGATACAATGAACACAGTTCAACAGGAATCTTTATTTCAACATTTTTTATATTGGAACTCGCTTCTCTTAGAAACTCAAGCAAATCTTCCCATGCATACTCTGCACAGCTAAGTGTGACAAACCATGTTGGTGTACCTAAGTTCCGTAACATACACTTGAGTTTCCATGACGACGATACCAATACTCATTTCTTCCACATTGACATGCCATCAAATTGATTAACTGTGCTTTTAAATTTTCATCTGTTTCTTGAACTTTCTCCACAAATTCTTTCGTAGAAAGAAATGATTGATGAACTCCATTTTTAAGTATGTGGTTCACTGCATACGAGAGAGAAGATAGATCACTTTCAAACAAACAAACAAAAATGATGACAACCAGGTATACTGCCAGGGAGGAGGTTGAGTTGCAGAAGGACAGTGTTAGGAAACACGTTCTACTTAAAACCTGTCAACAAACGGAACCATATCTATCATGGCCTATGACTGGCTATGAACGTTATCTATTAACAAGGTTCCGTTTTGACCTGTTTCATCTCCTACTGGCGGTACCAAGTGGGGCCCATCGGGGTGAGGTGTTGCCAGCTTGTGGCTGCGACGGAAAGTCTCCGCAAGACCTGGCACACTTTTTATTTCTTTGTCCTTATTATATAACACCCCGGAGGCTATACTTAAAGCCATGCCTTAAAAAACTGAATTTTGCACAGATAAAACCAGCACTTTATTACCTTCAATTATTGAAATGCGATTGCACTTTATTTGTTTGTAATTTCCTGAAACTAGCAATCACCTTCAGAAAAAGTATGGACGGATAATTATGCTGCTAATGCCCTCGGCATTTTTAATCTTTTATTGTATAGAAATTATTTATATATTTTTAAACTGTTTACGCTGCCCGTTGCTTCTGTCTTTTACATTGTCTAAAGAAACTTGTGTTTTATAAATGAATTATCCGGACTGTTTTTAACTGTTTGTCGATGAACTATGCTTTTATGATTGTAATCAGAAATCGAATTAAATTCAAAACCTTGTGTATTGTCTATAAATCACTACATCACCAAGCACCTCAATTTCTGAGAAATCATCTGGTTCCATACATTCCTTCTCGCCCACTCCGTTCAGCTAAACATAATGATCTGATTGTTCCACGGACCAAGTTAGTCAACTGGGGAGACAGACGTTTCCTGGTTGTGGCTCCATGACTATGGAACACACTCCCTCAATCCATCAGATCCAGTCCTAACCTTCTTGTTTTCAGAAAGAAACTGAAAACATGGCTGTTTAACCTTTAGGACCCACTACTTATCTCAGGAGAGTTGTTGACATTACAGCGCCGAGACGCCTGCGGGCAATTGTTCGCGCTTAAGAAATGTTAAAAATAAATAAATAAATAAATAATGTTTGCAATCGAATAAAGATATTTGAAACTGAATTGAAAGCAGTATCCACTATACTTTCAATACGTTGCTTCTCTTTGCATTGAAACACTTTCCTTTTATATTTGGAGCATGTTTTCATTAAATTCTGAACCACTTTAGATCGGAAAAGTCTCTGACGAATTTCTTGAAATTGCTTTTGTCTCCGAGTAGCAGATACTATTTCTTTATCATCTTTCCTTTTCTGGTATTTAAAATTGAACTCTGCTTCACCTTACTTGAAAAATTCTTCTTTTTTCTTTGTGTGATCTTTTTTTCATTAAATATTCGTTATATGTTTTTTCACTAATTGTCTTCTACATTTAGTAGAACAAACTGTTTCTGTACTACTCATTTTTTTTCAAATTGAACTTTTTTTCTTCTGCTAAAATATATATTTTTGTTCTCTTTTCTTTTTTTTCACTTCTTCTAGGCATTTCCAAATTTGAATCCAAACGAAATCATTTTCTGAAAAACATAAAATATATTCAATTATTTTTCACATTTGTTCACTATGTTCAAATTAACCCTGGGTGGTGAACTACGCTCCGCTCGCGGAGTTTGCAAAGTTTCGGTAACTTTGCGGTTCGCGTAGAGCGTGAAGTTGCCCTATACTACTCAATCTACAGTGTAGAATAGTTGTTTTTATTCCTCGCGTGGTCAATATGCGTTCTCACTGGTGCAGTAACGACTTACTGTGATTCTGCGTTCGCCGACTCGATTTTCTATCTGTTCGCGTGCGCCACGAGGTTTGGAATCCGGCCTTATGATCCAGCAAAACTGTGCGAACGCGAGCATGTCGATCGGATGTGCTATCTTCCTTCCGGCTGCAGTGTTGGTGAGACCGCGTTCCCGAACACACAGAAACTACAATCTGGCAAAGAGTATCTCTCAAGCACGATAAAACCTAAAAAATTATCATTTTGCTCAGAAAAACTCCTCAGATTGTGATTTGGCTGTATTCTTTTGTGCAAGGAGTCCTTTTTTTCTACTCTTTTTTTCAAGATGAACAAAGTGCCCCTGAGTCTCCAACTTCATGTTCCTGTCCAGCAGGCTCCTCCCAGTGCTTTGTCCATGTGCTGTTCACTTTCATTTGGATTTGGAGCTGGAAGGATCACATTTTGTGTCTGTCTGCTGCATCATATCATTGGATTGGTTTTATTTGTGGACTTTTGGATTTGAGAGTTTATTTTTCAAGTTGGAGAATTGGTGTACATGTTTGTTAGATTCGGGCTTTTTTTACCTACAGTTATCTGGGCTTTTCATGGTTTTAAAAATTATTGTTGTGGCTGGCCTATACTTTCAGTGGGGGCCTAGTTGTTTTTCTTTGAAATTTCAGCCAGTAGGCCCAGAGGTACCCATGGGTCCAACCATGTTTCTGTGGTGTCTGTTGAATGTAAAGTTTAATATCATGGATGGCATTGGATTGAATTGCAGAATGTGGTTTTTGTAGTGGAATTTCAGTTTTTGGTTGTGTTATAATTAAATAGTGTTTTTCAGCCAGTAGGTAACCCTAGGAGTTCAGCTCGCGTAGTTTTGGCAACTCTGCACAGCGCGACAACGCGGACTTACAGTTTTTGTCTTCTTTGTGCGCTCAATCTGCATGTTCGCGCACATGATATCGACCTTTTGTACAGATCGCAATGCCGAACACACCGAATTTGACTGGCACCTCACGTAGATCGTCAGCCAGATCGGCACTTAAAGCCCTTCACTGGTCAAATTTAAAGCCCTATGCATTGCTCACAAGTCCCTACAGGGGAATGGCCCCCCTATCTTAGAGCATTTTGTTCGCCCATACAAGGCCACTAGATCGCTCCGCTCCAATCATGCCAATTTGGCAATTGTCCAGAGAGTTAGGCGGACGCGAACTGGGGGTCGCCGCTTCTCAGTGAACTCAGCGACCTTGTGGAATGCTCTTCCACTCAGGATTCGGATGGAGCCAAACCATCCGAAGTTCCGAAAGCTCCTCAAAACCTTCCTGTTTCCCCTAGACCCCTAGCCGTTGGCACTGTCTTTGGTATCCCTTGTTCTATAGCCCTGAGACGCTCACGGGCAGCCATGCGCTTTATAAATTTAATTTAATTTCATTTATAAATTTAATTTCATTTTATTTGCAATCTGGCATACAATATCTCTCGAGCTGCATAAAACCTTCTCGAAAATGATGATTTCGTTCATTTTGCTAAAAAAACTCCTCAGGTTGTTATTTGGCTGTAGTTTTTGGAGCATGGAGACTTTTTTTAAAACATTTTTTAAAAGAGGAAGGAAGTTCCCCAGAGACTCCAGCTTCCTGTTCCTGTCCTTTGTATGTACTCTCTTGTTATTGTGGGTGGGCTGGCTATATGGGTGGTGGCCATTTTGTGAAGCCAGGCATTGTGCTTTTGCCGTAGGCCTGCATTGTCTGTCTTCTCTTTCTTTTCATGTTGTTGTGGGTGGCCAGGCCATGTGTTGGCGGCCATTTTGTGGGACCATCCACTGTGCTTTTGCCATAGGCCTCCAAACTTGTTGCCTAATCTGCCAGTGGTCCCAGTCTCCCAGATGTACTCATCTGGGGTGCTTGAAGCAACTATTTCTATGCAATCTGTTGAATTTAAACATCATTTAGGGCATGAATGAAATTGGATTGAATTCCAAAATGTGTTTTTTTGGGGTGTAGTTAACTTTTTGGGTGTGTGTTTAATAAATGCCTTTGTTGTATGGACACTAACCAACGCCAGGCCCTGGTGCTCCTCGACCTCTCAGCCGCTTTTGACACGGTGGATCACACCATCTTACTTTCCCGTGTCAGGGCGGCGGGGGTCGGGGGGACGGCCCTGGTCTGGCTCTCCTCCTTCCTGAGGGACTGCACCCAGGCTGTTCGCCTGGGTGATTTTACAGCGGACGTCCGGAAAGTTCAGTGCGGGGTTCCACAGGGCTCCTCCCTGTCTCCCCTTTTATTTAATCTTTACATTGCTCCCCTTATCTTTTCCCTACAGCAAATGGAGGTCGCCGTGTTTAATTACGCGGACGATCTCCAGCTTGTTTTTGACCTGTCTTCATCTCCCTCCTCTGTTCTTAACTTTCAATCTATCATGCTTCATATCCGGGACTGGATGAGCCACAACCACCTAAAACTCAACCCTGATAAGACCGAGCTGGTGTTGACAGGTGGTTCATCCAGCCCCTGGACCCCTTTGTTTTGGCCCCCTTCTCTTGGCCCCTCTCCGACTCCTGCTACTTCAGTTAAAACCCTGGGCATACAAATTAATTCCCAACTGTCCCTTCACTCCCAGGTTAGCTCTGTGGTTTCTGCTTCTTTTCTTGCACTGCGTACTATACGCAGGGTGTCCCGTTTTTTTTCCTTTTCTGCCCTCAAACTCATCATCCTGGCCATGGTGGTGTCCCGCCTGGACTATGGTAACGCCCTATATGCGGGTATTCCTGCATATAGTTTACAGCGTCTCCAACTTATACAGAACCAGGCGGCCCGCCTGGTCTTTAATCTCCCGAAATTTCACCACTCCACCCCCCTTCTGAAATCTCTACACTGGCTGCCTGTACGAGCCCGGGTCCAATTTAAGATCGCTTCCATCACCTTCCTTGCTCGTCTAGGTTCAGCCCCAGCTTTTATCTCTTCTGAGATTACCCATTATGTTCCGTGTAGAGAGCTCCGTTCGTCCTCCCAGGCCCTCCTTAGGATTCCACGTTTCCGAAGAAAGAAGTGGGGAGGCTCTAAATTTGCCACTCTGGCCCCGTCATTGTGGAATTCTCTTCCTCTGGAAATTCGATCCCTCACTTTGTATCCTCAATTCCGGAAACAACTCAAGGCCCACCTATTCAAGAAGTCCTTTGAATAATCCCTCACGGCCCCCTCCCTCCTTCTTCCCCCCGGTAGTTCGTTAGTTGTAGCGCCAAGAAACCGCTGGTATACGCGCGCTCTTACAAATAATTTTAAATTCAAATTCAAATTCAAATTCAAATTTAAATTGTATATGTAAGTGTTGTTGTGTAACTTTCCAACCTTTTTAGCCATGCGGATTTTCTTTTTTGCATTAAAGCTGTGTTGTGTAACAGGCATCCTTTGTCTGGCCATATAGTGATATAGGCCTGCTTGAGTTCATTGTTTTCCGGGCCTTGCCCTTGTACCTGTGATGAGAGACCATGTGGCTGGGGCCATTTTCTGGTGGTAGTTAGTAGTGTGCTGTTTTCGCCACATAGGCCTGCGTGTCTTTCCATTGTTCCTCTTGGCTTACTGCTTCCCTCCCCATAGTCAGCTGCAGGTCCCTGATGCTGCATCCATCCCACATGATGCACAAATTAAGGCCAAACAGGTCCCACTACATTTGTATTTTTCTTCTTTGCTATTCTTACTCTTCCTGAGTGTACACAGTACACTGGTAGTAATTAAAATTAAATCACAACAAATTCCACGTTTGATTGATGTTCTTCTGGCTTTTTTGCTTTTAGTAGCACAAAAGACTGAGGAGGAAGTGTCTGTTATCATCACCTGTTGTACTGCCAGACAGACATCCTGCCGTTGTACGTGAAGTGACGTGTGGTGTGAACTGACCAGACATCTCTGCAACTTTTGCAACTGAGTGCTGCTGACATCTGAAGAGGTAGGGCCCAAAGAAAGCAGGTACCAGTTCCTCTAAGACCAAGAAAGTTGCTGAGAAGAAGGAACAGAAGAAGGAAGTGACACTCAAGTCTGGTGTTCCCACCAGCACCTTTTTTGGGAAACCATAAATAATGCCTGTAGCAGAGGTGTCTGGGGGGCAAGATGGGAGCAGCACCTCTGCATCAGTGGGCGGCCCAACCCACCAACACAGGCCCAAGCAGATAAGTGTGGAAGAGGTAGCCAGCCTAATGGTGGAAAGCAGTGATGCTGAGCCTGACCTAAACTTATCGCTATCTCAAAGTAGTACACAATCAACAACACAGGAGGGAACACAGCAGATAAGTGGTCAACAACAACATCCACAACCACCGCCCGCAATAGTAGTTGTTGTTCCTCACGAAGTAGCGGCAGTTCAGGAAATTGAGCCTCATGCAGAGGAAAAAGAAGAGGAAGCCCCTCATTCAGGAGATCCATTTTCTTCCAAATCCCCAGCAAGGAAAAGGAGGGTTTGTCCATCAAGTTCTTTGCCAAGAATCCCTTCTGATGATCTAGATGTCACATGGGAGCCACAAAAACCTGAGCATGAGAGGGAGCCACATCCCAAGACCAGGCTAGGTAAAAGGAAGGTTCCAGAAAGCCTTAGACTTGTGGAGGTCGATGAAGAACAGCTAGATAATGATGATGAGCCAGTCATCACGAACATCACTCCTGGCCCTGAGGAGATGGAGACCAACATTATTACCCTATCCAGAATGGCTGCAAGGGATGTAGCACGCATACCTCCAACACAGGTAACACCAACACAACCTCCAGCTTCTATATTTACACTAGCAAAGGGCCAGCAGCATCCTACATCCAGCACAAGCACCACCTCAGCAGAAGTAGGTAGTGGTACTGCACAGCCACAGAGTCAAATTCAACACACACCCTCCAGTTCATCCGGCATTGGAAGTGGCACCTCCAGCAGGAAACAAAAGTTAAGCTCCCCAGTGTTGGACTTCTTTACGGTTAGCGAAAAAGAGGAGAACATTGCTAAATGCTCCATTTGTCATACATCTGTTAGTCGTGGTAAGCTTGGTACAAACTATGGTGCCGGAGGCCAAATGACCCAAATGATAAAAAAACACCACGCAATCAGCTGGGAGGACCACCGTTGTTGCATAAAAACTGGAACCATTGCTGTTGGTGGGGATAAACAAGTAGAAAGTCGGCTCACGGTGGTACAGGTAGAAGAAGAAGAGGGTGACATTCTCTCTGGTAGTGGGACACCAAGTAACCTGGCCCCTGTCCCCAACACTGCAGTGGTACCGCCCACATCCTCAGCAACATCTCAGTGGCAGAAGAGTAAGAGTCAGTCTGAGACACCAAGGAGTACTGCAATGAAAAAAAGTGCGGCGTTGAGCCTAACAGAAGGAATACCACGCAGCCTACCATTCTTAGCATGTTTACTGGGCCGGAGGGGCAGTACAAACGCAACCACCCAATAGCACGTTTGTACAATGCGAAGCTGGCTAAAATGTTAGCACTGGACCTTCTCCCTTTTTCTTTTGTTTAAGGGGTGGGTTTTCTGGAATTTGTGACAACCATCTGCCCACAATGGAAGGTTCCCAGCGCTACTATTTTGCCAGAGTTGCTGTTCCAGCACTACATCACGACGTGCTTGAATTGCTCGGAAAAGCCTTAAAAGAGAGTGCTGTTTAGAGTATCAACCTGACAACAGACATGTGGACCAGTTGGCAAGCCACTGATTACATGTGCATCACTGCACACTGGATCTCTTTTTCGGGTTTTAGAGAAAAGATATCTGCAGGTGTTGACACTGCTGAGCTTTTTAATGACACTCGCAAACATGCAACTGTAGCCATGTTTTCTATGGAGAAATCTCATACTGCTGCAAACATTTTGGATGATTTCAACACCAAGGTATTTGAGTGTCTGCGACCAAGAGGGCTTAACATTGATTTTGTTGTCACGGACAATGACAGTAATGTTGTTAAGGCCATGAAAGATGGTGGCTATTTCAGAGTCCCGTGTTTGGCACACTGCATCAACATTGTTGTTCAAGACTTTCTGAAAAACTAAAGCAAAGTTAGCAACTTACTGACCACCTGCAGAAGAATATGCACACATTTCAACCATTCTTTTAAAGCCCGTAAGCAGCTGAGGGTCATTCAACGTGAGCATAAAATGCCAGTCAAAGCACTCATCCAGGAGGTGCCAACACGTTGGAACTAAACTTATTACTTGATTGTCTGTTTAAACAGTACATACCACTTAATGCTTATGTCATGAAAAGAAGATTAGGGGATCCTAATGTGAAATCCATGACCATTGAGATGGGCCAATGGGACCTCGTTAATGCCTGACAGAGATGCTACTTCCCTTTGAGGTTTTCACACGTGCAGTCAGCAGGGAGGACTGTACTATGGGCCAAGCTATCCCATTGTTGTACATGCTAGAGCAACAGCTGAAGGAGGTGTCTGAAATGTATGACGGTCTGGTTGACAAAGTAGATGCATATTATTTGGCGGACGCCTTAGCCATATCTTATCTGAAAATACAAGGATTCAAAATAACATTGTGTCACATCGACATTACATTATTGCCACCATTTTGGATCCACTGGAGTTCTGGACTTTTTGGTTCTGTCCAGAGGTGTCAGGGATAACACCCGAAGACCCCGGAGTTCTACCTGTCTCGGTGCACAAACAAACAGAAACACGGGCTTCTCGATGGTGGCGTCAAAGACCAAAGGTTTATTACTGCAGGGACACAGAAGTCACAGAAACTGCACACGGGCAGTGTCTAGGAGCCTGTTCAATTTGTACAAAGAGGGTTACTCCTTAAATACTAAATATTCTGCTCGGGGCAAATTCTTTACATGTTACCACAGTTCTAAACATTCGTGTCTTAAACAATAAATATTTGGCGTCGTACAGGAATCGTCAACAGTATCTGATGTCAAAACATTACGAATGAGGGGTTCCCACTATTCCATCATAATCCCATGTCAATTTCTCATTCAAGACCCGGACCGCCTCATCGTAAATTTCGTTACCTCCCCCTAATAAAGGCCCAGAAGGAAAGGAGCAGAGCCAGGTGCAGAAGATAGAAAGACAGGATAAGAGATGTTTGTGGGTCGTAAATGGGCACGGTTACCAGCTTCGGCCGCCTAATCATGATCAGGCTAACGGACACAAGAACCAGTATAGCAGGACTGGCCTCAGGCTGGGGAGGCAGTTCTTGCCGAGTCATGCTGCCACAGCATTGCTGGCCTAAGGTGCACGTGTCACTAGCAAGGTGAATCGCCGGTTAAAGCCTACGTGTCCTTAAATGAAAAGAGGTCATTGCGTGTCCATTGACTATGTGAGGGCAAGGAATACAAAATGGCTTCCGTGTTCTAAGATGGATGCCACGGGTAGATCAGAAATGTGTTGCATAACAGGAGTGCTCTTGCTCGTAGCATAGCGAAAACACCAGGATATACTAAATGGATCATTTGCGGTTCACTGATACCAAAATCATGTGTTTACGACAATGATGAAAACACGGGTTAAAATCGTCACGGAACCTCAGACCCTCCTTTTGCCCTTACATAGGCAATTACTCAGTCTATGTCAGAGTCTAACTCTATGCTCATTAGGTCAGCAACATGTTGTTGCATCATCATCCTGTCTCGTGCCTTTTCTCCTAATGCAGGTGGTTTTCTGAAACAGGTTGCAGCACAGAGACTACACAAAGCGGGACCACATTGGATAATAAGGCAGCACGAGAACAGAAATACTAGGATGACACCAATGACCATCAGAACCTTCCATCCCCACGCTGATACCAGAGTCCAAAACCACTCCATGAAGGACCAGTTTCCCTTGTCTACGTGTATAGAGTCGGAAATCTTGTGTAGCTTAGAGATCGCTTCATAGACAGTCGGTGCATTATTGGGAATAAAAACACAGCAGCTCGATTGGATCATTCTGCATACCCCACCTCGATCTGCAAGTATTACGTCTAGAACCATTCGGTTCTGCAACGTCATGAGACGATCCGCCTGAAGCTCAGCTGTTAAGTTACTAAGGGCACCAGCCGTTTCTGTGATAGTAGATTCAACTACCCGTGTTAGTTGACGTAGATTTCTACTATTGGCCATAGGCCCCCAAAACGGAAGGAAACCTTTGAAGAAGTCTCCAGCTTCCTGACCAGCGGTATCTTCCTTGCTGAAGACACCTCTTGCTACTCTGGTCTTGTGATAATCTGAAGAAGCAGTGTATGTCGGAGGTAACAATCTAGCAATATAACATGAACCTGAAAAGTCAGCAGGCAGCCATGTATATGCTCTGTCCTGACAGATGAAGTAGGTACCCCTAGCAGTCAGAAAGGCAGGGGAGGAGTTAGACGGAAATACGTAAGTCTCAACGCACTCACTCCTCCCTAGCTGAGCTCTCAGATTTCTCCCATTTCCTTGCAAACAGACCTGACCTCGGTGAGGCACGACCCAAACTGAAGTGGAGCTTTTACGCTTGCTTTCTCCCAAACTAAGGCGATACTCTGTAGAGTTCCAACTCAAATACACCCGTAATTCATCTCTAGGGTAAGATGGAGTATTATTGACGTCTTTAATCATGTCAATAATTCCCTGGACTAAAGCTTTGTTGGCTGAGTTGTATTTAGTGGACCGTGGTGGACGCGGAGGATAGGTCTCAAGGGCATATGAAAAAATGGTCTGAAAGGCCTGAAATGATCCATTGTAGCTAAAAGGCAAGACTAGATAGGGAATGCCTTTATCCATAGTGTGAGGTATCAAGCCACACACCCAGCAGTCTGTAGTATTAACTACCAGTTGGTGTTGATGCAAGAGCTGTACAAATGTATTGTTAATAAATTCTGAGCGTCGTGCTTGTTCGTGTTCAGGAAATGAGTGAAAAGAATGCATAGAAGAAACCATAGAAGTAGTAGGATCAAGGGGAGGTACTGTGGTTACTGGCATAAAAATCAAATGCACACCAAAGATGATTCCACCCACCAACGTTATCAAAACAATTAAAAATGTAACTGCACATTGCATTAGAAAGCATTTGCTGTGAAGTATTCTGTACAGTATATTTCTGCGAACATAAATTACATTCTTTCTTTGCAGCTCAGGAAGCTCCATCTTCTACGACCGTTCGCGACCACTGATGATGTGTACGTAGATGAAAATGCCTCTATCAGCCCTGGGAGTTCCCAGAACTAACAGAAAGATCGACCTTGTGTCTGACCCCCGCAGATTCAACTAGGCACACAGCCACGACCCTACGGCTACCCAGACGGCAAGGCAATTTTAAAACAAAAAGAAAAAAAAAATACAAAGTATTAGCAAACTTCCTGGCTGGAGGCAATGTATAGAAAATTCAGATCTGAAAATAGGCAGTTTCCTGCTTTATTTGTCCATATTGCGAGGTCGCAGATTGTATCTCAGTTTTGCAGGAGCTGTCTGGTCTGGAAACAATGTATTTTCAGCCGACGTTGCAATGTTCACGTTTTCAGATGGCAAATGTTCTTTTGGTGCAGATGGCAAATGTTCGTTGGGTGCGGATGACAAATGTTCAGGGTTCAAAAGAGCAGTTTCAGGAGGAGAGTCAGAATTTGGTGAATCCGTGATTAGTTCTGCATCGCTGAAAGGTATGAACCTGGGGACTTGTTCCGTTTCAGAGGCACCGATTCCTTTCTTTACCCAGTTGTCGTAAGGAAGTGGCAGAGGCACACGTTTGACATGTGTCGTATGGATCCAGTTCTTCCTTCCGGCCACACGAATAGCAGTTCTCGTTGCTAGTAAGACTTGGAAAGGGCCACTGAATCTGGGTTGAAGATTTTTCGTTCTTGCAAAATTTCTAATGACCACCTGGTCACCCGGTTTCAGCTGATGGCCTGGACTCTCCGGTGGCTTTGGCAATGCATCGAAAACCTGTTGGTGAATAAGACTCAATTTAGCAGTCAAGTCGAAAAGGTAATCAATTAACATTGGGTATTCCAGCTGCTTGAATTCTTTTGGTCTAGGTACCCCCCAAACATTTGCAGGACGACCAAAAACTATTTCATATGGACTAAGCCCTACTCTAGAATGTACAGTTGCTCTTGTTGATAGCAAAGCCAAAGGCAATGCGTCTGGCCAGGACAAACCCGTGGATGCTTGTATCTTAGCAAGTTTCAGTTTAAGGGTGCCATTGTAACCCTCGACTAAACCCGCGGACTGGGGATGATTCGCACTATGAAACTTCTGTCTAATCCCTAGGCCGGCACACACACTCTGCATAACTTTCCCTACGAACTCACTTCCGTTATCTGACCATACAATCCGTGGCATTCCGTATCTGGGGAAGTATTCTTTAAGAAGAATTTTGGCAGTGGATAAGGCAGTATTGTCCTTTAGCGGGTATGCTTCGATCCATCTGGAGAAAGCACAAACTACCACTAGGACGTACTTTAGGTTATTACAACGATCCATGTGAATGAAGTCTAGCTGGATCACTTCAAAGGGGCAGGAAGGAGGAGCGAAATGACCTGCAGGTGTGGGGATTCCCTTGCCAGGATTATGCATCAAGCATACCATACAATTTCTCACCACTCTCTCTGCACACTTACTAATCCCATCATTCTTCCAGACCGGAGCCAACATCTTACAAATCCCTTTTGAACTGATGTGCGCTGTTCCATGTGCCATCGTTACTACTGCAAGCACATACGCATCAGGCAACATCCAACGCTGTTGTTCCGACAAGTCAATCCAACACCCACTCGAGTCCATTTTACCCGTGCTCTCTTTCCATGCAAGTTTTTCCTCCTCAGTCGCCTCTTTCTGAATTTCTTTCACGCTTTCCACTGTGTCTTCACACATTCCAGACTCAGAAATCCATCTTGCAGACGTTGAAACATACATTCTACTCATCATATTTCTAGCTGCCTGTTTTGCAGTCTCATCAGCAAAAGCATTCCCACGACCAACATCATCCGTGATTGCTTTATGAGCACTGCATTTCACAATCGCAACTTCAGTCGGCAAGGTTAGAGATTCCAACAAGTCATTAACTAGCTGACCATGTTGAATCTTAGTCCCATGGGACGTAATGAAACCTCTCTCTTTCCACAAACGGCCAAAACTATGGGCCACACCGAACGCGTACTGACTATCTGTGAACACATTCACTCTCTTTCCCTTAGCTAACACGCACGCTCTTGTTAGCGCGATCAATTCTGCAGCCTGGGCAGAATTCTGACTCACTCTTGCGGTCTCCACAATCGTACTCAAAGTCGTTACTGCATAGGCAGCAGTCACGTCACCATTCTCCAATTTAAAGCAAGACCCATCAACATACAGCGTGCCATCTGGATCTGATAACGGAGTGTCTTTTAGATCAATTCGTCCTTTTGTTTCTTCCTCAGTTTTAAAACAACAGTCGTGTGGTTCGGAATCACTCGACTCTTGGCTAGTCGGCAACAATGTTGCTGGATTCAATACATTGCATCTTTTGATCTGAATATGACTCGCTAACAATGTCAATTCGTAACCTGATAATCTAGCACTGGTAAGGTGCTGCGTCTTGGTTCGGTTCATGAGTGTATCTACAGCATGAGGAACCATAACTACTAGCATGTTGTTCATTACTAAACCAGCAGATTGTCGAATGGAGGCTGCAGCTGCGGCTGTAGCTCTCAAGCAACTAGGCAACGCTCTAGCTACTGGATCTAATGTTGATGAAAAATACGCACAAGGGCGTTGTTTATCACCAAATTTCTGTGTCAAAACACTCAACGCGCAACCTTCTCTCTCATGGACATAGAGCGTGAATGGTTTACTGTAATCGGGTGTACCCAATACAGGAGCTGAACACAGTGCATTTCGTAACTCAGAAAAACTCTCCTGGCATTCGGCAGACCATGGCACTGGACTCGGAACATTTTTCCCAGTCAAAGCTACCAACGGTTTCTCCAAAAGAGAAAAATTTGGGATCCATTGCCTACAATATGAGGTAATACCTAAAAAGGCACGTACTTCTCTCTGCGTGCTAGGAACATTCATCTGTGTAATTGCTTTTATTCTCTCTGGGGTCAACTTCCTTCCCTCCTTTGACAAGAGATGACCTAGGTAGGTCACTTCTTGGCAGCAGTATTGCATTTTTGAAGGTGACACCTTGTGATTCAAATCTGACAAGTGATGCAATAAAGAAATTGTAGCTGTTTTGCAAGTTTCCTTGTCATCGGCAGCCACTAGAAGATCATCGACATATTGTATTAAAGCAGAACCAGGAGGAAGTACGAAGGAATCTAACTGGCTTTTTAATGTTTGACTGTAAATGGATGGGCTTTCACAATAGCCTTGTGGAGCGCGTTTAAACCTGAAGCTTCGTCCTCCTAGAGAGAAACCGAAGATATCTCTGCTTTCTTCAGCTATCGGAATGCTGAAAAAGGCATTTTTCAAGTCGACAACCGAAAACCATGCTGCTGTAGCAGGAATCAACGTTAACAATGCAGTAATGTCTGGAACCACAGGAAACTGTGGAATCACAATTTTATTAACCTTTCTAAGATCAATTACAAACCTATATACTGGAGGTTTTGTTGGGTCAGTTCTTTTCAAAATAGGCAGTACAGGACTATTACAGACATTACCTCTAGTTTCTTCGATAACGTCCTTCTTGATCAGATCTTGTACTATCAGTAGGAGCGCACGCTCACCTTCACTAGAGATTCTGTATTGTGGAATTCGTGGAAGTTTGACATTTGCTTTCAAAGTTACTACATAGGGTGGAATTTCCAATAGACCTACATCATTAGGACCAGTCGCCCAAAGAGTATCAGGGAGTGAACACAGCTCTGGTGGGAGCGCATCCATCGACAAGTACATCGGAGAGATTATTCTTTTACCCAACGTAAGCTGTACTCCTGCTGGAGAACAGTACAATGTCGCGTACAGGCGTTTTAACAAGTCTAAACCAAGCAGATTTTCGTTACAACCTGTCGTCAAAATCAGGGGTGCTTTCAATTGACAGGGTCCAACAGAAATAGAACAGAATTATTTTGCGTTCGAACTGGACACTCACTTTTGTAATGACCTTCCATTTTGCAATAAGCACATTGATTCCATTGGTATTGTGGCCTTTGAAAATTATAATCCGTTCTTTGATATGACCCTTGCTGCATGTTAGTCTGATTCGTGCGAGGCGGATATGCTCGCTGTAAAAGTACTTTAGTTTTTAAATCTTTCGTCTTTTTATCTGTTTTTTCTTTCTCCTCTTTATCCCTATTTTCATAGTACTGGGCAGTCGCAAGTATTTGCGCAGTCGTAGAGACAGCCCACGCACTTTCAGAATTCTTTAATTTACCACTAAGTTCTGGCAACAGATTGTGCACAAATTTATCAACACATAATCTCTGGCCTCCTTCTGTGCTCATATCCTGACCACTATGATCCACGAAAGTTTCCTCGAATCTTGTGAAAAAGTCAGAGACGCTTTCGTCTTTCTTCTGTTTGCACGCGGACAATTTGTCCCAGTTAACGCGCAATGCTGGCATCAAGGTTTTCATTAAATCGATTATTCTACCAGGTAAATTAGCAATTAAGGGTTCAGGTTTAGAACCACCTATTTGTTGACCATCCGCTGCAATTATAGCTGCCCAATCACCACCTAGGGCAACTGGATGATTCTCTTTACGAATTTTAGCCCAAATTGGTTGCGGTACTACATTACCAAATAGCAGATCTATGTCAGCAAGATTCAATACACAAGCGTCAACTGTTTGAGCCAACTCTTTGTAGTACCCTGCAGGATTTTTACGTGGATCTGGCAAGGCCTGTTTCACTGCTAATACTTCAGCTCGCTTCCATGGAATATGTATCCATACTCTCTGGAACTGTGCCGGAGCGGCCGCAATACCAAGCGGTGCATTAGCTTGCACAGCTTCACGCCAAATTGGTGGAACCTCTCTCATTGGATATTGACGATTTTGTTTCATACTACGTTTCTCTAACTCTCTTGGTGAACGAAGGGATGGGTCATTCCTATAACTTAAAATTAGTTCCATCGCTTCTTTTATATTTTGACCAACTATCATACCTGCAGCAAACTCTTTCTGAACATTAATTAATTCTCCTAGATTTGATTCAGGGTCATCCTCTTCCAATTCCTCACGTAGAAGGAAACACATTTCATCGAACACATATCGTTGTGTCGGTTCATTCCATTGCATAAATGTATCTAATACATCTTGTACATTATATCTTCCAACTTTTGAAACCCATCTAAGAGCAGTGGAATCTAATATTCCTCTTTCTTCAGTACTGGGAAGCTGACTACGTCTCTGCACAGAGTCAGAGGTAGGAGTCTTAATCAGAGTTTTATAGAAGGGAGATAGAATATTAGAGACAGAATCAGTGATTCTCCGACGAACAGAAAGTGGAGTCATAATATTAGCAGAAGCAGTAAATAGAGTAGCAGTTGGAACAGATAGATCAGGAACAGTAGGAGTAGCAGGCAAAATAGCTTGTGAACTAGCAGGTGTGAGCGACACAGGCATAGGCAAAGAAGCCGGCAACCCTAGAAGAGGGGTTGTCAAAGGAACATTAACATTGACCACAGGAGGTACAGGAACTTGATTCAGGGGAGCGGGAACAGGGACACCAGGTTGTCCAGCAACCGGTAATTGAACATTCGGTATAGGTGGAGCCGTAGCACCCTGTGCATACGGTGGGGGTGATCGTAACAAGTAAGACAACAGGGGATCCTTTTCAGGGTCCTCTACTATCTTAGCCGTACTCGATGGCAAAGCAGGATAGCACTTGTCTATCGCTAAATTACGTTCTCTATTGGCCACCTCCATTGCCTTCTCAGACTCGTTGAGTTGCAGCTGCTTAGCAGACTGTTCTAAAGTCAACTCTTGCCCTTTCTGTTCTTTCTTCAACTTTTTAATTTCTCTCTGTTTAGATTCTTTTCGCCAATAACGGAAATAATCAAACATTGCCGGCCGGGCTTTCTTCTTAAACAACCTTCTTTCTAGATTATCGAGAACTTCAGGTTCAAAACTACCATGTAGTGGCCAACTAAGGACACCATCTTTCTCTGTATAGTGGATCCATACCTCGTTATAAGAGATAGGGCCCACACCAAACTTGCAATATAGATCATAAAGGGGAGTTCCAATCGGAGGAACCAAACACGAGTCCTCCAACTGGGAATCACTGTTGCAACTAAAACAAGACAACATACAATTTTTCCGACTTACCATTTTATAATCCGGAACACAAAACAAACAAGACACAAACAGAAAAGATGCGCACTCGAACCAAGAACTTAGGCCTACCAGAACTGACAAATGTATCGATACCTGAACTGAACAGAATGATTATCGTAACCAGAATAACCAGTGATAATCTTACAGAACTGAACTGAACTGAGAACTAAAAGGATTATCCAAACAGGAGCAACCCTCACAAAATACTTAACTGAGGCACTGAAGACGTCACCAAGGAGAAACCCGTCACGTCTCGCCGTACTAAGGACTGCACCTCGGGTCCAAGACAGGGCGACGGTCAAGGCAACGGACCACTGCAGCCGTCTGAACGGGAACCCTCGTGGAAGAGAACGTCGGGCCACTTTTGCGATATGCCGGGATCGATGAAGTGGGGCGCCTCCCTCTGAAATCTTCACACGAAGCTCCTCGAACTCTTCAGGCTTTTGGACCGGTACCGAATGACGTCGCCCCACGTTGGGCGCCAATTGGAGTTCTGGACTTTTTGGTTCTGTCCAGAGGTGTCAGGGATAACACCCGAAGACCCCGGAGTTCTACCTGTCTCGGTGCACAAACAAACAGAAACACGGGCTTCTCGATGGTGGCATCAAAGACCAAAGGTTTATTACTGCAGGGACACAGAAGTCACAGAAACTGCACACGGGCAGTGTCTAGGAGCCTGTTCAATTTGTACAAAGAGGGTTACTCCTTAAATACTAAATATTCTGCTCGGGGCAAATTCTTTACATGTTACCACAGTTCTAAACATTCGTGTCTTAAACAATAAATATTTGGCGTCGTACAGGAATCGTCAACAGTATCTGATGTCAAAACATTACGAATGAGGGGTTCCCACTATTCCATCATAATCCCATGTCAATTTCTCATTCAAGACCCGGACCGCCTCATCGTAAATTTCGTTACCTCCCCCTAATAAAGGCCCAGAAGGAAAGGAGCAGAGCCAGGTGCAGAAGATAGAAAGACAGGATAAGAGATGTTTGTGGGTCGTAAATGGGCACGGTTACCAGCTTCGGCCGCCTAATCATGATCAGGCTAACGGACACAAGAACCAGTATAGCAGGACTGGCCTCAGGCTGGGGAGGCAGTTCTTGCCGAGTCATGCTGCCACAGCATTGCTGGCCTAAGGTGCACGTGTCACTAGCAAGGTGAATCGCCGGTTAAAGCCTACGTGTCCTTAAATGAAAAGAGGTCATTGCGTGTCCATTGACTATGTGAGGGCAAGGAATACAAAATGGCTTCCGTGTTCTAAGATGGATGCCACGGGTAGATCAGAAATGTGTTGCATAACAGGAGTGCTCTTGCTCGTAGCATAGCGAAAACACCAGGATATACTAAATGGATCATTTGCGGTTCACTGATACCAAAATCATGTGTTTACGACAATGATGAAAACACGGGTTAAAATCGTCACGGAACCTCAGAACAGTACAAGTTATTTCTGAACAGTAATGCAGTAATTCCTTTTTCAGAAGTGGATGTTGCCAAGGACAAAACTTTGATAGCTAAGGAAGCCACTGATTTAGAAAATGAACGGCTCTTAATTAGAGGCCTGCCACCCCAGGACAGAACAAGTACTACAGGGCATCCAGAGTCAAGTTCTACTTCAGAGCCTGAGAGCAGTGCGTTTGCGTCCCAGCAGTCACCAACACTACCAATAGCATCAAAAACAGCACCAACAGGCTCATCAACCACATAAAAACAAACGGTAACTGATTGGTTTCTATGGAAAGGGTTTGGTAAGTCCATTGCTGATGCAAAGTCAAAAGAGGCCAAGCAAATCGAAGCACCCCTGAACATTGAGCGGATGGTCCAGGCCTATCTGGATGACACAACAGAGGTCTTCATGGAGCAAAGCCCATTGGTGTATTGGTATGGGAAAAGAAGCCAATGGCCAGTGCTCAGCAGGCTGGCGATAAAGTATCTGGCTTGTCGCAAGTTTCTCTTCTGAGCGTGTTTTCAGTGCTGCTGGTGCCATTGTAACTGTAAAAAGGACCAGTCTCTCGCTCAAAAGCGTGGAGAGGTTAACCATGATCAAAATGAATCAGCACTTGATACCACCGGTGTACAAAATATGTGAATCACAGCAGGAAGAGGAGAGTGACTTCGAAGACATAAGTAGAGGTTTACATGACCTACTTCTGTCTGAACCACCAGAGTTTGAGGATGAGCTCCTCTTCCCTGACAACTAAGCTTTCAAATTGTTACTTTCTTCCTTCCTTTATTTGTGTGTGTACCTGTCTTTCTGGTTCAAATCAAATCACAACAAATCCATCACCACCGTCTCCTATTTTTATTTCCCTATTGGAGTTGCACGTCTGTGCATTTAACTGTCCACTCCACTCCTCAGAGTCCTGCTCCATCTTCCTGACTCACCCTAAATACATTTCAATCAAGCCAGACATTGAATGGAGATGGAGAATAGTACACTAAATGTTGCCTCTAACAGTCCCTCCATAAGAAGTGGAACCTGACTATAGCGATCTTCTGTTTTGTTTCCCGGCCGAAACTCATCACTGTCCTAAGGCTACCGCCTCTGTCTGCTGGCATCCACAACTCTTCACTGTCAAAACTTGAGCAGGCATCCAAAAGTAAACTCATCACTGTCAGAAGCTTAGGCATCTGATCTGACAGCCAAAGAAAAGAGCAAGACAGTAATGATTGATGAATGATGCCATGCATTGCATTGGATGCTTGCTGACTCTGAGCGAATGTGCATGAAGTCAACAAAGTAAAAGTGACACACGTGACAGTCAATGTTTCCTTATTGTTTAATAACCACATTGTACTCCTACTACTGCAGGTGCAGGCCGATATCTGTTGCAATTTTAATATGGAATATGGATGGACTTAATCGGAGTCACTACAGACTGAGTTGGTGTTGGACAACATGTACACGTACCACACCATGATGATGACCATACTATCTTTGCACGCAGTCAATCAGTTGGATCGGAGATGATTAATGGAATAACTGCGTTTCATGAACTGGCATAAAGGTAACACAACAATTCAACAAGAACAACAGCTGACCTAGGCTACATGTCCATGTTGTAGTGGAGTTGAGTGTATTGGTATGACTAACAGTGGCGCTTTGATTTAGTCACTTGTTTGGAAAATGCTAGATTGCTGTATATGCCTTTTGTCGGGGTCTGTCAAAATGTAAGGTAAATGGAGGTTGGGTCACGGCCCGGTGCCGTGGGCCTGTTCTGTGCTGGCTCCTGTCCTGTTGTTGTTGTATCTTAATGCTGTAAATAGAGTAGACACGATGTATCCAAGCCGCCTCAGTCTGAAAGTTTTCTCTCTTTCAAGTGTCTTGTCTTGTTGCACTCCAGCGTAAATGATGCTTTTTTTTATTCATTCGTTTTTCAATACCCCTTTAGTTTTTCCATCTACACTTACAGGCAGGCCTTTACCCTGTGCTATTATACTGGGAACAACAACTCACACTTACCTTACCAATCCGCACCAGGCAGGAAGTGGCACCCAAGAATGATGTGCAGAGTGTCCATGGAAGGGAGGACAAGATGAATGACGAGATGCAACTCCACAATTGGACCTGGATAATACAGTAACTTTAGTATCATGTATCATTCTTCTTTTAAATAATTTGATTCCTTTTTTTCTCTTCAATCATTACGACTGTGTGTTGTTGTGTTGTTGTTTGTTTGCTAATTGAGCCCTACAACTATTGTTTAATTTTCTTTGCCTGCTTTAAAAGTAAGCCCGGTACAGCATGTAATTTGGGTCTCTCTGAGGGCATACAGGCAAGGCAAATTTCATATAATGCTGCTGCCCTGTACTGTCTGATTGTGTAGTAGTAGTTAGTAAGTACTACTCAGTCAGTCAGTCAAAACACTTTATTCGATAATTAAAATCATATAAAAGTACACAAAAACACACAATACAAAACACTGCGTTACATAAAAAGAATCTAATTTTTTTAAACGATGCAGATTGTAAATGGGAGAGAAAATTTCAAGAAGTGATAAAAACTGCGAGAATACAGGCAACAATTAATCAGTAGGATATGTAAAATCAGGCAACATTAATCAGTAACGAAACTCTCCTACGTTTATGGCGTACAGCAGCGACTAAAAAACTAGCAATATAGAAAATATCCCTAGAGGAGTTAAGCATTTGCAAATACAAAAGGGCTGGTTTAACTTGTAAAAAACCCTTGTCCCTCAACAATGGAATTAAAAATGTGTTTCGGATATCAGAGTAAAAATTATAAAACATAATAAAATGCATAGTGTCTTGTGATGAAAAGGTATCGCCCTGGCAGGGGCCTAGATTCACAGGATTGCCCCACCCTGGGGAGGTTCCCAAAGTATGATGGATTAAATTAAAACGAAATCTGGTTAAAAGCCAACGATGGAAGGGCTTAGTCACCAATCGCAAAATAGGGCTCCATAGAGGGTGAGGTTGATAGTAAAAAATGATCCCTAACTAATTGTTTATTTAACTCCTGTTATTCCCTTTCCATCAATAGAAAAATCAAAAGATGGGATTTTATTCATTTTACATCTTCCCGCTTAATACATTCTGGGGAGTTCAAGAGATCAATGCGCCCAATTTTTCCGAACATAGATTTGACATAAGCCAGCCATGGGGAAACACAGTCCCATAAGATCAAATGGTTCAGGGTAATTTCCGGGTTAAGCCAGGTCTTTAACTGGCAAATCAACTGGGCAACTTTCAATAAATCAGTAAGATAGCCAAACCCCACTTCTGTATGAATAACAAAGGTGGGTGTGGATTGGGGCACGGACAGGAGGGTTCTTAAAAATCTATTTTCTGCCACCTGGATTCCATCCTGTTGAGTATAACCCCAAATGGAGGAACCATAGGTAGCAATGGCCAATCATTTAGATCTATATATACTCAGCAAAGCCTCAAATGGCCTCACACCCAGTCTTCGAGCAAACCCCATTAGAGCAGTTATTGACCTAACCACGGCGTTTCTTTTCATTTTCTGTCGGGGAGCCCAGGAGCCTCTTTTGTCGAAAAGTACCCCAAGATATGTGAAAGAGGGGACTCTGGTTACCTCTACCCTGTTACAGTAAAAGGTTTTAGGGCTCCTACTATGTTTACCTGCTATCATAACATGGGAGTTCTGAGTATTCACCACTAGGTCCAAGGACAACATAAAATGGCCAAAGTGTTCAAAAGTCTGTTAAGGAATATACCAGTATGAGCCAACAATACTGCATCATCCGCGTATGGGAGAATAGGAATAGCGGTTTCTCCTACATGCGGGATATCTAGGCAGGCCTCAGCTAGAGATTTCTCTAATGCATTAATATAAAGTGTAAAAAGAAGGGGAGCCAGAACACATCCTTGTTTGACTCCCCTCTCAGATTTAAAATGTCTAGAACATCTACCATCCTGCGTGACCCTGACTGTTCCGGAAAGACCCTGGTGAAGGCCTGCTAGAAAGTAAACTAAACATGGATCAATGCCCATATCCAATAATATGGTCCACAGCTTTGACCTGTTAACCAGGTCAAAAGCTCAGGAGAGGTCCATAAAACCCATGTAGAGAGAGCCTTCCTTCGCCACTGTGTATTTACTTATTAGAAGATGCAAATTCAGGCACTGATCCAGGGTGCTTCTTCCCTGTCTAAAACCATAATAGGGGTTTGATAGGACCTCACTACCATTTACCCAGTCCATGAGCCTAACCAGGATGACTCTGCCCAAGATTTTCACGGCTGAATCAATCAAGGAAATGGGTCTGTAGCAGCGAGGATTCCCTCTTTGACCTTTTTAGGTCTTGTGGCGTTAACCGCGTGGTCTCGCCAGAGACCTATTGTCAGCGACTCAGCTTCCCAGGAAACAGGAGCTGGCCACGTGCATCTTGCAAAAGGTGATTGGAGTGGGCCGCACGCAAGAGAACCCGCTCTCCGTGGCCATCTCCTGTCTCCTGGGAAGCGCAAACATACACAGGCACACCTCCCCCTGCACGCATGCGCACACACAGAGACACACACACACGAGCGCACATACACGCACGCACACATACAGAGACACCCCCCCGCCGTCACACACATACACACACGCGCGCACACACACATACACGAGCGCGCCGCCCCCCAACTAAGTCCCACTTACAGCCAATCCGGTGCTCTGTAGCCTCCGCGGGGCTCTCCCTCGGGCATGGGAGCCCCGCGTCACCGTGAATTATGTCCGCCCTCCAGCGTGCGGAACATCCGAGGCCGGGGCCAATGGACTCCGAGAACGAGGCTGATGTCACAGCAGCCCTCCCTCGCCCCCTCCTCCGATGCCGGACGACGCAGACTGCGGCTGCATGCTGAGGGGAGCCGCAATTAGAGCAACTCTATTGATTTCTGATTCACACTGCAGCACCGGGGCAAAGGAACAGGGAGGGGGAGCGGCCCCGCAGCGGGAAGGAGCCAAAGGAAATCAGCCTTCCTTTGTCTGTGAACCCGAAGCAAATCTTGCTCCCGAGAAGATAAAAATAGAGACGGGACAATGTGAAGGGGACAAGGCTGACGATTGCGCGCCTGATGAAAACAACGACACTCCTTGGAGGGAATAAAAACCATCTTCAACGTTTATATTGTAATGCTTCGCGTGTTGTTAGATTCTTATTTAAAAGTAAACGCCAGTGGATGCACTGAGAAGCATATTGGAGAATTGTGTTTCGTAGTGTGTTTTTTTTCTCATTGGTACTTGCGAATAATTATTGAGAATTACGTGTTTAAAAATCGGAAAACCAAATGTATTTTCGCCATTTGTATGTCTGCTGTGAATGTAGAATCACATTATAACACTGTCTATAGCTGTTAAAATCGGTGCAATGAGAGAACAACGTTTTGAGAAGCGGGGCTACTGCACATTTTGACGAGTTTTTAAAAAATAGGACAAAAAACTGTGCAGACACAGGCGTTTTGTCTCCAAGACGTGTTGCACTGTATCAGCAAGCCAATCCCCTATGTAGATATATTTCCATTGTTCGATTCCTCATTGCCTCCTTCGAATCGAGTAAACACAAATACCACACGCGATCATTTTTGTTATTGATGTATGCATTGGCTGGCTGCATTGTGTATAGCACCTGCGAGTGCACGTTGAAATCCATATGCACTTTGCGTTCCATGCACGCAGGCGTGCCCTTTCAGTGAAGGGCAGCAGCCAGGCATTGTTTGCAGATGCTGTCTGGAGCCGAGCAGCCCTGCCAGACAGGCAGCCAGGCTCAGCGCCTGGTCCTCCCAGACATGTGCCTTGCCATTTTCATTTTAATCAGTCTGCTTAGGATGGCTGCTGATTCATTTTGCGGGACGGACCACTGGGAACTAACAGCCTTATTCATCAACGGGCCGTTTTGAGAGCCCCTAATAGCGAATCATAGCGAATCACTATTAAGGACTCGCAAAACGGTATTCATGTAGGAATTGCTAAATAAATAGCGATTCCTACACAATCCTTATTTGCGAGTAGCAAATTGCTAATCGCAAATAAGCAATAACTCCCCATGCATTCCTAAGGGCCTTATTTGCGATTAGCAATTTGCTACTCGCAAATAAGATAGCGATTTAAAGGGTGCCAGGGGTGTCCAAAGGACACCCTGTAGCACCCCTTAAATGCAAATTGAAACAGATGTTGCGCACACACATGTCCAAAGGACATGTGTGTGTGTAACATGCAACTTAGAAAAATGCATTTAAATGCATTTTTCTAAGTTTTTGCTATTTACCGAGAGGTCTGACCTCTCGGTAAATAGCGGCCCAAAATTGCATTTTCGCAATTTTAAAATGCTTCATGAATTGCATTTAAGGAATCTCAAATAGAGATTCCTTAAATTCAATTCTTCGCAAATGAGCGAATTCTTAAATAGCGATTTTTGCATTTGGGATGATGAATCCCAAATGCAAAAATTGCACTCGCAAAAGGCAAGATTCTGAGAATCTTGCCCTTTGCGAGTGCAATTTAGCTTGATGAATCAGGCGGCAAGGTGGGAGGCGAGCAGCTATTGCATCAATGCAGCATTCCACATCACAGGAGGCGGGGGAGGAGGGAGAAAGAGAGCGAGACAGCGGAGCAGACAGAAAAAGAGAGGGCGAGGGAATGAAGGAGGGGGAAAGGATGCTAGCACAAGGGGAGAGAGATAGCTCTATGCCATTAAGGAATGCTGACTTCGCAATGCTGTGAACAAATGAAACGAGGCAATGCCTCTAAACCTGCTTAGCATGCGACAACGCGTTATAACACAAAGGGAGGAAGTGATGGGTAATATGCATGGAATTATTACGACGATGCAGTTCATTTCAGACCACGGTGTAAGAGACGTGGATGTCTGGTATGAGCTAAGTGGCAGTTCGATCTGTGACCCCAGCACCGAAGAATGCTGCCCAGAAAAGACTGGTATTCATAACTACCTTATGACAGCTAATAATTAGCTCATACCTGGCAACGTACTCTCAGAATACAGCCCCGAAAGTAAAGAACTTTCTCCTAGTGACGGCTAGTCGGATTTCAACCAAACTCGTTTAGCAACAAGCACTGGCAAAGCCAATCGGTCGGAGCTATTCGAGGTTCACGTGTTGCAATGCTTTATTTTTAGTACAACCTTAACCAACGGATCTGTTATCAGCTATTGCACCAGGGGAACATTGCAGGGCGGTGCTGTACATTAACATATTTGTGTTCATTTATGCAGATTCTCTACTTTTTCAGAATGTTTTGGGGTCTTCCCAATAAAGGATGTGGGAGTTTGTAGATTTGCCTCCTATGTTGGTTAAGTTACCGCTTAGCTACAAGTCACACTTCTGCCCCAGTGTCATCCCGGGGAACACACCCCTTTTCAGATCGGTTGAAGTATAGCGCCTACCTGCCCTCCTGTAGTGAATGCTTGCTATCCAGAGCCTATATTCCTTTCTGACAAGTTACTACCAGAGCACACACAACCTTTTACAAAGCTATGCAACTGAATGGTAGGCTAGAATGATGGAGTGTGATGTCATGACCATGGCTCCAAGGGGGGCTTAAAGAGGTGGGATGGACGCTGTACTTATGGATGCTTACGTCCAGAAGAGTGAGGAAACTAGGACAAAGCGATGCATGTCTTGCGTACATGCCTGTACGCATGTACAGTCCGTTTCTACATCTAAATGAAAACCCTTAATTGTTCAACACATCCTATGTTATTAAGTCATTGAGGTACCTTTAGTGATAATATAGATATCCAAGGGCCAGTTATATGCCAAGTTTTGAGGACAACAACAGACTTTGTAATGTTTTCTATTGGTATTCAACGCATGCAAATATAATGTATGTGCATATCCTGAAATACACCAGGCCCTCCTGGACCTACGTTGGATTACCTTATGTTATGGGATTAGTGCTGGATGGAACGGCAGGAAAAGGGTTCACATTAAGTGATGTTCGTCATTCATAGCATTGTGCCTATAGTGTATTTATGCATTTATTTAAGTGATGCTTTTTGTAGAGCACCTGTAGCTCCTGAACCTTTTTCAGACCACTTAACTGACCTGGGAAATGAATATGCTCAGTCGGTGTTTCCAATGTAGTGCCTTTCCAGTGTGATGTATTTACTATGGGTACTGTATCGATCCCCCTATTTCTGACCCTTGTCTGGTTAATAATTAACTAGCAGCCATTCAACTGCACAGAAACCGGTTATCTGATTAGCCACACAACGGCACAGAAGCCCGTTATCTGATTAGGTCATAGCGCATGCCATCTCATTAGGCAAGCACTATTTCTCCAGCCCCCTAATAGGCATACGGTGTTCTCAAAACAAATCAAACCTACCACGACCTGGGAAATCTCCACAGCCATTGTTTTGATTTAGCCGAGAACTTCAGTAAAGAATGTGCGAACAACCAGTTCATATGACATCCTTATTGACGTATTTATGTCCATCCTTATGTCAATCTCGGCACCTTTCAGGTATAAATAATACCGACATTGCCTTAAGCAAACACACGAGGTGGTGACAAGATTGGAGCAGCGAGACTTGCCGAGGAGCCAAGCTGAAAGCAAAGCCCACAGACGCTGCCCCTCCTTTCTGACGCACTGAGAGAGAGACGCTGTCTTTTCTCCTGCCGAGAAATCCAGCTCCGGCGCTTCCAAGCCGTTCTCGCAGGCAGCTGGGATATCAAGACCTGAGATAGAGATACCAGCCCTCCAGCCTTCTAAATCCCAGGTACTGAACTGAATAACCCCTTGCAGAGAATTCTTGAAGCAGACCCTTGGCAAAGCAAACTTAACTTAAACTGCTACTTATCTACTCCCGCCCACGTATTAGGCTTATGTCAGGTACATTGGGGTAGGCATAGTTAGAAGCACCAGTTGAGTACGATTAGTCAATGTATATATGTATGTATCTATTTTATCCATTTTAAGTATCATATGGCTAAGAAACCATATCAATGCTTTTACAGTATTATTATATAATTCTGTTATTACTGTATGCACTTTACTTAACAATAAGTATTGCAATAATAGCGATTCATTTCTCTTGTATGAGAAAAGAAACTGATCAATAAATAACATCTTTTTATTGAACACGCCCGTCTCTTCCTTTTCTCTACAATCTGGTGAAACTAAGAATGCACTGAACTGACTGAGTAAAATACGTTGTCTTTTGTTTTCACACGACTCTAGAGATACACTCTTGATTAGGGGAGAGCAAAGTTGTCATGTTCTATGGTTGTCAGAAACTAAATCCCTTCTTGTCTATCCAGGGAGGTTAAACTCCTCCTTGTCTATTCGAGAAAGTTTCTAGTGAACTCTGAGCTAGCTGGCAAACATTAAACTTTAAGTCTAATATCGACAGTAGAAGACCTAGTTAACCTCTGTCCTACGTCTATACTACTGAAGATATTATTCCAATGCGCAGAGCCTATTGGGATAATAGGAACTACACTACACCAGAGAGTCTTCAAAATGAGGTTAGTGTGCATGCTGTACCTTAATTCCACTGGGTGTCATGTCCTCCGCCTCCTTCTTTTTCTTACCTGTCGCCTGCCCAAGACCAGGAAGCAGGCACACTGAACCGGCACCTCCTCACCACTTCTTGTCAGCCAATAGCAACCCCCATGCCCAGCATGCACAGAGAACTACACTGCTATGGCACAGCACTACCAACTGCCTGCCTTCCTGCCCCTCCACTGTTACCCCGCAGTGCAGCTACAGGACAGTGGCTACATTGCCTGTGTCTGCCCCGCAACACGTTGTTCCTGCCATGGTGGTTTCCCACAGCTGGGTGCAGTTAATAAGTACAGGGACCCAAAGATATGTGGCATCGCAGAATAAGAACGGACGTGGTACTGGTAGGCTTTTTTAAATTTATTTATTAGTTTTCACTTTTATATAGCGCAAACTTTACCCGCAAGTGCGTTTTAAATCATCATGCTTATAACAAGCAAGACTAGCACTCTATATTACTGCCAACTTTGCTTAGCATAAGCAACAGCTAACCATTCCCAAACAATATTTATATACCAATTGCAAATTTAAAAAAAAATGAATGCAAAGCATTGTCATTTACAATGCCAGTAACTCAAACTTTAATGCTGCGAGACCTATTGCATTGCAAATGCTTGTTTAAAGACAGGAACGATTGTTGACAGAGCCCACTATCTGGGGAACCCCTGGGTTCCCAAGGCATTAAAAACATTTGTTAAAATCCTGGCCCAAAATTTGGGGTCTCCCTTATACAAATCCGCCGGCACGCCCGTCTGGCCCTGGCGCTTTATTTTTGGAGGTTTCGTGATAGCCTTTTCCACCTCTGAGTCCTCAAAAGTTAGTAAAGGCACAGCACCCTGGGGCACTTCACTTAGTAAAAAATTATAGATTCCCTTAGAACCATAAATTGCCTCAAAATGGGCGAGCCACTGGTCCTCTGCGATATTACACTCCAAAGGAGTGTTATCTGTGCTGGAGAAAAAGGGGGTGTTAATTATCGCCCAAAATTTCGAGCTATCTTTCAAAACCTCTACTGACAGGAGGTTATCCCATGCTTCTTCCTTAATCCCTTGTTTTCAACTGGTACTCGCCTGCTTATAGGTTTTCCTCAAACATGCTATACGTACCCTGCCTATAGGTTTACTTTTCAGAGCCAGAAGCAGGTTTTCATGTGCCCGAGTACAATCGCCATTAAACCATCTTTCACCCTTATGACCATTAAACTTACTTTTAATAGTTAGGTCAGTTTCAATCTGATTACATATTCCTTCAAAAGCTTCAAAAATATCCCACGGAGAGTTGGAGCTATCCAGACATATGACTATTCTATCCTGAGCCTTAACTAAGAGCTCAGCAAATAATGTCTCAGGGACTACTTTAGTCCATTTAAGCCTCCTCCCCTGATCTCTAGTTGCAATAAAGCTACCTACCACACTCTTAACCTCTGTTGTTTTTGAACCACAATCCAACTCTATCACTAGAATAACTGGGTTGTGGTCACTAAAAATAGAAAAACTGGTGTTGTAAGCCACTACCTTTGAGGATATTGCCATTGACAAAAAGATATAATCAATGATGTTATCCCTATCCTTAGCTTTAAAAGTGGGCACCCTTTCCTTCCCGTCAATAAAGCTAGGTTCAAAGAGGTTAGCACTAGCTAAGAGGTCCTCTAGGTCCTCTCCCTGTTTTGAATGCTCAAAGTGTGGGGTTGTAAGGGAAGTACTACTCATTAACCATCAAGTTATCTTCATCATCATGCATGCATTTCCTTTTTCTCCCTTTATAGATTTATTGGATAATTGATCATGGTTGTCTTCCAAGATTGTGTTTTACTTTTGTTGTGTCCATGCGTACTGTTTTTCTATGTCAAACCTTTCCCCAAACCCCACTTCCCATCCATTTATCAAAACCTAACCCTCTTCCCCGGGCTGTGTGATTTATATTGATGTGTGATGTGAGACCAACAATTGATCACACGCTTGCTGGGGCAACACTAATTCAACTTCAATGCAGGGCGAGGATCTTCTTCTGCTTGCCCACCCATCCTCAGTCTGTGTACAAAAGGGACCTGCCTAATACATCATAATTAATTGCCAGCATTGATTGGATTCATCATCAACATCCTACCACACAGCAGTAAAGTTTACGAATTACGATTGTGTTCAGTTACTCACTCGACACAACTACAGTTTATAATTTTTTAACTTCTTGTACTAGGCTGTCCCGGCCACCATTATGTTTTATTTTACTTTAGTAGTTGCATTATTGTTTGCTTGGCAGTCTTCTTCTGTACTGTGCTTTACTTCATTCTACTACTTCTCCCACAGTCTCTCTCAGGCAAGTGATTGTCTCTTTTTTTTGTTTGCGAATGCTAATGCCAGTGTCTACTACCACCACAACCATGGCATCTTCTCCATTCTCGTGGGCTCCCATGCAGCCATTGCTGTGCCAAACTTAATCATCATCAATCACAGGTAAGTTAAGTTTGATGGGAGGTATAATGGACTAGGAGGAGAGACTGACAGTACTAGTAGTACAAATAACTCAGTGAGGGGTACCGCATCTATCTGTTTGTGTGTTACAAAATTGGCAGATTATTTAAATCCAACACTGGCTGCTGCCCTGCAGCAGCAAGGAAACCATGTGATGTAAATAAATTCATAAAACAGTAACCCCACCACAAAATATTAACATTGTATTTGTAAGTGTAAATAAATATAATGTATTACCCTAACAGAAAAAAACTATCCCACACCTGACCCACCCCTCTTCCTAGCCCCAACCAATGTCCAAAACAAAACAAATCCAAACAATTTCCTTAAACCCCAACACCCAATTTCCACTCACCAACAAAAGTAATGAAAAAGGGGCGATGCAACAGGGTCCATAGTTCTAGATTTGCCGGGCTTTAAGGTGTTTGTCCACCATGCTCTTAACCTGCTCCTCTAGCAGCTCCTCTAGCTGTGCCACCCGGAGGAGAATCTTGCGGCGAAATGCCCTGCAGTTGCAATTGCATCCAGGGTGGGGGGCAACAGTGCTTGAAAAAGTGCGGTGGTGGGTGGCTGCCTAACCGTGAAACCATACCACTGGAGGCGGAGCCTGGCTGGGGCCCGGGGCATTGGAGGAGGCTGCAGCTGCTGCCACCTCCACCTCCTCCTCTTCCTCTGCCTGAGCCACCAGTCTGTGGAAAAGTAAATTTTGCCATGTTCTGTGTCCCTACTCATCCATCATATGTTATGTGTGCATGACCAATATGCATATGTTATTCCCCATGTCCGATTAATGACGCAATTCCAGTTGTGTCCACCTCTAGTATGCTAGTTTCCAGTCCTCGTGAATACTACGAATATCAGGCCTATGTAAAGCTATGTTGCCACGTTTCTCAGTATGCACGTTATTCCATTATAAAGCCCCCGTTTCCAGGCCTCAAAAAGGGCCCGGACATCAGATTCAGCTCCTGTCTCCTGAAAAGCCTCGCTAAGGAGCGATACAGCCCCCACCTGTATCCTCGACCCTTCACTTACTCCCTGCCTCGCAGTGCCCGGTGCAGCTTGGTTCTGCCTCTGAGTCTGCCAAAAGTATGTTATAGTTCCAGCTATCAGTTCAGTCCTCCTCTTCTGCATTCCTAAGCTACTGAACTGCATCAATAGTTTCCGTCATTGTCTAGCCTTCTCGTCTCCACGTTAGAGAAATACTGTATCAATGGTCATTTAATATTCTTCATCACGCACTACATATAGAATAATGCATGGTCCAGTCTTAGAGTCAAGTTAGCTTTTCCCCTCATGACTTCTAGTTTATATCCACATGTTCCCTAAACACCAGATACCAGATAGGGTTTAGGTACATGTCGCTCCGACCCTCCAGACTCTAGTCTCTGCTCCTAGCACAGAGTTCGTAGCCCCCAGCTTCTCCTAGTAATACGTCATTGCCAGTTTTCGCGCACCATTAGGTTAGAGGTCCCGGCTCCTTAGGTAGCCCCCTCCTATGTTTCCGCCCATTCATGACATATTCTGTTACGTTTGCACCACATGTCTATATACACGCCCAGTTACACCTACCTTTACTGTTATCTCTCGCGACTGCTACGCGTCACGCCTTCTGCTCCACCCACTGTTACGCCTACTGCAATGTAATACTATGTGTTTGCGCTATGTATATAAGTCCATGTATTGTTATTAAAAGTTAGCGCGCTCATCCCAGATCAAGCCCCGGCAGCTGCTGGGCCCCAGTTGTCCTGCTGGGCCCTGTCACCTCTGTTCCTATGCAGGTTGTCCTGATCCTGTCCTTATGCTGTAATAAACCTGCAAAAGCTCCTACTACCTCGAATCTTGACTCTTATTTATTGAGCTATCTGTTATGCTATATGCCTAGTCAAAAATAGGGTATTATTTATTTATTTACCACATAATGGCGCCCGAATAGGGACTTGCCCTTTCCCCACGCGTCGGTGAAGCCACGCCGACCCCCTGACCCTCTGCAGTCGTGACGGAACTCTTCTGCGCAGTGGCAGATATTTCTGCTCAAGTATCCCTCAGGCCCACGGAGGAGACGGAGGAGGCGGTCCAGCATCCAAACGAGACGGTGGAGGAACGCGGCGAGTCCCGACCAGAGCCCAAGCCGAGAGTCCAAGGTCCGAGGTATCCGGAGGCCCACCCGTAACTGAAGTCCGAAGTCCGAAGTTCGTCGTCGTAGCAGTCCAGTCCCGTCCGAGGCCTTCCGTTCCGTGCTGCCCGGTGAGTACCATTGCTGGGGTAGTATCTAGACAGGGTCAGTCTAAATTGACTCCTGGTCCGTGGGTTGGTGGTGCCCAGACTCACAAACGAAGTGTTCACCTAGGTGGATACAGGTCTTGATGCGTCCCTTTATGGGACCGGTATGTTCCGTACTGTTACAGCAGTGCATCCAATAACTCTAGTCTGTTCCGTTCTCGAGAAAATCTGTTCTGTTTCTGTTCTCAGTATTTTCAGGTAGTATTCTGTCCGAACTGTTATGTTATGATGTTGTTCAATGTATTTCCAATATCGTGGTATGCCTGAATTGTTTTCCCAATTGTTATTGTTCTTTGTGTATTGTATTGTGTTTCGATTCAAGTTTACAATGCCGCTCCTTTCCAAGTTACGACAGTTAAAAACTAGAAAGGGTTTATTAGAAGAAGCAGTTCCTGTCCCGCCTAGGGACAGTCCAGGTCATTTTATGTATCAGAAACATGGCATAAGCGCCATATTGTATCTAGATTTATGGGTAGAGTATACAAACAGTTAGAAGAAAAGTATAGATGGCCCGTATCGGGTACATGGGATGCCGAATGTATCATGCGAGTAGAAGAAGCATTATGGAAAAAGAAAGCCAGACAGTCACAGAAAGATGCCATCGAGTTATGGCGTAAAGAAGCGCACAGAAGAACCGAAAAGGAAGTCAGAAAGTCGGAGTTAAGTAGAGAATCCCAGGAACGAGCCCAAGAAAGAGAATTAATCGAGATAGGTGAACAAGTCAAAGCCGAACAGTCAGACAGACAGAGGCATGCCCTTATTAAGGGTATGTATCCTCTTCTTGCCGAGGGCTTGCCAAAAGCGACCCCAGAGGCATCCAGTAATTTCCCGCCGCCATTAGTTCCGACCAAGCTACGTCACAAACAGACCGCAGCTGATATTTTTATTTCGTCCTATTTGGACGACACAGTCCCAGAATATGCAAATCCTGTTCGCGCTCCGCCAGTCCCTGTAAATCAGGCACTTCCCGCTCTTCCAGACACCGGAGTACCTGCTACGGTACCCCCGGTCCAGCCAGCGTTTCAACTTCCCGCTCCGCCACGAAGAATGTCAGTCGACGATTCTAGTCTAGGGGCCGCAGGAGGAGGTCCTCCTCAAACCCCGCCGCCACACAAGCGTTTAACGTTAGCCGAATTACATGCACAAGCATCACAGCGTACGCCTAGATATCAGTCTGTTGCAGAAATAAGAAAATCCCTTGCCGAATGTTGCTATGATCCAGTCCCAGGCGAGGATAATATGGTTTTATATTCATTCCGCGTAAGAAAAGTGACCGAGTATCTAGTCACCTTACCGAATATGAAAGAAGATCTAGACAGAATATATCGTTTCATCCGTACAGGGGATGATCCAGAAAGTATTGGCGAGATTATGTCTCAAAGGAAAGCCGAGATTCAGCTCATGATATTAAAGTTCCTGATCAATTGTCTAATAAGAGAACAAGATTACCCGTCTAAAGATTCCGCCGAGATGAAAATCCTGACAAGGTGGAGTGATAATATAGCCGAGGGTAAGCACAAGACCGTCGGTGCTATGGAGAGTATGTACAAGAAAATTCGTAAAGAAATAATAAGGTTACACGACCAGCGTAAAGCAGCACAAGTAAGCGAGAAAGAAAGTATCTCTGATCCCGAAGAAGAGGAAGACGAGAATCCCGCCAGAATAGCGTATGTAGGAAAATCTAGATTTCCAGATCGCCATTTACGCCTAGAACACAAGTCTATTTGTCATCATTCAGCACCAGAACAAGGTTCTCTAGAACAAGTATTTCAAGCTACCGATCACATTCTGAAATCACGAATCGGTTATAGTGAATTAAGTACCATGCATGAACAAGAACTAGCCCGATCAGCAGTCCGATGGATTACTGATTCTACCACTTTTCCAGACGAAATAGTGGCACAAATGTTTCTGAAATTGCCCCCAGCCGAGCAACGACTGGTGGGTATGTATATGGTCCAGTACCTCATTACTCTGTATGAGGGTCAACACTCTGATCCAGGCCCGTTACACGATATCCTGAACGAGTTACTCCAGTATAGATGGAGAGGTCTGGGTACCGATTTAATTAGTGTCATTCTAGAACAGCGCCACAAATATAGAACGTTCCTGAACCCGCATTTTGTTCATGTCTCACCCCCAGAAAGTAAATCATTCTACATAGACAGACAGAATCCGTTACGAGAAGTCCACCCAGTCCAAGGGGCGGGTGGCGTAATGCAACGAGTGTTTGTATACACTCCAATATCAAAGATGGAACTTCTTGAAATGAAGAAATTAATTCCCTGTCATGACAAAGATCCAGCAGGGTTCCATAGAGAATTAAAAGACATGCTCCGTATGGGAGAATACACTTACCCAGATATCATTAAAATGTTAAAAGTCCTGCTGCCCGCAGGGGTATATGAAAAGTTAAAAGAAAAAGAATGGGAGGTGGGAGAGAAAAAGATCGATTGGGCAGCTCTAGAAGCTGAAGACAAGGCACGAGTACCAGGTACCGGTCTTGGAGATAAATGTAAAGAATTACCAGAATTACTGATTCAAGTTTTACCCAGATTATTGACAACTAGGAAGGAAGACTGGGATGCAATCTCAGCCTGTAAACAGAAACAAGATGAAGATATTAGTGATTTTTATTCTAGATTTGAGAAATGTTTCAGTATCAATAGTGGTCTCAAGACAAGTAGTGAGTCATACCCTCATCTTTTTGTTACCAAATTAGTCGAGAATTCAAGTCCACAAATTAAAAATCGAGTTTTAAAAGTCGAAAGCACCTGGCAAGCAAATACTCCGTCCCAGATGCTCCAGATGCTTCAGTATCACCAGAATAGAATTAGGGAAGAGCAAGAACACGAGAGAAAACGTATGAAAGATACGAAAATGAAAGTGCTAGTTGCACAATCTGTTCCTCAAGACAGTCAGAAGAGGGGTCCGAATCAAGCCAGTCATCCTGCAGCTCCCGTTAAAGGGAACTGCAATTATTGTAAACAGCCAGGTCATTTTATAAACGAGTGTGCAGTTCTGAAACATAACATAGCTACTGGTAAGACTAAAGAAAGACCACGTCCGCCTAGACAAGAACAAGTTTCACAGATTCCTCAGTCACAGAATGCACAACAGACAGTTCCCGCACCGCAGCCTATTGCTGCAACACAGCACGTTACATCGCAGATGTACCAGTATGCACAGTCCGAGTATCCAGAGTACCAGCCATATTCATGAAACAGCCTAGAGAGGGAGGTAGGCTTGCCTCTCATCGAGATACCTGTAGATCAAGAAGGTCCCTATGTTCACAGTCAAGTATTAGGGAAAGACAGAAAGTTTTTGATCGATACAGGGGCAAGTAGGACCACAATTAGTCACGCCGAAGTTCCAGGGGCTCCGCTCTCAGGCTCAAGAAATGTTTCCCTTGGATTTTCAGGAAAGCCAATAGTTAATGAGATATCAAAGCCAGTCACTCTAGAAGTAGGTCCATTGTCCCGCACTACTGATCTGTTACTTACTAAGTCATGTCCAGAAAATCTGTTAGGCATTAAGACACTGAAAGAGTTAGGTGCAGTTATTTGCTGTTCCCCAGAGGGAATACGTCTGTTCCTACGTGACTTTAAGGGTCACTATGTATTACGAGATTTTGATTCCAGATTGTCTAATGTTCCGCAGCATTTATGGGCGCAAGGTCCAACTGATGTAGGTTACATGCAAATCACACCCCATCGTGTGACTCTCAAACCAGGTGTAGTGTTACCACGAATCAGACAGTACAGATTGCCACCTGAGGCTGTAGCAGCCTTATCCAAAATTATTGACGAGCTCATGGCTCAAGGAGTAGTTGTAGAAACTGACTCCAATGTATGTAATTCTCCGATCATTCCAGTCATGAAACGTACTGATCCAAGAGCACCCCCAGTATATCGATTAGTGAT
This sequence comes from Lissotriton helveticus, assembly GCF_964261635.1. NCBI lineage: Eukaryota > Metazoa > Chordata > Amphibia > Caudata > Salamandridae > Lissotriton > Lissotriton helveticus. The sequence continues at coordinate 523,354,649 of NC_136060.1, forward strand.
TGATTTACGAGAGCTTAACAAATGTATTATTCCTCAGTACCCAGTTGTCCCAGATATTTCTTCCCTGTTAACTGCTATTGATTACGAAGCCATGTTTTTCACTGTCATAGACCTTAAGAATGCATTTTTTAGTGTTCCAATTCATCCAGACAGCCAGTTTCTTTTCGGATTTTGTTTAAATGGAAGGAGCTATATGTTTACACGCGCTCCTCAAGGTTTCACAGAAAGCCCTAGTATTTACAGTCAAGCACTCAAGCGACAACTAGACAACATTCACATGCCAACTGACACTGCCCTGCTCCAGTATGTCGATGATCTACTGATCACAGCCCGTTCTGAACGTGACTGCGAGCGAGCGTCACTGACAGTTTTGTATTTCCTTGCCGAGATGGGGCACAAGGTGTCACCTTCGAAGCTTCAATTCTGTGTCCAGCAAGTGGTATACTTAGGACACTTGCTGTCCAAGAGGGGTAGGCAGTTGACACCCGACCGTATCCAGTTAATAGCGAGTCTTCCCCAGCCCAGAACCCAGAAGGAGGTACGTGCCTTTATCGGCCTTACTTCTTATTGTAGACAATGGATTCCTCAGTATGCATTTCTAGCCAAGCCACTGATACAGTTAACGACACAGGAGGCAGCCGTATCGACTGTCCTCCCTTGGACATCTGACCATACACTTAGTTTCAACGAGTTAAAGAAAGCCCTATGTCAAGCTCCAGTTCTGGCTACACCGAACTACAGTAAGCCTTTTACACTTTTCGTTACTGAACGTGAAGGTACAGCATTATCTGTTCTTACACAAGATCAAGCAGGACAATACAAGCCCTGTGCTTATTTTTCGAGCACATTAGATCCAGTCGCCCAGGCGTTGCCTGCGTGCCTCAAGTCAGTTGCAGCCACAGCACTAGCTATCAGACAAAGTGATTCCATAGTTTTAGGACACTCCCTGACAGTACAAGTCCCACATTCAGTAGAAGTTCTTTTAAACCGAACACAAACACAGCACTTGACAATTGCACGTTTAACAGGTTATGAATTGACACTGTTCCAGCCACACATAGAAATTAGACGCTGCAACGTCCTGAATCCTGCTACACTGTTACCATCAGTTAATTCAAATCCAGACACACATGACTGTGTGGAAGTAGTTAACATTACGACAAAGCCAAGACAAGACCTGACAGACATTCCGTTACCAGATCCTGACCTGACACTTTATGTGGATGGTTCATGTATGAGAACTAGTACAGGAGAACTAGTCGCCGCGTATGCAGTGACTACTGACACCGAAGTTATTGAAACACACCGTATTGATACCCTGTCCGCTCAAGCAGCAGAGCTAGTCGCTCTGACACAAGCCTGTATACACGCCAAGAACCTGAAAGTTAATGTTTACACAGATTCACGTTACGCATTCGGAGTTGTACACGACTTCGGAGTGCTCTGGCAGGAGAGAGGTTTCATGACTTCTCATGGAACCAAGATTCAGCATGGCCTCCTTATTCAAGCCCTGTTAGATGCCATACATTTACCGACATCTATTGCTATCATGAAGTGCAAAGCACATACGAAAGTTACTGACATTATTTCTCAAGGTAATGATCTAGCAGATCGCACAGCCAAGCTTACAGCACAGACTCCAGACATTCCAGTTAACATGACACATACTCCAGATCCGACTACATGCATGACAGTTAAGGACCCTACACAAGACGTCATAGATATACAGTTACACGCTACTCCCGATGAAATCAAGAAATGGTCTGAACAAGGAGGGGTCCAGACAGATCAAGGATGGTTAACGAAGGGTAGAGCCACATGGTTTCTCCCCGATTCTATGGTTCAAGTCATTATCAATACCGCACATAGTCCAGCACATTTAGGAGAAAAAGCTATGTTAGACAGTATCCAGAACATTTGGTTCAACAAGCATTTACGAGCTGCAGCCAAGCAGAAAGTCCGTACCTGTATGATATGTTGTCAGTTTAATCCAGGTAAAAGTGTCCCGGTGGAACAAGGTGGTTTCCAGCCCCCTGACCACCCTTTTGAGGTCCTCCAGATGGATTATATTCAGATGGAGCGATGTCGAGGTTTCAAGTATGTCCTTGTAGTTGTATGCGCTTTGTCCAGATGGACAGAAGCATATCCAGTCCCAGATTACACAGCCGCGACCACTGCCAAGCAGTTGGTTCGTGAATTCTTCCCTAGATACGGACTCCCTAGAGTCGTATATTCTGATAACGGTCAGCCATTCTCCTCAGAGTTAATGAAGCACGTTTCCCTTTTGTTAGGGTACCAGTGGAAGTTCCATTGTGTACGCCATCCTGAAGCAGCCGGTCTAGTTGAGAGACATAATCAGACCCTGAAAATCCGTATTGCCAAAGTTTGTAAAGAAAAAGGTGTGGACTGGCTAGTAGCTCTGCCAGTCGCTTTGTTTTATATGCGCATGGTCGCACATTCCAGATCAGGTCTGTCCCCGTATGAGGTCGTATTCGGCCGCCCCCCTAACATGTGGGGTACTCCTAGACCCCGAAGTATTACCGATGTTTCATGTAATATGCTGACAGATTACCTAGCTTCCTTGATGTCTGCCCTCAACTCATGTCGTTCACAGGTTGCCGCCGCATTTCCAGACAATACCGAGGTGGCACCGCACGAGATCGTTCCAGGCTCCTTGGTGATGATCAGAAATTTTGACAGATCAAGTCCGCTGGAACCACGTTGGAAGGAGCCACGTCAGGTCCTCTTGACCACCCGTACTGCCGTCAAGTTGGAAGGCAGGAAGGGGTGGGTCCATCTTTCTCATGTAAAACTTTTCAATGGATTGAAACCCGTCTCCAAGAACATTTCCCAGGATTCCCAGGATTTTAAAAACTGTCAAGACATTGTTTTAAAGGACTGTCCCGCAAAAGACATTACTACAACCCCTCCCTGGTTAGAGAAAACTCCGCAACAGGAGTATAAGTTAAAGCTCAGGTCTAGTAAAATAAGTCAGTCAGTTTGATTGTATAAGTCCTCCCCTAGGTGAAACGGTTAGATTGTTTCTGACATGAATAAAATAGACCCCCATAGTGAGAGAGTCAGTAATAACTCAATTCAATGTATCGTTTTTCTGAGTTTCATATTATTCATCAGCATTTTGATTTCCTGCACCAGCTATGCGTTCTATCTGTATTTTCCAGTTCCTCATGTAAATATGTCTGCTAATGCTACAGTAGAGCACACGTTTAGTGATCTGCCTCCTCACGAATATTCTTACCGCCTCGCTATGCGTAACAACACATTTATCCGTATGTTACATTATTCACACCAGACCAGCAATGCCACTAATTGTTGGGTGTGTGGTCGACTCCCCCCTTTCCAGACACCGAAGGGAGTTCTGCCACTCTTTCCTTATCCATTCTCACATAATGGTTCGTGTGGAGCATGGTCCACGTTAACGTCATCCTCAACTTATATGTCTTTTCTTAACAGTACATGTTTCCCAGACAAGCAAGGTCTCCCCCACAGAACAGGTTTAGATCTAGAAAATGAAGTATATAATTTAGGTAATTATTCGTCGAATTTCATGGTCCTGAATGTTCAGTCTGATACTACTCCAGACTTACCTGCTATTTCAGTACTACCTGTCAAAGGCGAATTATGTGTCCATAGTTATGGTTCCATACATGTAGGTCATAGTGAATGTACTACTGTTATCCAGTATAGTGACAGTGGGAAATCTGTTTTCAAAGCTTCACGTCATTCTTATTTTATTTGTGGTCAAACTGCATATGTTCGTCTGCCCCTCGATTGGGAGGGAACCTGTTACATTGCCTTCCTACTGCCACCTGTTTTCCTAGCCCCATCTGATTATCACCGAAACACACATCTAGTACACATTAGACATAGAAGGGAGTCCCCAATTGTCGATTATACTGAAACTACTCTAGAACAGTATACAGATTTCAATAAAGGTTTCTTCTTCTTTGTAGGACCTGTCCAGAATAGTAAACTGATCCGTAGGTTAACAAGAACCCTTGAAGCTGTAGTAAATGAGACTGCCTCTGCTCTAGGTAACTTAACCGAAGAACAATCTGCTATGAGATTTGTCGTTTTGCAAAATCGTCTCGTCCTTGACGTCATACTGGCCGATAGGGGCGGGGCCTGTAGAGTCATCGGATCTAGTTGCTGTATTTTCATTCCAAATAACGCGCCGTCTGTTTATTCAGCTATAACCAGACTCCATAAAATTGCCCATCTGTTACACCAAGATCCAGGCACCTGGACATGGTCCGGTTGGTTCTGGAATATAATTTCTGCATGGGGATGGAAAGTCCTGTCCTTTCTAGGTATTGCAGTAGCGATCATATTTAGCTGCTGCCTCTGTATACAATGTGGCCCTGCGATTTGCAGCATGTGTGCTACCTCTTGTACTCCTAGTCCCAAGCCCCGTTCTAAATCCCGTTCCAAGACAATTCGAGACGAGCAAATGGTACTGTATGAAATGATAGATGGTATCATGAAAATTGATGTTTCCTGATGGAAACGTAGTGACAAGGAGGGAATGTGGAAAAGTAAATTTTGCCATGTTCTGTGTCCCTACTCATCCATCATATGTTATGTGTGCATGACCAATATGCATATGTTATTCCCCATGTCCGATTAATGACGCAATTCCAGTTGTGTCCACCTCTAGTATTCTAGTTTCCAGTCCTCGTGAATACTACGAATATCAGGCCTATGTAAAGCTATGTTGCCACGTTTCTCAGTATGCACGTTATTCCATTATAAAGCCCCCGTTTCCAGGCCTCAAAAAGGGCCCGGACATCAGATTCAGCTCCTGTCTCCTGAAAAGCCTCGCTAAGGAGCGATACAGCCCCCACCTGTATCCTCGACCCTTCACTTACTCCCTGCCTCGCAGTGCCCGGTGCAGCTTGGTTCTGCCTCTGAGTCTGCCAAAAGTATGTTATAGTTCCAGCTATCAGTTCAGTCCTCCTCTTCTGCATTCCTAAGCTACTGAACTGCATCAATAGTTTCCGTCATTGTCTAGCCTTCTCGTCTCCACGTTAGAGAAATACTGTATCAATGGTCATTTAATATTCTTCATCACGCACTACATATAGAATAATGCATGGTCCAGTCTTAGAGTCAAGTTAGCTTTTCCCCTCATGACTTCTAGTTTATATCCACATGTTCCCTAAACACCAGATACCAGATAGGGTTTAGGTACATGTCGCTCCGACCCTCCAGACTCTAGTCTCTGCTCCTAGCACAGAGTTCGTAGCCCCCAGCTTCTCCTAGTAATACGTCATTGCCAGTTTTCGCGCACCATTAGGTTAGAGGTCCCGGCTCCTTAGGTAGCCCCCTCCTATGTTTCCGCCCATTCATGACATATTCTGTTACGTTTGCACCACATGTCTATATACACGCCCAGTTACACCTACCTTTACTGTTATCTCTCGCGACTGCTACGCGTCACGCCTTCTGCTCCACCCACTGTTACGCCTACTGCAATGTAATACTATGTGTTTGCGCTATGTATATAAGTCCATGTATTGTTATTAAAAGTTAGCGCGCTCATCCCAGATCAAGCCCCGGCAGCTGCTGGGCCCCAGTTGTCCTGCTGGGCCCTGTCACCTCTGTTCCTATGCAGGTTGTCCTGATCCTGTCCTTATGCTGTAATAAACCTGCAAAAGCTCCTACTACCTCGAATCTTGACTCTTATTTATTGAGCTATCTGTTATGCTATATGCCTAGTCAAAAATAGGGTATTATTTATTTATTTACCACAAGTCGGCGGTACTCTTGGCAGATGGCCTCCAGTTTCCGGTGCTGGGTCCTGCCTGCCAACTCCTTCTCTGTGGGTTTTACATGGGAAGGGTGGTCTATATCAAGAAAGAAAAATAATTGTGACCAATACTCTTAGCAAAACAGTAACCCAAAATTAATTCAACACATAGTGGCACAGTAGCACTAGCAAGCGCAGTACATACCATTTGTGGTAAGAATCTATCCTCCTACTTCAACAGCCTCTAATATTTGTTGGAGTTTTTCAGGCATTATACTAGCACTATGGTCTTCAGTACACAGAACACCAGTCTTTTTCTTATCTCTAGTTTAGCTAAATTACATGACCTTGTTGTAGCCGGCATGCCAGCTCAGTCAGCTAAGCTTGCACCCAAGACAAACATACGAGTCATGATGCAGACTCCTGTTACTTTTATTTACTACTGTCTGCAGGTGGGGAAGCTCGTGTTTTTCTATTACGGGTGGCACTGGCCATACTCTCTCTGTTACATTAAGTGCAATTGCTCAATTTCACTTTCACTCTGCCCTGGCTACTACAAAAAGGCAGATAAAGATCTGATCCAATGATCATTGCTTATATATGGAAAGATAACATAAGGTCAGTACAGTAGCGGTCAATGGTGGGAGTGATCGCGGGTGGTGATGTGGGTAGGGAGAAGGGCAGAGTGGGTGGTAGCAAACTATGGATTACAGACAATTACTGGTAAGTAAACATATAAATAAATAAAACATATTTTGTTGCGCGCACTGCATCATAATCCGATACTAACCCCCACCCTGCCACTCCCCTCATCACCACCCGCCAGCACTCCCACCACCGACCACTACTGCAAAAGGTACTTTGTTCATTGATTGTGTAACCAACAGATAGGCCACCCTTTGCTGGCTGGCTGACACCATCCAAAATAAATTAACATAGGTAGGGAGCGGAGTCAGAGGAAGGTGCTTGATAATATATATATATATATGATATGCTTGCAAACTAGTGAATCAACTGTATTCTGAAAAACCTACTTATATTCCCCTCCGCTTTGCTACTCTGGTGCAGTTTCTTTTACATTCTCTTCAAAGTAAGACTCTGCATCCAGTGACAGTCTCCACCTATGCTGTCTATGACGAATACATCCAGGCATTCATCCATTAAAAGTAAATGCCTATCATTCTTTTTTATATATCGCTTAACAAACCTTAATTGGTTACACCAACAACCACCCATGCGTCCGCTCCTTCCTTGCTTGCCTTGGCTTTGAGTTTGACCCATAAACCCGGCTGATGATTCTTGCTATCTAGTATCCACCCATACTGTGTCGCCCACCCAGGCAGGCATCTTCTTTCACCTTCCACCCATCCTTCAACAACCAATGCATCTGATCTGATTCCTATCAGCCACCTATGCATGCTTCCAACATATCCTTCTCTGCCAGTCATATCATATCACATCTCACCCGTCCTTCTTCCTTCCACCCTTCTTTCCCTTTTTGTTCAACACATCCATAAAGGTCATCTGATCTGACTTTTAGTCTTCTCCATAAAACATTCACAGCTGAGTTGGAGTCCGATAGAAGAGGCCATTGGCTACTCAGCTCACGCTGTTAATGCTATTGCTAATGCATTGCTAATGTTAAGTAAAGGGTGTCTTCTTCAACGGTTATATAATGTTCACTACAACTTCATACCTAATAAGTCTCACAGTACAATGAGTGAAGTGAACACCCTTCCAGCTAGTAGTTATGTCAATAAGTAATGAATATAACTTACCACTGCTGGCTCCCCACCTGTAGCTCCTGCAGGTGCGGCATCTTCTCCTGCCCCCTCCGGAATGGCCACATCGCCATCGCCGCTGGCCCCGCTGGCACTGGTGGTTGGTAGTACGCCTAGAAAAACATTATACATTTTTAGATGCCTGTGCACCTCCCCCTATTTATTCGTTTTCACTAGGAAGATTGAAAAAACAGTTAATGAAACATATACAACAAACATCATCACTAGTCCACATTGGGTACTAGTGTAGAGTCAGTAGACAGACACTAGTAGTGTTATGGTCCCTAGGGTCATCTCTAGTCCTACTCTACTCTTTGGAAAGTTAGCCTGAGCCATGTAACTATTTTAGATTCATGTCTACTCTTTTGCGCATGTTACCTCGTAGTTTGTTGTGCAGTAAGACACCTTTGAGGCCACATGAGTGTTGCGTAGAAGTGCAGAGGTCGAAAAACAAACCCCTTTGTTATGGAGTTCGGTTAGTCCATATTACTTAGCCATAACATGTTACACTTTTTGGCATGACTCCAAAATGCTTGCATAATTGCATTATACTGTCTAATGCGCACCATTTGTCTCATAATAGGTGAAAGATTCCCTTCTACAAACCAGAGCTTTGCAGAGCTTATGATGCATGTAACCAGTATTTCTATGTTCTACGGTGAGGGGTCTCCCATAATTCACACAGATCTTTTGTCTTCTATCATGCACTTGTAACAAAAGTTTACTTTTTTATTCTTATGCATTTTGCTGTTGGAGCTGGCTGTAGTAATTTCATAGAACAACACACAGAGCTTGTTATTTGAAAATAAATAAACCTTTTGAACTTACACATAGACTCTGTGGTATTTGGTGTGGTGTGGTGGACGACGGAGTGAGCGAAAGGGTGTTATGTTCTGGGTTGTGTAATCATTGGGTATCGTTGTGTGGGGGTTCGGGACCTAAATGAGACATTATAGCTAGTCGGTCAGGTGATTGTGGGTTCTGACTGAGGTGTGAGTAAGGTCCAACCTCCCATCACCAACATCCTATTTTCTTGTGCAGCATAGTTCTGTATGTGGCTGTGCAGAATCCCCACAACAATAGTAGTATATATGTACTATGCTATCAAAAATACTAGTCAAATATCTGGTTGGGCATTTTGTTGGTGGGAATTGTCAAAGCCTCAAGGTTAAGAAGACTATAAGAGGACAACCCAAAGGACAGGACCCAGTGGCTAGAGCTATTGGTCAATCTCAGTTTTATTCAAAAGAAAAAAAAACTTAAATAATGAGTGGCCAACTGGGCAAGCTGAGCTATAGACAGATTAATAGTAGTAGTACAGAGAGCCATAGCAGAGGCAGTTAGAAGGAACGTAGAGGCAGGGATAACCAGAATTTGGAAATAGATAGTTAAGGTCAAAGAAGCTTTTGTAAAAAATAGAATTAGAAAGTGGAACCATAATTAATAGTTCAGAAAAAAATAAGGTGCAGTAAAAGTTAGGGAACTAGGGGCCCGATGTAGGTAAATCCCATTTACCGATTTTGAAATACCGAATCTTACCGATTCGGTATTTTAAAATCGGTAAATGGGATGTAGGTCCCAACATCTGGATTCGTTACCGAATCCTTAACAATTCTTTAATTACCGATTCGGTAAATACCGAATCGGTAATGCCCATTCTTTCCTATGGGCTTTGAAGCCCATAGGAATGATTAGGCATTACCGATTCGGTATTTACCGAATCGGTAATTAAAGAATTCACAAGGGTGCAGGGGGTGTCACTTTGACACCCTCTAGCACCCCCAAAACGGCCATGTGTGCAATGTGGCACACAGACATGCCCTAAGGGCACGTCTGTCTGTCACATGGCACATGTGTACATGCACAGATGTGCATGTACACAGGAATCGGTTTTTTACCATGGATTTGTATTCCATGGTAAAATACCGATTCTGTAAGCCATGTGCTGATGGAACATAGGCTACCTACATTGCATTTTCGGTAATTTTACCGAATCGTTATCATTACCGAATCGGTAAATATTACCGACTCGGTAAATTTACCGATTCGGTAAATTTACCGATTCGGTAATGATAACGAATCGGTAAAATTACCGAAAATGTGCCCCTACATCTCCATAGCCCTTTACCGATCGGAAACGGCCGAAAATCGGTATTTTCGGCCGATTCCGATCGGTAAAGGGCTACCTAATCGGGCCCCAGATTTGTTAATATTAACCACTGTAGGACTTACATTGGCCAGCAGCAGGGCGGTCCTCTGGTGGTTGTCCGGCCGACTCGGACCCCGTCACCTTGCCCCTGGGTGGTGCTGATCATGTAAGATATAATAAAGAAAGAGACAAACATTAATGAGTGCTGTGAAACAAATAAATCATTTAAAGAAAAGCTCAAAAAACATTTTAGGAAACAACAATTGCAATAAAATTGACCTATCTAAGCAGATCGACTACTGGCTTGCAGGATTTAAGGACCGTCTACTTATTTATGAACACTAATCCAATGTTCCATAATCATTCTGATTCCAGAATACTAACGTAGCCTAAGTACAACCTGACCTAGACCAACTATTCCAGACGGGCCAATTGTTCAGTAAGTCTGCATTTCCATTTTTTTTAGCCTTCAAAAATGCATAAATGAGATGGAGGACACATGCATACATTTGTGCATTCACCAAATTGTTGGTTGGTTGCGTCTGATGTTGTTCTGCTACTGACTGACACTGCTAAGACTACCACTCACTAAACAAACTACAAAAGGTTCTACGGAGGACTGGGGTGAGCAGCACTCAGTGACAGAGGAGGCGTCACGCTGACCGTAGAAAATTATGAGCTAATACTAACTAAACCTAGTATCCTTACACCACTATTTCACAGGAGGACAATGGAAGGACTAGAGTCTCTCTAGCAATAGCATTACCTAACTTCAGTTCTCTAAAGTAAAATCTTACATTAATCAGCCCAAGCTAGCGCAAAGTTGCAAACAAGTAAGAGTAGTGCCGAGCACTACAATCACAGAAGATTTTGAAACGTAATTTACCTGCAATGTAAGCAGCAGTAATCTTGTTATTCATCAAACAATTATACACAATACTTATACTAGTATATATTAGCTACTCACCAAGCCCCACGACCTCGACACCTAGCAGGTCCAACAAGTCCTGCTCCCGGGCCAGGATGTTTGACCACCGGTGGGCCAGCTGGTTAAGTGTGCGCCGGACCCCTGAGCAGTGAAACACTGCCTGGTGCACCTTCGCCCACCAACGGTGACGCTCCTGGGTAGGGTACCCAGAGCCTGGCCTGCCCCCTGAGGCCAAGGTCAAGGGGAGGTGGTGCTGGATTAAAAATACAAGTGCAGACACATCCGCCTCGCCAAAAAGCTGCCGGGCCTGCACCCCTGCAGCACGAATTCTGCTGCAGGGCATGCGGCTCTTGGGTGCAGGCTCCTTGCCCTTGGAGCCACTAGTGCTGCTACCCTTGGCCAAGGTTCTGGGTTGTGTATGAGGCGAAAAAGAAAAGTTAGGAGGAAAAAATAAAGTTAGGGGGAAGAAGTAGGAGTTTAAAGAAAGAAGTAACATAAAAGAGTAGAAAAGTAAAAAAACACAGTAAAATTAGAAATAAAATGCAAAATATAAACTTAGGGACAGAGAGAGATAGATGTTAAAAAAAAGTCAGAAAAACTGTGTAAAAAACTAAGGTTTGCAAAGATTGAGTAAGGATAGAAAACTAGGTCCAGAACCATAGCATAGAGTGAAAAACAAGATGGCCGCGCCCATCGCGACCGCGTGGGTAAGTTCGCACGATATTTCACCTCGAGCACACAATAATCATCACAAACAAGTAAATCGCATTCCCGAACATGACATGCGCATCGTGAACACGCTATACGCGACCCGGAACAGGAAATAAGGCATCGCGAGCGGGCTGGACAATTGAAAAGCAAGATGGCCACGCCCATTGGTGACCGCATGGGTAAGTTTGCGAGATACTATCCCCGAGCATGCAAACAGCACCCAGAACATGCACAATGCGCTCCCGAACAAGAAAGATACATTGCAAACGGGCGCGAAAAGCAACTACGCACGCTTCCGAAGATACGCGGGGCTCGCGTAGTGCAACAGCATCTTCGCGTAGTGCAACAGCATATTCGCGTAGCTTCACGTAGCTTCGCTTAGGGTTAGTAAAAAGGGGCATGGCCTGGGCCACCTCTCTGAAACACAGCGCAGTGGTGCTTACTGGAAGCACCTGGTGGGCTAGTTGGCCCACAGGGGCCCTCAGGATCGAAGGGGGATTAATTACCCAACATAAAACATGTCACAGGGCATGTTTGCACACGTCTCCTCCGGCACGTCCCCTCCCTTCACCACTGTGTAAACGCGCCCTGTGTCCGTTCTAAATTGGGAAATTAAGTCCCCTTGAATTCTAAGGGTCCTTAGGGTCAAACTAGCATACAAGGTACCTCCAGTAAGTGCCACAGAGCTGTGTTGCAGAGAGGTGTAAAAAGGGGCGTGGTCTCTAAACACCTGTCCGCAACGCAGCTCTGTGGCGCTTACTGAAGGTACTTGGTGACGCCGTGCTTTGTTTCAAAAAGATCTTTTGGTGGGTTTTGTGCATCCTAAGTGAATCCTGGTGATTTTGTCTTTAAAAAAGATGCTTTTTAAGGCCCTTGGGGCCCTGTCGGTGTTTCTACCCAGCCCCCTTTTCTTGTTTTGTTATAATTTTTCTTGTTACTCGGTTCAACCGAGTCACAAGATGGCTGCCAACACTTCCCGGCTTGAAGTGTTGGCAGCCAATCAGATCTCAGACTCAAGATCTGGAGGGTTTGTGGATCCTTTGTGTCCATATATGGATATCTGTAAATATTTACATGGCTCAGGAACTACTGAACGCATTTACACCATTTAATAGAAAGAACCCTTTCTGAACCATGAGCAACCTTTTTGTCAAATTTGGTATAATTCCGTTCAGCAGCTGTAGCATTGTCTAAAGGTTCCTATTGAAACTAACATGTAAAAAATGCTTTTTTCGACCCCCTTTATTAGGAGCCCTCGCTTCACAAATCACCCAGAAACTTACAACACAGCAGCTGAAGTGAGCGAGCAATTAGTTTTGAATCTTTTGCAAAGATTCTTCAAACGGCATCAAAGACATTGGCAAATCAAAAATTATTTTTCTATGGAAACTAGTTCATAACTACAACTACCTACTGGCGACTGCAAGTAGATGATATATGTATATATCCCAAATTAAAAATGAATCCTGGTTGGCACAAGCCGAAGCACACTAATGAGAGCCTTTCAAATTTCATTAATTGCCACAACAAGCACTGACAGAGGCGGTTTGCCATGTCGGCTTTCTAAATTTATTTTTATATATATATATATATATATATATTTTCGGCATAAAAACGTCCTGCAGCGGTCTGGCAGCAAAAAAGACGAAGCAAACCCAGGTATAGTGCTACAGTGATTTAATCGCTCACCAACACTCCACCACAACGCGTTTCGGTGCCCGAAGCACTTTGATCACATGACAACGTTTTAGGGCGGATGTGCTGAATTTAAAGTGCTAGTAACCAATAAAAACATGCCAACATCATCATAGACATAAATGATATACTGTGATTGTTTGCTAACTGCTTAAATGCAATTTCATAGTGTCTTTAGAACAGGGTAGTAGTATTGCTGGTTAACTGCGTAGAAGGATATTCGATAAACTAAATCATACTATACATTAAGCATTAGTACATATATGAATATAGACATAATATATATATATCAACACACATTACATTTAGTTAAACTCATCTATATACAACAAGAAGCAGCAAGACTGGAGGAAAGGATTTGGGGAAAAGGGACACAACTGTGCAAATAGTGCAATGTGCAAATAATGCAATAGACTTAATATACAAATATTATCAATAAATATTTGTTAAAAAATTATGCAATATCTAAAAATAAATGGTTTGTACAGTTGCAAAATGACACAATTCTTCTCCTAGCTTATCATTTGTTACCTCCTGGACATAAAAAACCATCTAGTATTCCTCCCTGTACTCGCAGTTCATAATGATCTTAAGCTACTATTAGTGTAGAGAAGCCCAAGTGGGCTATAGACAACTTCAAAATTTAACAGACACATATATATGTGCAAATTTGGAAAATGAATTATGGCTAAAAGCTGTTACGTGCAACCCTTTGTGACAAATAATATGTTGTGAATAAAATGTACTTTTTTATATTTTTGTAAGATTATCTAAATTTCAGTCTGAGGCAACCATTCTCTTGGATAATTCTGAATACAATTTTTTACATGCTATATAATTCATAAGTACGTGTGTCAGTCCTCCCCTGCATTCAGCCCATTAGGATTTTTGGTATCAAGTACAATGATGTGACGTGTTTCTAATCTACGCAACAATAACTCACGATCTCCACCTCTTCTTTGCGGTGGGACTGTGTCAATTACAAAGTACCGCAAATCTGACGCTCTCTTATCGTGTACCTCACCGAAGTGTCTAGCCACAGGGTACGCGGTGTCGCCGTTGGTAGAGAACCTGAGGTGCTGGAGTCTGCGTTTGTATACATATGGACTTGCGCTGCCCATGTAGCGCAGGCCACAGGGACATTCCAGCACATACACCGCGTACTCGGTGCGGCACGTCAGTTTGTACTTAATGATGGTGAGTGTACTATTGAATGGCGTAGAATATTCTGTTCTACTTACCCCATTCTTACAGGCTTTGCAAGAAGAACAACGCAAAAAACCTTTGCTTGTACCTAGCCACACATTCTTTGTCCTTATCTCGGGGCTGCTTGATACTAGGCAGTTACCCATTGTCTTAGCACGTTTGTAGGCTATTTTAGAATCCCCTAAAATCTCTTTACCTAGGACTGGATCACTGGTAATCAGTGACCAGTTGCACTTGACAATATTCCTTATAGTACGATGTTGATTACTATAAGTGAAAATCAATTGTGCTTCACTGTTTGCTGTACATGTAGCTGCCTTGTTGGCCCTCCCTCTTACTGTCTGGGCCCCAACTGAGTCAGGAGGAATTATTGATAACAGAGATGCCCTATCCAGAGCATTAGCTCGGTTCATAGCTCTTTTTATGACCTCACAATTGTAGCCCCTCTGTATGAATCTATTACTACACTGTAATTGGGCTGCTCTGCAATCTGCTGGTTGGCACAAGCCGAAGCACACTAATGAGAGCCTTTCAAATTTCATTATTTGCCACGACAAGCACACTGACAGAGGCGGTTTGGCATGTCGGCTTTCTCAATTTATTTATATATATATATATATATATATATATATTGTGCTCCAGCTTGAGATCGTTCATTTGAAAGGCACTCAAAAAACACCAAAGGGCTCCAAGCATAGCACCTTTATTTACACGGAAAGGAAAGCGTCTGCCTGCTGCTTACACAGTCCCCACCACGTACGCCGACGCGTTTCAAGGATTCTCTTCTTCAGGGCTGGTGGTGAGAAATTGCACATCCGTCGCTCCCTTCACTTAAAAACACTCAATGGCATACCATGTGGTCGGATACCACGTGTTCAGTAAGCAAAGTATTCTGGGCAATGTAATGACAGCTTTGGATAAGTGTGCTAATGTCCTGCTGAACGAAGCCCATAGATGAGCCCTGGCAATTAGACGTCGTCCTCAATTTCTGGGTGTAAATCCTCAAACGTAGGCTGGCAAATGTCAACCTCCGAGGTCCCGTTTTATCGGGTGGTGCATTTCGACGGCATGACCGCCGCCAATTAATTGTGCTCCAGCTTGAGATCGTTCATTTGAAAGGCACTCAAAAAACACCAAAGGGCTCCAAGCATAGCACCTTTATTTACACGGAAAGGAAAGCGTCTGCCTGCTGCTTACACAGTCCCCACCACGTACGCCGACGCGTTTCAAGGATTCTCTTCTTCAGGGCTGGTGGTGAGAAATTGCACATCCATCGCTCCCTTCACTTAAAAACACTCCGTTGCATATCATGTGGTCGGATACCACGTGTTCAGTAAGCAAAGTATTCTGGGCAATGTAGTGACGGCATTGGATAAGTGTGCTAATGTCCTGCTGAACAAAGCCCATAGATGAGCCCCGGCAAGTAGACGTCTTCCTCAATTCCTGGGTGTAAATCCTCAAACGGAGGCTAGCAAATGTCAACCCCCGAGGCCCCGTTTTGCATGCACAAAGTCCCAGCAGCTATGTGGACTCATAGCTTTAACTCCGCCCAAGTGGGACGTTCTCAAGCACAGTGGCATTCTGGGGTAAGTAGTATATTTTCTAATGCAGCAACCACTTTGGTTAAGTTATGGACTACTTACCCCAGAATGCCACTGTGCTTGAGAACGTCCCGCTTTCTCATGAGGCAAAGTTACTAACTGAAAATTGAAACGACTAAAATTGCTTTGTAGTCGTACTTAAAACCGGGAGTGCGGGAGACACTCTGCCTCGGCAGAAACCGGATTGATTTATTGGCAGCGGGGCCCTGCTGTTATTTTCCACGCACCGCCAAGAGAGCACTCGGAAGCCCCTGTTCGGGCCATTTCAGTTGGATATATATATATATATATATATATATATATATAAATTGTGGTAAATAAATAAATAATACCTCTATTTTTGAATGAATATATGAATAACAGATAGCTCAATAAATAAGAGTCAAGATTCGAGGTAGTAGGAGTTTTGCAGGTTTAATACAGCATAAAGGACAGGAACAGGACAACCTGCACAGGAATAGGATGGCAGCGCTGCCGGGGGCAGGATCAAGGGAATCGGCGTCAGGGATAACATTTAATAACAGTGCACAAGCATATATACTAAAACAGTTGCATTACAGTACATACGATAGGCGGAGCAGTGGGTGTGGTCAATAGCAGTCGCGAAAGATAAGGGTGAAAGTAGGTGTAACAGGGCATATACATAGACATGTGATGTAAACGTAACAGAATATGTCATGAATGGGGCGGAAACATGGAGGGGGCTACCTAAGGAGCCGGGACCTCTAACCTAATGGTGCGCGCGAACTGACAATGACGTGTTACTAGGAGAAGCTGGGGGCTATGAACTCTGTGCTAGGAGTAGAGAC
The DNA here is from genome assembly GCF_964261635.1 of Lissotriton helveticus. Taxonomy (NCBI): domain Eukaryota; kingdom Metazoa; phylum Chordata; class Amphibia; order Caudata; family Salamandridae; genus Lissotriton; species Lissotriton helveticus. The sequence continues at coordinate 523,371,299 of NC_136060.1, forward strand.
TGAAGTCTGGAGAGTCAGAGCGACATGTACCTAAACCCTATCTAGTATCTAATGTTTAGAGAACATGTTGATATAAACTAGAAGTCAGGAGGGGAAAGGCTAACAGACACTAAGACTGGAGCATGCATTATTCTACATGTAGTGCGTGTAAAAGAATATTAAATGACCGTTAAATGCAGTATTTCTCTTACATGGAGACGTAAAGGCTAGACAATGACGGAAACTATTGATGCGATTCAGTAGCTTAGGAATGCAGAGAAGGAGGGCTGGACTGATAACTAGAATCATAACATACTCTTGGCAGACTCGTAGGCAGAGCCAGGCTGAGCCGGGCACTGTGAGGCAGGAAGTAAGTGAAGGGTCGAGGATACAGGTGGGGGCTGTATCGCTCCTCAGCGAGGGCTCAGGAGACAGGAGCTGAATCTGGTGTCCAGGCCCTTTTGAGGCCTAGAAACGGGGACTTTACAATGAAATAACGTGCACACTGAGAAACGTGGCAACGTGACTTTACATAGGCCTAATACTCGTAGCTATCACGAGAACTGGAAACTGGCATACTAGAGATGGACACAACTGTAATTGCGTCTTTAATCAAACATGGGAAATACATATGCATATTAATCATGCATACATAACATAAGATGGAGGACACGTAGGGACACAGAACATGGCAAAATTTACTTTTCCACATTCCCTCCTTGTCACTACGTTTCCATCAGGAAACATCAATATTCATGATACCATCTATCATTTCATACAGTATCATTTGCTCGTCTCGAATTGTCTTTGAACGGGATTTAGGACGGGATTTGGGACTAGGACGTGGAACACAGGATGTAGCACAAATGCCGCAAATCGCAGGGCCACATTGTAAACAGAGGCAGCAACTGAAAATGATCATTACTGCTATACCCAGAAATGACAATACTTTCCATCCCCAGGCGGAAATTATACTCCAGAGCCAACCGGACCATGTCCAGGTGCCTGGATTCTGGTGTAACATATGGGCAATATTATGGAGTCTGGTTATAGCTGAATAAACAGACGGCGCGTTATTAGGAATGAAAATGCAGCAACTAGATCCGATGACTCTACATGCCCCGCCCCTATCGGCCAGTATGACGTCAAGGACGAGACGATTTTGCAAAACTACAAATCTCATAGCAGATTGCTCTTCGGTTAAGTTACCTAGAGCAGAAGTAGTCTCATTTACTACTGCTTCAAGGGTTCTGGTTAACCTACGGATTAGCTTACTATTCTGGACAGGACCTATAAAGAAAAAGAATCCTTTATTAAAATCTTGATACTGTTCTAGAGTGGTTTCAGTTTGATCGACAATCGGGGACTCGATCTCCCTTCTATGTCTAATGTGTACTAGATGTGTGTTTCTATGATAATCGGATGGGGCTAGGAAAACTGGTGGCAGTAGGAAGGCAATGTAACAGGTTCCATCCCAATCGAGGGGCAGACGAACATATGCGGTCTGACCACAAACAAAATAAGAATGACGTGAAGCTTTGAAAATAGATTTCCTACTGTCACTATACTTGATAATAGTAGTACAATCACTATGTCCTACATGTGCAGAACCATTCTTTCGGACACATAATTCGCCTTTGACTGGTAATACTGAAATTGCAGGTAAGTCTGGAGTAGTATCAGACTGAACATTCAGGACCATAAAATTCGAAGAATAATTACCTAAGTTATAAACTTCATTTTCTAGATCTAACCCTGTTCTGTGGGGAAGACCTTGCTTGTCTGGAAAACATGTACTGTTAAGAAAAGACATATCTGTTGAGGATGACGTTAACGTGGACCATGCTCCACACGAACCATTATGTGAAAATGGATAAGGAAAGAGTGGCAGAACTCCCTTCGGTGTCTGGAAAGGGGGGAGTCGACCACACACCCAACAATTAGTGGCATTGCTGGTCTGGTGTGAATAATGTAACATGCGGATAAAGGAATTATTACGCATAGCAAGACGGTAAGAGAGTTCATGAGGAGGCAGATCACTGAACGTGTGCTCTACCGTAACATTAGCAGACTTATTTACATGAGGAATTGGGAAACACAAATAAAATGCATAACTTGTGCAAGTAATCATAAGGCTGAGATAGAGCAGAAAACATAAAATAATAATGCAACTTTTAGAATTCTCACTAACTCTCTCTCTGTGGGGGTCTATTATATACATGTCAGAAACCGGTCTAACCGTTTCACCTAGGGGAGGACTTAGACAATCAAACTGGCTGACTTATTTTACTAGACCTTAATTTCAATTTATACTCCTGCTGCGGAGTTTTCTCTAACGGGGAGGGATCTGTATCATTGTCTTTTGCGGGACAGTCCTTGAGAATAGTACTTTGGCAGTCCTTAAAATCCTCGGAAATGTTCTTAGTAACAGGTTTCAGTCCATAAAACTTTTTGACGTGCGACAGGTGCACCCACCCCTTGCGGCCTTCCAACTTCACGGCCGTACGGGTGGCCAGGAGGACCTGTCGGGGTTCCTTCCAGCGAGGCTCCAGCGGACTTGAACGATCAAAGTTTCTCACAAGAACCATGCATCCAGGAACGATTTCATGCGGTGCCACCTCGGTATTGTCTGGAAATGCGGCGGCAACCTGTGAACGACAAGAGTGTAGGGCAGACATCAAGGAAGCTAGGTAATCTGTCAGCATATTACTTGAAACATCGGTAATACTTCGGGGTCTAGGTGTACCCCACATATTAGGGGGGCGGCCGAATACGACCTCGTATGGGGACAGACCTGATCTGGAATGTGCGACCATGCGCATATAAAACAAAGCAACTGGCTGAGCTACTAGCCAGTCCACACCTTTCTCTTTACATACTTTTGCAATTCGAATTTTCAGAGTCTGATTATGTCTCTCTACGAGACCGGCTGCTTCAGGATGGCGTACACAATGAAACTTCCACTGGTACCCTAACAGAAGGGAAACATGTTTCATAAGCTCAGATGAGAATGGCTGGCCGTTGTCTGAATACACGACCCTAGGGAGTCCATAACGGGGGAAGAATTCACGAACCAACTGCTTAGCAGTGGTCGCGGCTGTGTAATCTGGAACTGGATATGCCTCTGTCCATCTGGACAAAGCGCATACAACTACAAGGACATACTTGAAACCTCGACATCGCTCCATCTGAATATAATCCATCTGGAGGACTTCAAAAGGGTGGTCAGGAGGCTGGAATCCACCTTGTTCCACCGGGACACTTTTACCTGGATTGAACTGGCAACATATCATACAGGTGCGGACTTTCTGCTTGGCTGCAGCTCGTAAATGCTTGTTGAACCAAATGTTCTGGATACTGTCTAACATAGCTTTTTCTCCTAAATGTGCTGGACTATGTGCGGTATTGATAATGACTTGAACCATAGAGTCGGGGAGAAACCATGTGGCTTTTCCCTTCGTCACCCATCCCTGATCTGTCTGGACCCCTCCTTGTTCGGACCATTTCTTGATTTCATCGGGAGTAGCATGCAACTGGATATCTATGACATCTTGAGTGGGGTCCTTAACTGTCATACATGTAGTCGGATCTGGAGTGGATGTATGTGTCTTGTTAACTGGAATGTCTGGGGTCTGTGCTGTAAGCTTGGCTGTGCGATCTGCTAGATCATTACCTTGGGAAATAATGTCAGTAACTTTCGTATGTGCTTTGCACTTCATGATAGCAATGGAAGTCGGTAAATGTATGGCATCTAACAGAGCTTGAATAAGGAGACCATGCTGAATCTTGGTTCCATGAGAAGTCATGAAACCTCTCTCCTGCCAGAGCACTCCAAAGTCATGTACGACTCCAAATGCGTAACGTGAATCTGTATATATATTAACTTTCTGGTTCTTGGCGTATATGCAGGCTTGGGTCAGAGCGACTAGCTCTGCTGCTTGAGCGGACAGAGTGTCAATACGGTGTGTCTCTATAACTTCAGTATCTGTAGTCACTGCATACGCGGCTACTAGATCTCCTGTACTTGTTCTCATACATGAACCATCCACATAAAGTGTCAGGTCGGGATCTGGTAATGGGATATCTGTCAGATCTTGTCTTGGCTTTGTCATAGTGTTAACTACTTCCACACAGTCGTGTGTGGCAGGATTTGAAGTAACTGAGGGTAACAGTGTAGCAGGATTTAGAACGTTGCAGCGTCTGATTTCTATGTGTGGCTGGAACAGTGTCAGTTCATAACCTGTTAAACGTGCAATTGTCAAATGCTGAGTCTGTGTTCGATTTAAAAGAACTTCCACGGAGTGTGGAACTTGTACTGTCAAGGAATGACCTAATACTATGGAATCACTTTGTCTGATAGCTAGTGCTGTGGCTGCAACTGACTTGAGGCACGCAGGCAGAGCCTGGGCTACAGGATCTAGTGTGCTCGAAAAATAAGCACAGGGCTTGTATTGTCCTGCTTGATCTTGTGTGAGAACGGATAATGCTGTACCTTCGCGTTCAGTAACGAAAAGTGTAAAAGGCTTACTGTAGTTCGGTGTTGCTAGAACTGGAGCTTGGCATAAGGCTTTCTTTAACTCATTGAAACTAAGTGTATGTTCGGATGTCCAAGGGAGGACAGTCGATACGGCTGCCTCCTGGGTCGTTAACTGTATCAGTGGCTTAGCTAGAAATGCATACTGAGGAATCCATTGTCTGCAGTAAGAAGTGAGGCCGATAAAAGCACGTACCTCCTTCTGGGTCTTGGGCTGAGGAAGACTCGCTATTAACTGGATACGGTCTGGTGTCAACTGCCTACCCCTCTTGGACAGTAAGTGTCCTAAGTAGACCACTTGCTGGACACAGAATTGAAGCTTTGAAGGGGACACCTTGTGCCCCATCTCGGCTAGGAAATACAAGACTGTAAGGGATGCTCGCTCGCAAGCACGTTCAGAACGGGCGGTGATCAGTAGATCATCGACATACTGGAGCAGGGCAGTGTCAGTTGGCATGTGAATATTGTCTAGTTGTCTCTTAAGTGCTTGACTGTAAATACTAGGACTTTCTGTGAAACCTTGAGGAGCTCGTGTGAACTGGTAGCTCCTTCCATTTAAACAGAATCCGAAAAGAAACTGGCTGTCTGGATGAATGGGGACACTGAAAAATGCGTTCTTGAGGTCTATGACTGTGAAAAATGAGGCTTCGGAATCAATGGCTGTCAATAGGGAAGAGATATCTGGGACAACTGGGTACTGGGGAATAATACATTTATTGAGTTCTCGAAGGTCAATCACTAATCGATATACTGGGGGTGCTTTTGGATCAGTACGTTTCATGACTGGAATGATCGGAGAATTACATACATTGGAGTCAGTTTCTACAACTACTCCTTGAGCGATGAGCTCGTCAATAATTTTGGATAAGGCTGCTACAGCCTCAGGTGGCAATCTGTACTGTCTGATTCGTGGTAATACTACACCTGGCTTGAGAGTCACACGATGGGGTGTGATTTGCATATAGCCAACATCAGTTGGACCTTGTGCCCATAGATGCTGCGGAACATTGGATAACCTTGGATCAAAATCTCGTAATACATAGTGACCCTTGAAGTCGCGTAGGAACAGACGTATTCCCTCTGGGGAACAGCAAATAACTGCACCTAATTCTTTCAATGTTTTAATACCTAACAGATTTTCTGGACATGACTTCGTAAGTAACAGATCAGTAGTGCGGGACAATGGACCTACTTCTAGAGTAACTGGCTTTGATATCTCGTTTACAATAGGTTTTCCTGAAAATCCAAGGGAAATATTTCTTGAGCCTGAGAGGGGAGCCCCTGGAACTTCGGCGTGACTAATGGTCGTCCTACTTGCCCCTGTATCAATCAAAAACTTTCTGTCTTTCCCTAATACTTGACTGTGAACATAGGGACCCTCTTGATCTACAGGTATCTCGATGAGAGGCAAGCCTACCTCCCTCTCTAGGCTGTTTCATGAATATGGCTGATACTCTGGATACTCGGACTGTGCATACTGGTACATCTGTTGTGTAACATGCTGTGTTGCAGCAATAGGCTGCGGTACTGTAACTGTCTGTTGTGCATTCTGTGGCTGAGAAATCTGTGAAACTTGTTCTTGTCTAGGCGGACGTGGTCTTTCTTTAGTTTTACCAGTAGCTATATTGTGTTTCAGAACTGCACACTCGTTTATGAAATGACCTGGCTGTTTACAATAATTGCAGGTCCCTTTAACGGGAGCTGCAGGATGACTGGCTTGATTCGGACCCCTCTTCTGACTGTCTTGTGGAACAGATTGTGCAACTAGTACTTTCATTTTCGTGTCTTTCATACGTTTCCTTTCATGATCTTGTTCTTCTCTTATTCTATTCTGGTGATATTGGAGCATCTGTAACATCTGGGACGGGGTATTAGCTTGCCAGGTACTTTCGACTTTCAAAACTCGATTCTTAACTTGTGGACTTGAATTCTCGACTAATTTAGTAACAAAAAGATGAGGATATGACTCGCTACTTGTCTTGAGGCCACTGTTTATACTAAAGCATTTCTCAAATCTAGAATAAAAATCACTAATGTCTTCGTCTTGTTTCTGTTTACAGGCTGAGATTGCATCCCAGTCTTCCTTTTTAGTGGCTAATAATCTGGGCAAAACTTGAATTAATAGTTCAGGTAATTCTTTACATTTCTCTCCTAGACCGGTACCTGGTACACGTGACTTATCTTCAGCTTCTAGAACTGCCCAATCAATCTTTTTCTCTCCCACCTCCCATTCTTTTTCCTTGAGTTTTTCATATACCTCTGCGGGCAACAGGACCTTTAGCATTTTAATTATATCTGGATACGTGTATTCTCCCATACGGAGCATGTCTTTTAATTCTCGGTGGAACCCTGCTGGATCTTTATCATGACAGGGAATTATTTTTTTCATCTCTAAGAGTTCCATCTTTGTAATCGGGGTGTAAACAAACACTCGTTGCATTTCACCATCCGCTGTCCTAACTGGGTGTACTTCTCGTAACGGATTCTGTCTGTCTATGTAAAAGGGTTTACTTTCTGGAGGTGAGACATGAACAAAATGCGGGTTCAAAAACGTTCTATATTTGTGGCGCTGTTCTAGAATGATACTAATTAAATCGGTACCTAGACCTTTCCATCTATACTGGAGTAACTCGTTCAGGACATCGTGTAACGGACCTGGATCAGAGTGTTGACCCTCATACAGAGTAATGAGGTGCTGGATCATATACATACCCACCAGTCGCTGCTCGGCTGGGGGCAGTTTCAGAAACATTTGTGCCACTACTTCATCTGGAAAAGTGGTAGAATCAGTAATCCATCGGACTGCTGATCGGGCTAGTTCTTGTTCATGCATAGTACTTAACTCACTGTAACCGATTCGTGATTTCAGAATGTGATCGGTAGCTTGAAATACTTGTTCTAGAGAACCTTGTTCTGGTGCTGGATGAGGAACAGTTTTCTTGTAATCTAGACGTGAATGTCGGTCGGAAAGTCTAGTTCTACCCACATACGCTATTCTGGTGGGATTCTCGTCGTCTACCTCTTCAGTGGAAGAGTCATTTTCTTTCTCGCTGACTAGTGCTTTTTTGCGTTTCTCGTGTAACCTTATTATTTCTTTACGAATTTTCTTGTACATACTCTCTATACTACTGATGGTCTTGTGCTTACCCTCGGCTATATTATCACTCCACCTTATCAGGATTCTCATTTCGGCCGGATCTTTGGAAGGGTAATCTTGTTCTCTTATTAAACAATTAATCAGAAACTTTAATAACATGAGCTGGATCTCAGCTTTCCTTTGAGACATGGCTTCGCCAATACTTTCTGGATCATCCCCTGTACGGATGAAACGATATATTCTGTCTAGATCTTCTTTCATATTCGGTAGGGTGTCCAAATACCCGGTCACCCGTCTTACACGTATGGAATATATAACCGTACTATCATCGCCTGTAACTGGATCATAGCGGCATTCAGTAAGAGCTCGTTGGATGTCTGCAACGGACTTATACTTGGGCGTACGCTGTAACGCACGTTCATGTAACTCGACTGATGTTACACGTTGGTGTGGTGGCGGGGTACCAGGAGGACCTCCTCCTGCGGCCCCTAAACTAGAATCGTCGACTGATACTCTTCGTGCTGGCAGAGTGGGAAATTGTAATGTAGGCTGGACCGGGGGTACCGTAGCAGGTACTCCGGTGTCTGGAGGAACAGGATTTACATTATTTACAAGAGCTGGCGGAACAGGATTTGCATATTCTGGGACTGTGTCGTCCAAATAGGACGAGATAAAAATATCAGCTGCGGTCGGTTTGTGACGTAGCTTGGTCGGAACTAATGGTGGCGGAAAATTACTGGATGCCTCCGGGGTCGCTTTTGGCAAGCCCTCGGCAAGAAGAGGGTACATACCCTTAATAAGGGCATTCCTCTGTCTGTCTGACTGTTCGGTTTTAACTCGTTCACCTATCTCGATTAATTCCCTTTCTTGGGCTCGTTCTAAGGATTCTCTACTTAATTCTGACTTTCTGATTTCTTTTTCGGTTCTTTTATGAGATTCTTTGCGCCATAACTCGATGGCATCTTTCTGTGACTGTCTGGCTTTCTTTTTCCATAATGCCTCTTCCACTCTCATGATGCACTCGGCATCCCACGTACCTGATACGGGCCATCTATACTTTTCTTCTAACTCTTTGGTGTATTCCACCCATAAATCTAGATACAATATGGCACTTATGCCATGCTTCTGATACATAAAATGACCTGGACTGTCCCTAGGCGGGACAGGAACTGCTGCTTTTAGCAGACCTTTTCTGGTTTTTAACTGACGTAACTTAGAAAATAAGGGCATGACTGAACTGTAATCTAGACACAATACAATACACAATGAACACGATAATTACACCACTTTCGTACCACGACATTAAAAATACATGAAGAACATTCAAAATAACAGTTCGAACAGAATACTACCTGGAATACTGAAAACAGAATACATGAATTTTCTCGAGAACAGAACTGACTAGAACAGAAACTAGATGCACTGCTGAAACAGTACGAAACTTACCGGTCTCATAAAGAGACACGTCAGGACCCGCATCCACCGAAGTGGACACTTCGTTTTGGGTCTTTGTACCACCAAAACCCACGGACCAGAGTCAATTAGATTGACCCTGTCTAGATACTACCCCAGCAACGGTACTCACCGGGCAGCAAGAACGGAAGGCCTCGGACTGGACTGGACTGCTTCGACGCCGGACGGACGAACTTCGGACTTCTGTTACGGGTGGGCCTCCGGATACCTCGGACCTTGGACTCTCGGCTTGGGCTCTGGTCGGGACTCGCCGCGTTCCTCCACCGCCTCGTCTGGATGCTGGACCGCCACCTCCGTCTCCTCCGTGGGCCTGAGGGATACTTGAAGCAGAAATATCTGCACGTGCACGGTATGGTTCCGTCACGGCTGCAGAGGGTCAGGGGGCCGGCGTGGCTTCACCGGCGCGTGGGGAAAGGGCAAGTCCCTATTCGGGCGCCATTATGTGGTAAATAAATAAATAATACCTCTATTTTTGAATGAATATATGAATAACAGATAGCTCAATAAATAAGAGTCAAGATTCGAGGTAGTAGGAGTTTTGCAGGTTTAATACAGCATAAAGGACAGGAACAGGACAACCTGCACAGGAATAGGATGGCAGCGCTGCCGGGGGCAGGATCAAGGGAATCGGCGTCAGGGATAACATTTAATAACAGTGCACAAGCATATATACTAAAACAGTTGCATTACTGTACATACGATAGGCGGAGCAGTGGGTGTGGTCAATAGCAGTCGCGAAAGATAAGGGTGAAAGTAGGTGTAACAGGGCGTATACATAGACATGTGATGTAAACGTAACAGAATATGTCATGAATGGGGCGGAAACATGGAGGGGGCTACCTAAGGAGCCGGGACCTCTAACCTAATGGTGCGCGCGAACTGACAATGACGTGTTACTAGGAGAAGCTGGGGGCTATGAACTCTGTGCTAGGAGTAGAGACTGAAGTCTGGAGAGTCAGAGCGACATGTACCTAAACCCACAACGCGTTTCGGTGCCCGAAGCACTTTGATCACATGACAACGTTTTAGGGCGGATGTGCTGAATTTAAAGTGCTAGTAACCAATAAAAACATGCCAACATCATCATAGACATAAATGATATACTGTGATTGTTTGCTAACTGCTTAAATGCAATTTCATAGTGTCTTTAGAACAGGGTAGTAGTATTGCTGGTTAACTGCGTAGAAGGATATTCGATAAACTAAATCATACTATACATTAAGCATTAGTACATATATGAATATAGACATAATATATATATATCAACACACATTACATTTAGTTAAACTCATCTATATACAACAAGAAGCAGCAAGACTGGAGGAAAGGATTTGGGGAAAAGGGACACAACTGTGCAAATAGTGCAATGTGCAAATAATGCAATAGACTTAATATACAAATATTATCAATAAATATTTGTTAAAAAATTATGCAATATCTAAAAATAAATGGTTTGTACAGTTGCAAAATGACACAATTCTTCTCCTAGCTTATCATTTGTTACCTCCTGGACATAAAAAACCATCTAGTATTCCTCCCTGTACTCGCAGTTCATAATGATCTTAAGCTACTATTAGTGTAGAGAAGCCCAAGTGGGCTATAGACAACTTCAAAATTTAACAGACACATATATATGTGCAAATTTGGAAAATGAATTATGGCTAAAAGCTGTTACGTGCAACCCTTTGTGACAAATAATATGTTGTGAATAAAATGTACTTTTTTATATTTTTGTAAGATTATCTAAATTTCAGTCTGAGGCAACCATTCTCTTGGATAATTCTGAATACAATTTGTTTACATGCTATATAATTCATAAGTACGTGTGTCAGTCCTCCCCTGCATTCAGCCCATTAGGATTTTTGGTATCAAGTACAATGATGTGACGTGTTTCTAATCTACGCAACAATAACTCACGATCTCCACCTCTTCTTTGCGGTGGGACTGTGTCAATTACAAAGTACCGCAAATCTGACGCTCTCTTATCGTGTACCTCACCGAAGTGTCTAGCCACAGGGTACGCGGTGTCGCCGTTGGTAGAGAACCTGAGGTGCTGGAGTCTGCGTTTGTATACATATGGACTTGCGCTGCCCACGTAGCGCAGGCCACAGGGACATTCCAGCACATACACCGCGTACTCGGTGCGGCACGTCAGTTTGTACTTAATGATGGTGAGTGTACTATTGAATGGCGTAGAATATTCTGTTCTACTTACCCCATTCTTACAGGCTTTGCAAGAAGAACAACGCAAAAAACCTTTGCTTGTACCTAGCCACACATTCTTTGTCCTTATCTCGGGGCTGCTTGATACTAGGCAGTTACCCATTGTCTTAGCACGTTTGTAGGCTATTTTAGAATCCCCTAAAATCTCTTTACCTAGGACTGGATCACTGGTAATCAGTGACCAGTTGCGCTTGACAATATTCCTTATAGTACGATATTGATTACTATAAGTGAAAATCAATTGTGCTTCACTGTTTGCTGTACATGTAGCTGCCTTGTTGGCCCTCCCTCTTACTGTCTGGGCCCCAACTGAGTCAGGAGGAATTATTGATAACAGAGATGCCCTATCCAGAGCATTAGCTCGGTTCATAGCTCTTTTTATGACCTCACAATTGTAGCCCCTCTGTATGAATCTAATACTACACTGTAATTGGGCTGCTCTGCAATCTGCTGGTTGGCACAAGCCGAAGCACACTAATGAGAGCCTTTCAAATTTCATTATTTGCCACGACAAGCACACTGACAGAGGCGGTTTGGCATGTCGGCTTTCTCAATTTATTTATATATATATATATATATATATATATATATTGTGCTCCAGCTTGAGATCGTTCATTTGAAAGGCACTCAAAAAACACCAAAGGGCTCCAAGCATAGCACCTTTATTTACACGGAAAGGAAAGCGTCTGCCTGCTGCTTACACAGTCCCCACCACGTACGCCGACGCGTTTCAAGGATTCTCTTCTTCAGGGCTGGTGGTGAGAAATTGCACATCCGTCGCTCCCTTCACTTAAAAACACTCAATGGCATACCATGTGGTCGGATACCACGTGTTCAGTAAGCAAAGTATTCTGGGCAATGTAATGACAGCTTTGGATAAGTGTGCTAATGTCCTGCTGAACGAAGCCCATAGATGAGCCCTGGCAATTAGACGTCGTCCTCAATTTCTGGGTGTAAATCCTCAAACGTAGGCTGGCAAATGTCAACCTCCGAGGTCCCGTTTTATCGGGTGGTGCTTTTCGACGGCATGACCGCCGCCAATTAATTGTGCTCCAGCTTGAGATCGTTCATTTGAAAGGCACTCAAAAAACACCAAAGGGCTCCAAGCATAGCACCTTTATTTACACGGAAAGGAAAGCGTCTGCCTGCTGCTTACACAGTCCCCACCACGTACGCCGACGCGTTTCAAGGATTCTCTTCTTCAGGGCTGGTGGTGAGAAATTGCACATCCATCGCTCCCTTCACTTAAAAACACTCCGTTGCATATCATGTGGTCGGATACCACGTGTTCAGTAAGCAAAGTATTCTGGGCAATGTAGTGACGGCATTGGATAAGTGTGCTAATGTCCTGCTGAACAAAGCCCATAGATGAGCCCCGGCAAGTAGACGTCTTCCTCAATTCCTGGGTGTAAATCCTCAAACGGAGGCTAGCAAATGTCAACCCCCGAGGCCCCGTTTTGCATGCACAAAGTCCCAGCAGCTATGTGGACTCATAGCTTTAACTCCGCCCAAGTGGGACGTTCTCAAGCACAGTGGCATTCTGGGGTAAGTAGTATATTTTCTAATGCAGCAACCACTTTGGTTAAGTTATGGACTACTTACCCCAGAATGCCACTGTGCTTGAGAACGTCCCGCTTTCTCACGAGGCAAAGTTACTAACTGAAAATTGAAACGACTAAAATTGCTTTGTAGTCGTACTTAAAACCGGGAGTGCGGGAGACACTCTGCCTCGGCAGAAACCGGATTGATTTATTGGCAGCGGGGCCCTGCTGTTATTTTCCACGCACCGCCAAGAGAGCACTCGGAAGCCCCTGTTCGGGCCATTTCAGTTGGATATATATATATATATATATATATATATATATATATATATATATATATATATATATATATATATATATACATATATAAGAAAGGAAACAATTGCTAAAAGGAATTTTTAGAGAGCTAGAAATACGTACATGTAGGCTAGCTGTAACTTTCGTCTGGGCAGCACGTCCATACCACTTATATGTCGGGGAGTAAAATTTGTAAACTTGAATATGAACGCAATCGAATTATCAACACAAGTTACCTGTACTACAAGAAATGAATCACTAATGAAAATCATCAAAGTAATACAATAAATTATGCAGAAAGCATTAGCACTTTAACTCTGTGTCTACGAAACGTACAAGAGAAGAATTAAAACCTCCCAGGACAATAAAATTGAAGATTCGTCATCTGAATTGAAACGCATTGCAACATACTAACTCTGCATATTTTAATGGACAACTTGATCTAGTTTTAAGATCATATTTTAAAAGGGAGTTGTAAGATTTTATTGTTTTAAGTCATTATTAGGCAATGACCAAATTGCTCGAAGTTACTGTAATTTAAAATAAGGGGTAAATATTAAGAATAAGGGAAAATGGTAATTATGTGACTCAAGGACTTGCGAAAACATTTTAAGTATATAGCACCTTTTACAATGTAAATTAAGGAATGTACTATGGTGTAATGATGTATGGCCCAGGTCTGGGCATATCCTTGGCCATTTAGGGTGACAAATGCAAAAAGAACAATTGATGGACAGAATGCAGAACATACATTCACCCCAGGACAGAGATCTGGGGCTAAATCATAGTTTTTTTGCTCACCATGTCATTCCAGTTTGAACCCAGTCATATGCAAATCAGTATTGACCCTGCGTCCAATAGGAACAGTCCAGCCCGAACTGCCAGGCCATGTCCTCCCTGGACAGGAAACAAGCATCCTAAGACCAGTTTCAGGCTTTCAGCCGTCATCAGCCAGGATAGCTTGACTCCAGTGGAATGGAGAGCACGGGACCCATGTCTGGGCATACCTGTCCCACTCGGGGTGACAAAAGCAAAAAGAACAATTGATAGACAGAATGCAGAACAATGATAATAATCCACATTTGTAAAGCGCGAAAAATCACCCGTAAGGGTCTCTAGGCGCTGGGGGCCGTTGGGAAGATTAAGCAAGCTATTGCCCAGAGTCACATGGTGCTGGGCTAATCTGCCGCCGGCGCCGGGGATCGAACCGTGATCCCCAGATTCCAGCGTCAGTCGCCCTGGCCACAGCGCCACACCTCTCCCCAATGTCATACATTCACCCCAGTACAAAGATCTGGGCCTAAAGCAATCTTGACCCTGCTCATCATGGGAACAGTGCAGCCCAAAGTGCCAGGCTAGGTCCTCCCTGGACCAGAAGCAAGCATCATGGTACCAGTTTTGGTGTATCACTCCTTATCAGCTAGGCTAGCTTGCGATCTGCTACAGTTGTGAGCTTCATGGTTTGCATTTGCTGATGGTAGCATCTTACATCTATGGTATCCTGCCTTGTTCTCCATTTGTTCCCCAGTTGCTTGCAGCATCGTTTCATCAGCCTAAATATTTCTGTACATCAGCTGGCCAGTGGTCGCGCTCTTGCCTTTGGGTTACACTTGAGGGGAGTCGTGGTTTTGTTACATGAGGTGATTCGGATGTTGAGATTTTAGGTGGCTTTAAGCAAGTCACTGGTGTGCTCATGTTGTGTTTTGGCAGCTCCTGAGTTAGCGTTTAGCTCAGCTACACGATCTTTCCGTTAACTTGACCAAAATGTATGGGGGCCATTTTGAATCCTTCCGACTTCCATTTTGTATGAACACGCTGCCTCGTGGTCAGTGTACCCTTTCGTCCTTTCTCGATATCCATGGTCATCTACTTTGCTCAGCAAGAGGCTATTTTTAGTACTGGTCAAGCACACATGCGCACTATGCATTAACTGGTCATTCTTTAGGAATGTTAGCACAAACTGACCAGTGCTATTGGACTCCTCCCCCATGCTGGCTGTGTTCCAAAAATGACCTTATATGTACCTAAAATGTGTAAACTTGTAACCGCCTACCTTTTTATTGCTATTAAACTGTATAAAAGAGGTCGCGCACCGATGTTCGGTGTGCTACTTCTTACATTGCCGAAGGGTGCTGTAGGAATGTACCACCACCCCATGGGGTTTTAATAAACTTGTCTTTTGCATTTTCCAGTGTCCGTGCCAACTTCTATACTAAGGTGTTTGAGAGTTTAGCAGAGTATGTAGGCCTGATTCGAACCCAACACCACAATTGGCGACCATGAAGGGACTCATCGGCGACTCGGATGCCCGAAGGAAAGGTCGCGACGAAGGTTTGGAAACTCGCCATGGAAGCGATCGCTGCCACTGAGTGACCCGAGTCTTGGCACCCACGGTGTTTTTTCCTTTCCTTCTGATCTGACCATCCAGGTGGCGCCGGTCTTCGACTGAGATTCTGATCTTGGATTGTCGTGATGTGCCATTTTGGCTGATTCGATTACAGAACTCGGCAGTTGGATCTTGGACGTTTGAATATATTTGGTAAGCTTTTGACTGGTGAGGTAGTCTACTGACACTCACTATGGCTTTCTGAATTTGAATTTGAATTTGAATTTGTTTGAAGTTAGCTAACGTTTGAATCTTTGAATTTGAATTTGAATATGTGGAGTGCACCTCACATAGACAGGCATGTAGGGATATTTCTCTGATTTATTTGATTTGAACGGCACACCGTGTATGAAGCACATTAAGTGCCATTTTGCGTAGTATCGCGTTTTTGTGGTACTTTTGAACATGCCTGTTTTCAGCACGCTCCGAGGGATGTGCTGCTTTGAAAATGGTACCAATTATCGATTAAATAAATCACAGCCGGCTCCCCCAGAGGGGACTCCAAATCGTGAGATGTATGTAAAATTTGGCATTCCGCCAATAATGTACAGCACGTTATGGCACAAGTATACCAAAACCGATCGTGAATTACGGTGGCCACTACATGGGTCATTTGATCTTCGAAAGGTTCAATATGTAGAGCAGTGTTTGTTTCAGCGAAGGTCTAGGCAAGATATGTTTGATTGTGTGCGTATGTGGGAGAAAGAGGTGCGTGAACGAGTGAAGCATGAGGAAGCCTTGGCGGAGAAGGTGCAGCGAAAGGCTGCACGTGACAAAGCTTTACAGCTACAGGAGAAGGAGTCTCAGGAACAGAAAGAGAGGGAGACTCGAGAACATAATTTGCAGGTTAATGGTCAGTTTCCCATCCGGCGTCCTCTTTATCCGGTCCTTACTAATGAAACAGATGATTTTTCATTATTAGAATGCTGTCCGCCTCCGTACGTCGCACCTACGGCTCCGAACAAGGACTCGGATGAGGATGATCAGACTGCACAGCGTACAAGGTTATCGTCGGATCGAACTGCGGAATTGCGTTTGTTTGCACGAAAGCTGAACGTTAATTCCGTAACTGTTTCTGACATTAGTAAGCAGATGGAACAATGGTCTGAGAGGGAGCGGTTGTATTTTTTAGATCATTTTGGTGATGAGGTTGTTGATCGATTTAGAAAGTATTCTACAGAGTTAGAACCCAGGGATATATCCAAGGGTCGCGATAACTTTCGTAAAGGTCTTTTTGTTCTTTCAGATGCGGATGAATTTTTCAAACGTTTGGTTCAGCTACGGAATGAGGCGACACGGCTACGGGAGTTGGAAAAGTCAAAGGAACTTCCACCTGCGTCCGGATCGGCGGAGATATCCAAAGAATGCTCTATCTTTGGAACAGATAAGATCGCTGCGATTAATGTTAGACCTATGCGAGAAGCTGCGCCTTTGTATGTCCCTCATAAAGGGGATGGCACAGATGATGATAAAACATCTAAAGACGCGAAGGGTTATTTTATATATAATTGGGTTTATACGCCCTGGAATAGAGCAGATGTTATGGCGCTTAAGAATGCTTTGCCTGATCCCCGTAAAAATCCAGCGGCTTTCTATGAAAGTGTTGAAAGTGCAATTTCTTCGTGTATTATGACGTTAGTTGATATTGATCTGTTTTTTGGGCTAATATTGCCCCCTGATATGTGGAGAGCGATTCGTAAGTTTGATGATCACACGACTCTCGGGGCCAGTTGGAAAGATATAGTTCAAGCTGATTTAGACAGGGAACCAGCATGTAAGCCTTGTCAATTAATATTAGACCTTCCAGGGGCCATACTAAAAAAATTAAAGACGCTCGTTCCCGCTAAAAAGATTGATTGGACCATACTAGCCTCTTGTAAGCAGAAAACGGATGAATCGGTTTCTTATTTCTTTTCTCGCTTTGAGGAAGCGTTCCATGATTACAGTGGACAATCATTAACAGAAGATACAGGCAGACATTTATTTGTTGACAAGTATGTGGCTAATCTCCTACCGGAGATTGCAAAACGTTTAAAGGCGAGTGAAAGCTCGTGGACCACGGCAACCCCTGCTTCTTTATTGACTATGGCTCAATATTATGAACGACAGGAATTGGAGGCAAAGGAAAGTAGTGATAAGAAAGCGAAGGATTTGAAGACGAAGGTAATGTTGGCTCAGGTTCAGGCTACGAGGGGAAACAATTGAGGGGGACGAGGATCGAATAATAATGCTCCTCCTCCTCGTTCCGACATATCTGTGAATCAGTGTGCATACTGTAAACAGTTTGGACATTGGATTGCAGACTGTCCGGTGTTTCGAGAACAGTGTAATTTGAGGGGACGAGGAAGTGGAAGATCTAGGAATAATTATGGAGGGCCAAGAGGGTATGGAGCAAATGATCGTGGAGGATATGGAGCAAGGGGTCGTGGTCAGACAGATTATAATACGTTCGATAATCGTAATCAATATCAGATCAATGAGGGTGGCTCTGTCGAGCCACGCGATGAGCGCTATGCATAGGATTGCGTAGGATGGGGTGTGGAATCGGTTGAGGTACCGGTTGATCAAAGGGGTCCATACATAGAAGCACATGTCTTGGGTTCCACTGATCAATTTCTGGTCGATTGTGGTAAATAAATAAATAATACCCTATTTTTGAATGCATAAATGAATAACAGATAGCTCAATAAAATAAGAGTCAAGATTCGAGGTAGTAGGAGTTTCTTGCAGGTTTAATACAGCATAAGGACAGGAACAGGACAACCTGCACAGAAATAGGATGGCAGCGCTGCCGGGGGCAGGATCTGGACAAGGGAATAACCTTTTAATAACAGTACATGAGCATATATACATAGCGCAAACACATAGCATTACATTGCAATAGGCGTAGCAGTGGGTGGAGCAAGAGGCGTGACGCGTAGCAGTCGCGAAAGATAAGGGTGAAAGTAGGTGTAACTGGGTGTAACAGGGCGTATACATAGACATGTGATGCAAACGTAACAGAATATGTCATGAATGGGGCGGAAACCATGGAGGGGGCTACCTGAGGAGCCGGGACCTCTAACCTAATGGTGCGCGCAAACTGACAATGACGTGTTACTAGGAGAAGCTGGGGGCTATGAACTCTGTGCTAGGAGCAGAGACTGAAGTCTGGAGAGTCGGAGTGACATGTACCTAAGCAGTATCTAGTATCTGATGTTTAGAGAACATGTTGATATAAACTAGAAGTCAGGAGGGGAAAGGCTAACAGACTCTAAGACTGGAGCATGCATTATTCTACATGTAGTGCGTGATGAAGAATATTAAATGACCATTAAATGCAGTATTTCTCTAACATGGAGCCCTGAAGGCTAGACAATGACGGAAACTATTGATGCGATTCAGTAGCTTAGGAATGCAGAGAAGGAGGGCTGAACTGATAACTGGAATCATAACATAGTCTTGGCAGACTCAGAGGCAGAGCCAGGCTGCACCGGGCACTGCGAGGCAGGAAGTAAGTGAAGGGTCGAGGATACAGGTGGGGGCTGCATCGCTCCTCAGCGAGGGCTTCAGGAGACAGGAGCTGAATCTGGTGTCCGGGCCCTTTTGAGGCCTAGAAACGGGGACTTTCAATGAAATAACGTGCACACTGAGAAACGTGGCAACATAACTTTACATAGGCCCAATACTCGTATTATTCACGAGAACTGGAAACTGACATACTAGAGATGGACACAACTGTAATTGCGTCTTGAATCGAACATGGGGAATACATATGCATATTTAATCATGCACACATAACATATGATGGAGGAGGCGTAGGGACACAGAACATGGCAAAATTTACTTTTCCACATTCCCTCCTTGTCACTACGTTTCCATCAGGAAACATCAATATTCATGATACCATCTATCATTTCATACAGTATCATTTGCTCATCTCGAATTCTCTTGGAACGGGATTTAGAACGGGGCTTGGGACTAGGAATACAAGAGGTAGCACAAATGCCGCAAATCGCAGGGCCACATTGTATACAGAGGCAGCAGCTGAATATAATCGCTACTGCAATACCTAGAAAGGACAATATTTTCCATCCCCATGCGGAAATTATATTCCAGAACCAACCGGACCATGTCCAGGTGCCTGGATCCTGGTGTATCAGATGGGCAATCTTATGAAGTCTGGTTATAGCGGAATAGACAGACGGCGCGTTATTTGGAATGAAAATGCAGCAACTGGATCCGATGATTCTACAAGCCCCGCCCCTATCGGCCAGTATGACGTCAAGGACGAGACGATTTTGCAAAACTACAAATCTCATAGCAGATTGCTCTTCGGTTAGGTTACCTAGAGCAGAGGCAGTCTCATTTACTACAGCTTCAAGGGTTCTGGTTAACCTGCGGATTAACTTACTATTCTGGACAGGTCCTATAAAGAAGAAGAAACCTTTATTGAAATCTGTATACTGTTCTAGAGCAGTTTCAGTATAATCGACAATTGGGGACTCCCTTCTATGTCTAATGTGTACTAGATGTGTGTTTCTGTGATAATCAGATGGGGCTAGGAAAACAGGT
This sequence comes from Lissotriton helveticus, assembly GCF_964261635.1. Taxonomy (NCBI): domain Eukaryota; kingdom Metazoa; phylum Chordata; class Amphibia; order Caudata; family Salamandridae; genus Lissotriton; species Lissotriton helveticus. Next base: position 523,391,383 of record NC_136060.1, read on the forward strand.
GGCAGTAGGAAGGCAATGTAACAGGTTCCCTCCCAATCGAGGGGCAGACGAACATATGCGGTTTGACCACAAATAAAATAGGAATGACGTGAAGCTTTGAAAATAGATTTCCCACTGTCACTATACTTGACAATAGTAGTACAATCACTATGTCCTACATGTACAGAACCATTATTTCGGACACATAATTCACCTTTGACTGGCAGTACTGAAATAGCAGGTAAGTCTGGAGTGGTATCAGACTGAACATTTAGGACCATGAAATTCGACGAATAGTTACCTAAATTATACACTTCATTTTCTAGATCTAAACCTGTTCGGTGAGGGAGACCTTGCTTGTCTGGGAAACATGTACTGTTAAGAAAAGACATATCTGTTGAGGATGACGTTAACGTGGACCATGCTCCACACGAACCATTATGTGAAAAAGGATAAGGAAAGAGTGGCAGAACTCCTTTCGGTGTCTGAAAAGGGGGGAGTCGACCACACACCCAACAATTAGTGGCATTGCTGGTCTGGTGTGAGTAATGTAACATACGGATAAAGGAATTATTACGCATAGCGAGGCGGTAAGAGAGTTCATGAGGGGGCAGATCACTAAACGTGTGCTCTGCTGTAACATCGGAAGACATATTTACATGAGAATCTGGAAAGCACAGGTAAAATGCATAACTGGTGCAGGAAATCAGAATGCTGAGAAATAATATGAAACTTAGAAAAATGATACTTCGGATTGAGTTTTGACTGACTCTCTCACTATGGGGGTCTATTTTATACATGTCAGAAACAGTCTAACCGTTTCACCTAGGGGAGGACTTAGACAATCAAACTGACTGACTTATTTTACTAGACCGGAGTTTTAACTTATACTCCTGTTGCGGAGTTTTCTCTAACAGGGGGGGTGTAGTAACATTGTCATTTGCGGGACAGTCCTTGAGAACAATGCTTTGGCAATCCTTCAAATCCTGGGAAATGTTCTTAAAGACGGGTTTCAGTCCATTAAACTGTTTTATATGAGAAAGGTGCACCCAGCCTTTGCGACCTTCCAACTTCACGGCTGTACGGGTGGTGAGGAGGACCTGTCGGGGCTCCTTCCAGCGAGGCTCCAGCGGACTTGATCTGTCAAAATTCCTCACCATCACCATGGATCCTGGAACGATTTCATGCGGTGCCACCTCGGTATTGTCTGGAAATGCGGCGGCAACCTGTGAACGACATGAGTTGAGGGCAGACATCAAGGAAGCTAGGTAATCTGTCAGCATATTACTTGAAACATCGGTAATACTTCGGGGTCTAGGTGTACCCCACATGTTAGGGGGGCGGCCGAATACGACCTCATACGGGGACAGACCTGATCTGGAATGTGCGACCATGCGCATGTAAAACAAAGCAACTGGCAGAGCTACTAGCCAGTCCACACCTTTTTCTTTACAAACTTTGGCGATACGGATTTTCAGAGTCTGATTATGTCTCTCTACGAGACCGGCTGCTTCAGGATGGCGTACACAATGGAACTTCCACTGGTACCCTAACAAAAGGGAAACGTGCTTCATTAACTCTGAGGAGAATGGCTGGCCGTTATCAGAATATACGACCCTAGGGAGTCCATAACGAGGGAAGAACTCACGAACCAACTGCTTGGCAGTGGTCGCGGCTGTGTAATCTGGGACTGGATATGCTTCTGTCCACCTGGACAAAGCGCATACAACTACAAGAACATACTTGAAACCTCGACATCGCTCCATCTGAATATAATCCATCTGGAGGACTTCAAAAGGGTGGTCAGGAGGCTGGAATCCACCTTGTTCCACCGGGACACTTTTACCTGGATTAAACTGACAACATATCATACAGGTACGGACTTTCTGCTTGGCTGCAGCTCGTAAATGCTTGTTGAACCATATGTTCTGGATACTGTCTATCATTGCTTTTTCTCCTAAATGTGCAGGACTATGTGCGGTATTAATAATGACTTGAACCATAGAGTCGGGGAGAAACCATGCGGTTCTACCCTTCGTTACCCATCCTTGATCTGTCTGGACCCCTCCTTGTTCGGACCATTTCTTGATTTCATCGGGAGTAGCATGTAACTGGATATCTATGACATCTTGAGTGGGGTCCTTAACTGTCATACATGTAGTCGGATCTGGAGTGTGTGTCATGTTAACTGGAATGTCTGGAGTCTGGGCTGTAAGCTTGGCTGTGCGATCTGCTAGATCGTTACCCTGGGAAATAATGTCAGTGACTTTCGTATGTGCCTTGCACTTCATGATGGCAATGGATGTCGGTAAATGTATTGCATCTAACAGAGCTTGAATAAGGAGACCATGCTGAATCTTGGTTCCATGAGAAGTCATGAAACCTCTCTCCTGCCAGAGCACTCCAAAGTCGTGTACGACTCCAAATGCGTAGCGTGAATCTGTGTAAATATTAACTTTCAGGTTCTTGGCGTGTATGCAGGCTTGTGTCAGAGCAACTAGCTCTGCTGCTTGAGCGGACAGAGTGTCAATACGGTGTGTCTTAATGACTTCAGTGTCAGTAGTCACTGCATATGCGGCGACTAGATCTCCTGTACTTGTTCTCATGCACGAACCATCCACATAAAGTGTCAGGTCGGGATCTGGTAATGGAATATCTGTCAGATCTTGTCTTGGCTTTGTCGTAATGTTAACTACTTCCACACAGTCATGTGTGTCAGGATTTGAATTAGCGGATGGTAACAGTGTAGCAGGGTTCAGAATGTTGCAGCGTCTGATTTCTATGTGTGGCTGGAACAGTGTCAATTCATAACCTGTTAAACGTGCAATTGTCAAGTGCTGAGTTTGTGTTCGATTTAGAAGAACTTCTACGGAGTGTGGAACCTGTACTGTCAGGGAGTGTCCTAAAACTATGGAATCACTTTGCCTAATAGCTAGTGCTGTGGCTGCAACTGACTTGAGGCACGCAGGCAACGCCTGGGCGACTGGATCTAATGTGCTCGAAAAATAAGCACATGGCTTGTATTGTCCTGCTTGATCTTGCGTGAGAACAGATAATGCTGTACCTTCACGTTCTGTGACGAAAAGTGTAAAAGGCTTACTGTAGTTCGGTGTGGCTAGAACTGGAGCTTGGCATAAAGCTTTCTTTAACTCGTTGAAACTAAGTGTATGTTCAGATGTCCAAGGGAGAACAGTCGGTGCGGCTGCCTCCTGTGTGGTTAACTGTATCAGTGGCTTGGCTAGAAATGCATACTGAGGAATCCATTGTCTACAATAAGAAGTAAGGCCGATAAAAGCACGTACCTCCTTCTGGGTCTTGGGCTGTGGAAGACTCGCTATCAACTGGATACGGTCTGGTGTCGACTAATTTAGTAACAAAGAGATGAGGGTATGACTCACTACTCGTCTTGAGGCCACTGTTGATGCTAAAACATTTTTCAAATCTAGAATAAAAATCACTAATATCTTCTTCTTGTTTCTGTTTACAGGCTGAGATTGCATCCCAGTCTTCCTTTTTAGTTGTTAATAATCTGGGTAAAACTTGAATCAATAATTCAGGTAATTCTTTACATTTATCTCCGAGACCGGTACCTGGTACTCGTATCTTATCCTCAGCTTCTAGGACTGCCCAATCGATCTTTTTCTCTCCCACCTCCCATTCTTTTTCCTTGAGCTTTTCATACACCCCTGCGGGCAACAAAACTTTTAACATTTTAATTATATCTGGGTACGTGTATTCTCCCATACGGAGCATGTCTTTTAATTCTCTATGGAACCCTGCTGGATCTTTGTCATGACAGGGAATTAATTTCTTCATCTCTAGAAGTTCCATCTTCGTGATCGGAGTGTATACAAACACTCGTTGCATTTCGCCACCCGTTCCTCTAACCGGGTGGACTTCTCGTAACGGATTCTGTCTGTCTATGTAAAATGGTTTACTTTCTGGGGGTGAGACATGAACGAAATGCGGGTTCAGAAACGTTCTATATTTGTGGCGCTGTTCTAGAATGACACTAATCAGATCGGTACCTAGATCTCTCCATCTATACTGGAGTAACTCGTTCAGGATATCATGTAGCGGACCTGGATCGGAGTGCTGACCCTCATACAGAGTAATGAGGTGCTGGATCATATACATACCCACCAGTCGCTGCTCGGCTGGGGGCAATTTCAGGAACATCTGTGCCACTATTTCGTCTGGAAAAGTGGTAGAATCAGTAATCCATCGGACTGCTGATCGGGCTAGTTCTTGTTCATGCATGGTACTTAACTCACTGTAACCGATTCGTGATTTCAGAATGTGATCGGTAGCTTGAAATACTTGTTCTAGGGAACCTTGTTCTGGTGCTGAATGATGGAAAATTGACTTGTGTTCTAGGCGTAAATGGCGGTCTGGAAATCTAGATTTTCCTACATACGCTATTCTGGCGGAATTCTCGTCCTCTACCTCTTCAGGATCAGAGTTACTTTCTTTCTCGCTTACTTGTGCTGCTTTACGTTGTTCGTGTATCTTCATTATTTCTCTACGGATTTTCTTGTACATACTCTCCATAGCACTGATGGTATTATGCTTACCCTCGGCTATACTATTACTCCACTTCATCAGGGCTTTCATTTCGGCCTGATCTTTAGACGGGTAATCTTGTTCTCTTATTAGACAGTTAATTAAAAACTTTAATATCATACGCTGGATCTCAGCTTTCCTTTGAGACATGGCATCACTAATACTTTCTGGATCTTCCCCCGTACGGATGAAACGATATATTCTGTCTAGATCTTCCTTCATGTTTGGTAGGGTGACTAGATACTCGGTCACCCTCCTTACGCGTACTGAATATAAAACCATATCATCTTCGCCTGGGACTGGGTCATAACAGCATTCGGCAAGGGATTTTCTTATTTCTGCAACGGACAGTCTGGGCGTACGTTGTGACGCTTGCATATGTAATGCGGCTGCATCTAAACGCTTATGTGGCGGCGGGGTTCGAGGAGGACCTCCTCCTGCGGCCCCTAGACTAGAATCATCAACTGATGCTTTTCGTCCTGGCAGGGTGGGAAATTGGAATGCGGGCTGGACTTGTATGGCGGGCTGAACCGGGGGGACTGCAAAGGGTACCCCGGTGTCTGGAGGAGCAGGAATTACCTGATTTACAGGGACTGGCGGAGCAGGAACAGGATTTGCATATTCCGGGACTGTGTCGTCCAAATAGGACGAGATAAAAATATCAGCTGCGGTCGGTTTGTGACGTAGCTTGGTCGGGACTAATGGTGGCGGGAAATTACTGGATGCCTCCGGGGTCGCTTTTGGCAAGCCTTCGGCAAGAAGAGGGTACATACCCTTAATGAGGGCATTCCTCTGTCTGTCTGATTGCTCAGTTCTAACTCGTTCACCTATCTCGATTAATTCTTTTTCTTGTGCTCGTTCTGAAGATTCTCTACTTAATTCTGACTTTCTGATTTCTTTTTCGGTTCTTTTATGAGCTTCTTTACGCCATAGCTCGATGGCATCTTTCTGTGATTGTCTGGCTTTCTTTTTCCATAATGCCTCTTCTACTCTCATGATGCACTCGGCATCCCACGTACCTGATACGGGCCATCTATACTTTTCTTCTAGCTCCTTGGTATACTCTACCCATAAATCTAGATATAATATGGCGCTTATGCCATGCTTCTGATACATAAAGTGACCTGGACTGTCCCTAGGCGGGACAGGAACTGCTGCTTCCAGCAGACCTTTTCTGGTTTTTAACTGACGTAATTTCGAAAAGAGCGGCATGACTGAACTATAATCTGGACACAATACAATACACAATAAACACGAGAATCACTTCTCACTCATACCACAACATCAAGATACATGAAGAACATTATGAATAACAGTTCGAACAGAATACCACCTGGAATACTGGCTACAGGAAAACAGAATGCATGAATTTTTCTCGAGAACTGAACTGACTAGAACAGAAACTAGATGCACTGCTGAAACAGTACGAAACTTACCGGTCTCATAAAGAGACACGTCAGGACCCGTATCCACCGAAGTGGACACTTCGTTTGTGTGTCTGGGTACCACCAACCCACGGACCAGAGTCAATTAGATTGACCCTGTCTAGATACTACCCCAGTAATGGTACTCACCGGGCAGCAAGAACGGAAGGCCTCGGACTGGACTGGACTGCTTCGACGACGACGGACTTCGGACTTCAGTTACGGGTGGACCTCCGGATACCTCGGACCTTGGACTCTTGGCTTGGGCTCTGGTCGGGACTCGCCGCATTCCTCCACCGCCTCGTCTGGATGCTGGACCGCCTCCTCCGTTTCCTCCGTGGGCCTGAGGGATACTTGAAGCAGAAATATCTGCATGTGCACGGTATGGTTCCGTCACGGCTGCAGAGGGTCAGGGGGCCGGCGTGGCTTCACCGGCGCGTGGGGAAAGGGCAAGTCCCTGTTCGGGCGCCATTATGTGGTAAATAAATAAATAATACCCTATTTTTGAATGCATAAATGAATAACAGATAGCTCAATAAAATAAGAGTCAAGATTCGAGGTAGTAGGAGTTTCTTGCAGGTTTAATACAGCATAAGGACAGGAACAGGACAACCTGCACAGAAATAGGATGGCAGCGCTGCCGGGGGCAGGATCTGGACAAGGGAATAACCTTTTAATAACAGTACATGAGCATATATACATAGCGCAAACACATAGCATTACATTGCAATAGGCGTAGCAGTGGGTGGAGCAAGAGGCGTGACGCGTAGCAGTCGCGAAAGATAAGGGTGAAAGTAGGTGTAACTGGGTGTAACAGGGCGTATACATAGACATGTGATGCAAACGTAACAGAATATGTCATGAATGGGGCGGAAACCATGGAGGGGGCTACCTGAGGAGCCGGGACCTCTAACCTAATGGTGCGCGCAAACTGACAATGACTCGTTACTAGGAGAAGCTGGGGGCTATGAACTCTGTGCTAGGAGCAGAGACTGAAGTCTGGAGAGTCGGAGCGACATGTACCTAAGCAGTATCTAGTATCTGATGTTTAGAGAACATGTTGATATAAACTAGAAGTCAGGAGGGGAAAGGCTAACAGACTCTAAGACTGGAGCATGCATTATTCTACATGTAGTGCGTGATGAAGAATATTAAATGACCATTAAATGCAGTATTTCTCTAACATGGAGCCCTGAAGGCTAGACAATGACGGAAACTATTGATGCGATTCAGTAGCTTAGGAATGCAGAGAAGGAGGGCTGAACTGATAACTGGAATCATAACATAGTCTTGGCAGACTCAGAGGCAGAGCCAGGCTGCACCGGGCACTGCGAGGCAGGAAGTAAGTGAAGGGTCGAGGATACAGGTGGGGGCTGCATCGCTCCTCAGCGAGGGCTTCAGGAGACAGGAGCTGAATCTGGTGTCCGGGCCCTTTTGAGGCCTAGAAACGGGGACTTTCAATGAAATAACGTGCACACTGAGAAACGTGGCAACATAACTTTACATAGGCCCAATACTCGTATTATTCACGAGAACTGGAAACTGACATACTAGAGATGGACACAACTGTAATTGCGTCTTGAATCGAACATGGGGAATACATATGCATATTTAATCATGCACACATAACATATGATGGAGGAGGCGTAGGGACACAGAACATGGCAAAATTTACTTTTCCACACGATACAGGAGCTACTCGTAGCGCTTTGTCCAAACACTTGGTTCCAAGGGCTCCCATGTCTGGCGAGGTAATTACAGCTATAGGGTTCGATGGAACACCTACTTCTAGCCCACTGTCTCAACCCGTTGCATTTCATGTTGATAAATTTGCTGCCCCTTGTCCCTTTTTGCTGTCTCCAAATACACCAGATAATATTATGGGACTCGATATGTTAAAACATTTTCGAGCTACTATTCGCTGTGCCCCGGAAGGAGTGCGAGTTGTGTTGAACGAAAATTATCCAGAAGTTGAGCGAGTGTGTCTTCTCCATGAATCTGAAGTATTAGCCTCCCTACCAAAAACATTGTGGGCCACTTCTGATACTGACGTAGGACAGATGAGTATTCCCCCAGTACGTATTACTGTAAAGGAGGGAGTACCTCTGCCACGTGTCCCACAATATAAAATTTCGAGAGAAGGTGAAATTGCTTTGATACACATTGTGCATGATTTGATTTTGTCAGGAGTAGTTGACGAAGTTCCCTACAATGTTTGCAACAGCCCAATTCTACCGATCCTGAAAAGAGATACAGATGCTAAAGTTTATTGTTTCATTATTGATTTGAGGGAAATAAACAAGATAGTAGTGCCTCAGTACCCGGTGGTGTCTGACATCACCACATTGCTTACGTTGGTTCCACCGACGGCAACTACTTTTACAGTCATTGATTTGAAGAATGCCTTCTTCTCGATTCCTGTACATCCTGACAGTCGATATCTCTTTGGGTTTACGTTAGATAATAAATCGTACAGATTTTGTTGAGTTCCTCAAGGCTATACAGAAAGTCCTAGCATCTATAGTCAGGCTTTAAAAAGGCAGCTTGATTCCTTTGAATTACAGGATGGAGTGGCTCTTATTCAGTATGTGGATGACATCCTACTTGCAGCAGACACGCAAGAACAATGTGAGAAAAGTACCTTTTCCTTGCTTTCCTTCCTAGCCAAAAATATTCATAAGGTCTCGAAGAAAAAGCTGCAATATTGTAGACCCAAGGTGACCTACCTCGGTCATCTTTTGTCTAAGGAGGGCCGTGCATTGACACCAGATCGAATTCGAGCAGTTCTAGATACACCAGTCCCCCGTACTCAGAAAGATGTTCGTGCCTTTATAGGTTTGACGTCTTTTTATAGGCAATGGATATTGGGTTTTTCACACATTGTTAAGCCTTTGTTAGCATTTATTTATTTATTTATTTATAGTCTTGTATCGCGCTTGAATCAGCCCCGAAGGGGTATCTCCGCGCGTGGCTTCTGAATGAGTAATGCAAAACTATAAGTCGGAAAGGGCAAAGGGGAGGCTAAATTAGTCCTGTGTAAATAAGTAGGTCTTTAGTTTCTTCCTAAAGTTCAGAAGGTGAGGAATTTGTCTTAGCTGGGGAGGGAGTGAGTTCCACAGCATTGGACCTTTAAGGGAAGGGTCACGACCACCCTGTCTTGCTCTATTTATTTTAGGTACGTGTAGCAACATAGTGTTGCTGGAGCGTAGGGTACGTCCAGGAGAGTAAGGAAGAAAGATATCTTTCAGATATTTGGGACCAGAGCCGTGGATACATTTATGCATAATGCAGCACAGCTTAAAATGAATACGCTGTTGCACCGGGAGCCAGTGAAGATGGGAGAGGAGGGGGCGGGAGTGGGTGCGGGGCGGAGCATTCATGATAAGTCTTGCCGCGGTGTTCTGTACCACCTGCAGTCTGCGAAGTTGTTCCTGGTTAGCAGAAATGAGTAGACTATTGCAGTAGTCCACTCGTCCAAGGACTAGTGCCTGAACCAGCGTCTTCCTATGGGTGTTTGGTAGGAGGGGGAAGATACGCCGTAAAAGACCAATTGTGCGGAAGCACGTTCCTGCAACCTGACTGACATGATCTTTCATAATCAGGGATTGGTCCAGGCGTACTCCCAAGTTTTTGATGGTTTGCTTAGGCGCTGGGACAGGACCGAGCTCCATTGGCCACCATTCCGGGGACCAGAGCAGGGATGCCCCTCCAAACAACATGACCTCAGTTTTGGTCACGTTGCATTGGAGGAAATTCTGGGCCATCCAACCTGCCACCGCTCTCATACCGTCTTGGAAAGATTGCATGACTGCAGGTGTAATGGTTTGAAAGGGGAAAAGCAGCTGAGTGTCGTCAGCATAAGAGATTGGTGAAAACCCGTGAGATCTAATGATCTCTGCCAGGGGGGCCACATATACGTTGAATAACGTGGGGCTTAGACATGAGCCTTGTGGCACCCCCTTGGTAAGCTTCCTGCAGACAGATTTATAGGAGCCTAATTTGACACCTTGTTGTCTGTCTCCGAGGAAGCTCTTCAGCCACGCAAGGGCGGTCCCTTCTACTCCTGCTCCCTTCAGACGGCCGAGAAGAACTTCATGCGACACCGTGTCGAAGGCAGCGGACAAATCCAATAGCACCAGAATCACTGAGCTCCCTCTGTCAAGTAACATTCTGATGTTATCTGTCACTGACAGAAGGGCTGATTCGGTGCTATGGTTGGGCCTAAACCCAGATTGTGATTGGTCTAGGCCGCCCGCTGCCTCGATGTAATTGGACAGGTGTGCATTAACATGTTTCTCGGCCATCTTGCTGTAATAGGGTAGGAGCGAAATAGGACGGAGGTTGGGGAGCTCCGTCCAGGGAAGGGCCGCATTCTTGCGGATTGGGTTCACCACTGCTCTCTTCCATTCAGTTGGTACTTTTCCCTCTTTAAGGGACTGGTTGATAATATCTTGAATGTAAGGAGCAAACAGGGTACGAAGTGAGGTTATGATTTTAGCGGGAATAAGATCGTCCGGAGATCCAGATTTGACTTGAGTCATTATTGTGTCAAGCTCTTCGATATTTATGGGAGGGAATGTGGTTAAGGTAGAGTTTATATTCAGATTAAGTGAGGAGGCCTTATGGGAGTCGCTATTGGGTTGAGATCCAAGGATTTTGCCATAAATGGATTCTATTTTATTTTCAAAGTAAGATGACACTTCTTCACATAGACTTAGTGAGAAGTCGTCTGGGCATATACATGCCGTGGGTTTTACAAAAGTGTCAAGAATCCTATACAATTCTCTAGGAGAGTTGTCGGCTTCCATGAGCTGTTGAGCGATGTTGTGTTTGCGGGCAGCCTTGATGTGTTTGTAATAATTAGCTTGGGCTGCACGATGTGCTTTTTTATTATCCTCAGAATGTGTTTTCCTCCATATTTTCTCTATCCTTCTACATTCTTGCTTCTCTTTTCTTAGGGCCTCGGTGTACCATTTTTCCTGTTTGGCCACCGGAAGCTGTCTGAATGTTTTCATAGGGGCAATTTTGTCGATAGCTACTGTCAGAGTTTGCTGAAGCACGGTTAGCTTTTGCTCTACTTCGTCAGTATCTCTGATCTCTGGTTTTTCCCACGCCTTTTCTAGCGCATCCAGTGTGAGTTTGTGCCACTGTCTGCGTGTAGTGAATGGGAGGGGTTTCTGTGGGGGGCCTTTATTAACTTTAAAAATGCTGAACTGCATTAAAAAATGGTCTGACCAGTGGACTTGAATCGGTTTGTGGCACCGAATGTGATCGAAGTTGGTAAATATCAAATCAATACAATGACCACCTTCATGGGTGGGATCCTGATTCTTTTGTGTTAGACCAATAGTAGTCATATCAGTCGACAAAGTTTTTGTCCCTATAGAATCACATTGGTCAGTATGGATGTTAAAATCTCCAAGGAGAAGAAAATCCTCATTGGCCCGCATATAAGGGCCAAGTATCTCTAAAAGAGATGTGGAAAAGCTGGGGCATGGAAGAGGGGGACGGTAAACAAGTGCACCTTTGATGGTCTTTCTATTGGGGAGGATAATTCTGAAAACCATTGTTTCCATATCTCTGCAACATTGTCTATCTAGGATGTCTAATTTCATAGACTCTCTGTAAATTATAGCAATGCCGCCGCCAATTTTGTCAGGGCGGTCAGAGTGGTGAAGTTTGTAGCCCATAGGTACTCCTAAAGCAATGGCAGCCACCGTGTGGGGCTTTAGCCAAGTCTCAGTGATAAAGCATAGATCTGGGGATAGAGAGTGTAATGAATCCCAGATCTCCGTCTGGTGTTTGGGCATTGAACGGACATTCATGAGAATGCACTGTAGGTCATTAAAAGATTTACAAGGTTCATTAAAAATGTTTAGTACCAAAGAAGTATAATGACATTTGTTGCACGAGAACGGGCCATTGAAACAGGGTCTGTTGTCCTCAGCATGACATGGGGCAGAGAGATGCCTCAATGAGCATTGCTGTCCAAAGATACACCGATTCCCATTGAATGGACAAATGAATGTCATAATGCTTTTGAACAATTGAGACAGGCTCTCTGTTCTGCACCAGTGTTAGGTACACCTGATTACACGAAGATCTTCACATTGTATGTACACGAGAAGGATGGGTGCGCATTGTCAGTTTTAGTGCAGACACACGGAGACAAACAGAGACCCTGTGCATACTTCTCGGCGGTACTCGACCCTGTGGCTCAAGGATTGCCTGGATGTTTTCGAGCAGTTGCAGCAACAGCAGTAGCTATACGACAAAGTGAGGGAATAGTTTTGTCACACAAATTGTTGGTGTTAGTTCCCCATGCGGTAGATGCGTTGTTGAATCAAACGAAAACACAGCATCTAACCAGTGCCCGCCTAACAGGATATGAGCTAACGTTGTTGGCGCCGCACATCACACTAAAACGATGTGCGACACTGAATCCTGCTACTTTACTGCCGGATCCTGTTGCTGAGACCCAGAAGGAAGAACAACATGACTGTGTTTTTCTGACTGAGGAACAGACAAAGGGTCGTATCGATTTACAGGATACACCATTTCCAGATGTAGATGGGGAACTGTGGGTCGATGGATCGTGTGTGAAGTTACCAGATGGTACGACTTCCGCAGCTTATGCGATCACGACACTTAAGACAGTGGTAGAAGCAGCACGAATACCCCAGAAATCGGCCCAAGCAGCTGAATTGATAGCCTTAACGAAAGCATGTGAGCTAAGTGCTGGGCTATGTGTGAACATTTACACGGATAGTCGTTACGCTTTTGGAGTAGTGCATGATTTTGGCCTACTCTGGAAGGAACGAGGATTCTTGACTTCACATGGAGTGCATATCATGCATGGAGAATTGGTACGCGATCTCCTAAATGCACTATTATGTCCAAAGAAAGTAGCAATAGTCAAATGCAGTGCACACAAGAAGGTGACGGACAAAATAGGACAAGGCAATGCTTTCGCAGATCACATTGCGAGAGAGACTGCTATGCTACAAAATAATTCCCCCATGTACGTGGTGAAATCACAAGCTGAACGGTGGCATGATGCTAGAGAAGAAATATTAGATATACAGAGGTCAGCATCTGAAGCAGAACTTGTGAAATGGGCCACTGAAGGAGTGTTGGATGATGAGGGCTGCTGGCGTAGTAAAGATATGGAGAGATGGAAACTACCCATGGCCTATCTACAAACAATGGTACAGATGACGCATGGGCTGGCACACATTGGAGCTCTCGCAATTACTAAATTGCTCACCCGGGTTTGGGAAAATCCTGAAATTGCTAATACGGCTAAGAGAGTAGTGCAGACCTGCCTGATATGTCTACAGCACAATCCTGGACAAGGGACTCATACTCCTAAAGGAGGGTTTGTTCCACCTACTGCACCATTCGAAGTACTGCAAATGGATTACATCCAGCTGGAGCGCTGTAATAACCTCAAGTATGTCTTAGTGGTGGTGTGTGCCTTCAGTAAATGGATTGAGGCTTACCCTACGAAAGACAATACAGCATTGACAACAGCTAAGGTGTTACTCAAAGAGTACTTCCCGCGCTATGGTGTTTGTAAGTTTATGTGGAATGATAATGGTCCTCATTTTATTGGGAAAGTAGTGGAGTACGTCCTGAAAGGATTGGGAATCAAGCAAAGATTCCACGCTGTTTTTCATCCGCAATCAGCAGGTTTGGTAGAAAGATACAATGCAACTTTGAAGCTGAAGCTAGCAAAGATCGTGGCATCTACATCTTTGAAATGGCCGGACGCTTTGCCTTTGGCATTGCTGTCTATCCGATCAGTGCCACATTCCCGATCTGGCCTCACACCCTATGAAGTGGTGTTTGGTAGGCCGATGAATATTTGGGGAGTTCCTAAACCTCGTTTGATACATGATGTGCCTTGTATAATGATGAATGACTATCTGGCACGATTAACAAATGATTTGCTTTCTATTCATCAACAGGTTCGAGAAGCGCTCCCTGATAACTCTACTGGAGAGGCTCACGATCTTCATCCTGGGGACCACGTGATGGTCCGCGTGTTCGAAAGGTCCAGCAGTTTGGAACCGAGATGGCATGGCCCAGAGCAGGTGCTGCTGGCTACCCGAACAGCAGTGAGAGTCACCAATAAGAAACGGTGGATTCATTCCAGCCATTGTCGTCGTGTTTCCCCGGATCTGGTGAACCCTGTGGTGCTATCCGAGTACAGAAAGATTTTGGATGCAGAAAAGAGCCCAGCTGTTACGTCCGATGAATTGGAGGGAGCCTTCCCGGACCACACTGTTTCTGATGGAGTGAAGTACAATCTACGTCCCAGGAAATAATTTCTTTTTGCATTTTTGAAACTGATTGGTGACCGGTCTGAGGTTTGTGAAACGGAAGCCGGGAATATCAAGGGGGGGGGGGTCAATTCTGTCCAGTGTAGCGACACCCGTCTTGAATCTCGGAGAACAAACCAACGGCAGCCTCAGTCCAGAACCATCGTTTTATTTTTCTCTTAGTGTTGCTCTTGAACATTATTGTTTTGTGAACTATGGCATCTCCTTCGACACGAAAAGGGAGCATTCTTGGTGCTGTATTGTTCGTGTTGACTATAGTGGTGATTGCAGTAGTAGCTTGGACTATAGAACAATTGTTTCCTGCACGAGAACACTTACTGCCTACCACTCCAAGCCCATCCGAACACTTTCATTTTACTTTGCCCTATCATGAAGAGAGGCATAGACAGACCTATTTGAATAACAGTTTTATTCAGATTTTGCATCACACTCACAACATGACCAACACATCAAATTGTTGGGTGTGTGGAATGTTGCCTGGACACCAAAAGAGGGGAGGAACTCCACTCATTCCTCTCCCGTTTTCTCACAACGGTTCTTGTAATGCTTGGTATACTCTTCTTTTTACTTTACGATGGCCAACGAAAGGTGGACTACTCTTTCGATTGAACAAGATATGTTTTAATGACAAAGATGGTTATCCACAAGCTGAAGGAACTAAATTTGAATGGGAAGAGTATCGTCCGGACAATGTATCTGCACCTCGTGTTTATACGAATCAAAGACTTATAAATGTAACGAGCTTACATGTGATAATGGTTATTGATACAAAAGCAGATCTGTGTATCAGAAATAAAGGTACAATCCCTGTAGGCCGCAGCGAATGTAATATTACACTTACCTTTGATACGCCAAATGGAATTGCATTTGTAGCTTCACGTAATACATATTTCATTTGTGGAAATAAGGGATACCATCGTCTGCCACTGGGATGGTTAGGAACATGTTACATAGCTTTTGTATTGCCACCTGTATTTATTGCTCCTCCTATGTATCACAATGATTACGTTCTGTATCATGATTTCGTCCTAAACAGAGTTAAAAGAACATTAGATCTTGATGGAATAGACCAAACTGACACCACTTTACAGCAATATGTAGATTTCAATTTGGGTTTATTTTCATTTGTAGGAGCTGCACTGAATAGCAGAAAGATAAGGCGGCTTACACGTGTGGTGGAAGCTGTCGCTAATGAAACTGCCTCTGCTTTGGGAAATATAACTGAAGAATTGCAAATTACCAGAATTGTGACGCTCCAGAACCGGATGGTTCTAGATGTTATACTAGCTGATCGTGGTGGAGCATGCCGCATTATCGGTAGTAGTTGCTGTGTGTACGTGCCAGATAATTCACCTTCTGTGTATGATTCGTTTACGAAACTACATAAGATAGCTGCTGAGATCCACCCAGAAAATGGAACGTGGACCTTTTCTGGTTGGTTCTGGACCCTACTTAGTACTTGGGGTTGGAAATTATTAACCATTCTATGTATTTTTATTGGAGTATTATTTTCCCTTTGTCTTTGTATTCAATGTGGCCCGACATTATGTACTGTATGTATTACAGCCTGTATCCCGTCCAAACGAGCTATTATTAAGCAAGAGGAACTGGTCAACGATGAAGTGCTGAAAATAATGGCCATCAACATTGATGATGAGAATCCTAATTACGTTCGTTATGAGGTAGCTTTTGCTAAACGCTAAAAGGGCCGTCTGTCGTGTTTTGGCAGCTCCTGAGTTAGCGTTTAGCTCAGCTACACGATCTTTCCGTTAACTTGACCAAAATGTACGGGGGCCATTTTGAATCCTTCCGACTTCCATTTTGTATGAACACGCTGCCTCGTGGTCAGTGTGCCCTTTCGTCCTTTCTCGATATCCATGGTCATCTACTTTGCTCAGCAACAGGCTATTTTTAGTACTGGTCAAGCACACATGCGCACTATGCATTAACTGGTCATTCTTTAGGAATGTTAGCACAAACTGACCAGTGCTATTGGACTCCTCCCCCATGCTGGCTGTGTTCCAAAAATGACCTTATATGTACCTAAAATGTGTAAACTTGTAACCGCCTACCTTTTTATTGCTATTAAACTGTATAAAAGAGGTCGCGCACCGATGTTCGGTGTGCTACTTCTTACATTGCCGAAGGGTGCTGTAGGAATGTACCACCACCCCATGGGGTTTTAATAAACTTGTCTTTTGCATTTTCCAGTGTCCGTGCCAACTTCTATACTAAGGTGTTCGAGAGTTTAGCAGAGTATGTAGGCCTGATTCGAACCCAACACCACACTCAAGCTGATGCTCAGAGAGGGTGGAAGCCCAATCATCTTCTGAGATGCTTTTCCTGCTCCTGAGGGGTATTCCTGTGGTGGTAGGTTATGTGATGGTGTGGAATGGGATACTGGAATTGACAAGGGCATGGTCTGTCTATGTCATAGTAACTGGCTATTCGACTGTGATGTTGCTGATTGAGGAGAAAATCAGGTCCAATAGGTTTTCTACCGGTGTGGGTGGGCTCGGTAATGTGTTGGGTGAGGTCAAGGTTTGCAAGGTTTTTTTGTCAACATTGTTTTTATTGCATTTGTCGAAAATAGTGAAACACTGTACATCCATATACAGCATTCCCCCTTGTAATAACAGCATCACCAATGAAGTATACAGTTATGACAATGAGTGGGAGCTGCTTACATTTTGAACTACATTATCTTTGCACTGAGGTAAAACTAAATAAAGAAAAAGCACAAGGTACAACCCTCTAATCTAATTATGAACTAACATGTAGTACATGGATAGCATGAACCTGAAATATAAGGACCTAATATTGTCTCCTAACGGGTCATCAAGGAAATATAAGGAAGGAATGCCCGAGCCTCCCCCTATTCCCAAAATGTCTTTGAGACACCCCTGCACCCTTGAAATTATTCTCAATTTGCGATTAGCAAATTGCGATTCGCAAATTGAGAATTATTTCACAATCACTCCTATGGGCCTCCTGGCCCATAGGAATGCATGGGAAATTATTCCTTAATTGCGAATTCGCAAATTGCGATTCCGCAAATAAGGAAGACTAAGAAATCGCTAAAAAATTGCGATTTTCTACATACATTCCATTTTGCTATTTCTAAATAGCGATTCCTTAAAAATTGCTATTTAGAAATCGCAAAAAGAAATCTTGATACATCTACCCCCAAGTGTCCCCAGGTATATCCGAAATGTTTATATGTACTAGAGAGTATGTGGACGATGTGTTCCATCGTGATTACGTGTCTTAACCCTGCATGTCATTGAGAGAGCAAGGGTGTCTCCTTATGTTTCCACGAAGCCACCTCCGCAATTTTCGCCACCGCCAAACACAGCCACATCACCATGCAATCCCCTGTCATCTGGCGTTTAAGAGAATCCTCCCTCAGTCCCAAGAGGGAAAGCTGGGGTAAACCAGAACTGGGTGCCCCAAGATGTCTTCAATTTGAGCTAGTATGTCAGACATAAAAGGACGAATAGTATGGTAGTCCCATCAAATGTGTCTGAAATTGCCCATCACTCCACATACAGCATTGATCAGATGAGCCTGAAAAGATACTCTTAAGCTTGGTTGGGTATAGATACCAATCATATCAGAGCTTGTAGTGAGTCTTCTGCATACAAATTGAAAGATTAAACTGGTATTATCTCTCCACTACTTCACACAATGTGTGTCTGGAATAGGGCCATCCAGGACCCCCTCCCAAAACTCCACATGTTATAATGAATTGGAGTAAATGGGGAGGGAAATGTCGTCTATGAATCTATTCTATTTATGTCGTATAAAACCTTGAAGGCAGTCCTTGTGGGAGTGCTCAGATACACATTTAAGCAACGGTCCACTTTGGGTTTCTATAACAGACCCAGAATATATCTTATCAAGACCTCCCTATCCATGTTGTGTAACCAATGTTTAAAAAAGTTAATTTAAAAAAGTGCAGGCCCCAGGGGATGTGGACAAACTACACCCAGAGAGGCGGCCCCCTTCCTTTATTAAAAAAAGTAAAAATAAGAAAAAGCTGTGCCCCGGGAAATAGGGCCCCCTGGGCTGTAATTTGTACAGGGAGGGGTGCCACACAGCTACCCTTCCCTTATAATTAAAAAAAAAATGGCAGAAAAAAGCTTATGGTACGATGCTAAAGGTCCTGCCACCTTTCTGCACCATTCTGCAATTGCGCCTCCTGGCACACTGCTGGGCCCAAGGGATGGGGTCCTAAGGGCTGAATCAGCCTGGGAAGGGGGGCCCATGGCCCCACTCCCTTTTAAAAAATAAATAAAAAGGGGCTGGCTGGGTTCCCCCGGGCCCAAAATGACCCAGAATGGGGAGCCGCTCGGGATCCCTCCCTTGAAACTAAATATTTAAAAAAAACTGAATAGGTCTGGCCCCAGGCATGGGACCCTAGGGGTCTAAATCAGCCTGGGGAGGGGGTCGCGTAGCCCCCTCCACTTTTAAGAAATGTAAGGGCCTGGCACTGGAGATAAGGTTCCCGGGGCTGAAAATGGCCCAGGACGGGGGCCGCTCTGCCCCCTCCCTTTTTTAAAAATGAAATAGATTAAAAAAAGAGTCAGGGCCAGGGTATGGGGTCCCCGGGTCTAAAATGGTCCAGGGAAGGGGGGCCATGCAGCCTTTAAAGGCTTCCCCATATACATGTAGTTCCTCAGCTGTCCACAGCCTGACCCCAAAGAACAGATGTAGCAGAGCCGCACAGAAATCAATACATTTAAGGGTGATGTCCCTAAATAGTGGAATAAAAGGGGTTCTTTGGGAGAGACTACCTAATGTTCTTATGAAAATATTTTCTTGGACAGCTAAATGGTTAAATGGGTTACAGAATAGTACCCCCAGATTTAAGCCCCATTAAGTGCTGCTGTTTGGCCTTTGGCTTGTAGACCTCAACAGCTGGTGAGATGGCCCTGGATCAGACTGCCTTGAAGAATTTCAAAACAGCAGCTGTCTTATGGGTAAGAGTGGCCTTGCTCTTCTCTAGGTGTGGCCGCCAACAAAGTCTGTCATCAGGCATATTGGAACTACCAACTCTATCTACCACTTTATCACTTTTATTTCCAAACCCTTTAATGTACAATATGATTGAAAATAGGCTCATGGGTTTTCCAGGTCCTTAAATGTTAAAGAGATCAAAATAGTATAATTGGGGAAAAGTGCCTGAGAAGTTAGCTCATTTCCCGTGGGGGAATCACTGACACAACCATTAAGATGGGCATTAACAAGGCTTACATAAAATGAAAAGAGCATAAGGGCCAGAACACACCATTGTCGCACCCCCCTCCTAACACTCCTTATCGCTCCATTCACTTTTTTAAAGAAATCCACCCCAAAATTCTCCCACCATTGGTGTTCAAGGCATTGTTAAATAATTTAGCTACTTCTGTGGGCTCTATGAATTTGGAGCCTCCATAGGTGCAAAGAGTTGTACACATTTTACCAAGTCACCAACCCAAATCTGAACAAGCAGAGTTTTATTTAGAAATTTCATACAGCTTTTTTTTTAGAATTCAAATCATTTTCTCTTTGCCTACATGACTCTTTAGTTGACCCCACACATAGAAATGTTCTACATCTAATCAACATGCGATCTTGCCCCTTCCCACTCCACTTTCTTCTTTAAGAATAGCACCATGCAATATCAGACAAACACTTACTCCTAACCAAATCTCTACATCCATGATCTCGCCCTAATACGTTTGTGCACTCGTCTAGATAAAGATTCTGCGACACAGTTAGATTTTCCACGGATGTACTCCATGGCAAAGGTTAGCTCCTGTAACTTCACAACCCACCTTCTAGCTCATGCAGAGACAGTGTCTAGGCATTTTTTCATTAAAATCTTTTGAAGGGGTTTGAGGCCAGATCTGATGACAAAAGTGTTAAGAAAACTCCTGAATTACTTACCTGCCCAGCTTACCACCAAAGCCTCCTTTTCTATAGCCAAGTCATTGAGCTTAGCACCTTTCAACATATGAGAAGCAAAATATATTACTCTTTCACCCTCATGATTATACTATAAAATAAATTCATCCAGAACTCCTTTATTAGCATTGGTTTGCCACAAAAGCCTAAAGTGCTAAAAGGTTTTTAAGTTTATCTTTAAAGTACTCAACCTCACATTAGCAACTCTCCTCCCACACAGACTTGGTTTATTTTTTGCACCACCTCCTCATTGATACGGATTAATTAGCAAGTTTGGTCATAAACCAGCGGCAAAACTTCATACTCAAAGAAGACAGTGCTTCATCTTTGGTAGTTGGAGTTGCTAATCTGCTGATTGTTTCAACAAGATCTTTCTAGAAATAGTGTGACATAAATAATCCACTCCCCTCATACCAAACGTGAACTTATTATTTTTGAGGGTCAACACTGCTCCTTCAAGAATTTTAAGAACTTTACACACTCCCAAATTGTACTTTTTCTAAGTTGTACCAAAAATTAACACAACATTTTGGAAACACCTTAAGTTTCCTACCAAATTGTGCATAACTCTCTGAAATACAGAGGCCACAGAAACAAGTGAGACAGTCATAATTCTATGGTTCAGTCAGAATATTACCATAAAAGCACATTTAAAAATACATAAATCAATTCCAAAGATATAAGGAGCTACAGTTAAAAACACAGAAAACATGCAATAGTAATAATTCAGAAATAAAAACATTTTAGAAAACCATGGCCATAATAGTTGTAGAAATAGGGCAGTGTGCTAAACATTTTTTAAGACTGGGTGTTTCAAAATACAAAAATACTTCTTTGCAGGTAGGCATTGTTTAACCAAGCATTGAAAAATATATATATTGAAATGTATGTGCATTACACCTGGCTACAGATTACTTGGTAGTCAAAATCATCTTGATATTTGTTTCTCACTTTTAAGGCAGAAGAAATATATACTTTCTGACTAAACTAACATAATAAAGGTGAGGTTAAGGGTTGTAAATAATACAAACATTCTTAGTGTGTATTAAAATTAATTTCATGTAAAATAGGGCATAAAAACTGGATCCTAAAGTGCTTTGTAGATTGAATGGAGACTCTGTCACATGGGCATGGTGGAAGAGAGGCAAACCATCTGCCTGTACGTGGAAAAACTTCTAAATAATGAAACGTGCTTACTTTTAAAAGTGTGAGATAAAATCTTAATTCATGAACCTCTATCCAAAAAAGGTATGATTCCATAGGTATGATTCCATAACTAGAGTAGTTGAGAGAGGCACATATTGGAGAATGGACACCATATCAAGGGATCTTGGGGCATAATATCAAGGGGGTTTATCTCCGCTTTTTTGGCTTTAAAAGCCAAGAAAGCGGAGATAAAATTATCTCCCTATTACCAAGCTGTCTGTGGTAAATAAATAAATAATACCCTATTTTTGAATGCATGAATGAATAACAGATAGCTCAATAAATAAGAGTCAAGATTCGAGGTAGTGGGAGTTTTGCAGGTTTAATACAGCATAAGGACAGGAACAGGACAACCTGCACGGGAACAGAATGGAAGGGCCCGGCAGCTGCCGGGGACAGAATCTGGAATGGCTAGCTCTAACTTTTTAATAACAATACATGAGCATATATACATAACGCAAACACATAGCATTACATTGCAATAGGCGTAGCAGTGGGTGGAGCAAAGGGTGTGACGCGTAGCAGTCGCGAAAGATAAGGGTGAAAAAATGGGTGTAACAGGGCGTATACATAGACATGTGATGCAAACGTAACAGAATATGTCATGAATGGGGCGGAAACCATGGAGGGGGCTACCTGAGGAGCCGGGACCTCTAACCTAATGGTGCGCGCAAACTGGCAATGACGTATTACTAGGAGAAGCTGGGGGCTATGAACTCTGTGCTAGGAGCAGAGACTGAAGTCTGGAGGGTCGGAGCGACATGTACCTAAGCCCTATCTAGTATCTGATGTTTAGGGAACATGTTGATATAAACTAGAAGTCAGGAGGGGAAAGGCTAACAGACTCTAAGACTGGAGCATGCATTATTCTACATGTAGTGGGTGATGAAGAATATTAAATGACCATTAAATACAGTATTTCTCTTACATGGAGACGTAAAGGCTAGACAATGACGGAAACTATTGATGCGATTCAGTAGCTTTAGGAATGCAGAGAAGGAGGGCTGAACTGATAGCTAGAATCATAACATACTCTTGGCAGGCTCAGAAGCAGAGCCAGGCTGAACCGGGCGCTGTGAGGCAGGAAGTAAGTGAAGGGTCGAGGATACAGGTGGGGGCCGTGTCGCTCCTCAGCGAGGGCTTCAGGAGACAGGAGCTGAATCTGGTGTCCGGGCCCTTTTGAGGCCTAGAAACGGGAACTTTTAATGCATTAACGTGCACACTGAGAAACGTGGCAACATAACTTTACATAGGCCCAATACTCGTATTATTCACGAGAACTGGAAACTGACATACTAGAGATGGACACAACTGTAATTGCGTCTTTAATCGGACATGGGGAATAACATATGCATATTAATCATGCATACATAACATATGATGGAGCACGCGTAGGGACACAGAACATGGCAAAATTTACTTTTCCACATTCCCTCCTTGTCACTACGTTTCCATCAGGAAACATCAATATTCATGATACCATCTATCATTTCATACAGTATCATTTGCTCGTCTCGAATTGTCTTGGAACGGATTTTAGAACGGGACTTGGGGCTAGGAGTTATACTAGGAATACAGGATGTAGCACAAATGTCGCAAATCGCAGGGCCACATTGTATACAGAGGCAGCAGCTGAATATGATCGCTACTGCTATACCTAGAAAGGACAAGACTTTCCATCCCCAGGCGGAAATTATACCCCAGAGCCAACCGGACCATGTCCAGGTGCCTGGATTTTGGTGTATCAGATGGGCATTTTTATGAAGTCTGGTTATAGCTGAATAAACAGACGGCGCGTTATTTGGAATGAAAATGCAGCAACTAGATCCGATGACTCTACAAGCCCCGCCCCTATCGGCCAATATGACGTCAAGGACGAGACGATTTTGCAAAACTACAAATCTCATAGCAGATTGCTCTTCGGTTAGGTTACCTAGGGCAGAGGCAGTCTCATTTACTACGGCTTCAAGGGTTCTGGTTAACCTACGGATTAGCTTACTGTTCTGGACAGGACCTAAAAAGAAGAAGAAACCTTTATTGAAGTCTGTATACTGTTCTAGAGTAGTTTCAGTATAATCGACAATTGGGGACTCGATCTCCCTTCTATGTCTAATGTGTACTAGATGTGTGTTTCTATGATAATCAGATGGGGCTAGGAAAACTGGTGGCAGTAGGAAGGCAATGTAACAGGTTCCCTCCCAATTGAGGGGCAGACGAACATATGCGGTCTGACCACAAATAAAATATGAATGACGTGAAGCTTTGAAAATAGATTTCCCACTGTCACTATACTTGACAATAGTAGTACAATCGCTATGTCCTACATGTACGGAACCATTATTTCGGACACATAATTCGCCTTTGACTGGTAGTACTGAAATAGCAGGTAAGTCTGGAGTAGTATCAGACTGAACATTCAGGACCATAAAATTCGAAGAATAATTACCTAAATTGTAAACTTCATTTTCTAGATCTAACCCGGTTCTGTGGGGAAGACCTTGCTTGTCTGGAAAACATGTACTGTTAAGAAAAGACATATCTGTTGAGGATGACGTTAACGTGGACCATGCTCCACACGAACCATTATGTGAAAAAGGATAAGGAAAGAGTGGCAGAACTCCCTTCGGTGTCTGGAAAGGGGGGAGTCGACCACATACCCAACAATTAGTGGCATTGCTGGTCTGGTGTGAATAATGTAACATGCGGATGAAGGAATTATTTCGCATAGCGAGGCGGTAAGAGAGTTCATGAGGAGGCAGATCACTAAACGTGTGCTCTGCTGTAACATTAGAAGACTTATTTACATGAGAAACTGGAAAACACAGATAAAATGCATAACTGGTGCAGGAAATCATAATGCTGAGAAGTAATATGAAACTTAGAAAAACGATACATCGGATTGAGTTTTGACTAACTTTCTCACTATGGGGGTCTATTTTATACATGTCAGAAACAGTCTAACCGTTTCACCTAGGGGAGGACTTAGACAATCAAACTGGCTGACTTATTTTACTAGACCGGAGTTTCAGTTTATACTCCTGCTGCGGAGTTTTCTCTAACAGGGGGGGTTCAGTAACATTGTTCTTTGCGGGACAGTCCTTAAGAATAGTACTTTGACATTCCTTCAAATCCTGGGAAATGTTCTTTGAAAGGGGTTTCAGTCCATAAAACTTCTTCACGTGCGAAAGGTGCACCCAGCCTTTGCGACCCTCCAACTTCACGGCTGTACGGGTGGTGAGGAGGACCTGTCGGGGCTCCTTCCAGCGTGGCTCCAGCGGACTTGAGCGGTCAAAATTACGAACTAAGACCATGGATCCGGGAACGATTTCATGCGGTGCCACCTCGGTATTGTCTGGAAATGCGGCGGCAACCTGTGAACGACAAGAGTTGAGGGCAGACATCAAGGAAGCTAGGTAATCTGTCAGCATATTACTTGAAACATCGGTAATACTTCGGGGTCTAGGTGTACCCCACATGTTAGGGGGCGGCCAAACACGACCTCGTACGGGGACAGACATGATCTGGAATGTGCGACCATGCGCATATAGAACAGAGCGACTGGCAGAGCTACTAGCCAGTCCACACCTTTCTCTTTACAAACTTTGGCGATGCGAATTTTCAGGGTCTGATTATGTCTCTCTACGAGACCAGCTGCTTCAGGATGGCGTACACAATGGAACTTCCACTGGTACCCTAACAAAAGGGAAACGTGCTTCATTAACTCTGAGGAGAATGGCTGGCCGTTATCAGAATATACGACCCTAGGGAGTCCATAACGAGGGAAGAATTCACGAACCAGCTGCTTGGCAGTGGTCGCGGCTGTGTAATCTGGGACTGGATATGCTTCTGTCCACCTGGACAAAGCGCATACAACTACAAGAATATACTTGAAACCTCGACATCGCTCCATCTGAATATAATCCATCTGGAGGACTTCAAAAGGGTGGTCAGGAGGCTGGAATCCACCTTGTTCCACCGGGACACTTTTACCTGGATTAAACTGACAACATATCATACAGGTACGGACTTTCTGCTTGGCTGCAGCTCGTAAATGCTTGTTGAACCAAATGTTCTGGATACTGTCTAACATTGCTTTTTCTCCTAAATGTGCTGGACTATGTGCGGTATTAATAATGACTTGAACCATAGAGTCGGGGAGAAACCATGTGGTTCTACCCTTCGTCACCCATCCTTGATCTGTCTGGACCCCTCCTTGTTCGGACCATTTCTTGATTTCATCGGGAGTAGCATGTAACTGGACATCTATGACATCTTGAGTAGGGTCCTTAACTGTCATACATGTTGTCGGATCTGGAGTGCGTGTCATGTTAACTGGAATGTCTGGAGTCTGAGCTGTGAGCTTGGCTGTGCGATCTGCTAGATCGTTACCCTGGGAAATAATGTCAGTGACTTTCGTGTGTGCCTTGCACTTCATGATGGCAATGGATGTCGGTAAATGTATTGCATCTAACAGAGCTTGAATAAGGAGACCATGCTGAATCTTGGTTCCATGAGAAGTCATGAAACCTCTCTCCTGCCAGAGCACTCCAAAGTCGTGTACGACTCCAAATGCGTAACGTGAATCTGTGTAAACATTAACTTTCAGGTTCTTGGCATGTATGCAGGCTTGTGTCAGAGCAACTAGCTCTGCTGCTTGAGCGGACAGAGTGTCAATACGGTGTGTCTCAATAACTTCGGTATCAGTAGTCACTGCATACGCGGCAACTAGTTCTCCTGTACTAGTTCTCATGCATGAACCATCCACGTAAAGTGTCAGGTCGGGATCCGGTAACGGAATATCTGTCAGATCTTGTCTTGGCTTTGTCGTAATGTTAACTACTTCCACACAGTCATGTGTGGCAGAATTTGAATTAACTGATGGTAACAGTGTAGCAGGGTTCAGGATGTTGCAGCGTCTGATTTCTATGTGTGGCTGGAACAGTGTCAATTCATAACCTGTTAAACGTGCAATTGTCAAGTGCTGAGTCTGTGTTCGATTTAAAAGAACCTCCACGGAGTGTGGAACTTGTACTGTCAGGGAGTGTCCTAATACTATGGAATCACTTTGTCTGATAGCTAGTGCTGTGGCTGCAACTGACTTGAGGCACGCAGGTAGAGCCTGGGCTACGGGGTCTAATGTGCTCGAAAAATAAGCACAGGGCTTGTATTGTCCTGCTTGATCTTGTGTAAGAACAGATAATGCTGTACCTTCACGTTCTGTGACGAAAAGTGTAAAAGACTTACTGTAGTTCGGTGTAGCTAGAACTGGAGCTTGGCATAAAGCTTTCTTTAACTCATTGAAACTAAGTGTATGTTCAGATGTCCAAGGGAGAACAGTCGATACGGCTGCCTCCTGTGTCGTTAACTGTATCAGTGGTTTGGCTAGAAATGCATACTGAGGAATCCATTGTCTACAATAAGAAGTAAGGCCGATAAAAGCACGTACCTCCTTCTGGGTCTTGGGCTGAGGAAGACTCGCTATTAACTGGATACGGTCTGGTGTCAACTGCCTACCCCTCTTGGACAGTAAGTGTCCTAAGTATACCACTTGCTGGACACAGAATTGAAGCTTCGAAGGGGACACCTTGTGCCCCATTTCGGCAAGGAAATACAGAACCGTCAGTGACGCTCGCTCGCAGTCACGTTCAGAACGGGCTGTAATCAGTAGATCATCGACATACTGGAGCAGGGCAGTGTCAGTTGGCATGTGAACATTATCAAGTTGTCTCTTAAGTGCTTGACTGTAAATACTAGGACTTTCTGTGAAACCTTGAGGAGCTCGTGTGAACATATAGCTCCTTCCATTTAAACAGAATCCGAAAAGAAACTGGCTGTCTGGATGAATTGGAACACTGAAGAATGCGTTCTTGAGGTCGATTACAGTAAAGAACGTGGCTTCGGAATCAATGGCTGTCAATAGGGAAGAGATATCTGGGACAACTGGGTACTGAGGAATAATACATTTGTTAAGTTCTCGTAGGTCAATCACTAATCGATATACTGGGGGTGCATTTGGATCAGTACGTTTCATGACTGGAATGATCGGAGAATTGCATACATTGGAGTCAGTTTCTACAACTACTCCTTGAGCGATGAGCTCGTCAATAATTTTGGATAAGGCTGCTACAGCCTCAGGTGGCAATCTGTACTGTCTGATTCGTGGTAACACTACACCTGGCTTGAGAGTCACACGATGGGGTGTGATTTGCATGTACCCTACATCAGTTGGACCTTGCGCCCATAAATGCTGCCGAACATTAGACAATCTTGGATCAAAATCTCGTAATACATAGTGACCCTTAAAGTCACGTAGGAACAGACGTATTCCCTCTGGGGAACAGCATATGACTGCACCTAACTCTTTCAGTGTTTTAATGCCTAATAGATTTTCTGGACATGACTTAGTAAGTAACAGATCAGTAGTACGGGACAATGGACCTACTTCTAGAGTAACTGGCTTTGATATTTCATTTACAATGGGTTTTCCTGAAAATCCAAGGGAAACATTTCTAGAGCCTGAGAGCGGAGCCCCTGGAACTTCGGCATGACTAATCGTGGTCCTACTTGCCCCTGTATCAATCAAAAACTTTCTATCTTTCCCTAATACTTGACTGTGAACATAGGGACCCTCTTGATCTACAGGTATCTCGATGAGAGGCAAGCCTACCTCCCTCTCTAGGCTGTTTCATGAATATGGCTGATACTCTGGATACTCAGACTGTGCATACTGGTACATCTGCTGTGTAACATGCTGTGTTGCAGCAATAGGCTGCGGTACTGTAACTGTCTGTTGTGCATTCTGTGGCTGAGGAGTCTGTGAAACTTGTTCTTGTCTAGGCGGACGTGGTCTTTCTTTTGTTTTACCGGTAGCTATGTTGTGTTTCAGAACTGCACACTCGTTTATAAAATGACCTGGCTGTTTACAATAATTGCAATTCCCTTTAACGGGAGCTGCAGGGTGATTGGCTTGATTCGGACCCCTCTTCTGGCTGTCTTGAGGAACAGATTGTGCAACTAATACTTTCATTTTCGTGTCTTTCATACGCTTTCTCTCGTGGTCTTGTTCTTCTCTGATTCTATTCTGGTGGTACTGGAGCATCTGTAGCATCTGGGACGGGGTATTAGCTTGCCAGGTACTTTCGACTTTCAAAACTCGATTTTTAACTTGTGGACTTGAATTCTCGACTAATTTAGTAACAAAGAGATGAGGGTATGACTCACTACTGGTCTTGAGGCCACTGTTGATGCTAAAACATTTCTCAAATCTAGAATAAAAATCACTAATATCCTCATCTTGTTTCTGTTTACAGGCTGAGATTGCATCCCAGTCTTCCTTTTTCGTGGTTAACAATCTGGGTAAAACTTGAATCAATAATTCTGGCAATTCCTTACATTTATCTCCGAGACCGGTACCTGGTACTCGTATCTTATCTTCAGCTTCTAGAACTGCCCAATCGATCTTTTTCTCTCCCACCTCCCATTCTTTTTCCTTGAGCTTTTCATATGTGCCCGCAGGCAACAGAACTTTTAACATTTTAATTATATCTGGATAAGTGTATTCTCCCATACGGAGCATGTCTTTTAATTCTCTATGGAACCCTGCTGGATCTTTATCGTGACAGGGAATTAATTTTTTCATCTCTAACAGTTCCATCTTTGTGATCGGAGTGTAAACAAACACTCGTTGCATTTCACCACCCTCTGTCTTAACTGGATGCACTTCTCGTAACGGGTTCTGTCTTTCTATGTAAAATGGTTTACTTTCTGGGGGTGAGACATGAACAAAATGCGGGTTCAGAAACGTTCTATATTTGTGGCGCTGTTCTAGAATGACACTAATTAAATCGGTACCTAGACCTTTCCATCTATACTGGAGTAACTCGTTCAGGATATCATGTAACGGACCTGGATCAGAGTGCTGACCCTCATACAGAGTAATGAGGTGTTGGATCATATACATACCCACCAGTCGTTGCTCGGCTGGGGGCAGTTTCAGAAACATCTGTGCCACTATTTCGTCTGGAAAAGTGGTAGAATCAGTAATCCATCGGACTGCTGATCGGGCTAGTTCTTGTTCATGCATGGTACTTAACTCACTGTAACCGATTCGTGATTTCAGAATGTGATCGGTAGCTTGAAACACTTGTTCTAGAGAACCTTGTTCTGGTGCTGGATGATGGAAAGTAGACTTGTGTTCTAGGCGTAAATGGCGATCTGGAAATCTAGATTTTCCTACATACGCTATTCTGGCGGGATTCTCGTCGTCTACCTCTTCAGTATCAGAGTTACTTTCTTTCTCGCTTACTTGTGCTGCTTTACGTTGTTCGTGTAACTTTATTATTTCTTTACGGATTCTCTTGTACATACTCTCCATAGCACTGATGGTCTTGTGCTTACCCTCGGCTTTATTATCACTCCACTTTGTCAGGGTTCTCATTTCGACCGGATCTTTAGACGGGTAATCTTGTTCTCTTATTAGACAATTGATCAGGAACTTTAGTATCATGAGCTGGATCTCAGCTTTCCTTTGAGACATGGCTTCGCCAATACTTTCTGAATCATCCCCTGTACGGATGAAATGATATATTCTGTCTAGATCTCTTTTCATATTCGGTAGGGTGACTAGATACTCGGACACCTTTCTTACGCGTATTGAATATAAAACCATATTCTCCTCGCCTGGGACTGGATCATAGCCGCATTCGGTAAGGGCTCGCCTGATTTCTGCAACAGACTTATACTTGGGCGTACGCTGTGACGCTTGAGCATGTAATTCGACTGACGTTAACCGCCTGTGTGGCGGCGGGGTCCGAGGAGGACCTCCTCCTGCGGCCCCTAAACTAGAATCGTCGACTGATGCTTTTCGTGCCGGCAGAGTGGGAAATTGGAATGTTGGCTGGACCGGGGGTACCGGAGCAGGTACTGCATGGGGTGCCCCGGTGTCTGGAGGAGCAGGAAGTGCCTGATTTACAGGGACTGGCAGAACAGGATTTGCATATTCTGGGACTGTGTCGTCCAAGTAGGACGAAATGAAAATATCAGCTGCGGTCGGTTTGTGACGTAGCTTGGTCGGAACTAATGGTGGCGGGAAATTACTGGATGCCTCCAGGGTCGCTTTTGGCAAGCCCTCGGCAAGAAGAGGATACATACCCTTAATAAGGGCATTCCTCTGTCTGTCTTTCTGTTCGGTTTTAACTTGTTCCTCTATCTCGATTAGTTCTTTTTCTTGGGCTCGCTCTTGGGATTCTCTACTTAATTCTGACTTTCTGATTTCTTTTTCGGTTCTTTTATGAGCTTCTTTGCGCCATAACTCGATGGCATCTTTCTGTGACTGTCTGGCTTTCTTTTTCCATAATGCCTCTTCTACTCTCATGATGCACTCGGCATCCCACGTACCTGATACGGGCCATCTATACTTTTCTTCCAACTCCTTGGTATACTCTACCCATAAATCTAGATATAATATGGCACTTATGCCATGCTTCTGATACATAAAGTGACCTGGACTGTCCCTGGGCGGGACGGGAACTGCTGCTTCCAGCAGACCCTTTCTAGTTTTTAACTGACGTAACTTGGAAAATAAGGGCATGGCTGAACTGTAATCTAGACACAATACAATACACAATGAACACGATACTTATTCCCCATTCATACCACGACATTAAAATACATGAAGAACATTTAAAATAACAGTTCAAACAGAATACTACCTGGAATACTGAGAACAGAACACATGAATTTTCTCGAGAACAGAACTGACTAGAACAGAAACTAGATGCACTGCTGAAACAGTACGAAACTTACCGGTCTCGTAAAGAGACACGTCAGGACCCGCATCCACCGAAGTGGACACTTCGTTTGTGAGTCTGTGTACCACCAACCCACAGACCAGAGTCAATTAGATTGACCCTGTCTAGATACTAACCCCAGCAACGGTACTCACCGGGCAGCAAGAACGGAAGGCCTCGGACTGGACTGGACTGCTACGACGACGGACGACGAACTTCGGACTTCAGTTACGGGTGGACCTCCGGATACCTCGGACCTTGGACTCTCGGCTTGGGCTCTGGTCGGGACTCGCCGCGTTCCTCCACCGTCTCGTCTGGATGCTGGACCGCCTCCTCCGTCTCCTCCGTGGGCCTGAGGGATACTTGAAGCAGAAATATCTGCCGGTGCGCAGAAGAGTTCCGTCACGACTGCAGAGGGTCAGGGGGTCGGCGTGGCTTCACCGACGCGTGGGGAAAGGGCAAGTCCCTGTTCGGGCGCCATTATGTGGTAAATAAATAAATAATACCCTATTTTTGAATGCATGAATGAATAACAGATAGCTCAATAAATAAGAGTCAAGATTCGAGGTAGTGGGAGTTTTGCAGGTTTAATACAGCATAAGGACAGGAACAGGACAACCTGCACGGGAACAGAATGGAAGGGCCCGGCAGCTGCCGGGGACAGAATCTGGAATGGCTAGCTCTAACTTTTTAATAACAATACATGAGCATATATACATAACGCAAACACATAGCATTACATTGCAATAGGCGTAGCAGTGGGTGGAGCAAAGGGTGTGACGCGTAGCAGTCGCGAAAGATAAGGGTGAAAAAATGGGTGTAACAGGGCGTATACATAGACATGTGATGCAAACGTAACAGAATATGTCATGAATGGGGCGGAAACCATGGAGGGGGCTACCTGAGGAGCCGGGACCTCTAACCTAATGGTGCGCGCAAACTGGCAATGACGTATTACTAGGAGAAGCTGGGGGCTATGAACTCTGTGCTAGGAGCAGAGACTGAAGTCTGGAGGGTCGGAGCGACATGTACCTAAGCCCTATCTAGTATCTGATGTTTAGGGAACATGTTGATATAAACTAGAAGTCAGGAGGGGAAAGGCTAACAGACTCTAAGACTGGAGCATGCATTATTCTACATGTAGTGCGTGATGAAGAATATTAAATGACCATTAAATACAGTATTTCTCTTACATGGAGACGTAAAGGCTAGACAATGACGGAAACTATTGATGCGATTCAGTAGCTTTAGGAATGCAGAGAAGGAGGGCTGAACTGATAGCTAGAATCATAACATACTCTTGGCAGGCTCAGAAGCAGAGCCAGCCTGAACCGGGCGCTGTGAGGCAGGAAGTAAGTGAAGGGTCGAGGATACAGGTGGGGGCCGTGTCGCTCCTCAGCGAGGGCTTCAGGAGACAGGAGCTGAATCTGGTGTCCGGGCCCTTTTGAGGCCTAGAAACGGGAACTTTTAATGCATTAACGTGCACACTGAGAAACGTGGCAACATAACTTTACATAGGCCCAATACTCGTATTATTCACGAGAACTGGAAACTGACATACTAGAGATGGACACAACTGTAATTGCGTCTTTAATCGGACATGGGGAATAACATATGCATATTAATCATGCATACATAACATATGATGGAGCACGCGTAGGGACACAGAACATGGCAAAATTTACTTTTCCACATGTCGCTAACACCAGTTAGTGACAGCTAATAGGAGATAGCGACCATCTTGGGCCCCGCTTTGCATGTCAGTGATATTTATCACTAATGACATGCAAAGTGGGCGTGCCAAGATGTTAGCGACTGGAAACAGTCGCTAACATCGCTATCTCCTATTACCAACTTTTGGAGATATTCGCGCTTCTCCAAAAGCTAACACCTGCCCTGAGCAGTTCTTCACCATGTTAGCCAATGGGAGGTGGATAACATGGCTAAGAGCATTTGCTCGATAATACATAAATATCGCTGAAAAGTCAGCGATATTCATGCATTGCGGCCGTTTTTTATCGCATTTGCGATAAACCTTGCTAATAGCAAGGTTTATCTGCGATAAAAATCGCCGATGTGCGGCGATAAATTTTGTCTCTAAACAAGTTAGAGACAAAAATTATCGCTAGTTGTTGGTAATATGCCCCCAAGTGATTCTCTCTTTCTCCCCCTGTGTTTTACCAACTCCTTATCATGTCTGCCAATACTCCAATACTACCTGGGATATCAAAGCGTTGGCATACGTCCAAGTTGAAAAGGGAGTTCTTAACATGTGCCAGCCAAGGAATAGCTGATGTTTTATTTAAGTTAAGGCAGTCCTCTACAACCATGCGTGAGAAACACAGCTTGAAAGAAGCTCATATTTTTGGCAATAATTTGATGGGGGCCAGGTTACACCATCCTTTAAGTAACCTAAACCCATCTCATAGTGTGAGATGAAACTGGTTGTTTTTGAGGATTGCCAAAAGTCTACACAGAATTTTTTTTTCCAGCTGCCAGCAGAGTACCCAAACTTGTGTTTCCCCAAACCTCTGCCCTGTGTGTGCTGCTGAAAGGCATTTGCTCTTCTATAGGGCAGACATCTCTTTAAGTAGTTTATGACCTAGCTGTATTGCGAAGCTGAAAACTGCTTCACAAGAAGCCACCATCT
The DNA here is from genome assembly GCF_964261635.1 of Lissotriton helveticus. Classification (NCBI taxonomy): domain Eukaryota; kingdom Metazoa; phylum Chordata; class Amphibia; order Caudata; family Salamandridae; genus Lissotriton; species Lissotriton helveticus. The sequence continues at coordinate 523,425,287 of NC_136060.1, forward strand.
TTTGTGACCTTTGTAACTAATCACTCCCAAGTGAAGTTGAAGTCAAACAAAATACCCAAGTAATTAAAAATACAAATGTTGGTGATAGGAGTCCCACCAAATAAAAACTTTTAGAACAGGGATTTTTAGGACTCCATGTCAAAATAAAATATTTTGGAGGTTAATCTGCTGATTTGGATCCCTCATAAAATCATGAAAACTGCCTCGAAGGGTCCGTAACACATTAGCTGCATAGGTAATAAGGACAGGGTCATCCCAGAAACAAGTCCAAATGGCATCCTAAGGAATTTGAAAGAACCAATCAATGTTACGTATGATGTTTTAGGATTGACTTGATGGGGGGATGGCTACCGAGAACCACGCCTCCGAGTAGCCGCAGGGGACCACTGCCCCGCCCCTAGCAATGGTGGTTCGTACCTGGCTTGTTGACGGCTGGCGTTCACGGTAAACCCTGCCGAGTGAATGCATGTTTTACATTGAGAGGAAGGCGTTTGATTCCAACATCAGGACTGGGCAGGATACAGAGCATTTTACCCGGAGTGTGGTGAAATCCAGCTTGATGCCTCGGTATTTGTGACGGCAGGGCTCTTCAGGCGGCTGCGGTGGATTGCTTGCTACAGTCGCGGACGGCATCCTTGCAGGTGAGGAGAAGGCGGCTTTCCCAAGCAGCGGCGGCTGCTGGGATTTCTGAGTGACTGGAGGCGACCTGATGCAGAGTGCTGAGCGCAATTAGTAGAGCAGCTGTGGGACCCTTACTGCTGGCAAAATTCCTTAATTTAAAGGCGCGTTATGTGAAGAAGGCATCAGTGGGGGGAAAAAAAGCCTCCTAAATAACGGGTAAAAAATAAACAAAACAAATGAGTAGAGTGCCTTTTTGGAGCCTTTTGAAGAGGAATAGAACAGATGAAGAGGTAGACCCGAGGTATATGCAGATAACGAGAGTTCCTCTGGTGCTCGCATGGGAAAAGGCAAATAACGACGACTAAAGGGGACTAAAGGTGAATAAAGGTAAAAAAGGAAAGGCTAGACTGCAGAGACAAGAAAAAAGAATATATCACATTCAGAGAAGCTAAGGATGCTGTGAACTAAAGGCAAACAAAGGATAGGCAAAGCTGCAAAAAACATAAAAGTGGCACCAGAAGCACTTTGGAGACCCTGTTGTGACAGCACAGGGAAAAAATAAAAAATAAAAATAAGTAAAGAAGAAAGATATAAGGAAACTGAAGTGGCCAAGATGGGTAAACTTCTTAACGCGGACCACCTCAAAGTCAAAACTCGCCGAGACCAGGCTAAGGAGGCAAAAGAGGCACCCCGATTGGTTAGTAAGGAGAATGCCTCCAATTTGTTCGGACTCAACACCACTCTTGAGAGCTCGGAGAAGGAGAAGGATCTGCCCTCTGCTGTATCTCCGGAACAGGTGGATAAAGCAAATAAGAATGCATCTGCAGCTGTGCCAGTAACATCTCAACAGGATAACCCTGCGACAGAGGGTCCTAAAAAAGGCGAAAGAGGCAAAACAATTTGCATTATTCTTGAAGAAAGCTACCTTGCAATCCCCCTCCCCAGGCTCCAATCCTGCCCCGAAACTATTTAAAGAACCCTCTGGAATGTCAGTGTCACCAGTACCAGTAATAGAATTGGTCCCTAATAGTCAGGAAAAATAACAATCTGAAGCCTGATCACCACACAAATGCAGAGACATCCATGGGCCAAAACCTAAACCAAAACCTAAGCCATGATAGGATGACCTCCTTAACTTCACCGACTACTCAAAATGGGAGACAACTGAGGCAACTAGAAACATCTGAAAAACCTGATCAGAAGGCCTCCATCTCCAGTATTTCTGGAACTTCGATGATCCCCCAAGTCGGGGTACGGATAAAGCCTCGGGTATTACTGCACGATCCGGTACCTTCTGAAGGAGTAATAGTCAGAAACACGTCCTCCGGTGCTGATTCGCCTCATAATATCTCCAGCTCAAATACGGAGTTAGCAGGCGAATTTCAGATGAATGTTAAAGATATGTTGAATTTAATTTTTGACGAAGTCCGTTAGATGAAGAGAACCCAGAACATCGAACTTCACCAACGATTAGGGAAAATTGAAGAGACAATGTCAAGTTTTGCTATTAAACTCCTGGAGGCAGAAGACTGGATTTCAGTTCTAGACAACCAGATGACTATGGTAATGGGGGAAGCTAAAGAGGCAGCCAAAAATAAGAACTTTCTGGAAAACAAACTCAAGGAGCTGGAAAATCATTCCCGGAGGTCTAATCTCCGGCTAGTCGGAATCCCGGAAGGCATCGAAGGCACCCAAACCCTGCAGTGGGTTAACTTGTTTATCAAACAAACAGTTCTTCCAGAGTTTGAAGAAGATCTCAACATCACCAGGGCTCATCGTGTTCCTGCCCATCCGTTTCCTAATTCTAAGATGCCACGGACAATTTTGTTAAATTTTGCAGACTATCGAGTAAAAGAAAGAATTATGACAAAAACAATCCAACAGAGACAGTTTTTAGTGAATAAAACTGTTAAATGTCGTATTTTTTCCGATATGACTGCTATGGTGGCACGTAGGAGAAAGGAGCTTGTGAAGATCCTTCACTTGTTCAAACCCAACGGGACTCAAGCATCTATCGCTCAGCAGTGAAAAACTGAGAGTTTTAGTTAAGGCCAATTTTTTATGTTTTCTGACTTAGATGAAGTCCGGGAATTATTGAAAGGTTATCTCGCAGGGCTACCGGGCTTAGAAGGAAAAGAATGAGTTTATTATAATTTAATTGTCATAGCATGGGGGGATAGTAGAGCAAGGCCTCTTTCGGCGGGAGGCTAGGGTTTTAAGTTGAGTTGTTAAATGATCACGAAAGGGGTCTTCCTCCTTTACAGCGCATGCTTGCACGTTAATGGTTGACAATATCAAGGGATTGCTAGGGGGGCCAGGGGCAGGGTCACCTGGGTGTAAATACATGACACCTAGGTTAGAAGGGTGGGGCGAAATGTGGTCAGCGTGGTTGGGGGGTTTTACATTTTGGGGGGAGGGGTCACAAGGGGGGATGGAACCATAAGGGAAAAACAAAGTCCTTTTTTCAAGTTCATTTAGGTTTTATACATCCATTTTCTAGATTGATATGGTGTCAGATAGTGTGTGGGAGACTGTTTAGGTGGTCAACGTTGTTTTGTATTGTGGTATTGTGGTATACTTATATAGCGCAACCTGTCACCACCAAGGGCATCCTGGCGCTTTTGATCCATGATCCAAGCAGAAGCAATAGCTCAACCCGCCCTAGGGAAAAGGTAAGTTTTCAGATCCTTTCTAAAGGCTGAAAGATCCTCAAGACCTCTCAGGGATAGAGGCAGGGAGTTCCAAAGTTTGGCCGCCGCTACTCTGAACGAACGGCCACCCATCCTCACTCTCTGGAAGCGCGGGACAACAAGTAGCCTGGACGACGAGGAACGTAGAGCTCGAGATGGGAGATACCAGGCAAACATTCGCCGCAGAGGAATTGGGCCCAGGCCATGGATAGCCCTGAACACAATACACGCTGCTTTATAGCGTACGCATAAATGAACCGGCAGCCAATGGAGTTCCTGCAGTGCTGCCGTGGAAGAGCTGTGGTAGGAGCGGGAAAGGGCGAGTTTGGCAGCCATATTTTGCACCCTTTGAAGCTTGCCCATAAGTGTTAACGGGGCCTCCAGAAGCAGTGCGTTGCAATAGTCAAGTCGACTTAAGATGGTACTTCGCACTACTTCTGGTCTGGCTTGCTCAGGGAGAAGGGGTAAAACCTTACGCAGCATGCGGATCAGCATCATACACGTTGAGGTGGTCTTGTTCACGTGCAGATCCAGCTGCAGTTTGGGCCCAAAAATGACGCCCAGATTGCGCGGCGATTGTGCGGCTGACACTGTCTCTAAAAAGGACGGGGGCCAAAAATCATCAGGGAGATCTCGGGGAACTCGGTCAGTGGAGTAGTACAAGACCTCTGTCTTGGTTCCGTTGAACTGTAACGAATTCAAACGGAGCCATTCCGCTGTAGCCTGCATGCACCGGTGAAAAGTCTCCAATGGGACTGCATCCTGTCCCTCCAGGGAAAAGACCAGCTGGGTATCATCCGCATAATTAAATGCGGAGATACCAAATGATTTAATGAGCTGGACTAGAGGGCGGAGGTAGATATTAAAGAGTATGGGGCTGATGGCTGAGCCCTGAGGTACTCCTTGTCCCACTCTCCGCTCCTCTGAGCTGAAGGGAGGTAGCGAGACCCGTTGCTGACGGCTGTCTAGGTAGGAGACTAACCAGTCCCTGGCCTTGTCTTTGACCCCGCATTCTTCCAACCTCGAAATCAAGGTAGGATGACTTACCGTGTCGAACGCGGCCGACATATCGAACAACACCAGAAATGCTGCCCGACCACTGTCGACACGGGCCCGCAGATTGTCTAACACGGTCACCAACGCGGATTCCGTCCCGTGAGCAGGACTATTATGGCTAGTAAGGAAATGCTGAAAGTGGTCTCTTTTAACGTTAATGGTCTCAACAATAAAAACAAAATGCGGGCTATTGAATTGTGGATTAAAACAGAAAATCCAGTGGTGATTTTTTTGCAAGAGACCCATATACCGACTGCAAAATTATCAAACTTTTCTCTGTTCAGGTCTTGGGCAGCCTATAGGAGATTTTCTTCATCTTCAGCTTCGCATAGAGGAACAGCACTATTTCTAAGTAAAAGATTCCAGGCAGAGGTTGTTAGTTTTGATAAAGATCAGTATGGTTGTGGGTCTTGGGTTATCTGTATTGCTGGACAGAGACCGATAACCTTCGCCAGCATATATGCCCCAGTAGATGATAATTGTTAAAATGAAGGATTCTCCGTTTGTGTAATCCAGGTATCTTTAATGAGACACAGCATCAACGTCCAGTCAGTTTCCAGGCTAACACGAACTGCCCTGCCTGAAGCTCACATTCTAAATGACATCATATAGTTCCTTAACGAAGACAGACATCAGATTATAACACATCCCCTCCCCATTAAATCAAGCAAAACAGCACAACAAGAAACTTGAAATAGAATGACCAAACAAAAGAAAAGAAATGGTCAAGTTAGATGCAGTAAAAATAACATAACACGAAAACTTAACAACTGCAGTTCAAGACATAAAATAATCTTTAAATTTCAACGCCAAATGACGTTGTCTGCTGGAAAAGTGACTTGAACTAGAATCAGTAGATGTTAAATCGGTACTAGAAGTTCCAGCACATTGGTCATGAGTGAACGACTCAACATCATCAACATCGTTTTGAGAACAGCTTCGATAATTCGAAGGACTAGAACTATTCTTCAAACATTTGACTAACCTGGACATGCTCCAAATGCTACCATTGCTAAGTTTCACAACATTTTTCTTAATGGAGACAATAGTGAAAGGACCCATGAAGGTACTCTTGCCCTTAAGTGTGTGCCTAGGATTCTTTATCAAAACCTTGTCTCCAACATTCCACTTCTTCCCTTTCACACACATTTTAGAATCATATCTTGTTTTCTATTGACCTTGATACTTTAAGATCTTGTTGTTTTTAATTTCAGCTGGTAAGGTTTCTCCATCAATTATTGGCATCCAAACAGGATTTAACTTGGAGATCGCCTTTCTGCCTCTCAAGGCTTCAAAAGGAGATGTCAAATTAACAGCATTAGGTGAGGTTCTATGTGCCCACAAGGTGTCTGTCAAGATCTCTTTAAGAGATAATTTGGTATCCAACGCACGTTGAAGGCAAGTTTTGACTAAACGGTTCATTCTTTCCGCTAAGCCATTGGCCTGAGGAGAATATAATGCTGTTTTTTGATGAATCACACCACAATTTTTGAGAAAATCACTCATCTCACTAGAAACGAATTGCACACCATTATCTGTTATCAGGAATTTAGGAAATCCTTCAAAAGCAAATACTCCTTTTAGAAAGTCAATAACAGATTTGGCATTTACAGAAGAAGTCACTTCGTTACTACCCATTTAGATGTGTAATCCATCCTTCGGGGCCAAAACAATGGGGGCCAACCATTCTGATGCCTCTATTTCCTCAATCACATCCAACTTCAACAATCTATCCAACTCCTGCTTGAATGGATCTTTCATCATGTTTGGAACCTTTCTTACTTTGTAAACACAAGTTATGGCCTTATTTTTTAGAATAATCTTGTGCTCAAAACCTTTGAGGCGCCCTAAATCCTCAGAAAATACTTCAGGAAATTTTTTGAAATATACACAATTCAACAGTACCACCATTACTATCGCTATCGATCAACATAACTTGATCTTTAGGATCTTTAGCAGATGGATTAAGCATGATCCCTAGGTCACGCTGATGTCTCCAACCTAACAGGTTGTCACCCCTCATAGCCACATAAACTTTACCAAACGCCTTTCTGTCCTTAAATTTAATGCAAGCCTCTATATAACCAAGAACATTCATTTTTGCTTTAGCATAACCGACTGGATTTATATCAGGTGGAATCAATGCAGTTTCATTTAACCCTACAACTTCATCCCATTGTTCGTTGCCTATCATGGTGTAAGGAGACCCCGAGTCAGCCAAGACAACAAATTTGAAATTATTCACCATGATGTTACACTCTGGCATTGAAATTTTGTCAGCATCAATCATACCATCTTCTTCCCTGATGCTAGACACTACAATGCGTACTGGACCCCTTGTTGACTTACAGACTCGAGCGTAATGTCCCTTAATACCACATTTCATACATACAGCATATTTTGCATAGCACTGTGGATAACTCGAAAAATGTGTGAAACTCCCACATCTCATACACTTAGGTTTGAGTGAATCTTTACTCCCTTTTTCTTCATTATTACCTAGAGGCTTCACAAAGCTACGTGTGACCACATCCTTGTCATTTTTTTTTAATTTGTCATTAGCAATAACTTTACTCATACTCACACGTTGTTCAAAACTATGTTCATCATTAACCACATGAATTTCACTTTCTAACTCTTTTTTTCGTTCATGGCCTCTTTTTATCTCCTTTACCCAAGATGAGGTGTTTTCCATCCCTTCAACAATCTTAATAGCTTCATCAAGAGTAGGGTTTTTTGATAAAAGTTTCTCTTGTACTCGAGAACTATTTGTGCATCCCACCAATTGGTCCCTGACTAAAGAATCAGACAACTCCTCAAACTCACACGTACGTGCTAATGTTTTAAGAGATGGTACATAACTTTTGACTTGTTCATTAGAACCCTGTGTCCTTGTAAAAAACCTATGTCGTTCTAAGACAATATTTATGCGAGGACCAAAATATGTTTGTAACATCATCATTGACATTTCATATACATCACAAGGCTCACCCTCACCACTTCCAATTGTGATTAAATCCATACTGTCATATATGTTACGTCCCTCTACACCCAAATTATGTAAAAGAATAGCCTGTTTTCTGAGTGCAGAAAATTTTTCTCCACCAATAGCCAAGATGTAAGAGTCAAATAGATTTCTCCATCGCTTCCAAGGTAATATTGGATCTCCTTTTTCAGAAAGGAAAGGAGGAGGTTGAGACATTGAAGTGGAGGAAGCCATAATAAAGAAACTGTTGAATGGTGAGGTATAATAAGTCACAGTAGTCAGGAATGAAGAAGAAAAAAATTGCAGTCCAAAAATAAAAATAGATAAATAAATAACACGTGTGTAGTGATGATCCAAGTTGTATCAATATAATGTCTTTGTGGTAATCCTGGTAAAACAGTCTTTGTTAAACTATACAATAAATCCCAAAAAAAAGAAAATAGAAAATAGAAAATACCGTAAGTTAATCAGAAGAAATGCTGACTATAACAAAACTCAGAAGAGAAGACTGACACGATCCGAAGTTAACAGCCGATCTGTAACGGTGAAGCGATAATAGTTTTAAATGTGCCAAAGATCGTGTTTACGAGTGCATAGTCTTTTCTTTCAGGAATGAAGTAAACACAAGATGGCGCCTACGTTCAGGCGCGGGGTCACGTTAGGTTCAATTTGAGTGTGTTGACGTTGGCGAGTTTCGTCACCCTTCGCATTCAGGGAAGCATTCTGATGAAGTCACGAGCGCGCGCAGAGAATGTCCCAGGCTCTCGAGATATGGAACTCACCTCAGAGTTGAAAAATGCAGGGGCGGTTGCTGGCACTACGAAACACACAAAGTATGTGAAGTGAGAATAAAGTACCTTAATTGTTGAACACGACGTTCAGGCTTTAAAGTTGTAATTCTCAATCGGTCCAGAAATTTCGATTCCTTTTGTATATCCGTAGATGAAAAAATGAATAAAATCAGGATAAGTCCAATTTTAAAATGTTAGGGGAATTGATGCTGCTGTCCACTTGTCCCCAATCAAGTTAAGTCGTCCTCGTCGCCATTGTTAAAATGAAGGATTCTCAATTTGTGTAATCCAGGTATCTTTAATGAGACACAGCATCAATGTCCAGTCAGTTTCCAGGCTAACACGAACTACCCTGCCTGAAGCTCACATTCTAAATAACATCATATAGTTCCTTAAAGAAGACAGACATCAGATTATAACAATAATCTAAAGGTTTATGAGGATCTCTTTCAATCCTTAATTCAAGCACCCGGTGAGTTGATTCTGGGGAGAGATTTTAATGTTCTAATGAATCCTAAAGTCGACTCCTCAGCGCTGGCTAAAAATACAATTGAAACCCAAAACCTTAAGAACCATAAAACATTATGGGGTAACCTTGGACCTACAGGATCCATGGCGTGTGGCCTGTCCAACTAAAATAGCTTATACTTGTTGGTCAGGTTGATTCCATATCTCATCACGCATTGACTTCTTTTTGGTCTCTCGGAGATTGAGCTTTTGTCAGCATAGATTCCTACATAACAGATTTTCAGACCATGCACTGTTGGTACTTGACTTACAGATAGGAGATCGTGCTAGGACCCCTAACTGCTTCAAGGCCACCCCGAAACGCACACACAGTCCCTTCACCTGCCGGAACTGCAGCTACACCAGTCACAGAGCAGACAAACCACCCGCCAAGAAAGATCTCAACCACCTCCGAAGCATACTACTGAACACCAGCTCCGCACGCTAACACGCCGTCGAGTTCTGGGACTTGCTCAACACAACCTCCCCAGACGTCACCTTCCTGACAGAGACCTGGTTGAACAACTCCTCCGCACCCGACATCGCCATAGCCATCCCAGACGGCTACAAGATCACCCGCAGAGACCGCACCAACGGAGTCGGAGGAGGAATAACCATCGTCCACAAGAACAGCATCTGGGTCTCGACTAGCACTGACGACGCGCTCAGCTCAGCTCAGCTGATCTTTAGCTTAAACTGGAGAAATTATGCCCTTCTTTTGTAATTTATCTATTAACCGTTTGCCTGCTTTAGTACATTAAGTGGTAATTATCTCACCTTAGAGACAGATGGCATGGCATTCTTCCTGAATTTTATTTTTTGGGTATAGCCTTTAAGCCAACATAACTCTAAGGCAAAGAGATTAGGAAACTTTTCAGATAAATTACCACACCCCTCCTCCTGCGACCCAACACCTTTTTCTAGAACTTCTCTCATGCATACTTTGGGTGCTGAATTGGGATAAGGATTCATACCTAAGTCCTTCCAGTGAGGCAAACTTAAAATGTTGTCCCCTTTGAGAGACACATACACTTTACCTTCAGTGCATTTACCTCTGGATTCAATCAGTGTAGGAAAATGCCCAGACATTTTATTAGAATGTGCACTATAACCTCCTGGATTGATTACCATTTTTTTAAAGTTACTGAATTTTAAAATCATTTTTGAATATATTGTGGGAAATTGTAGTCAGTCTAGAATAGAAATCAAACATAAGCACTTTAATTTACTGTTCACCTTGCCCACATCCACAGGATCACAATTGCATATACTAGCATACTGCAACACAACATCCTCAGTCCTTATATTTCATTAATAACACTTCTGCAGTAGTCAAAGAAGTGTCACTTTTAGCAACATTTTTTTCACACAGTCTATAAAGAAGGACAGTCTATGGAAAGAACTAAATGAGCTCTCACCCCACATCAAAAACACCTCTCTTTGAATATGATTTTCCCTTTGTTTTTAGATGTAGCTGCAACAACTTTAACTTATTTCATCCTTGATTTTGCATAAGGTTTTTCATTATTTTCAGTAGTTCCCTCTTTCACACAACTAAACACGTGTTCAACCCACTGCCATAAGAAAGATATTAGCAACTGGTTGATCATCTTTGGGGCAAAACTGTTCACTGATTTTGTCAGACTCAAGTGAAACATAAACTGATTTCTTGTTTCTCTTCTAAAGAAGTGCAAACCTTACACAAAGCTGCTAAGTTCCTTACAGGCACATGCATCAAAGCTTTTTGCGATCGCAAACGGTGCGAATCGCAAAAATCGACCGTTTGCGATCGCAAAATTAGCTTTTGGGATGCATCAAGGGTGAAGTCCCTCGCAATTTGAGATTTCACAAATATTTGCAAATTCTCAAATTGTGATTGCATTTAAGGAATCACATTTTGTGATTCCTTAAATGCAATGCATGAAAGTTTTAAAAAGAGCGATTTTGCAATTAGGGGGAGCAAATTACCATGAGGTTGAACCGCGTGGTAATTTGCGAAAACTTTGAAGAATGCACTTTTGTGCAATTTTCAGTTTCATGTTGTGCACACACATGCCCTTAGGGCATGTGTGTGCACAACATATGTGCACAGATTGAGTTCAGGGGTGCAACAGGGTGTCCTTTGGACATCCCTGCACCCTTGAAATCGCATTCTCAATCACAATTCGCTAATTGTTAATCGCAAATTGAGAATGTCTTCCCATTCATTCCTATGGGCCTTTAGGTCCAAAGGAATGAATGGGGAGGTATTCCTTAATTGTGACTCACAATTTGCGAGTCGCAATTATGGAATGTTTACAAGATTTTTACAAGATTTTCAGCGATTTCTTCATGCATAGGCTTTTGCGATTTTTTAATTGCGATTCCTTAAAAATCGCAATTAAGAAATCGCAAAAGCCAACAATGACGCATGTGCCTGTAAGTACCATAACACATTCATTCAGAGTCATCCTCACTCAGCATCTTTACCCAAAACGGTATCTCTCCAGAACAGTACCTGATCTAGGTAAGTTATCAAGTGAAGTATTTTAGCAATTTTTCAAATTTATTTAACCCAGGTGCATCGGGACTCCGTTGCAGCGCACGGCGGTTTACAGAAATGTTGGCTGTCCGGAGGAGATTTATCTCGAAACTGAATTATTTATAGAATATATTGTGATATACAAATGGTAATGCATATTAGAGAATTCAACAGAATGACACCAAACATTTGAACTTAGCCTTGAGAAAGCCCTGGCGCAATTCGCCACAGAGGGCGAAACAAGTGTCGGCTGTCAATACTCAATCTTTCCATAAATAAAAATTTCACTTTCTTTAAAAATTGGACCGACTTTCTTTCTTAAGTGAAAACTTGCATCAAAGACTACTGGATTTAACCTTACATAGCATCTTAACTTGGAATACGTACTCTCCCTACTTAAAAACTTAAATAGTTGTGTGTATCCTCAAATAGACTTCACCACAGTAAACATTAGAATCACCTTGAAATGATGCACATCTGTGAAAATAGAAATAAAGTACAAGAGTACACCTTCAACACAATAATACTTAACCACTCACAGAAAATAGTGTAGAAAAGCAGGGGCAGGTTCACCAAAATTCATGGCTTGGGCATCAAAGCAAACCAGTGTTAACTCCTTCCACAAATACACTAAAACAAAACCACACGCTCCTCCAAAAGATACTTCAGGCAAAAGCATGCATGCTATACTGTGATCCAATTCCAGAAAGCTGTGCAATAGACATGGGCACCTAAAAGTGAATGCATGTGCCTGCAGGATAAAAACATGATCCAGAAATAAAATCATGGATCGCAGACTGTGGGTTCACCAGCTCACTACGAGAGTATCATCAAGGAGGAACTAATGCCAAGTAGTAAGTAGTATGTCAAACAGCCTCTTTCCATCAATTACACTAAAATGGTGGCAAACCTGGCTGGAATGCAAATCATGCATTTCAGTGCACCACCTAATCTCAAAATGGAAGATCTCCAAACAAGATCCAATGCCTTGTGTAATCTGTCTCAGACCTGGTCAGAACTCACCAACAAGAAATGCAGCAGTGCAAAAGTAAGTTGGGTTGAATGAACCTCATCCACCAACTCTCCAACTATAACCAAGAGAATCTTCAAGTAGAGAGACATCACATAGTCCTTGTGAAAGAGGGAGGAATCCAGGGATGCAATAAATAAATACCACTGGACCATCCAGTGAATCACATTACTGTATGTCTCAAGACCCAAGATGTCATCATCAAATAATGCACATTCTGCAACGCTTGTCAGTATTGATGGTTGGAGATGCACAACTTGGGAAAAAAAACTGGTTATGTTGTTGTTTTTTTTACTCTTGATGGCCCCTTTAATATTAAGCAGTCATTCTGGGCAGAATGGGAAAAAGCTTAGAAGCTGGATGAGATAAATAGGCAATGGTAAATTTATTGCTAGAATAGTCAATCTAATGAACTTTCTAAGACTACAACAACTAACAAGAATTTTCACAAATACTATTGGATCTAAACCCTAGGAAATCAAGTGACTGGAAAACAGCAGCAATCTTGAAATAATTTCCCAACTTTCAGCGGCAGAAACAAGTCCAAAAAATGAGTCCGTTACGCTTGTGGAACTTTCCTTGGTTATTGACCCAATAAAGTGGAGATGCAAGTGGGAAATGTAACAGAAAGCAAGAACTATTGGCCTATCTTTAAAAAAAGTAAATAATAATTTTCTCTACAGGAATCTTGTCATACAGATTAGATGGCATAGTGAGTAGTGTGTGCCATGTATTTCTGTACAGATTTTTTCTTGGTTTAACAATAGTGCTGCCACCTCCCCTTCTGTGTTCTCTATTTTTGTAGATTATTTTTTTAACCTGCAGAAAGCCCATTAAAGTTATTTACTGTGTTGTCACCAAACCTTGTTTCAGTAAATTGGACCCGATGAAACGTATTATCACTAGTCAGATGATCTGAGTCGTAGGTATCATGTTTTGTGGGGTGCCTTCAAATGTAGATTATACTAGTTTATAAGGCCCACAATGGGGGTAAATTTTAACATTGCTTCTGAAAGGACCAATGGTGGAGGTCATATGGTGGCCCTCGTGGTATCCTTCCCTTGTGATGTCTTGTTATGAGAGCGATGCTGACGATATGCACATTGTAGGAAAAAAGCACTAATTAACCAGACTTTTCCCAAATTCTTTCCAGATTTACACAGTAAGAAGCAAATCCAATACTCACGATGAGGTTCGGCAATGGGACTTAAACCACCAAAAATGACGCCATCTACTCCAAAAAAGATAATCACATCGATCGACTGGAACCACAGCCCCAAAAGTCCTTGGGTCCTAAGTTAATAAACGACTCCTGCCCAGAGACAGGTTTGAAAATCCACCACCACGGGACCAGCCCTAGTAGGGCGCAGGTTTTAACAAGTATTGACAAATGCATATCAAAGTGTGATAATCTAACCACAACTGACAGTCTCAACACTGTCTCTTCGTCCACTCTTAATACACAAGCCACCGATTCTTCTCGCAGCTCCTATCAAACAATTGAAGAAAAAGGAACGGGATCCGCAGACGGCCTAACGGACAATCTAGCTCATATTACATATAGTCAAGATCAGCAAGAGCTTTCCCATTCTTACCAATTTTCAGACTTCTATCAGGCAAAGGCCACTACCACTCCACAAATCAGCAACATATGGGCCAATCGATTAGACTAAGACAAGCTCTGGGAATCCTTACTGGACACCATGCAGCTCTCTGTCAAGTCAATGCAGTACCACTCTGACAAGATGGATATTCAACTTTCCATCCTTAACTCAGTGGCCATCCACATCTAAAACATCGATAGTATACTGGCAGACATGAATAACTTGATCAAAAGGGCCCAGGCAGATACGTATATGGCCCCAACGCACTGTACCTGTTTCGCCATAGTTGACAAACTCTACACTCTTCCAGTGGTTATGGAGGACATCCTAGCAGACATCTGAAAAGTAGCAAAAATCCCCTGTAAACAATCTCAGGATGCTGAAACAAACAGCCCTTCGATGGGTGCATCCTACTCCGAGAAAGAAAATGTCAACATAGGATGGGAAAAGGGACCCCCAAATAATTTTCAAAAGTAAAAACGACTAGACAATCACTTAAACAACAGGCAGACAGTCACTACCAAAAAAACAGAAGACCAAAAGAGTGAGGATTCTGGGGTGTCGAGCACAGTTATGACCATCCTTCAGAGGGATCTTTACCAACAAATCCTGAATCAAAGGTTTCTGATAAACCTGATGCTGCGAGGAATGAGGACCACAAACCCCGTCGCAAACAAAGAGAAAGGGAAGAAAGACCAAAAAGAATACATTGGATTATTTTCGCACAGGTAGCATAAAACTGGGGATGAAAAGTCATGCTACGAGTATCTCAACGGAAGCACTGTACCCAGAAGGAGATAAAGCAAGCTATCTGAAAACCCCAAAAATAGGGGATTCCGACACCAAATCGGAAAAGACAGTGGATGAATTAACAGAGCCACCCTTAAAAGTGTCGGAAGAAACCATAAAGAACGTAAGTACCCGAGCTCCAGCACCCTTTATCAAGAATAGATCAGCAGAGAATCCCATCCCAATGAAAACAGCAGGAGAAAGGAAACCAAGCCAGTTAACTACTCTAGAATCAGGGGATACAGAACTTAAACTGTATAAGGCGGCGGACGAATCGACAGCGCCACCTACAACAGCACAGAACGCAGACAGTAATCACGTAAGCAGAGTACCAGTTATTACCATCAAAGAAAGGTCCAGAGAAGCAGCAATTTTAAGGAAATCATTCACTATAACCAGGACGGACCAAAGAGTTCCCTAACAAACACATTCCAATGTGCACGCTGAACAGGAGACATCTATTAAGGCAACACCCTTAACCGCCAACCAACCACAACTTAAAAATAATTCAATTCTGTTTATCCCCGAATATAAGTGCAGAGGCAGTGGGAATATCCTTAACAGAGGGAATATAATACAAGTGATTCAAGCAATTGGAAATCTGGCAGACATAATCACACATGAACTCAGAAGAATTGCATTCAAAAGCATCAAGGCGATTTCAGACAGAGAATTAACCAAGACAATCTGGTTCTCAGAGGAAGTACCAAGGAGGACTTTAGCAGAAGAACCCCAACTAAAAGCTTGGGGGTTAAAAATACAACTCGAACAAAAGCCGGGCTATCCGCATCATTAATCCCAATTAAAAGAGAGCAAGGGTACTCAGCTCCTGCTTCTGCTGACACACAATCGCAATCTGTGTTGAAATGCACCCGTAGCACGGACGCTCATCCAGCCGATAGGAAAGACCAACAGCAAATACTCCAGTCAGAAAATTGGTCATGGCTAGCAAAGACCATAAATCGACAAGACGAGTGCACTTGACTCAGGACAAAACAAACACCTACGTATTTGCTCCTGGAATATAAGTGGTCTGGGCAATACAACTTTGGATAAAGAACTTCTGGATTATTTTCAAGGCTTTGACCTAATTCTACTCCAAGAGACATGTTTAGAAGAACCCTTCCATTTACTTGGTTTTAAACCCCATCACAGCCCAGCAGTTAAAAGCTCCAAATTTGGACATCTAAAGGTTGGTCTAACAATTTATTCTTCAATAAAGACCATAACATCGACTAAAGATGTGGATAGCTTTACATCACCAACGAATGCAATTAAAGCACTTAGAGTGGACATAAGGGAGGGAAATACCAAACAACAACTAATACTCCTAAACATCTACATACACCCTTGCAACAAAATAAAAGGAGCAAAAATAGTGGGGGCAGAGATAACTAGATTATTGACAGAAGAATCCACGACTAATCTGCTACTCTCGGGTGACTTTAATATGAATCTGAGACAGAAGAGGGGCAAGCTACTTGATGAGCAATACATCTCCTGGAACATTCCTTGTCAGGAGCCAAGTGCCAAGAAGTGACAAACACCACACGCTAAGAACCTTGTAAAAGACCTGGAACATCTAAGCTTTGTGGCTCTAAGTGGGCGCTTTCCTGGAGACCAGCCCCCGGAGGCAACATTCCACAGCGCAGTTTCAAGCACGTTGATAGATTACACTTTTGTATCCTGATCATTCTTCAGCAGGATCACAGGCTTCCAGATTGGCGGCCCAAGATCAAAGCGATCATTTGCCACAAGAAATTTCTACGAGACTATCTAGAACATCATTACATATGCCAGTAGAGGACCCAGAGTCTATTTATACGGACTATTTCAGGGGATAAGAACTTAGCAAATAGTTATAGGCTTGTGACCTTAATTGACATCGAGGCGAAATATTACGCTGGCCTCCTTCTGGACGACCTCACTGCATGGGCTGAAGAACAATCAATTATACCAATCAACCAAACATGCTTCGGCAAGGGCATGGGAACAACTACTAACATTCTTGCATTATCCCTACTGATAGACAGGGCTAAAACAGCAAAACATCCCCTATTCATGTTTTTTTCGACTATTCGTCAGCTTTTGACAAAATCAATAGAACGAAACTCCGGCACAAACTCAAGGAAATAAAAATACCATCTGCTCTCCTAAACCAGTTAATATTGCTTCACACAAATACTTGGGTCCAAGTAAAGCTAGGGGATGGAAAGCACCTGTCCAGGAAAATTCCAACAACCATGGGGCTTAAGCAGGGTTGCGTCCTGGCACCAACGCTCTTCAACCTATTTATGTGTACCCTTTCGTCAGAACTGGATATCTGCAATTCTCATATGCCAAAACTGGGAGGGCTGTTACTTTCTAACGTCTTGTACGCAGGCGTTCTCTTACTGGTCAGCCAGACCCCTATTGGCCTCCAACACGTATTGGACACAACAAGTGAATATTCAATATCTAATGGATTAACCATTAATCACGAAAAAACGAAGGTTATGAGGATACATCCAAAGAAGGAAACCTCTAAATATTGCTGGTATATGGCAGATATCAAAGTAGTTGACCAATATAAGTATCTAGGAGTAATGATGGATAATAAGAGGACTTTCAATTTACAAAAAGAAGCAATTACAAGAAGAGGCAACACGATCGCGGTAGCCATAAAATCGATCAAACAAAAACTGCTGGCCCTAGCCTTTTTCCACTGCTACAAGTCTGGCAAGCGAAACTCATCCCAGCAATCACTTATGGGAGTGAATGTCTGAGGGGAAGAGATGCACTCACTTTGGATAGAACTGTCTCAAAAGCTGCCAGGATAATATTTATTTTACCATGGTACGTCTCTCCAGCCCAAATAAGGCTAGAATTCGGCATGCAGAGTCAAGAATTAGCCCGCAAAGGAGCCTATGCTAAGAGCTGGTATAGGATAAAAAAATCTGAAGCAGGCACACTGAACTCACATTTATGGAACAAAATACACCTAAAGAGGGAGTGTGCAGCAAGGACCTATTTGACAGCATCAATAGATTGTCTGGGACTCAAGGAACTTTGGGCCGCCTCGGGGTTCTACCATTGTTTTAACCCGTTGGCTGCTGCCGTCGGCCAATGGCCAACGCGACCGCGCCCGTTTTTTTAAAGGGCCGCACTGCCGCAAAAAAGCGGAAGCAGTCAACCGGTTAAACAAATTGTAAACAAGACAGTGAAAAAGCTATCACTAGTAGAAGACAAGGCGATACTTACAGAAAGAGCCCACAGATGGTTTGTGGCCCACAGCTATGACAAATCGTCTCCACAACCATACTTAGGCACGGGTTTCAATAGAAAGAAAAAAGAAATATATCTTCACTTTCGATTGGGTATTTTACCATCTTTACCGCATCTTCCCCTGTGGAAACGACGACAGGGTCAGTCAATATGCCGCCTATGTGAGGATGCTAATGAAAGAGGATTACACCTATTATGTATTTGCAGAAATTTACAGGCCAAATGGCAACAGTTACTAAAAGCGCTCCTTGTAAGTAAGCGGATAAGAACCTGCAGACAAGCTGTGAAGGCATGTTTAGGAGGTGGAGATGTACAGCTAACGTGTCGCTTTGTTCAATTCATGGAAGTGGCAGGGGCAAAAGGTCTTTCGTCAAGCGACCGGATCGCTTAATCTTTGCATCTCATGGCCCCTTAAAGGGTTACATTAAAGCAAAATTCACATTTTGTGGTCACTCAACACCCAGAAGATACATGCTTAAGTAGAAAAGCCAACAGCAATTTTCCTTTGTTGCTGTTAACAACCTACCGATGACGGAACAGTCCCTCTCTCCTTGAGAATTGAGCCTTGCTTTTCTTAACTTATGGTCTGTGCAAACAATTACTGACAACTGCTCTACGCATGTCAATATAACTCATGAAAGTTCTTATATGTTGTTATATTAAAAAATGGTTTTAGAATATGAACTATGTTGCTACTACGTTTTTTATATGGAAATTGTAAAGGTTTTAATTAAACAAACAATAAATATTACTTACAGTAAGAAGCAAATGAATATACAATCAAGAGAGCTTTTTAAATTAGGTCATAGGAACGAAACTTTGAGTGTAAGAAAATAATCTAATTAACGTGTCAGTTTCTCAGGCGGGCGTCAGCTCACTTATTAATTCACTAAAAGCGGAAAAGCAAGCTAAAGGTGTCACTGAATGCAAGAGTGAAACTCCTATCTCTTTAATAAACTTGAATTGTAGAAGATTAAAAAAACTTCTTTGTCTGCAGATGACATAATATAGTAAAGAAAGCGATACAAAAGGGGTATAGTAAAGAGCCTGATTCATAAAGATCAAATCAATTTCATTCCAAAAATATGTGGCAGAAATAATATTGCTCAATGTTTGACATTTTCACTGTTACCAAGGGTAAGGATTCACAGTAGGTGTTGTTAAGCAATGATTTGACAACATTTTGAGGTTGTACGTTGGAACACAAGGGATTTGAGTACAATTTTATGAGGGGCCTGTGGTTACTGTATCAAAAGAGCATTGCAAGGGTCTGTAAGAATGGAGTTCTTTCTAAGGTTAAAAGGTGGGCTAAGGTTGTGTGCCATCACCATTATCACTCAATCTGGTAACTATGGTCAAACATATGAAGAATATTAACACAGGAAATGTAGAGGGTTTGGAATACAGGATATCAATACAGGAAGACAGCAGGTTCTTTACTGCTTAAGACAAGAGTTATCAATGCCAATTCTGTTCTTTCTCATTCTGTTTTTGGCACATTTCAGGCTGTACAGCCAATAGGAACAAACAGAGCAGTTCACGTATATCTTGTTCTACCTAAAATGGTAAACTGGAAAACTGGGGGGTTCTAAACATATTTAATTGCAACATGCATGCTTTCCAGAAATCAGAATGAAATATTCATGCTTCCCTGGATGGCATCTGTGGCACACACACAGAGAGAATGTTAACCAATGGCTTGGCAGTTGAAGTTGCAGAGGCATTGTTGAAATAGAATAGGTTTGATTGAACCAAGACTTTAGTGTGGGGGTATCACGGAACGCTGTACTAAATATTGATTAGCGGTACATACGATAGGACATGATGATGACATGGTGAGATTGACACACAAAAAAAAACTGACAGTGAAGTTCATCTAGGTTCCTTGGAAGATAAGGACTATCCAAATGTATGGTTTTATAGATTCAGATGACTATTAGAGATTTTCAGAAAGTAGGGTCAATTTCTAACATTTTCTGTTGTATTTTTTTTAGGAGTCTTTCAAGTAGGATCTCTTTACTATAAGCTATTTGCTTTATGCCCATGATTATCGAGTTGATGGCAACATATATATTTAACGTTTTCTCCAATACCAATTAACTGAGATAAGAGATTATGGATTGCAAAGACTTCCATATGGCAGTAGATAATTCTACTCATTTAGAGATGCAACTCTAAGATAGATGTCCTGTGCTGGGAAGTCAAAATGGCCATCTTAGCCTCAATGGAATATTTGTTCTATACATTCCAGCATTCTATCAGAAAATTCAAGTGTATTAGGGATACATTACTAGGATTATACTTAGCTATGAGTCTGTTTGCTTCCTCCTTTCTGATTTATATATATTTTCTTTATACTAGTGTGTAGTGTAATGCTGTAAGCAATACATTGTATTAAGTTGCTGTTTTCTTCTTTGTTATATAGCGGACACTATACAAAAGAAATTAATAAAAACTTATTGAGAAAGCATGCTTCCGGAAAAAACTCACAGACTGGAATGACGGTATTGATGCCTATTAGGAAGCCGGAAACCAGGATGCTCCAGGCTTGCATTTGACGTCGACTTCTCTTCTTTATGAAAAAGTACAGGACCAGCTTGAATGGTATTTCAATGGCTCCATAAATGAAGGTGGTCATGTACATGTTCAGCCCAAAACCTGTGATGTTGAGGCTGATTCCATAATAGGAGAATGCCACACCAAACCTATATGAGAGAAGGCAAGAATGCATTGGTAGAAATCTGACTCCACTATCCAAGAATCACAAATATTTGAGGTCACCATTTTTTATCATATACACAATATTCCCTTACCATACCAGCCCTGTGTAAAGAGAGATTTTTCTCATTTCTGGAGTGCTAAACAAGTTCACGAAGCTGTAATTTGTTTTAGTGTTCTCTTCTTCCGCAATCTTACTGAGTACCTGAGAATAAAGATACACAATAAGTAAAGACTTTTGTTCTCTTCATTGAATTTACATTTGTCTACAGGGCTGAATCTTCATCTCGGTAACTTTGTCTTCATTGATTAAATGTTGAAGAAAAGGCTGACTACAGCATGTTACAAACAAGCTTTGCTCTTCACAGAGAATTGAGCCAGGTTCTACACATCAAACCTGATTCTTCTTGCATATGTTTCCCCCAATAATATTTAACATTACACATTTTTGGCTACCTTGCAACAGTTTACAAGGAGCGTGGCCATTTACTAACACATCCTGAACCTAACCTATTCTGACTGTGTGACCAGTGAGCTACCTTTACTTATCAACAACAAAAACCTGGATAGAGGGACAAGGCACCCTTCCTCCAGAGGGGAGGACTATATTTTTCTTTGAATATGTCAACATTTTGATTGCACAAACTAATGGTCTCTGCCTCCAAAGCAGAATATCACTGGGCCAGGATTTCAAACGTATTCAGACTAGCAGGTAGCAACCCCTCCCACCAGTGCTGAGTGGCGTTTGTCTGAGGTAAGACCATGCTAGTTGATACCTCCCTTAAGAGCTGGGGAGATGTCCCATGCTCTGGGGTAGCCGGTGTGCACTTGGAGTCATTTACCTTGACGGTGAGAACAAGATGTACTATATATAATGTGCTACATTGAACTCAATCATCTGACATCTCTGATCCAATTAATGAGACTTTGGGCCTTATTCAGAGTTTAGTGGATGGGTTACTCTATTACAAAAGTGATAGATATCTGGCTGTCCTAGTGCCAAAGGATATACTGCACTTGTAATAAGACACACAGGATATCCATCATGTTTGCGACAGAGTAACCAATTTGTGAAACCCTAAATGAAGCTCTATGTTTACAAACATTAATCTAAAGGTGGTGAATTGGAAGCTATATATATTTAAAATGCCAAAAGCATGTCATTGGCTCCACCCACAAAGTTGTTAGCACTCCACTCAAGGTGAATAAGATACGTTTTTATTCGGCACACAAAATGTTCTCTATGTATGTGGGGTATGTATGTGAGTGAGGGTGTCTATCTGTGAGTGAGTGTGTGTGTGGCATTATAGTTATCTGTATAGGTTTTATAATAAAAAACATTGTAAGTATATCATCCAATTAATATAATTGTTTACTTTATGGTTTACATAAAGGAAGGTATTCGGTGAGGTACATCTACACCAAATTGTCTATAACCTCTGTAATGCTAACCTTTTAGCAACATGCAGAACTGAAGCATTTCTATAAAATAATTCACATTTAGTAGACATTATTTTTCACTGGAAATCAGGTGGATAAGAAACACAGTATCTCTGTAGATATTAATGTGATCAGAAATGTATGCATGAGTAAATTTACACATTTACAATACTCATAAGAATAAGTTACTTTTGTTGAATTGCCCAATTTATGACTTGGTAAGTATTAAGGTGATTGTCAATCGCCTAAACCTAGATTTCCATTTAAAAGAATGAATGACACTTATTTACCTTAACAAGATGTACCTGAAAAATACCACTTGTGATATGGCATTTTAAGTCAATTATTTTACATGTATTCATTAGCCACCAACCAGATCGTGTGCACAACTCCCCCGTAGTTTTTCAAAATATCTTACAAATAGGCTGCAAACACCAATATCACAATGCTTACAGATATGCTGCGATTTGAGCTGTTTGCTAGTCACCCATACATCACACAATTTTCAACTTTGTACAATGTATCAGATTCTTTATTGAACTTCTGGAAATACATTTCTGCACCTAGTACGTCTCTAGTTTATATAGACATTGTCATTGGCACTATATGACAGCACCAGCATGTGCATTGAAATCCACAGGTGAATAATGAATTTTAAGAATAAGCTCTAGATTTTCTAATATATTTTGGCAAAAGAACTGTGAATTAAGCCACAGTATATTATGTCTTATTAATCTTATGCCTGTAACTTGTACTAGTTGCACTCAGTCTTTACCTTGATTAAACAATGTAAAGATTGTACTTACAAGTTTATTGGTAGCTAAACTGTACATCATATAACTTTTACCATAGTACATCCAAATTGTCTCCAGTACTAAATTATTTCTATTTCAGACATGCAAACATGTACATATACTCATTCTATGGTGTATGTGTCGGTTGGCACCTTAATACCAATTTCGTATTCTAAAATGATTTAGGGATTTATAGAGTCTAAGGAGCAGTAGCTTGGATGGTGTCACCCATTATATCATTTGAGCTGTCATCAGTGATGTCATCACTCATGTCATTGAACATGCCATAAGTGATATAATAGGAAGATCTTATTATCATACCCAACTATAACTCTGCATTAATCTTTATTTTTTTCATTGAATACCTAGGTTTTTTTTTCAACACAAAGTAAGATCTTGTTACCATACCTAACTTCAATGTCACATTAACCTTCGATTTTTATGTGAATTTATGGGGTTTCCTCAATGTAAGATAACAGGCAATGTCACTTTAAGTTTATTTTTTTTACCAGTGAATTTCACAGTTTTTTTTATGTAAGTTAAGATTTTTTTCCTATACCTAACTGTATTGTCACTTTTACCTTTACTTTTTTTAGTGAATTTTGGGTAGTGTGTTGTTTCCCAACCAAATGGCTGATATCAACTTTTTTAATTTTTTAATTTCCATTGGTAGCATGGTGCTCCTGCGGCAGTCATAGAACCAATGAGAGGGTCCTGCAGGAGTCTTATGTGGTGTTTACTTCCTGCTACAGATCCAGTGACAGAATCACAGAACCTGTCAGAACATAAAAACAAGTTATGTTTGGTATGTAAGAGTGAGTTTAATTTTACTTTGAACCCAGATGTTTTCTCCTTGGCACAATTAAGCAGGTTTTTTAGGAAGTTTCTGCATTTTATGGTGTGACAGTACCACTAAAACAGGTACTGTGGCATGTTTGACAAAACGAAACGAGATCTGATTGGTCTAATAGCTATCTTCCTACATTTTGAGGACACTCTGATCTTTTCAAACCTTTTTTCAATTCCTACAGGAAAAGAGACGTAGTCTAACAAGATGATAAGGAGCAACCTGTACCAGAGCAAGTTTAATTGGGGTACACTCATTTAGAACATCTGGTAATGCCATCTCAAGTCCTGAACAGCCATAGGGATGTAAATCCTCTATACACCAACATGGCAATTTAATATATGATCTGCTCTAAAATGATTGTAGTTAGGGACCAAAGTTCCTCTATTCGAGACAAGTTGGTGTCTGACCATTAGTCACTGTGCAAGAAATCATTTTTTATCTCTTTTTACTCTAAGTTCAAATGTCCTGGTATGTTTTTGAAAATGAATCACCAACAATTCAAAAACTCAAAATAAGTAACAAAAGTTTAAACATCTAAACAAGGTTTACAGGTTTAAAAATAGAAAAATGTTACATTTTAGCATGCACCATAGTGGACTCCATTGCTTATTAAAAGGTTATGCCACTGTTAAAAACCCAATATAAAAGGAGAAAAAGATAACAAGGGGTTGGCAGTTTAATAAATGTAATGGCCCATTTCAGTGGGTTATAAAAGTATTATAAATTCATATACGGACAGAATATGATAATATAGTGTTATTACCACTGTAAGAGGTTATACTGACCATTGGAGTTATCAAGAGGCCCAAACGTATAACAATTAAGCAGGCCTTTAGTGGTCAGGAGTTGTGCACAGGCCGAACATTGTGCATGGGAGGGGGTTGCCCACCCACAGGCCAGGATAGGGTTAAGTGTGATAGTGCACTTTACAAATTCACTTAACATAAAACGGTTGTAAATTGCCAACAGGTGTCCTGTGTCCACAAAGAGTTTGGAATATGGTGAAATCTGTGCATAGTAGGGGTTTAGCCACTTAAAGGAGCTTGGGTCTCTGGAGGGAGTAGACTCTCAGTGAAGGGTTGTGCAAAGGGCAACGACTGCATTCAGCAAAGGCTTGCACACAAGTGCAGGGTTGGTTGACCACAGTTGATTGGCTGTCTGCAAAAGGTTCTGACCAGGGCAAAAGCTGTGCATTGTAGGAGGTAAGCAAGTAAGTCAAAAGCGTACAGAGTGCACGAATACCGAGGCGTCTTCACGTTGTACCAAGAAACAAGTTAGAAAAGGATGAAAGCCTTATTTCTGTAAGGGAGATAGCCAGGTCTTAAGCATTTTCCTGAACAGAGGTCTGGAAGGTTGTAGCCTGATGGCGTCAGGTTATTCATTCCAGAGCTTGGATGCTCAATAGGTCAGGCATCTGCCTCCCCATCTAGCCTTTTGTATTCTAGGTATCTGATCTAGACCTTTATTAGCAGATCTAATCCCACGGAACAGTTGCTGTAGAACCGCTGCTCCACACCAAACAGTGCTTTATGTACCAGGCACAATGCTTTAAATTCTGTTTTAAATTTAAATGCTGTTGAGCTGCCAGCCAATGAAGTGTTCTAATGCTGCTTGAAATGTGGTGGTAGTTCAGGATGTTGAACAAAATTCTAGCTGTGGCATTTTATAGTGATTGTAGTTCAGACGGTTGGCGCTTGTTTATACTCTAGAAGAGGGCAATACAATAGTCAATTTGTGAAAGGATCAATGCACCTACAACAGATTTTCTGAGGGCTAGGGGAATAAAAGGCAACATTTTCTGGCCTCCGAAGTTTTGTTGGTCATCACACAGGAATCCCAGAGTCCTGACCAGTGCTGCGGGTACTGGGCATTGACCTGCTTCTGCCGACAACCATTCTAGGTTCCAAAGTGGTGTCCCATTCCCAAACTGCATGACCTCCATTTTATCTGTGTTTAGTTTAAAGTAGTTCCCATGATACGCTTCAGACAGCCATGAAATCTCCCTGCCATGGTTTCTGTTGTACTTTGTATAAGGAGACGCTTGTAGCCAGGTTATAGTTTCTTGAAGTCTTCTTTATTAATCCAAGTCTTTAACATAAAACAGGGATCATTCTAGTACAACTCTTAATCCAGCTCTAGTAACTCCTATGCGAGCCCCTGCCAGCCCACCAGGAGCAGCCTGCCTAGCTGCTCAGCCCATCTCCTACTGTCACCCACTCATCCACACAGGCGCCCGGGCATTCCACGCACCACAGGCACACGACATTCCGTCACCATCTCTTGCTCTGGCTGAGCAGCTAGGAAGACCTAGGCAGATTCACATAGGAATGTAAATCTTAGAATACAACATTATCCCTTTCCTTTAAAAATGAAAACAACACTTGCAATTTTCAAAGAAAAGAACTATAGACAAAAAGCGAAGATGTCCATATCTAAGGGATGAAAAGAAAACTTAAAACATCACCAATGAGAGAACAAAGCTAATAAGAAAAGATGGGCCTGGTATTGACATATTAAAAAAACATGCATCAAAAACACCATCTTCACTAATGAAAGTTGTAAAGATTCATTAAATATAAAGCATCACACAATTGCAATATGGGAAGGAAAAACAATGTAAAGCAATATCACATTACAAATAACCCCGTCCTTTCCCAAAACAGAACAGAACATTTAAGAAGAGAAAAGTGGACACACCCCACGACAAACACCCGAGGCAAGAAACTAACATCAAGGGTGTACAAACACTACCAAGACACGTGTACCACAATATGGACCACATAGAGGGTACACACACAGTGAGGCACAGGGCGACTTACACACAGCAACATCTGAAGCACAGGGCGACTTACACAGAACGACTGGTGACGCGCAGGACGACTTACACACGACAACACCTGAAGCACAGGACGACTTACACAGGACAACACGTGAGGCGCAGGGCGACTTACACACAACAACATCTGAAGCGCAGGGCGACTTTCACAGGACAACATGTGAGGCGCAGGGCGACTTACACACAGGACAACATATCAGACGTTCAGCGCAATGCAACTTACAAATACACCACAAGAACATGGGAAGCACCCACCAAAACCAGAACCACCTTTAACTAAGGGAGAAACAGTGATGTCCAGCCACCAGAAGACTGAGACGTCCCAAGCTGTAAATAGCGTAAAACTGTTGCATCACAACATATGAAACTGTAACATAGCAATATTAGTAACGCAAATCCTGCAAAAGTAATTATGCTAACACAGATCCAGCATCACAAGAACTAGATAACTGAGCCCCACTCCGGTAAGCAACCACTCACCCGAATATTCGCACTATTGCCACACACTAGACAAATTCACACCCTCACGAGAATAACTTGTACAAGACTTATGAAAACTGCCATAAATTATTATACTTGCTGTATGGTGTGAGACAATAAAACATACCAAACGCAAAATGCCACAATCTGTTATACAATCCCTTGAACAATGAACAGCTATCTCCCCTTCAACACGGAGATCGAGGTCCACATGTGCTGCTGAAAACCAAGCATGAAAAATGTACCTCAGTTGAACAAGTGTTCTAGCTGGAAACTCCGAAATACTGCAATGGAGGTAGAAGCCCCACCAGGAGCAGCCTGCCTCGCTGCTCAGCCCATCTCCAACTGTCACCCACTCATCCACACAGACACCCAGGCATTCCACGCACCACAGGCACACCAACATTCCGTCACCATCTCTTGCTCTGGCTGAGCAGCGAGGAGGACCGAGGCAGATTCACATAGGAATGTAAATCTTAGAATACAACATTTTCCCCACTCGAAAAGATAGGAGTGTCATCGGCGTATGATACTAGTGAGAAACCATGCGCCCTGGTCAGCTCAGCCAAAGGTGTAACATAGATGTTAAATAATGTTGAGGATAGTGCTGAATATTGGGGAACTCCACACTGGAGGGAAAACCTCTCTGATTAAAAATTTGCCCAGCACACATTCTGTTCCCATGCCATGAGGAATGAGCTCAGAAGGATTCGAGCCTCCTCCTTGATTCCTATTGCCTTCAGCCTCTGTGTTAATACCAGATGGTTAACGGTATCAAATGCAGCAGATAGGTCAAGTAGGATCAAAATGGCTTTTCCTCTACGTAGAGGTTGTCCCTCTGTGGCAGTCCGGCAGGACCACATGGGATCCACAATGATTCTCATTAGGGTCTGGGGGTCACTCTAGGTTTCCCCAATAACTGCAAGGGGGTCAGGATATCACGACCGTGCCCATTATATCTTAATTTTATTGTCCCTTCAGGAATGGGGACAGAGGCCAAGGTGAAGTTTTAGGAAAATTCCCTTGGTCCTGCTACTGAAGGGTTAGCCCAGGTATTGCTGTGGACTTAGGAATGTTTAACTATTTAGAACTATCCCTGCATTTGCGTGGTTTTCGAGAGATACCTTATCCTACCGGGATTAAATTAGTTTCGATGTTTTTCTAGCGGTCCTTTGGAACATCTCAAGAGAAGGCATTGTGGACCATAGTTGAGCTGGCCCAAGCAGGTCAAAGGATTGTTTGAGATAACTTCCACCCACTGAATGTTTTTTTTTTATCTTCAGCCAGAAGTTATTGTTTGTCGCTCATGATGGTAAATGCTGCACATCTTACTATTGACTGTTTAGCCAGACCAAGTTCTAGCCTGATTTAGGCAGGTGATGTATATCTGGAGAGATAGAACATTTCCTTGTAGATTTTGATGACTGTGTTGCCCGGAGTGGTTGAGACCCTGTCTTGAAGGTCTTCACTTCCATATGCCGGAGTTGAGACTATCTTGGCCTTTGCAATTGATAAAATAAGGCTATACCATAGACCATTCAGGTTCATAAAAGGTGCCCTAAGACCTGCTCCTAAAGCAAACCCTTTCCTTTTTATTTCCTCCCTGTGAAGCTTGAAGTTTCCTTTATTGCAGAATGTTTGTATTTGATGACTTCCTCGACCTCGATGGAATCAAGAAACCAGCTGCTTTTGCTGCTTGTTCTTCTAGAACAGTTCATGGTTTCAGTTTTCTTGGAGTTGATCGTCAGGTCATTTCTAATTGAATATTCTTTGGTGGAGTTCAGACGGTTTTGCATCCCTAGCTTGGTCCGGCTGATCAGCACCAAGTCATCAGCCTAAAGGAGATTTGAGAGGAGAATAGCGCTACGCTTCGGGGCATGGGAGTTAGGAGCCAGGGATAAGGAGCCAGGGATAAGGAGAGGTCTGCCAAGAATAGGTTAAAAAGCGTGTGGGATAGGACGCAACCATGCTAGAGCCCCTAGGATATTGGAATGGTCCTGGAGAGTTTGGCTCTGCTGCTCACCTTTACTCTGACCCAAGTATCTACGTATATGTTTTCAATCGCTGTGTGCCAGCTTGAAGTTGTTTTTCTGCTTCCTGTTCAAGGAATCTATGGTGTTTGTAGTCCATTTTACCATTGAAAGGTTGGGCAGATAAGCTGTTGATGGAGGGTCTAAAGTGTGGATATTCTCGATCATAGCAAGGGCAAGTTCTTTCCCCCATTTTGAAAGAAAAACGTGTTGTAGTAAGGACAGGTAATCAAATGTGTAGTTGATCGGGGAGTTTCAGTTGGTGGAGTGAAAGGACATGGCAACAGGCATATCGCCTTGCTAGTGGCCATTAAGGACCCGTGGACCCAGGTGTTCCAGTTTCCTGAGGTTTAGGCTCTTTTGTTCCCTCCTTCCTGAATCTGTGTTTGCCTGTATTGAAATGTCAAAAGTGTGTTCAAGCCTCGCTCACAGGCACTATAACACGAAAGAACACCCTATAGAAACTTTTCTTACATTAATTACATTATATATGACAAATGCTCAATATGTGAGGATATATTGCATATTTTTTATTTTTTTTGCAGAGTTTTATATAGCGCGAACTTGACCCGAATCCGACTTGGGTATCAGAGTGCTTTACATAGCACCAGTTACGTTACATGAGGACACACATTCATTTTTGTTAGGCACGGGGAGATTAAGTGATTTGCCCAGAATCACAAGACGTTTGAGCGTCATTACCGAGACTCAAACCGAGTTCCCCAGGTCCGAGGTCGAGCACCCTAGCTGTTAGGCCAACTCCTCTCCCCAATGGGGAGCGAATACTGAGACTTAGTTAAACAATTTCATTTTGTCTTTTGTGTTTGGCCTGTCCTCATACTAATAAAGGGGTTCATTCGAGCACTCCTATGGTAATAAAGAATAACAGTCCACCAGTCGTAGTGTTCTTATTGGCAACATCCAGATTTAATATTCTTCACAGTTCTTCTCATTGTCCAAAGTGCAGCCAACACGTGTTTCGTGTAGTCAGTACAATGACTTAAGACTTCTTCAGGGCTGGCACCCAAATAACAATAATAAGACATAAGGTTTCCTTCATGGCCATGCTACACCGTAGTGCAACATCTAAAACATTAAACTTAAATTAAAAGGGATACACCCTCACACCATCAATTGTCATTGAGGTAAAAGTGTACAGGAAAGAGGTATCCACGACCGAATTCATACTACTGAAATAACATGTTAAATAATGTTAAGTAATGTCTAGGAAATTTTTAATATAGCTAGCTTTTTAACTGCAGCTGTCAGGATTAAGAGGAGAGGAAGAATTGCTAATAATTTGCATCATCTGTCAGGAGTTTCATGAAATTTTCCCCTTTTTAATGTGTATATTGATGAATTAATAATGTTTTTGATAGATTGTGATGATCATGATCCTTTAATACTTTTTTGTAAATTATTTTATAATGCATTTTGTAGTATACTTTTATGGTTTTAATTAACCGAATAAAGTGAATTTGACTGACTGATTGACTACTGAGACAACACAGACATTCTCCAAACGATCACTGATATTAATAAGGGGTGAGCGAAACATTCTGTTCCATCGGAGGAATTGGCAGAGTTTTGGCCACTCTGTATTACGCATGCAAAGTTGGGTTCTAGCCAAATTCCTTCTACCACTGCGTGGCACATTTTTTTTCACACTCAGTTTGCGAATTGTAAGTTGATGACTGTAAGTAAGATTTGGTATCCTCTAATGTGATTTTGGGTCGCTAGGAGGGCACCAGGTGAGATTTCCCCAACACGGCAGTCTCAACCGTTCAGGTCAGAAAGCTGCAGCTCGAGTAGAAAATCTACTCGAGAGGCAGCAAAATCTACTACAGAAGCACTTCCCTCGGGTGCGCTGCATGGTGCCGTTCATACTGATTTTCCGGCGTGCGTCGAGCTCTCAGCGCAAGAATTCAGTGTGAGCAGCACGACATGCCTAATTCCGCCCATTCGTGGAACTCTGAGGAAGCTCATGGAGTTTTTATGTAACTATGCGCAATTCCGCAGAGCGAAACTCTGAGTGCTACCCACCCCTGTTATTACTTTGAATTCACCTTCTTACTAATCAACCCAAACATAAATCCCTATACACTTGTATACAACATGAGCAAGACATCCATGCAACTTCTTTTTTTGAAGTAGGCCACTCACAATTAAGTATGGGTGAAATTAGCGAATTTTGCGGACCGCAAATTCGCTTTCGCGCGAATTCGCGGTCCGCAAAATCCGCAAATTTGCGAATGTTTTTTTTGCGTTTTCGCTGGGCTTTTTGTGTGTTCGCGGGGCTTTTGCATGTTCGCGGGATTTTTTCAGCGCGGCTACCGCGAGGTTACCCATGCGGTAGTACATAGGCTAGTTGCATACTCGCATTGTGCAATTGCGTGTTCGCATCCGTTTTTTGGTGCTCGCGGACAAAAAGTCTTGCGACCAAGCAAAAAAATCCGCAAGCTTGTGTATTGCGAATTTTTTGACAAATTTGCGCGATTCGCTTAATGCGAATTTGTCAATAATTCGCAAATTCCATGAGCGGAACGGATTTTACGCCCATGCTTACTCACAATACAGTCATATTGATACACCCAATGGACTTTTGCTTACGTACTATTATCTTTATATTTGAAGTCAACTTTTTTGGTAAACAACTGAGATTGAGATGCTTGCCTGCTTTGCTCCTTGTGACACAAATCTGTTCAAAGGCTGGGGGATGAGTTTGTCAAAAGGTGTCACAGTTCAGACCTAATTAGCATAGGAAATACATGTTTTGACTTGCTAATAACTTTACGCTGTTTGACGAATCTTCAAAAAACTTTCCCAAAAAAAAGTCTTCCACTTGAGCTCTTTCCATTAAAGCTTTGTGGTTATCTGTCACGTGAGGACTGAGAACAAAGTGTGGTGTCAAAATTTGATTTCCCCAGTGAATTTCCACAGGGCTTTTAGAAGCTGGCTACAGGCCAAATGGCTGAACTGAATGACATCAACTTTGGCATCTATATGGTTATATTAGTTGGACTCTTGAGTGACTTCTGCAGTCACACAACTTCAAATAACAGAGTGATCTGGTTAGCCAAGATTTTTTTTTTCTTCCATTGGCCTCCCTGCTCCCACAGGAGCTTGTGCTCTGATTGGCTAGCCAGAACATTAAGATAATATACATTTTATTTTTGGCACATCGCAGTCCCACAAGAGTCCCATGGAAAACCAGCGTAGGCACCTAACACATGTGAGACTCCAGGGCAGTCAGCAGAGCCCCCTTGCTTCCACTAGAGTCTCACAGAATTGGGGAAAACTAATGAAAAAGGGGATGTTTGGTGTCTGTGTCCAGCAAGGGGTTCTCCAGTGGAGGGGGTGGGGCGCAGGGCCTGGGCTCAGATGGCCTGGGGTCTTGCACAATGAGGGTTACCCACTGTTGAGGATTGGATCCAGGGCCTGCTTTGCTTCATTTTGCAATATTCATGATCTAGAATTGAATGACCAAAAAAAAGGTTTATGTCCATCAACCCCCATAAGAACTTTAGGGGCAAACTGAAATTCAGCAAGACATGGATGGAGAGAGTCACAGAATGTGTCTATCTTGGAGTCAGATTATTCAATTACCTGTATTGGTTATTACAAACTTTGAAGAGTTTGTTCTCATTGAAACACAGGGCTGCTGCAATTGCTAGGTTTTCTAGTCAAACACAAACAGGCAGTGTCACCTGAGATTTACATTTTAGGACGCAAGCAGTCAGTGCAGCACTGTATTGCTTAGAACTCTGGAGGCACTATAAAGTTGGCACTTTTGGGGGTCATTGAAAATAATTTGTTAAGAACCTTGCTGAGACTGACAAAAAGCTCTTCATTATCCCCCTGAGACTTGATTTTGCACTGAATCCAACAGTTGGCAACATGAAACTGAGGCCAATTAATGTCTGGCTTTGTAAAAGGACCACAGATGAGCTGGAACCATATAGGTTGGGTTTGAGAGATATTCTAAGAGGTCACTTGCATCTAACATCTCTTAGTTAGGGTGCATTAAGTCTTCCCTGACAGCACTTGGTGTGAGCGGCCTTCGGTATAATACTCTTTCTATCACCTCTGCTTCTCTTAATATTGTGAGAAGAAGTTTTTGGTATTGCAAGTGAGAGAAGTGGCAAATCGCTCCAACTACGGACAGTTTGACATCCCATTAGCCTCTTTTGTTACTAGGTGGTGGACGCAACCCACAGATAAAAGCCCTGTATCCTGCTTGCCATCTGACCGAGGAAAGCAAGAAACATGTATTTTTCTTTTGCATTTTTTTACTGCTTACTCAAGGCGAAGAACTAGATGGATTACCCTGATTTGCTGTCTGTTGGGAATAAGACTCTTTAAAAAGGCTTTGAAGATCTGTAAATTTAACACTAGCCCTCACGTAGTTCTCTGCATCTTCCCTCACGTAGTTCTCTGCATCTTGAAATTTTTAGAATCACTCTGGTATGCGAGACCAAATGTCTTAGGAATAGATTAGTAGAGAGGTTAGTGGTTTGTCTCTACACAGTGGTTCCCAGTGGGTATTCATGTCAAGTGAGGCCAGAGGGAGTGGTGCCGAAAAAGGGGGCAGGTCCGGAAAGGGTTGAGAGTAATAGGGGGTATTTAGTTCAATTCCTAATGCCGTGATTTTATGGACGAAAAAAGAGGAGAATTTATACGACAATATTAGGGATTTGGGGGTTTCTTTCGGTGTTTTGGCCACTTTATTTGATTGCTTACGGGGTCTATTCTTGGTGTTCTCCAATTCCGATCTGAAGTATTCTTTTTTTGAGTTGAGGATGTGATTGTTATAGGAGTTTCTTGCCTGGCAGAGAAGTTTTAGATGCGTAGCAGAGGGGTGTTGTCTCCAGTTTCTTTCAGATTGCCGTAGGGATCTCCTCTCTGTGTTGAGGGGACCAGTGAACCAGGGGTTTCTGTCTTTGATTGGTGTTCATTTTAGTTTTAGAGAGGCAAGGTCGTCCAGAATGTTTGATATAGACGACGAGTAATGTTCATTGAGATCGCTGACCGTGGTTATGTGCGAGGGGAGAGGTAAGATTTGCAGCGAGCGGTTCTTAGTGTCTCTGGTCCAGCGTTTAGGAATCACCGGTTGCGGTGTCTTTGACTTGTGGGTCCCAGGTAAGATGAAGGATATGGAGTGGTGGTCAGACCAGTCACAAGTGTCTATGGAGATAAGCTTGACTGAGGATTCCTTAGAAATGATCCAGTCAAGGATGGCCACTTTTGAGTGGGTAGGTAGCGAGCAGGCATGGGTCACGGCTTGGTTGGTTAAGAGGTCTTTTATGGCGTTGACGTAGGGATCTTTAGTGTCATTTCAGTGCAGGTTGAAATCAACAAGGAAAATCTCTTTGGCATTGGACGGGATCTTAGTTGTGATGATTTCAAGGAGGTAATCGGTGAAAGAGTCGTTGGAACCTGGAGGGTGGTAAAAAATGTGCAAGTTACAGAGATGTCATGAGTTCCTGCAAATGGAGAGTGCGAGGTATTCGCAGGAGTCATTGGAATCCGCCAAGAGTTAGGTGAAAAGAAGGGAGGATCAGTAGATGCAGGCAATGCCTCCTCCTTTCCTGTTGGAGTGTCTGTCAAGTCTGGCGATGTTGTAATTGGGAGGGACTAATGAGTCCAGGCAAGGGGAGGAGTATTCATTGAGCCAAGATTCTGTTAGTATAGCTAGGTCTAAATTTTTGTTCAGGATGAGGTCAGCAATATCAGCGGCATGCTTGACTGCTGAACGGCAATTGATTAAGAGACCAGATAGGGAGGGGTCTGGGGGAGTGTCAGGGGTCTGGACGGTCAGGACTACAGGTGTGAGTTTGCTTTGCTTCACACTTCTGTGGTGGACGGTGGGAGGCCTGTTGGGGTTGATGGTGACCGTGATGATGGGGTGTCCAGGACTCGTATCTAGTGGGCACGGGATGGCTTGGGCAGAGTTGTGGTCTTGGAGGATGGCTAGGATTTTGTTTCTCCATGAGGTTTAGAGGGTTAGAGGAGGCGATTGCAGTGTTTTTGCGTGGGGGGAAGATGTCTCAGAGGTAGAGGGAGTGGGTGCTTGGGAGGCTCAGTGAATGGTGGGGGGGAGGTAAGAGGTGAATTGAGGTTGGCAAGGGAGAGCTTGGCAAAGTAAAGGAGGTTCATAAGGTCACGAATGGATCCATGAATGCTCTGGGCGAGTTTAGTCGCTCTGGAGTGCAGCGTTTCTAGATCAAGAAGGGGCAAAGGTTCTGAAGCAGTCCCAGGGGCATGTATGGGTCGGGGGGAACATAGGTTGGATTCAGTAGACTCCAGGGTCTTTAGAGGAGTACCTAGCTCGCGATTTTGGTTGATGACTGGTGGGGAGGAGGTCAGAAGTCTGGAGGTGGCTCTGTTAGAGGTGCCTGTGGGCAAGTTATAGTGATGTTATAATGAGTGTCGTGGCGGAAAGCCCACAGCAACACCCATTGCCCACCCCTTTCACACTAAGTATAGCGTGAAAGGGTACCTTATTTACAAGGAAGCATTTAGCCACATTAAGTGGCTTAACGGTGCCTTGTAAATAAGGCAAAGCCCATATCGCCACCACAATGTCCAGAAAAATGACATTATGGTGGTGATAGGGACTTGTAAATATGCCCCAGAGGGTTGGTAACCAGCAAATGGACAAGGAAATTCCAAACTTTGCAATGTATGGTGTTTTGGGAGATGAATGAATGAATGAATAAAACAGCACTTCTAAAGCGCGTAGCTACCCGGAGACATCCCAGCGCTAAGGCAGTTCATAGAGGCAGAAGGGAGCACCTAAGGGAAAAGCCACGTCTTTAGCTGTTTGCGGAAGGCCAAATGATTATGTTCCTTCTGTAAGGGCAGAGGGAGCGAGTTCCCCAGTCTGGCGGCATTGTAAGAAAAAAGCCGGCTGCCACTTCTGGTCTTTTTGATCCTGGGAACAACTGCTAAAAAAAGCTTGTCTGAACGCAGTTGTCTATTAGCCCAGTAGGGCCGGACCAAGGAGAGGTTAATTGGAGGACCGTTCCCTCCAAGCGACCTGTGAGTGATGCACAGGGCCTTGAATCGGATTCTCTACTGGATAGGGAGCCAGTGGAGGGACCAAAAGGCGGGCATCACAGAGAGACGCGACGAGATCCACATGAGCATTCTTGCTGCACAATTCTGCACTATCTGAAGTTCTACAATTGCAGAACTTGGCGCGCCTAAATATAAGGCATTGCCATAATCAATCAGAGACAAAATGAGTGCCTGAATCATCAGCTTTCTAGCCAGGAAGGGAAGAAGGGGGGGCCCTGTACGGAACATCCTGAGGATGCCGTATCAAGAGGCTGCAACCTTCCTGGCCTGAACTTTAAAACTGAGGTCCTGGTCCATCCAGACACCAGACTCTTTATCTCTGTTATTGGAAGAGGGGCTGGGCCCATACAGACTGGCCACATAGTACTTGCTTTAAAGCAGATAGGATCTCCAAGAACCATAAGCTCAGTCTTGTCGCCATTCAGTTTCAAATGTGACCGGTTCATCCACTTGGTGACTTCCTCGAGACAGGGCCGACGGCCCATTGACTCCAGGTCGGGGTGATTCAGTGCGAGATTTCTCATCGCGGGGTGTCAGGTTTCTCATTGCGAGTAGTCACGTTGCGAAGGCTGCCGCTCGAGTAAAGATCTACTCAAGGGGCAGAAAATGGAAATAAGGGACCACTTGAACTGTGCAAGGTGCCGTTCGTGATGATTGCACAGTGCGGATAAGCATCCACACTATGCAATCACCACGAACAGCATATTTCTATGGAACCCTGCCGCTTGCGGAGCTCTGCGTAGTTCTGCAGAGTTTTTTTGCCACTTTGCAGAGTTCCGTGTAGCGCAACTCTGCGAACTCCACCCAGGGTTACCCCTGAACCTGTTTGAGCACTGTTCCTAATCCCTTCCCACTAAGATCTGTGAGAATCACTTCTTAACATCCATAATTGTTTTCTGACACTCATCTGAACACCGAAACTGCTTTTAGGAAACAATTAAAAACTTTCCTGTTTTGAATTCTTACAGCTCCGGTCTGACCCACCTCTCTTTCACTAGGTAAGCACTGAGATGCCCCGGGGTGAGTCGTTGCGCTATAAAAGTGGTTATAACATAATATAACATAACAAACTGGACCCCAAACTGGTGGCGGGACACTATGGGTACTCTTCCTACTCCCAACAGAAAAGTTTAAAACATAGGAGCAATAGTGGACGATAGGCTTAATTTTGGTGACCAAGTTAATGCCGTGGCATAGGCCACCGTGTACACTCTCTAATCGATTAAGAAAATACTTCCGTTTGTGCTGCCTGATAGCCGGCGAACAGTGGTTACAGCACTTGTCCTGTCAAGGCTGTGATAATGTACCAGTCAATATCGTTTTCTGAATAAACTCCAAATGTTGTAAAATGCGGCTACTTCCAAATTAGCATCAATTTCCAGGGAAATCAAAAGACTGCACTGGCTACCTGTGAGGAATCGGATTCATTTTAAATCCCTCTGCACCGTTTACAAGGCCCTTCAAGTAACAGGACCAGACCATCTGAAATGAAAGTTTCAATGGTATATATATCCCAAAAAGAACTCTTTGCTCGCTTGGAGCCAAATTGGTGACAGTACACCCACTAAAAAAAGCAACGTGGGGTGGGAGAAGCTTTGTTGCCTGCACTGCAAAGGCCCTTTCCATCTAAGGAATGACACCGATCTCTTGGCATTCAGGAAGGGATTAAAAACTTGGCTCTTTGACATGTAAACTTGTCCACAACGTTCATTGCTCAAAGGACAGTAACTAGCGCCAGGACGCACTTCTGAGTATTCCTTAGGAAAATCCACCCTTGAGTCAAAGAAACCGTTTCCTCAATTTTGACATTTCTAAGTTGTAATTGGGGAGTCGCATTGTGACCAGGAAAATTCCTAACAATTTCTAATGTGGCCAATTAGAGTTCTATCATAACCAAATGGTTTACCATCAGGCTCTGCAAATTAAATTTTTCCTTGGGTAACCGCTGCCCTTGTGAAATAACTATAAAATAACATAAACTGAAGCCCTTTCCTCAATAATTCTCTAAACGTATGAGTGTGTTTTGAGGATTTCTCCACAAATCAACGGTAAAATTCAGCCATCTCCAGGAAAGCATGGACATCCTCCTTCTTCTCCGGTGGAGGCAGATCACAGATGGTCCTGACTAACTCCTCCTTGGGCTTTAGCCCTTGTGCCGAAATAAATTGGCCATGGTAGTTGATCTCTGGTAAGCAAAAGTTACATTTACTTTTTTAAAAGTGATTACTTTATCTCTGATAATTTACAAAACGTTTTTTACTTTGCTCACATTAGAAGCAAGACTGTTGTTAAAGATAAGACCATCATCCTGAAAACATTTGACCACCGGAACGCTCCTTAGCATGTCATTCAGAAGCCTCTGAAAAACATAAGGAGCAGAGCATAACCCAAATGGCATACAATTAAACCTGAAGACCTCAAACGGGGTTATGAAAGCAGTGTAGCTCTCGGTCTCAGGACTCAAGCAAACCTGGTGGTCGGAGGATGAAAAGTAAGGGTGGGCGTAGTTCGCGAAGTAGCTCTACGCGAAGCTACGCGAAGTGCACTTCGCACTACGCGAACTTCACGTAGCACTACGCGAGCTGCGTAGTAGCATGTTCGCACTGTGCAAGATGCGTTTTCAATGATTGCACAGTGCGGACAAGCATCCGGCACTGTGCAAGCATTGAAAACGGCATCTTGCACAGTGCGAGCTGTAGTTTTCTGCTGCTCGAGTAGATTATTACTCGAGCGGCAGCTTTCTCAACGCGAACAGGTCGTTTCTCATTGAGAGCGGTCGCGAGCATGCGCAACAACTCACAATGGGAAACCTGACCTCCTCGTGTTGAGAATCTCGCTGGGATGTCATTTTGCTTGCTCGCGGTCGTGAACATGACGTTCAGGACTGCGAACAAGCAAAAAATTACCGCTGCACTACGCTACGCTGCACTATGCATGTTCGCACTGTGCTACGTGCAGCTTGCGTAGTGCGAAGTTGCAAAAACTTCGCAAACTCCGCGAGCGTAGCGTAGTGCTTCGCCCAGGGTCAATGAAAAGTCTAAAGTGGAGAAAAACTTGTCTCCACTCTGTATACTGACCATTTCTGTGATATTATACAAGGGAAACCTGTCCTTCATCACCTGTTTGTTGATGCAATGCAGACTCTAATATCACCTGAACCTTTGGTAGCCAATGGGAGAGACCCATTCTGAGTCTTCAACCACCTCGATAATCCCAATAGCACACAATCAGTCTAACTCTTGCTTGATAGCATCCTGCACATGTTAGGGAACATTTCTCACCTTGCATGTAACTGGGGTTGCATTTTTCCTAAGTTGAATGCAATGCATATATCCCTTGACACAACCAATTGTATCCAAAAGCACTTCTGAGTATTCCTTAGGAAAATCAGCCCTAGAGTCAGAGAAACCGGTTTCCTCAATTTTGACATTGCTAAGTTGTAATTGGGGGGTCGCATTGTGATCCAGGAAAATTGTTAACAATTTCTGGTGTGGCCAATTGGAGTTCCACCATGACCAAATGGTTTACCATCAGACTCTGCAAGTTTAATTTTCCCTTGAAATTTCTTCTCAAAGTCAGCATCAGAAATGAGAGACAACTTGGCACCAGAATCAATCATCATGGATATCTGTGTTCCCACTTTGTCCGAAAGATACTGACAACCTGCATCCAACACACAACTGACATCATTCACCACTTGCAACACCGCGAGATCACCCACCACATCCACTTTGTTAAATTTCTCCTTGACATCTTAAAATCTGTAACACTTAGCAGAGCACTCTTTTTTAGAACAGGTCTTGTGGATCGCTTTGTCCCCAGGAAATTTTTTAGAGTTTGGAAAATTATTTGGGCTAACACATCTGTAGCATACACCCTTGGAAACAGTATTACCCACAGCACCCTTCTTAGAATTCATGCCCAGAATTTGAACAGGGGATGAATGTTCCTTTTGCTTCTGTAAGTCTTTGATACACTGCAGTGAATGCTCAACACTCTTTGCTATAATGATGACCTTGGAAGGTTGGACGGTGTGGGATCATTTTTGGACCACAATAGCTCTCTAATTTTATGAGGAGTGCTTTGTAACATAAAACTGATCCCTAATGCCTTCTTCCACTCCCGTGCCAAAATTGCAGGAAGATGCATTATCCTGTAATAAATTCCTCCACAGATTCATCAAGACCTTGTTTCCCCCTGCCAACTAGAAACCTCTTGAGGATAATAGAGACTTTCGGCACATAATGGTCCTCCAACTTCTTTACTGCCCTCTAAATAGCATTACTCACAGTTTTTCCTTATGCTCCCCTCGCGGCCCCCGTGTCTCGCTGCCCGTTTTTGCCTTCTGTTGCTTAGCTGCCCCTGCATTTCAGTGACCTTTCTGCCTTCTGTGCTTCTCGTTTCCCCCGTTTTTGTGACCTTTCTGCCCTGTTGCTCCACGCCCCTGACTGCCCATTCACTGCCCCGCCTCCCAGCTGTTTCTCACTCCCACCCCCCCATACATGCCAGCCGTTGCGCGGTGGCACCGCTGGTGCACGGCAAGCCCGTCTGCGCCTGTCCACGCCTGCACCGCGCCCAGCACCAGTACCCTTGGCCCCCGCACCCGCCATGATGATCGCCACCACTACGACCCCAGCCCTCTGCACCCTCTCAACCCCGGGCGGACCCACAACTGCTTCAAGGCCGCCCCGAAACGCATACACGGTCCCTACACCTGCCGGAACTGCAGCTACACCAGCCACAGAGCTGACGAACCACCCGCCAAGAAAGACCTCAACCACCTCCGATGCATACTACTGAACACCTGGCCGCACACAAACACGCCGTCGAGCTCTGGGCCCTGCTTAACACAACTTCCCCGGATGTTGCCTTCCTGACAGAGACCTGGTTGAACAACTCCTCCGCACCTAACATTGCCATAGCCATGCCAGACAGCTACAAGATCACCCGCGGAGACCGCCCCAACGGAGTCGGTGGAAGAATCGCCATCGTCCACGAGAACAGCATCAAGGTCTCAACTAGCACCGGTGACGCGCTCAGCACCGCCGAACACATGCATTTCCAGA
Source organism: Lissotriton helveticus (assembly GCF_964261635.1). Lineage (NCBI taxonomy): Eukaryota > Metazoa > Chordata > Amphibia > Caudata > Salamandridae > Lissotriton > Lissotriton helveticus. Next base: position 523,466,440 of record NC_136060.1, read on the forward strand.
TCCACACAGACCCCAACTCCACTCTCAGAGGCACCCTCGTCTACTGACCCCCGGGACCCTGCCCCCAATTCAGCGACTCCATCGCCAACTTCATCAGCACACACGCCCTGACCTCCAGGGACTACATCCTCCTCGGAGATCTGAACTTTCGCCTTAAGAACAACAACAACTCCACAACCCTGATCGATAACCTCGCCAACCTCGGACTGAGACAACTCGTCACAACGCCGACCCACTCCGCCGGCCACATGCTCGACCCCGTCTTCTCCTCAAGCCTGCACCTCTCCGTCAGCCACTAGAGAAGAAATGGCACAGTGAACAAACTCCGGACAGCCACGCAGCACACAAGGACACCGTCCGCAACCACCACCACCTCATCAGGGCTGCCAAGAAGACCTCCTTCAAAGACTGCCTCGACAACAACGCACATGACAGCAAGGAGATCTTCAACATCGTGAAGGAACTCCCCAACCCCAGCTCCAACACCAACGACATCCCACCATCACAAGCCCTGTGCGACTCCCTCGCCACCTTCTTCCACAGCAAGATAGCAGACATCCACGACAGCTTCAACACCCAGACAGCCCCAACAGACAGCAACATAACAGACCCTCCACACACCATCGACCACGTCCCCTTGCCAGCCTTGTTAGCTTGAGTGTAAGGGAAAGGATGAAGGAGGTAATGCTCTAATGCTTGGGTGCATGACTGGTATTGAGTTCAGTCTGTAGCTTTGTTTACATGAGAGTTCTGGTGTGTTACTACACTCCTCTCACCTCAGTGTTGATATTGGAGGACAAGTGTGTCTGGCTGTTCATTGAAGAGCATTGAACCAAGAGGGCGTGAGCTTCCTTCACCTTGCCTTTGGTCAACAGCCACCTCGCAGACTCGGGAAGCCACCTTTAAAAAGAGAGAAGACTGTGTCACAAATAATGTTAGTAGATATCTGTTCGATTTCAGATCTCAGGCACTAGGAGATGAATGAAAGATGGGGAGAAGGACATCGTCAAGTGTTTAGTTTAAGGGGACACAGAACACATTTATCAGAAACTATAAGGAAGGGTAGTAGTTATGGAGAGGGGGATTCATCGTGGGTAGATGATGCTGGCACTGATTGTTATGAAACATTGAACACCTTGAACCATCTTCAAAAAGAGACTCATTTTGAGGACTTATTCTAAACTGTCTGAAAATGTATCAATGACCATTTGAGGTCTTGGTGATGCGGCTTGATTTCTCAGGGTTACACTGGGAACAAACAACACTATGTGTAAGATATGAGCACATAGACATACAAGAGAACAGATTCAGACCACAATCAGGATACCTTGCCAGAGCTTTGTCTAAGACCCCACTGTTAAAATGAGATAGAGGAAAGTGGTAGAGCATAAAATGAGATGCACTAGTAGAGAAATGCATGGGGTCAGACTCTTGAATAGCATAGTGACTGTCATACACAGATCAGTATTCTACTCCACTCACCATATGCTGATAATTATGAAAATATAAGGGGATGTGGCAGCAATGAGAAGCCACCGCCAGTCCCGGATCAGGTACGCCACTGGGGAGAGGAGCATAATTCCAAGAGGCCAAAAAATGCTGGTCACAACCCAGGACTTGGAGCGATGATTCACCTCCACCCACTCCACAGCTGCAAGACAAGACAAACTGATTAGATCTGGTTTGCTGTTGATCATCTTTATGCATAAGAACTCACATCTGTATCAAGGGATAATACTATTCCCAAGACATTTTGACCACGAAAGGGCTCTAATTCATTGTTGTTTTCCCATCCCTCATCTGCATTGTAGTCAACTTACTCATTATGTACTTCGTTTAGACCATAAACTACTAAACTATTATGTCACACAACACACAACACAATGCAAACTCCAGTACCAGCTTAAATATCATACTACTACAAAGGTAATTTTACTTTGGAAGAGGCAATGGATCTGCTTTGATTACTACCCTTCACCTCAGACCACCTCAAATCAGAAAATCCTGAGGGGCATATTTACAAGCCCCCTGCACCATCAGTATGTCACTTTTTGTGAAATACTGGTGGCGCAGGGGGCTCCTCCATATTTAGGAGAGGAAAAGCCACCGTGGGTGACTTTTCCTCTCCTTGCAAATACGACCTATTCACATGCAGGACTTTGCGTTGAAGGGGCATTCAATGGGTGTTGCTGTGGGTGTTCCTACGCAACACACATGGAACAAGATACATCTCCAGATTTACGAGAAATTGTAAACCTAGAGATGCGTCTGAATGCTACACGACCCTAGAGGTGGCGTAGCGAGGCGCAACGAGGGGAAATGTTTTCATTTCTCCTCGTCTTTTCCTCTATCAATGCATTCTGCATTTCACAGCACACATGGAACGAGGAAAATGCCTGTAGTGGTTATTTTTGTGCAGGAAGGTGCACCTTCCTGCACAAAAATAATCTCCCCACGATGCAGGCATCCTTGCACCACGGTCTAAGGGTGCCAGCGCATGGCTGCAGTGTGTGTGCCAGTGCAGGGGGAAGCACAGAGATGCGACATATTCTTCTAAATATGTCACATCCCTGTGCTTCGGAAGTACCTCAGCGTGGCGCGGCCAAAGGGGTTGGTGTGCCACACTGTGGCACTTGCTTTTAGATCTGCCCCTGAATAAACTAGACACCGTAGGATGAAAACGCTGCCTCCAAGTAGTCAACCAAGGGTTGCTGAAAATTCACCTTAGACGTAACTCATCCAAAACATAGATTCTAACATGCAGCGATTAGAACTACCGTGCTATGACCATCTGGCCCAAGGAACTTGGTGTACCACCAGCTACATTGCCAAATGAGAAACCTAGGCCTGTTCATGAATTTTAGACTATATCTCGGGTTCCCACAAAAAAACCAAGGGCCAAATATAGTAACATTAGGCATTGCGATTCCTAAATTGTGATTCTTCGAAAATCGCAATTTGGAAATTGCAACTCCTCACTTATTGAAGTGTTAAATGTTATATAGTATTTCCAAGTGGGTCGCAAATTGACTTACCTCATGCATATTATGCACCTTGCGGCCCATTGGGAGTCGCAGCCATCACAGGTGCCCATGTCTGTGACTGCTTTTCAATAAAGCAGATGTTTTTTAAATAAATGTAACTCCTTTCCCTTAAAGGAAACAGGAACGCATTTAACAGGAATACTTCCGTTCTCTTTTTTAATTTGTTTAAGAAGAGGCTGTAGTCCCTTAGACCTTTGCATCCTCTTACACTAATATATATTTTTTTAATTCACAAAGGAAAGAAGTTCCTGAGGAACTCCTTCACATTTGCAAATGGGTTTCCACTACATGTTTGCAGCCTTAAAAGATTTGCTCTACAACCGAAATTTGGTTGTAAAACATACCATACCAATTTGGCATTTTTAAGGGACATCCTAAACACACTCCTTCCAAATACCCATATCAATTCCATTACAATTTGAACTTGGGTCTCAGGTTACTGAATAACAATTTGATGTCTGTACATTCAAAATAGCATACCGTGAATTGTGCCATTTGTGACCTCAAAAATCCTTTGTACATCTGGCTCCAAGTCACTAATAACACTTTATATGGCAAACTTTCTTATCTACCCTTCCTGAAGAGAGTTTAGGCTACTAACTTCCTAGTTATGGCTCTTTTTTTTCCTACAAATGGTCTCTATCTGTTGCCTTACAGCTCATGAGACTGTAAAGAATCCACAACTCAGCAGCAACACATATCTTTCATGTCCGTCTAGGGGCCAAAATGTCACTCAGTCTTCAGAAGCTTCACTGAATTTTTCATGACAGACACCTGCATCATCTGAAAGGCCATTTTTTGGCAGAAGCAAGTCCTTCATCAAAGTAAAGCTACAAATGTACTCACAGTAGAGAACCCTTTGCTCTAAACCGGCATTCCAGCAGACCCACCTTCCACCAAGAGACACATGATGGAACTAACAACAGCACTTTGGGATTGTGTCTTGGCAAAGAAGAGAACAATGAAAGATAACCTGGACTTAAGAAACCCTAATAGAACTTGGATCTTCCAAGGTGATCCCAATATGAGTACACAGAAGCACCTGCAATCCATAGAAGGGGAAGGCCAACACTGAACTCAGGATCACACCACCCACAACTAGAGAAAAACACAGTAAGGTTGGTTGGCACAAGCATGTGCAAATAACTAGTTTTCATTTTCTAGGCCCCATGCAAAACAACACTTACATGGATGCAGTGACAGCATATGAAAACCCTGACATAATCCACAGCATCAAATCTGAATACAATAGTCAATAGAAGGCACCAAACCATTTTCTTTACACAATCAAAATTAATTCTTGTGATCCTGTAAACACAGTGAGCATGTTTTGTCAGCTTTGCCAGTCCATTGAGGCTTTAAAAGCATTTGCAATTCAAGCTTGACCATCAACATGTATTGGCTGATTGAGAGTGCTTGTTCCTAAGGATGTTATTGAGTCCCACTCGGATAGTCCCCAGTAGGCGGCTCATATCATATCTCTGTTAGAAGTTGCTGTGTTCGCCCAGCTACTGGAATTCCCTGCCCTGCGAAATCAGACCCTGCACAGACCTCTTGAGCTTCAAGAAGCTCCTCAAGAATTGGCTGTTCAGACAAGCTGACGAGTAAGTACCCAGGGATCCGGTACTTCCTGGAGCAGCGCGATAAAACCAATTTGGTGTACGTGTGCTTTACAAGAACTGCTAACATAACATATTAATGTTGAATGAGAAAGTGAGCATCATTGCTTTGTTATCAGTCATGGTTATTGCACCTTGATTGGTTTCTTATTTAAGGGCTTGACCTAGAAAATGAGGGAACCAGTGAGGGAGAGAGAGAGGGAGAGCAAGAGATGGGCATGTGGGGAGCCCCTTATTGAATGAGAAAGAAGAGGAGAAGGAGAGAATCCACCCTTTAGGAAAGATCAGTTGAAGAACTTTCTGCAGACATGGATATGGAGAGCCAAGGGCAAAACTGTGATATTTGCAGGGTCCCAGACTTTGATTTGTAGTGATTAGCAGAAGATCAGAGTACATTAACAAAGTTAGGGAAGGCCCAGGGCTATTTGAAACCCAAAGCAGCAGATATTTCAATGATGGAATCCATAGCAGCGGGTAGACATCAGAAACCATGAACTGCACTTTGCAGAGATGTCATACTATGTTCATTTGTATAATGCATAACTCGGCCAGGAGGGTATCTTGGCTCTGCAGCGGGAGCTGGATGGGCTGAGTCAGAGTTAGGCCTAGGTGAATAGCCGGGCTTTCAATTTCTTGTAGAATTCAAGAGCTGTGAAGGGGGATTGTAAGAAGGTTGGTTTCTGCTTGTCGAACCAGAAACCAAGATACTTGTCAGGGTAAGTCAGAAACACCACCTAAAAGATCCTGTGCTCACCTGCTGGTAGCATGGCACAGAGCAGTTTGGCTTAACTTAAGAGGAAATGTGTAAAGTATTTGTGCAACACTTTAAACAGTAAAACAATAAAAACACCAAACAAAAAGATTCTATACCTGGTTAGTAAAATATACCTTAATTTATTGAACAACACAAGACCAAAACAACAACAATCCAGTAAGTAGAACCGGAGGTATGAATTTTTAAAGAATAAACTAAAATGTTGTGCTTAAATGCAAAAAGCACCAAAGGGACCTATCTGGACACCCTAGACTGGGACAAATCAAAAGTTCTTGCCACCTGTGATGGAGCGCGGCTTGGGTAGAAGGGATCAGTTTGGCCTGATGCAAAGTACATTGGTTGCGTTGCTGTTGAAGATGAGATGCGGGGTGCAGGTAAGGCGATGCATTGCTCTAGACCATGGGTACTCACAAACTTTCTGTCGGGGGCCAAAATGACAGTGTAGTTTGTGGCTGAGGGCCGCACTGGTAGGGGTGGGGTCAGTGGGGGGCGGGGTCAGTGAGGGGGCGGGACTAGAGTAAAAAAAACAACCCTGTTAAAAAAATTAGACAATGCTATCTTAACAGGCATTGCATAGCTTCATACACACATTACCCCAATTCCACCACAGGGTTACTTTTGGCCCATCCTTAACCCCGCAATAGCCTGCAATGTCTTGCAAACGCAATGGCGGTGAGGCAAGGACGAAATCCTGCAGAAAGTCAAGAGGACTCCCAAGGGTTTACTTTTTATTCCAGAAGCAAACTCCATGACTGCTGAGGCCAGTCTCTCTCTCTCTGTCTCTCCCAGTCAGTCAGTCAGTCTCTCTCTCTCTCTCTGTCTGTCTCTCTCTCTCTCTCTCCTCTCTCCTCTCTTGCCCTCTCTCCCCCCCTCCGATCTGTCAGAGCCCTCCTCTCTCTCTCTCTGTCAGTCTCTCTCTCGCTCGCTCTCTCCCAGTCAGTCTCTCTCTCTCTCTGTCAGTCAATAAGTCTCTCTGTCAGCCAGTCAGGCTCACTCTTAGTCAGTCAGTCTCTCAGTCAGTCTCTCTCTCTGTCAGTCATTCTCTCTCTCAGTCAGTCAGTCAATCAGTCTCTCTCTCTCTCTGTTAGTCAGTCTCGCTAAGTCAGTTAGCTAGTCTGTCTGTCAGTCTCTCTATCAGTCACTCTCTCTCTATCAGTCACTCTCTCGGTCAGTCTCTCTGTCAGTCAGTCTCTCTGTCAGTCAGTCAGTCTCACTCTTAGTCAGTCAGTCTCTCAGTCAGTCTCTCTCTGTCAGTCATTCTCTCTCTCAGTCAGTCAGTCAATCAGTCTCTCTCTCTCTCTCTGTTAGTCAGTCTCGCTAAGTCAGTTAGCTAGTCTGTCTGTCAGTCTCTCTATCAGTCACGCTCTCTCTATCAGTCACTCTCTCTGTCAGTCTCTCTGTCAGTCAGTCTCTCTGTCAGTCAGTCAGTCTCACTCTTACTCAGTCAGTCTCACTCTTAGTCAGTCAGTCTCTCAGTCAGTCTCTCTCTCTCTGTCAGTCATTCTCTCTGTCAGTCTCTCTGTCAGTCAGTCTCTCTGTCAGTCAGTCTCTCTGTCAGTCAGTCAGTCTCACTCTTACTCAGTCAGTCTCACTCTTAGTCAGTCAGTCTCTCAGTCAGTCTCTCTCTCTCAGTCAGTCAGTCAATCAGTCTCTCTCTCTCTCTCTGTTAGTCAGTCTCGCTAAGTCAGTTAGCTAGTCTGTCTGTCAGTCTCTCTATCAGTCACTCTCTCTCTATCAGTCACTCTCTCTGTCAGTCAGTCTCTCTGTCAGTCAGTCTCTCTGTCAGTCAGTCTCTCTGTCAGTCAGTCAGTCTCTCTGTCAGTCAGTCAGTCTCACTCTTAGTCAGTCAGTCTCTCAGTCAGTCTCTCTCTCTGTCAGTCATTCTCTCTCTCAGTCAGTCAGTCAATCAGTCTCTCTCTCTCTCTCTGTTAGTCAGTCTCGCTAAGTCAGTTAGCTAGTCTGTCTGTCAGTCTCTCTGTCAGTTACTCTCTCTCTATCAGTCACTCTCTCTCTATCAGTCACTCTCTCTATCAGTCACTCTCTCTGTCAGTCTCTCTGTCAGTCAGTCTCTCTGTCAGTCAGTCAGTCTCACTCTTACTCAGTCAGTCTCACTCTTAGTCAGTCAGTCTCTCAGTCAGTCTCTCTCTCTCAGTCAGTCAGTCAATCAGTCTCTCTCTCTCTCTCTGTTAGTCAGTCTCGCTAAGTCAGTTAGCTAGTCTGTCTGTCAGTCTCTCTATCAGTCACTCTCTCTCTATCAGTCACTCTCTCTGTCAGTCAGTCTCTCTGTCAGTCAGTCTCTCTGTCAGTCAGTCTCTCTGTCAGTCAGTCAGTCTCTCTGTCAGTCAGTCAGTCTCACTCTTAGTCAGTCAGTCTCTCAGTCAGTCTCTCTCTCTGTCAGTCATTCTCTCTCTCAGTCAGTCAGTCAATCAGTCTCTCTCTCTCTCTCTGTTAGTCAGTCTCGCTAAGTCAGTTAGCTAGTCTGTCTGTCAGTCTCTCTGTCAGTTACTCTCTCTCTATCAGTCACTCTCTCTCTATCAGTCACTCTCTCTGTCAGTCTCTCTGTCAGTCAGTCTCTCTGTCAGTCAGTTTCTCTCATTCAGTCAGTCTCTCTCATTCAGTCAGTCTCTCTCAGTCAGTCTCTCTCAGTCAGTCTCTCTCAGTCAGTCTCTCTCAGTCAGTCTCTCTCAGTCAGTGTCTCTCAGTCTCTCTCTCTGTCAGTCTCTCTCTCTGTCAGTCTCTCTCTCTGTCAGTCTCTCTCATTCAGTCAGTCTCTGTCAGTCAGTGTCTCTCAGTCTCTCTCTCTGTCAGTCTCTCTCATTCAGTCAGTCTCTCTCATTCAGTCAGTCTCTGTCAGTCAGTGTCTCTCAGTCTCTCTCTCTGTCAGAATCTCTCTCTCAGTCAGTCTCTCTCTCTCAGTCAGTCTCTCTCTCTGTCAGTCTCTCTCTCAGTCAGTATCTCTCTCTCTCAGTCAGTCTCTCTCTCTGTCAGTCTCTCTCTCAGTCAGTATCTCTCTCTCTCAGTCAGTCTCTCTCTCTGTCAGTCTCTCTCTCTCAGTCAGTCTCTCTCTCTCTGTCAGTCAGTCTCTCTCATTCAGTCAGTCTCTCTCATTCAGTCAGTCTCTGTCAGTCAGTGTCTCTCAGTCTCTCTCTCTGTCAGTCTCTCTCAGTCAGTCTCTCTCTCTGTCAGTCTCTCTCTCTCAGTCAGTCTCTCTCTCTCAGTCAGTCTCTCTCTCTCTCTCTTAGTCTCTCTCCTAGTCAGTCAGTCTCTCTCTCTCAGTCAGTCTCATGCTTAGTCAGTCAGTTTCTCAGTCCATCAGTCTCTCTCTCTCTTAGTCTCTCTCTGTCTGTCAGTCTCTCTCCCTCAGTCAATCAGTCTCTCTTTGTCAGACAATCAGTCTCTCTGTCAGTCTGTCTTTTGCTTAGTAAGTCTCTCTAAGTCAGTCAGCTAGTCTGTTTGTCAGTCTCTCTCTCTGTCAGTTACTCTCTAGGTCAGTCTCTCTAAGTCTTTCTCAGTCAGTCTCTCTCAATCAGTCTCTCTCTCTCTGTCAGTCAGTCTCTGTCAGTAAGTCTCTCTCTCTCCTAGCCAGTCAGTCTTTCTCTCTCTCTGTCAGTCAGTCTCTCTCTGTCAGTCAGTCTCTCTCTCAGTCAGTCAGTCTCTCTCCCAGTCAGTCAGTCTCTCTCCGTCAGTCAGTCTCCCTCTCTATCAGTCAGTCTCTCTCTTAGTCAAGCACTCTCGCAGTCAGTCAGTCTCTCTCTTAATCAGTCAGTCTCTTAGTCAGTCAGTCTTTCTTAGTCAGTCAGCCTATCTGTCAGTCACTCTCTCTCAGTCAGTTAGTTAGTTTCTCTGTCAGTCTCTTTCTGCCAGTCAGTCTCTCTGTCAGTCATTATCTCTCTCTTAGTCAGTCAGTCTCTCTCCACTCTCTCTCACCAACCTCTCATTATCTCTCTCTCCCCCTCTCTCTCTCCACTCTTCCTTCTCTCCTCTCTCTCCACTCTTTCTCTCTTCAGCTCTCTCTCCACTCTCTCTCTCTCTCCTTTCTCTCTCCCTCTCCATTCACTCTCTCTACTCATTCTCTCGCTCTCTCTTTGTCTCTCTCTCCATATTCCCTCTCTCTTGCCTCTCCACTCTCTTCTCTCCTCTCTCTCTCTCCACTCTCTCTCTGCCCTCTCTCGCCTCTCTTTCTTAGCTCTCTTTCCTCTCTCTCTCTCTCTCTCTCCCTCTCTCTCTCTCTCTCTCTCTCTCTCTATCTCTCTCCCTCTCTCTCTCTCTCTCTCTCTCTCTCTATCTCTCTCTCTCTCTCTTTCCACTCTCCTCTGTCACTGGTAAAAGTGAGTTTCTGGAGGGCCACGGGTACATTAACTGCAAAGTCAGTGGCCGCCAAGGAAGGCCTGCCGGCCGCACTATGGGTACCACGGGAAGCAGCAACAGTCCTGTGGAGAGGTATGCTTAGGAAAAGTACAGGGATATTTATGATTCCTCTTCAGTATCTATGTACGTTGTGGGCATATGCATGTGAAAACGATGCTGTCAAAATCGTAATTTGGTTCATTTAAAAAAAAAAAAAAAAAAGATATTTTGCACGTATGATTAGCATACCTCACAAATTGAAACGTTGTGTACTAATTGCAAATACTTACCAGGGCTGTGTGTAATATTACCAAGTGTTCAGCAACATTAATTTCTAGGTTGAGGCCCTCCCATGACAGAGCAGTAACACAAAGCAGCCTCATGTGAAGTTGCACGAGATTCCTGATTCTTCTCGTGATTACTTGAATTGTGACCACCTAAAATATGTTGTGCTTTGAGTTTCGTATGCCTCATTATTCAAATGATAAAAATGTACAATTTTGAATGCCCATGTACATGTGCTTGCTTAGTGGGGTGAGCTATTTCCATGACGTGTTTTTGGCAGGCTAATTTACCCAGCCGGGGTCACGGTTTGAGCAATACTTTTTGACATTCCTGCACTTGTAAGTGTGCAGTGTGCACCCACGCCAGCCCAAACCCTGGCCGAAAGGGCATCAGCAAATTCCCCTGTCCCCTCTCCCCCCTCCCGCTACCCCCAAGTGTGTGTCAGCCCGGCTCAGCTTCCTGGCACACACAGAGCCGCACCCGAGTACTCCACAGGTCTTTAAAAGACCATTAACTTGCAAATGAGGCTTTGTTGTATTTCGCCTCTTAGCGCCCCTGCATCTCCACTCTATTATCGAAACATAGCCCAGCCCCCAGAGAGCAGAGTCTCTCGGACTCCAACCGGCGGTGTTTGCTGACACTCTTTTTTAAAAACACCGGCAGGATGTCTGTAAGGTCCGCGGGCCGCCAAGGAAGGCTTGCCGGGCCGCTGCCGGCCCGCGGGCCTTACTATGAGTACCCCTGCTCTAGACCTACCAAGGAAGGTGATGCATTGGTTCTGAGCCACACAGCTGGCGATTACTTAGATTCAATCTTCATAATGGCGGAGATGCAGTGGAGGAGATGTGCTGGTTCCGGGTCCTTGTGCCAATGGCAATACATGTATTCAGCTGGGGCAGCACTTCATATCTACCTCCAAGGTACCAGGACTGGGTTGGCACCACTTGGCAAGGCACACTCACAAATGGCACAAATGGCACAGTCTAAGTGCTGTAGCAGTTGAGTTCAAAGTCTTTTATGTCCCTGAAACCTCAATCAGGAGCTATGCACGAAAAGCCCTTGGGGTCACTTTGGTTCTGGGTTCAAGTTATGTGGGCCTAGTCCTTCTCACCCAGGCAAAGAGGGCAGCAGGCAGTAGGTCTGCACAGCAAGAAAGCAGTTCTTCAAGTCCTTCTTCCAGGTGGAGTATAACAAGTCTTGAAGCATACTGAAGTGATACGGTCAGAAGTCCTATTTGAATACCCAGTGTTGCCATTGAAGTAGGAGAGACTTCAAATAATGCCTTTGAAGTGCACAGAGGTGGTCCTCCCTTCCTGCCCTGGTTCCAGACTCACTACAGGGGGTATGCTGCAATGGCGGTGGGTCCATTAGGGCGCTGGGGCGTTGACCCACAAGTCGCACCTGCAGCTCCCTCGGCGGCTCTGTCTCAACTGACAATGCCTGTCAGTCAGCATGATGCCGGCCACCCACCCCCTTCAGAGCCTGAAGGGGGTGGGCGGTCTGGCATCATGCTGACTGACATGCATTGTCAGACCAGGGGGTGGCGTGGAGCGCACAGCAGGCGGCAGCAAAAGTGTGCATGTTGGCTTTAGATCTGAGAATTTTTCAGACCAGCCCAGTCATGCGCACTAGTGTTTGCTCCTCTGGCTGGTGGCTGTGCATTAGGAGAGCGAAGGTTGATCAACACCGCAACTCTCGGTGTCCTAATGGGCAGAGAGTATCCCTGCTAAGCCAATCCTGGCGCTGCTGGAGCAGCATTAAAATTGGCTGAGAGGGGGTTGCTCCTTTTCAGAAGTTGACGCGGGACCCAGGCCCAGGAGGAGCAGAGGCGCGTGGACCTGGTCAGGTAAGTTTTCTTCTTTTTATTTTGTATTTTAATCTCCCCGGCCTCCACCCCCGCAGCGACCCCCCCCCCCGCAACTCGAGTATTGCGAGCTGCGACTGCTAGGAGTGGTAAAATATTTTTTGCGATGCTCAACAGACAAATACTGCAATTGATGTCTTTCCATGTCGTGATATGAAGTGGTTGTTGGCGTTTTTCTGCTGCCTGTGTTGTTTAAATACGCGTGCTCTAACACTGTGTGATGTGCGGATGTCTTCCCATGTTGTGATGTCAAGTGGTTGTTGGAGTTTTGGGCCACCTGTGTTGATTGTACTCGTGTGTCCCAACACGTTGTCGAGTTACCGTACAGTTTATATTCAACAATACGGTCTTAGTTTGTGAAATAAGTGATTAAAGGGATCACATAAATGCGCTTCAACCTCTGGGAGAGTCTGAGAGATGTGTGAGTGTTTCACCGCATTGAAGTTCTTTTGGTTCACTGGCAACGTAGTCCTTGTAACCTTTGCTGTATATGTTCCCCATAATGTCTTTAACTTGAAGGTATGTAGGTTTACTGCCAAGTAGTTCCCCATATTTGTTGAAAGTACAATACAGAGTAATTGTTCAGATCCTTAGGTATGCTGTAAAGTAGATATTCTGCAACAAGTGCTCAGATCACCTTGCCGAGCGTTATTGATAGTTTAGCATTTACATGAATACAAGCGTTGTGCATATGGATGTCTGGTCTTAGTGTCAGAATTAATTTGCGGCTACATGAGGTTTCCAGGCCTTGCTTGTTGTGATTGTAAAATGGTTTATGGTTGATGGCACAGAGTGAAAATATCACAGGCCACTTTTGATAAACTCGTTAATGATGCTTTTGTTTGGTGAAACACTAAACACTCTCGCTTGCTGAGTTGTTTCGTTTCTGTCCATCTACGGGAGACTTTTGTGGTCAGGTGAGGCAGCTCGCAGTGATGTGTAGGGAACAGTAGACCTCTTAAAGGGAAATGGACATGTAGAGCGTGTTTTAGGTATACATAGTGTAAAAGTCCTCGTCAGAGTTGGAACCGGTCAGTCAGATTCCCTCAAGTTCAAGTGATGTGGGGATTAGACAATGATGTCACCAATTTGACGAGAACCGAACAGCATAAAATGTAAAAGAGCCAATGAGATTATCGCAACTCACCTCATGAACAAAAATGCAAACTCATGAACGTGCAACTTCCCCCAAAGCCTGGAGTTTAAAGCCGGCCTAGAGCGTCCCCACTTCTAGTTCCACAGGGTCTGCATTTTGTAATGACTGTGAGGCTGTGACTTGCTGCTAGTGTTCTGTGCTCTGATTGGTTAAGGCCCTGCTGGGTAACCAAAAGTCTGTGAGTCTTTTCCAGTTATTTGGGGGTACAGGTGAGTCTTGAGATCTCCCAGTCGTCAGTCAAGATAGGTGTGGGCCGGGGTGCGCTCTCTGGACAGTTTGGCTATATGTTTCTTCTCACGCCATCTCCCTGTTTCCCTCTTCCTTTCTGTCTTTCTTGTCTCACTCCTTCTATTACTCCCTCCCTTTCTATATCTTTCTTTCTCGCTGCCAGTCTCTAACTAGACGTCTCAATCTGACTGTGTGCCCGCCCCGTCCTTTCTCTATCTCTCTCTGCTCCCCTCTTCTTTTCTGCTGTCTCTCTCCTTCCTTTTCTACCCTTCTTTCTCTTTATCAGTGCTGGGCCATAACTATGTGTCTCACCCTGTCTATCTCCTTGCCCTGTCTTGCCTCTGTCTTTCTCTCTCTCTCTCTCTGCTTGCCCCTCTGTTACCAATTCTGTCCCCAATTGTTTATGTCTTTCTTAGTCTCCCTTTCTCATTGTGCTCCCTTCCTCTCTTTTTCTGCTCATCTGCTTCACTCTACATGTCTAATCTTATCTCCCCTTTCCCTTCGTAACCACCCCCTCTGCAATATTGCTATCAGCCGACAGACAACCTTGTCGGTGGGAGGCTTGAGACATGCATCTGGGACTACAAACAATTTAGCCATGATGTTTACTCTTTTGTGTCGGAGGGAAGCACCTGGATCCTCTCCTGTCAATTAGTAACGGGGGCACATTAGACTTGTGAAAGAATAGCACACGGTGGCGCAGATTGACAGAGCACATGGTAGGCCGGCGTCAGATATGAATCCGATTAGACAGACAGTTTTGCTAGTCACTGTCTTTGTTAAAACAGATTCACAATTGCTTTATTAACCTTCCTGCTTTCTCAAATTTGATTGAAAATGCACTGTTTGCCTACTCTTTTTTCAAAATGTTCTCTGGGGGAGGAACCGCCCTGAACCTCCCATAGGCAGTGTGCAGTGCAGCACAATAATTGTTTCACGCCCTACAACTTTCAAATGTCACCAGCCACCACTAGTAGGCTGCCCTTTGTATCAGGACAGGACACACCCTGTTCAGGTGTACATGTGAGGCTGTTCCCAGCTCCTCCCTCCCATCCTTCCAGGATGGCCTATTAAATCACACCTAAGCTCCCATTATGTGCGGCTGTCTAGAGGGAATACAAAAAGCCCAACTGTCACACTCCCCAGACGTTTACTGGAGACAGGCTGCAGGTACACAGGGATAAGAGTAGAAAAATTCTATATTTATAAAATAATTTTGAAGTTAGAACAAGACACTAGAAGCAAGACACGGAGCCTCAGCATTTGAAGAAATCAAACAAAGCTATTAAAGAGGACATTTCTGCCCCAATGCTGCCGCCAAAAAGCATCCTTGTTCAATAAAGATCAAAGCAAAGCCAACAAAGAAGACTGTATTGCCCACACTCTGCTGCCAAAAAAACAAGCCTTCATTGAATTAAGCTTCATCAACAAAAAATCTGTTTACCACTAAGAGGCAAAATAGTTTCTCTTTCCACTTTTTAAACACCAATATTGCTGTTCCATTGCCAAAGACTACACAACTCTTTTCCGTTCCTCAAGAATTCACCCAGCTCTTGTCCTGAGGAGAACCCGTAAAACAATTGGGGTTTGAAACGTGTAGACCATTACCTTTGGGAGATCCTTGTAAAACGCACATAATATGAAGGACTCAAATTAAGTTTTAGCAAAAAAACAATTTCTTCAAGTCCATATTAGATAAGCCTGGACCCCCATACTGCATACCAAGGGTGTCAGTTGTAAATGTATTGCTTTGGACCTTCAATTGCATTATTGGGGAACATTGAATACTTTATGTTTCTTTCTGTATTAATTCTTGTATTGCTGTCATGCTTAAATCTGTTCACATTGAGCACAATGTTTTTTAAGAACAATTTGCATATTTGAGAATTACTTGCTGGTATCTTCTCCTTTCATTGTAAGGAAATAAATCGAAAGCTTGAAATGTGACTGACTAAAAAGTATAAAAGATTTAGAGATCATGTTTATTGAGTGAAATGACCTTCACGAAAAAGTAAAAATGTGTATGAATCACACTGACACCTATTGTTGTTTTGTATTTACAAGTTCTGGGATCCATGGTGGTTGCATTTAATGACCCACCCCCCCTATGTGAAAAAATATTTATAAAAGTGACATTTTTAAAATTGTAATAATAAATTAAACTTTACCATTTAAGATGATTTAATATTAGAAGTCCA
Source organism: Lissotriton helveticus (assembly GCF_964261635.1). Lineage (NCBI taxonomy): Eukaryota > Metazoa > Chordata > Amphibia > Caudata > Salamandridae > Lissotriton > Lissotriton helveticus. The sequence continues at coordinate 523,481,956 of NC_136060.1, forward strand.
TGGACACTAAACATGACAGCTCTATCTCCTTCCATTTGGGAATTGCAGCTCATTGTATGATCAGATTACTAATCTTTAGTCCTGCCTTTGCATTTGTTCTTCAGTTGCTGCAGCCCTGCAGTTGGCCACTAATAAGCGTGAGAGTATAGAATTCATGTAAGTTAGAAATATATGGGGATGGGCAGCGGGTGGCTATCTCAAGGGAGGTGGACTCAAATAAATTACGGAAGTAGTGGGGCATGGTATTCCATCAAAATATCAACTAGAAATTATCAAGAGGCCAAAATATCATGGACCAAATCATTGACAAGGTAACTATGCACAGGTAAGTATGGGGTGACTTTACGTCCTCCCATGTGTGTGTACCTTTACAAGATATGTATCTTTCTGGAATTCAGAATTGGAGTTACCCATAGTGAATCTATACTTAAGTATATACACTTATATTTTTGATATATTCGTCCTTGATATTTAGACCTCAAAAGTTTGGCCCACAATATTTTCTAATCAATATTTTTATATACAACCCTGGGACAAGGTGGGCTGAGTCTGAGTAATGCAATTACATGTAAGTGATGAAAAGAGTCTCCTGCCAGTCAAATCCTTACTTACATAATGCTGTTAAGACAATGGGGACTGCAGAAATTGACATCCCAGAAAGAGCCCGGAAGACGGCGAACATGGGATAATTGACAGATGCTGCGGCGACCATCTCGAACACCAGTGTGAGCACAGAGCACACCAGGAGAGTCCTGCGCCGGCCGTACCTGAGAAAAAACACATGAAAACATGGCTTACACACAGCTGGCTTTGATGAGTACATGATACCTTCACAGGTGACCTCTAAGTCCAGAGAAAGTCCCACAATGAACAATCCCTATTTAGAAGCAGAATTGCAAATTTTTGTAGGGAGTATGCATTCACATTATGCTACTAATCTGAAACTCTGCCAAGTACCACTCATCAGGGGTTAGACAAATGCATTTTAGTATGGATGTCCTCATCACCACACTAAAATGCATTAGTCACATATTGTAGCACCCAGGAACCACCCCACAAGATACGCGGCAGGAAGGGCTGCATTTAAGCAGTTAGTGCACTGTAAGTGAGTGTGCTGTACTGCTAGGAGAGCGTGCTCTGTTTCACAATACATCTCAGGGTCTCCTTTACTTTTATAATTATTATCCAGTTCACATATCGTAAACTCTCCAGTCAGGCATCACAGGGGCCTGGGACTCACCTCCAATCAGCCGGGCTCTGTGAGCGGTACTTTATCAACACCTTGTCATGATAAACATTAACAATCAGACAGAGCCCTGACATATGTGTGGGGGTGGCACCTTACTTATTGCTTTCCAACAAGGCGCCTGCCCCACCGTGACCATGCAGACTGTGATTGGCCCCCAGAGGCAGACACTGAAGGGGCTGGTGGCAGCTTTGTTTGTATTATCCTGTTTGTGAATCTTGCTTCCTGAATTTACAATGGAGCAGCCACGTGGAGCTCCCACCATGCTCTTCGGCTAAGCTTTACCACAGGAGGAGGAGGTGGGTCAGCAGCTGATTCTCAGGCTCTGATGCTGCGCGCTGGACGTGATTGCAACGTCTATGAGCCCGAGTGTGGGGGAAAAATGTTGCTGATGTCGGCCAGTTTTCTGCCTTTCTTGGCCAGCTCCTGACAGCAAATGCGGTTAGGGCAAGGAGAGGAGTGTGGTGTGAAAACTTAATGTCAAAAATGTATGCTTAGGGCTAAGGATGAATGCTGCAAAACGAGGGGCGAAGGGGGAAAGAAAATAAACCATAATTAGCCTCCCCCTCACCGCGACCTGACGCTGCTTGATTCTGTTGAAGGAGTTTCAAGGAGGAAACAGAGGGAGTATGATGCCTGGATTCAACCTGTGATTTTGGTTTTTGGGATATGTGGTGTGTGGCTAGAGGCAACCGAATACAGGTACAGGTGTGGATGTGGATTTCTATATATGATCTACACTGCTAAGCTGCCTAGTTATCTCCCTGAGCATTGATTCAAGGTCAGTGACCAACAGCCAGTGATTGGGAGAGCAGACGGTGCTCTCTATTTGCACAACCTGTGTGACGGCTTCCGGTAAGACCCTGATCAAGGTAAAGTATTATTATTATTTTTTTTTAAAACCTTTATTTCAATTGCAGTATTACATTTGCGAGCCTACAACCACAGGGGCTGGCAGTCGCTAAAACAATAGAGGACAGTTGGTATTGCCAATTTACACAGCTTTCAGCTGACAGCCCGGGGGCCCAGCAGTAATTCAACGTATCGTTTCGGCAGGAGCAGAATAATGGTGTAGGATATAGTTTATTTATTTATTTATTCAGAGTTTTATATAGCGCGAACAAGATCTTTACAGATATCAGAGCGCTTCACAGAAACAGGGGGTGACGATAGCATGAGGGTGACGCGACATAATATTGGGTGCAATATAAACTTCAGTAGCATGATCGGATAGCAGTCATGTTCTAATAGAATGTCAGTAAACAATCAGATAAGCGAAAATAAAAGACGATAATGAGTCTTACATACAACTACGATAAAAATCAGGAGAACTTATGCTAAAGGGATGGCTTGTGCCAGTATCTAAAAGTTACAGGGAGCAAGGGGAAGGGGCCTCGATATACAGTAGGCTAACATGAATAGTCTAATAATAGATATTTAGAGAGTAGCATACAAGGATCGACTGACTATCATGTAATTGTGGCAAACAAGAGGAATAACCAAATCTAGATCATGCAAAATATGACATTATTTGACCTTAGACAAACATGAAACCAGTAATACCCAAGCGGCACGAAAGTCTCTGAGGAACAGACATTAAAGTTCAGGTGAACTTAGCCATGAGGATGGCTTTCACCTCTTTCTTAAGGAAGGCCGTGGAGGAGATAAGCCTGGTTTCGGGAGGGAGTGCGTTCCAGATCCTCGGCGCCATTCCTGAGAAGGAGCGTTTGTATGTTTTTTCCTTTCGGAATCTGCGAGGTTTCAAGAGTAGATTTTTTGAACTTCTATTGGATCTCGACCCTCCTGATATAGTTAGCTTTTGAGTGAGGTAGTTAGGTGCATTGTGGTGTACAGCCGCGTGTGTCATCACAGCAATTTTCAGTTGTATTCTGGCTTCAAAGGGCAGCCATTTCAGATATTTCAAGTCAGGGGTTATATGAGAGTGTTTTCTTGAGCCCGTGATGAGTCTCGCGGCAGCGTTCAAGGAGGCTCTTAGGGGTGCAGTTGTTGCTAGAGGGAGACCACTGAGGGTAACAATTCCATAGTCTATGCGGGGGATGACGAGGGCTTGTACTGCATTTTGGAAGTCTTTGGCTGGGAGGAAGGGTTTCAACTTTCTCAATGTGTTGATTTGGAAATTAGCTCCTTTCATTGCTTTGCTAATGTGCTGTTGCATGTTGAGCTTTGCGTCAAGTGTGATACCTAAGGATTTCGCGGAGTCCACGATGGTGGGCCGGACATTGAGTGCTGTTAAGTGGTTGAGCCAAAGTTGGGTGGTGGTAGATTTCGCAGGGGGTGCTATCAAAAGGAACTCGGTTTTCAGAGCATTTAGTTTGAGGTGGTTGTCGGCCAACCACGATTGGGTCTGTATGAGAGTGTAGTTCAGGAGTTTGATATCCTCCGGGGATTGTACCTTTAGGTAGAGTTGAGTGTCATCGGCATACATATGGAAGTGTACATTGGATGCTTGGAGCAAGGAGGCAAGTGGTTCCATGATGAGGTTGAACAGTGTGGGTGAGAGGGAGGATCCTTGTGGAACGCCTAAGTCGACTGGCACAGGCGAGGACAACACATTGTTGATCTTGAACTTCTGAGACCGGTTATGTAGGAAGGAAGTGAACCATTTGAGAACAGTCCCGGATAAACCCATTCTACTGTTTAGCAGCTCCAGGAGGTTCTCATGTTTGACCGTGTCAAAAGCTGAGGAGAGGTCGAGGAGGATGAGGAGGCATGAATCATTGCGATCAAGGATTTGGTGGGCGTCATCAATTATGTGAGTCATGGCCGTTTCCGTGCTGTGTTTCGCTCGGAAGCCTGATTGATGGGGGTTGAGGAGATCAAACTTGTCAATGTGTTTTGTTAGTTGAAGCTGTACACATTTTTCCAGCAGTTTGGCCAAGGTGGGGATGTTTGTGATGGTCTTACTGTTTTAATTATTATAAAAACAAGAAAAAACAACAATAACACACGAAACAAGAGGCAATGCGGCGAACATGCTTCTCATGGGGGAGAGTCATATCATACAAACATATAGAAAGAAGGATGAAATGAAAAGTGGGAGGGGGGGCCCCCGGGTAATCGGGCACATAATACGAAAATCTAAATATTTGTAGGAACGTCAGGTCACGGGGACTGTGGCAGTACCGGGGCCCCCGCGAACGGGGGGGCACAGATCTCCCCACGATACGAATTCCATTGGTTCCAGACCCTACCCCACTTCTTGGGCCTACCACGTGCAACATATACCGTTTTTTCCCTGACCATGCACCAGTCCATATTTTCTTCCCACGCAGAAGTCGTAGGTGCCCTCTGGGGCCCCCATAACTGTGCTATGTCTCTTTTAGCCACCATGTTGCCAAGCGTAGCCCATTGCGTTTGTGCCACAGTGTAGTCATTCGGCTCCCATATATTCAGCAAACAACGGCGGGCCTCAGGCAGCAGAGAGACTCCCGTGACCTCTTCCATAATCACATGCACACGGTTCCAGAACAGAGCCACAGCCGGGCATTCCCATATAATATGTAGGAAGGTACCCAGCGCACCACAGCCATGCCTACATACTCCATCCGCAGCGAGACCCATACGAACCAGTTACATAGACACGGTGTAAAATCTTTAGTTGCACCAGCCCGTGACGAGCCGGGATCGCGATCTCTTTCGGGGAGGATACCGCCGCCTGCCAATCTTCATCGTCCAATTCCAGTCCATCGCCGGTCCACGCCTCACGGAGCTGCAGAAGCAGTTCCCTTTGGTCGTTAATCAGTTTTTTATATATGAGAGATATGGTGCTGTCAGGAGTATGACCATTAAGCACCCTATCCTCAAGGGGGGAGGATTCCGGAATGACAGTTCCGGTCGGGAAGACCGAGTGGAGCGCATGTCGGATCTGTATCTAGCAAAAATGCTCCCTATTACTAAGAGCATATTCCGACTGCAGCTCCTCAAAGGTCTTGATGCTATCTTTGACCCATAGATCCCCAATCGTACTGATACCGATAAGGTCCCACTTCTCGAAGCCCTTCGCCGTCCACAGGCTACCCAGTCTCTCCGCCGCATAAAGCGGGGTCGCCCTGGTCAATGTGTCAGACCATCCCATGGCTGCGTTCGCACTTCTCCACACCCGCACGGCCACCGCGGTGGGCCCCGACAGTACTTTACAATTCGATTTAGAATATAGTGCCCTGTTGTAATTCCCTCCCGGCAACTGCCATTTGTCCATTTCAAACGCGGGGTTCGGCGTTGGGCCATACATGGCATGGTTAATTGCACTCAGTTGAGATGCCCAATAGTAGCGCCTGATGTCCGGCAATGCAATGCCCCCGTCGTACCAAGGCAACGTCAATTTATCAAGAGCGATACGAGAATGCCCGCCCCAAACTAATTGCCTCTGCAGACCCTCTACCTCGCGGAAGTATCGTGCTGGCACGAGATCAAGTGTATTCTGAAGGGCGTATAAGAACCGGGGCAGGGACATCATCTTAAAAAGGGCAGCCCTACCGAGCGGGGACAACGGCAGGCCACTCCAGGCCGCCACATCAGATTTAAGCCGGAGCAGCGGGGGGAGCAGATTGCGCTCGTAACGTACCGCGGGGTCTAATGATATAAAGATCCCTAAATATTTGAATCCAACCTGTGTTATCTGTATCGGGCAGTTGCGCGGTAGCGGGGGCATACGACCAGTGAGTGCATAGACGCAGGATTTAGCCCAGTTAATCAGGCGGTCCTCAAAGTCAGGGGTCCATCTGATTCCCTTAAGTGACGGTTCCCACCGCAGCCAAGCAGCTAGGGGTTCCAGGGCGAGCGCGAATAGCAAAGGACGTCGAGGCCCTACCATTAACCACAACCTGGGCAAGCGGCTCCGCATTCAGGAGTCTAACCCAACCGATAAACCCGGGGCCGAACCCAAACTTCGCGAGGGCGGCCCATAGATACGGCCATTCTACGGTGTCAAAGGGCATCGTGGCATCCAAGGACACCAAGATGGCCGGCTCACGTAAGGACCCCTTCCTTGCCAGGATGCCATGGAGACGACGCAAGTTGAGCGCTGTGTTGCGGTGCGGAATAAACCTGGACTGATCCGGGTGTATCAAGTCGCCAATCACCTTTATCAGGCGATTAGCCAACAGTTTCGCCAAGACTTTGGGTTCGGCATTCAAAAGTGTTATCGGACTATATGAGGCACATAAATCCCGGGGTTTACCCTCTTTGGGAATCACAACGATGGATGCAAGTCGCTGGTCTCGTGGGAGTGACCCAATCTCACACGACTCCAGGAACATCTCGCGGAGATAAGGCGCCATTTTATCAGGACGTAACTTGTACAGCTCGATGGGGATACCATTCGGGCCCATAGCCTTACCCGAGCGGATGGAGCGGATAGCGAGCGCCACTTCATCATTGGAGAATTTCGACTCCATGAGTTCTTTATCCGAATCAGACAGACAGGGCAAGGCGATATCCCTAAGCAACAGATGCGAGTCTTTCTCCGGTCTGTCTGAGGCTGGTGCGTACACCTTCTGGAAATAACACGCAAAACTCTCCACAATGTCAACTGGGTCAACCACTCGCACTCCATCAGCATGTTCTACCACAGGCACAACACGACTCGCCCATTCTTTCTTATCCAACCAGGCAATCAACTTTCCCGCTTTATCCCCCACATCATACAAGCGTCCCCGCTGCTCCCGGCTCATAGCCTTGGCAGCGTCTGTCACCAGATCACGATAATCCGACGGTTTAAGGTGCAGCGCATGCCGTTTTTCTTGTGTCGCACCAGATTCCAACTCTCTCTCCAAGCTTCTGAGGTCAGCCTCCAATCCTTCCACCTCCTCGGTCTTCCTTTTCTTAGCTTCGGCAATCAGAGAGAGGGCTTGACCACGGATCACAGTCTTAAAAGCCTCCCACAAGGAAACAGAAGAGGACACCGACCCCACATTCTCAGCAAAGTACTGATCGATGGACTTGACCATACCCGCCCTGGTTTTGGGATTACGAAAGTGCCAGGGATTAATCAGGGCCACTCTACCCTCTGCCCCAAACTGAGCATCAATGGAGAGCCACACTGGGGAGTGATCGGATATACCCCGGGCCAGGTGTCTGACCTCCCTAACCGAGACGGCCTGTGCCGCCGGCACTAGTATGTAATCAAGTCGGGAGAGGCTCCTGTGCGCTCCAGAGTGAAAGGTGTACTGTGCCTGCCCAGGGTGCATCAACCTCCAGCAATCCACTAGACCCAGCGTCTCCAAAAAGTTGCTCAACCAAGACTGTGATTTCGCAAGGTCGCTTGGGGGTCTAGGATCCTCTGTGCCACAGACCACCGAGTTAAAATCTTCCCCCACAATTAAAATACCCTCTGGGAGTCCCAGTATTATCGCCCCCAAGTCTGCAAATGTCGTAGTTTGTAAGCCAGGCGGGACATAGACAGAGAGTATGGAGATCGTCTTCCCCTCCCATCTGCCGGTAACAACAGCATATCTACCTCTATCATCTAGAGTGGCCACATCTATTGCAAGGGGGAGGGAGCTGTTGACTAGAATCCCCGCCCCTCTCGACCCAGTGGTGAATCCGGAGTGGGCGTCCAGACGATACCCTCGGCGGTTCATTGCACGACATGTGTTCCCAATCAAATGCGTTTCTTGTAACACCACATCAGGGGAGAAACGTTTCATGAATTGCGACACTATACCCCGTTTGATGCCATCTCCCAGGCCATTGACGTTCCAACTGATGACCCTCAGCCCCTTACCCCCCATCCTAACAGTAAGGACCGACTCCCCCTTCCAGCGAAGCAGACATCAAAATCAAAATAAATCGTAAAACATTGCCTTTAAACCCAACAAAGCCTAACAAAATTCCCCAGTCCACCCCCAGGAAAACTCCTAGAACATATCACCCTGCACCCCTGCGCTAGTCCAAAGAACGACCCCAACTTGCAGTGTGCCTGTTGCCCTCACAAGAAACTAGTCTACAAAAAGAAAGAAACCCCAGGAGGAGGAAGAGTTCTGTACCCCCCCGCCACCCCCGGGCTCAGCAAACAAGTATATTCACATAGAAAGTCATCAAACCACTGCTGCAAAGTCCATTCACTTGGCGTACCGTAGTCACCTCTGCGCCCTACGAGAGATCCGGGCGATCTCGACGCACCGGTAAAGTGTCTAGCCAGTCACTGACGACCTCAGGCCGATCAAAGAAAAGCGTTCGCTCGTTGTGTTCAACTCGATGCCGGGCAGGAAAGAGCATAGAGTACTTCACTCCCATGTCCTGCATCCTCCCCTTGACCCCCATAAATTCCATTCTCTGCTTCTGAACTGCTTGGGTAAAGTCCGGGTAAAAGCTGATGGTTGGATTCTCAAATTTCGTGGGACCTCCAGTTTGCGATGCCTGTAAAACAGCGTCCCTGTCCCTGAAGTTGAAAATTCTAGCTATTATGGGTCGCGGCGGAGCGCCTGGCTTATGAGCTCCACGGTGGGCGCGCTCAACTGCAAAAAAGTTACTGAGGCCTTTGGGGGCCTCCACGAGGAGATCTGTAGTCATCTCAAAGGACTTCTCCGGAACCCCAATAATGCGGACATTGTTGCGCCTTGCACTACTCTCGAAGTCCTCCAGCCGGCGGGCGAACAAGTCGTTGGTGGAGCGTAGGTTTCGGACCTCAGTTTGAAAATCAGACACGTCGGTTGTAAGACTGGCGGTCATGATGTCCAAAGACTTGACCCGTTCATTGGTCTTCGCCAGATCTGCCCTGATCAAGTTAATGTCGATCGCCACTGTGTCTAACTTCAAGGCCAGTGTCTCATACTGCTGGCCCACGGAAGTCTTGATCTCCGCAATGGCGCCCATGATGTCCTGCAAGGCTAGCTCCGCCGTCGACGCAGAACCATCTCTGGTCTCGTCCGGTGTGTTGCACGCACCACTGGGGGAACCCTTAGGACGGGTGTAGCGATCCATGTTGTTCGATTGAGAGGCACCCCCTCGGTGCGTGTTCTTGGTCGACCGTTTATCACCTTCAGGCTTGCCCGCCATAGTGTGTAACGTGCCCCTGAGGGCCCTTTGAGACCTGGTATGAATGGCTCCTCATCAGGTCAATCTCCGAAAAGTCTAAAGCACAAAGAGTAGCGGGCCAGCGCACATGCCAAGTGCAGACCTCGGGAGACTGGAGTTAGATGGAAACTGGGTTCAGCCCAGAGAGTCAAAAAACGAAACCGAAAGTACCACAGGGGCGCAAGACAACCTCCACTGGCCGTTGTTGTTCAATTACCACCCGGGTACTTCGGGGACCTGAGTCCCAGACTGCTCCCCGTTGTAGGCCGCTAACTTGCAAACGGAGTAAGTCCGGTTCCCGGCATCCAAATCAAATTCGGAAAAGAGCATTCAGATCAGCAGGGTTAAATCTTCAATAACCCGTCATCTGTGGCAGGATTAGTGGCAGGATATATGCGGGAGGCGTTGAGGGTCCCGGGAGCCCTGTGCTCACGCGACCATCTTGGATGCGCGCTCAGCTCCTCCAAGGTAAAGTATTATTGATCTGCGCACTACTATTACCCCTTTTATTTCCCTCTCCTTCTCAAGGCATTGGTGCTCAGTGCCTAGTGCCCGGCGCCCTGGCCTGTGCTCTGCTATATTACATATACATAGCGTCACAATCAGTTCAACAGCAAACAGAGGAGGGGACGAAGGGGGGAAGAAGAAGGAAGGGGAAGGTGAGGAAAAGAAAGAAACCTTCATGGGGTGCAGGGCAGTTTGGTCCTACAAAATTTGATGAATAACACAATTGGCATTGGTACAACGGGTTATTAGTAGAATATACGGGACCGAGGAGCTGAAAACTGCAACCATTAATAAGTGGGGGTCAGAAAACTCAGAGAACGAGCTCTAGCCTCTCCTAAGAGGAGGAGGGCAAGGTGGTTGCAGGAACGGGTTGCCTAGTGCAGATGCAGCTTGGGACCAGCTTGTGCTAACTTCCCCCCTCGTCATCAAATAGCCACAAATTACGAAAAGCTACGATAAGTAGCAACAATACGAAGCAACGTGCACTCAATGACGTGAATATCAAGAGATCCCTCTCCAACAATTAGGAAAGAAATTGCGAGGAAGAGGAAGAAATCACATTCCAAACAAAATTCCGCAGATTTTATTCACGCTCCTCCAACCACTCCAATCCCTCTCCATCTCCATCTTCCAATCGAGCGAGGCACAGAGCTCTGTGGGTTAGAAAGATCAAAATGGATCTGGTGAAAAACATGAATAAGGACAGCCTTACAATGGATAGGACACCCTCAGTAGGAGCTGTTTCCAGCACTATGTATAAAGATCTGAAGGCTCCCGGAACTCCACGGTACAAAGATCAACATTGCGCGCCCCACAGAATAGAGAATAAGGAAATAGGGAAATCAATACCCTCTTTTCTCCTTGGGAAGACAAAAAAAATGGCGAAATCTAATCTCCTCATACCCACTGGGGAAGATTCCAATGTTGTGGCAGCACAACAAGAAAAACAAGACATATCCACAGCACAACAGGAAGAACAAGACATATCCACAGCACAACAAGAAGAACAAGACATACCACAGCAAAACAAGAAGAACAAGACATATCCACAGCACAACAAGAAGAACAAGACATACCCACAGCACAACAAGAAGAACAAGACATATCCACAGCACAACAAGAAGAACAAGACATATCCACAGCACAACAGGAAGAACAAGACATATCCACGGCACAACAAGAAGAACAAGACATATCCAATTACCAAAACTGTGGCAGCAGCGACTTCAGTACCATCAACCATGCCAGAGGGAGAATCGATAAAGACAGCAAATGCCCGCCTATTCTCTGCAATCCACAACTATTGAAATTACTCTAAATCAGATCTTAACTGAGTTTCATGACATAAATCTTTCCCACCAGAAGACCAACAAACAATTAGGCCAGCTCAATGAAAATTTTCATTAGCTTTCAACTTGTCTGACTCAGGCCGCACAGAAGGTTTCTTCACTAGAGTCAAAACATAATGATCATGGAAGCAATTTGAGTAAAATACAGACAAATTCAAGGACATGCAACTGAAATGAGATGATTTGGAAAATCAAGCCCGACGTACAAATTTAAGATTTATTGTGATTCCCGAAGACTGAGAAGTGGGCAAATAGCCAGTCCAATTGATAAATGAACTGATACGGAAAGTTGTTCTTCCTGAAAGTGCCAACGATATTAGGGACTTGACAATCAATAGAGCCCATCGAGTAGCAGAAAATCACCCTTCCAACCCCAAGTTTCCAGAAACAATTCTGGTTAACTTCGGCGACTGCTGAATCAAAGGACAGATTCTATCACAAGCATTTCTAAAAAAATAGTTTACTTCCCCAGAGAACTTCACTTTCAGTATCTATTCTGATATGTCTATTTTAGCTGTGCGAAGTCACAAATAATTTGTTGGAATTATTGACAAATTCAAGCGCTATAATGCACTGGCGGGGATAATACAGCAATCCAAGCTTAAAGAGTTGTTCAAAGGGAGGCCATATATATATTATATTCAGTAGAGCAGGCCCGCGACCTCCTTCATTCATTCAAGGATGGGATAGAGAGAGGAAATAGTATGTAGCATTTGGGCCAATAAGAGATATAGATAGAGGGGAAATCATGCAAGATCATAAAGTGTCAGGTATGCCTATCCATCTTGGTATAATCTAGCAATGACATCCCCCATTACCTGCTAATCTGTTCTTTTGGCTGCCTTCTCCGGGGGGAGCTGTTAGTACCATGTCAAGGTACAATGGTAGGGATAAGGGGTGACACAAGGTGGGATTAAGGGCCCGGGGGGAAAGGGTCTATGGGGAGCAAAGGCCCAGCTCGCTGGGAGGGAAAAAGGGAGGGGGCACTCCAGGATGGGTGGTGGGAAGAAAAGAAAATACCAATCAAAGATCAAATTAGTTGCAATTCTCACAAACATGGGGTTGGAAATAATGGAACCTACCTTCTAAATAGAATAAGAAATACAATATATATATAATGGTGAGAAGTCAGATAATAATAGCTGACATGAATGGCTGAATGAGAGGTGTTACATATTGGTTCATGTAATTTAAATGGGGGCAATAATTCAACAAAACTAAGAGCCACACTTCAATGGTTAATGGTAAATCAACCTCATGTTATTCTTTTTTTTAAAACTACGTTTTTTAAAAGTATGCCCCTAACAAAATGGCTCATAAAAGGGGGTGGTGATGAACAGAGTGTCTGAATTAAGCAGACCACTCTTACCCAGTCCAAAGATCAGGGCTTGATCCATCACCGTTATTTAGCTCATTGCCCCATCCCAGCTCAGAACCTGGCTATATGCAAATTAGTCTGTCCCTGGCCCAGTACATCATGGGAACAGGGCAGATCAAACTACCAAGCCAATTCTTCACTAGAAAGGAGACAAGCTTCCGGGGACCGGTTTCTGCCATTTCAGGCGTCGTCGGCCCGGCTTGCTTGAATCCTGATGGAGCAGTGAGCAAGGGACTCATGTCTGAGTATACCCTTCCACGCTTGTGGTGGACAAAATGATTCAGAAAAGGGGGTGGCGATGAACAGAGTGTCTGAATTAAGCAGACCACTCTTACCCAGTCCAAAGATCAGGGCTTGATCCATCACCGTTATTTCGCTCACTGCCCCATCCCAGCTCAGAACCTGGCTATATGCAAATTAGTCTGTCCCTGGCCCAGTGCATCATGGGAACAGGGCAGACCAAACTACCAAGCCAATTCTTCACCAGAAAGGAGACAAGCTTCCGGGGACCGGTTTCTGCCATTTCAGGTGTCGTCGGCCCGGCTTGCTTGAATCCTGATGGAGCAGTGAGCAAGGGACTCATGTCTGAGTATACCCTTCCACACTTGTGGTGGACAAAATGATTCAGAAAAGGGGGTGGTGATGAACAGAGTGTCTGAATTAAGCAGACCACTCTTACCCAGTCCAAAGATCAGGGCTTGATCCATCACCGTTATTTAGCTCACTGCCCCATCCCAGCTCAGAACCTGGCTATATGCAAATTAGTCTGTCCCTGGCCCAGTGCATCATGGGAACAGGGCAGACCAAACTACCAAGCCAATTCTTCATCAGAAAGGAGACAAGCTTCCGGGGACCGGTTTCTGCCATTTCAGGCGTCGTCGGCCCGGCTTGCTTGAATCCTGATGGAGCAGTGAGCAAGGGACTCATGTCTGAGTATACCCTTCCACGCTTGTGGTGGACAAAATGATTCAGAAAAGGGGGTGGTGATGAACAGAGTGTCTGAATTAAGCAGACCACTCTTACCCAGTCCAAAGATCAGGGCTTGATCCATCACCGTTATTTAGCTCACTGCCCCATCCCAGCTCAGAACCTGGCTATATGCAAATTAGTCTGTCCCTGGCCCAGTGCATCATGGGAACAGGGCAGACCAAACTACCAAGCCAATTCTTCATCAGAAAGGAGACAAGCTTCCGGGGACCGGTTTCTGCCATTTCAGGCGTCGTCGGCCCGGCTTGCTTGAATCCTGATGGAGCAGTGAGCAAGGGACTCATGTCTGAGTATACCCTTCCACGCTTGTGGTGGACAAAATGATTCAGAAAAGGGGGTGGTGATGAACAGAGTGTCTGAATTAAGCAGACCACTCTTACCCAGTCCAAAGATCAGGGCTTGATCCATCACCGTTATTTAGCTCACTGCCCCATCCCAGCTCAGAACCTGGCTATATGCAAATTAGTCTGTCCCTGGCCCAGTGCATCATGGGAGCAGGGCAGACCAAACTACCAAGCCAATTCTTCACCAGAAAGGAGACAAGGTTCCGGGGACCGGTTTCTGCCATTTCAGGCGTCGTCGGCTCGGCTTGCTTGAATCCTGATGGAGCAGTGAGCAAGGGACTCATGTCTGAGTATACCCTTCCATGCTTGTGGTGGACAAAATGATTCAGAAAAGGGGGTGGTGATGAACAGAGTGTCTGAATTAAGCAGACCACTCTTACCCAGTCCAAAGATCAGGGCTTGATCCATCACCGTTATTTAGCTCACTGCCCCATCCCAGCTCAGAACCTGGCTATATGCAAATTAGTCTGTCCCTGGCCCAGTGCATCATGAGAACAGGGCAGACCAAACTACCAAGCCAATTCTTCACCCCTTTTCTGAATCATTTTGTCCACCACAAGCGTGGAAGGGTATACTCAGATGTGAGTCCCTTGCTCATTGCACCATCAGGATTCAAGCAAGCCGGGCCGACGACGCCTGAAATGGCAGAAACCGGTCCCCGGAAGCTTGTTTCCTTCCCAGTACAAGAATTGGCTTGGTAGTTTGGTTTGCCCTGTTCCCATCATGCACTGGGACAGGAACAGACTAATTTGCATATAGCCAAGTTCTGAGCTGGGATGGTGCAGTGAGCTAAAAAACGGTGATGGATCAAGCCCTGATCTTTGGACTGGGTAAGAGTGGTCTGCTTAATTCAGGCACTCCGTTCATCACCACCCCCTTTTCTGAATCCTAACAAAATGGCAGCATTTATAAAACAGGCCCTCATTGCCACCATTAGGGGGTTTGCAATTCTCATCACCTGTCATTATCAAGGGGAAGCCCTTGAAACTATGAGTGATCCCCTAGCCAGATGGGTGAAGGGGAATCTGAAACTGGGGGAAGAAACTGTCCATTTAATCAGCCATTATAACCTCATACATGATGAAACTCCAGCATTGGAAAAAATGGCTGAACTATTAATCCCTCTACAAGGAGCCTTAATCATTGGAGGGGATTTCAATTTCGTTCAGAATTTAGGTCTAGACACTTCCTGAAAGAACAAATCCGAACATAAACTGTTAACTGCCAGATACTTGAGTTGTATGATGCGGGACATTGCGCTAGTTGATCCATGGCGGTCTCAGCAACCCGCTAGTAAGGAATTCACATGTCTTTCCCAAAACTATAACACAGCGTCGAGAATTTACTTTTACTTAATTTCCTACAAGTGTGAAAAAGGGGATTCTTGTATCATTCCTAATCCCTTTTCCGACCATTCGGTCCCAGTAGTTGAGATCAAGGCAAAAATCGATCCAAGGGAGCAACCAGGATGGACATTAGATAGAACCCTGTTAACCGACCAGGGCTGGAGTAAAAAAATGCAGTCATTACTCACTGAGCTTGTCATCGGAAATTTGGGATCTGCCTCACCTTTCAGTGAGGGATTCCGGCAGGGCTTATATCAGAGCGGAGGCAATTTCACATATAGCCAGAATCATCAAAGAGAAGAAAGAATTAGATAGACATCTTCAACATAATTTCAATGAGGCAAGTCAAATCAATCTTTGATTCCATTCCGAAATAACGGCACTCAATCTGAAATAGGCCAGAGTAAATATTAGGAATTTTTATGAACATCAAGATATAGTAAATCCCAAAACTTGCCTCCAAAATTGGTATGAGGAAAGTGAGCATGCAGGCACATTTTTAGCTTGGTCCGTAAAAAAAATCGTAATAATGGCAATGTTGTGTCCATCTTTGAAATGCAAAAGGTCAAAGTGTCCCCATCCGACAAATTTAATGAGGTCATTTTCTCACATTATGAAAGACTATAAACAGCTCCAACATCCAAATCACTAGAAGAATTTGATAATTTTCTGAATACAATCATGCTACCAAATTTAATTCCCACGTACAAAGCACAACTGGTAGCACAAACAGAGATCAAAGACACTGTAAAAAACATACAGAGCGGCAAAGCCTGTGGCATCGATGGAATACTCATCAAATTCTATACAATCTTTTTGCCAAAAATTAAATAATCTATTGCTTTCGTTATACAATGCAATCTTGAAAGGTTGCAATATCCCAAAGACTTTTGCCGAAGCAGTGGTAGTCAGCTTTGTAAAGAAGGGGAAGCCACCAGATATACCAGGATCTTATCGGCCCATTAGTCTTTTAAACAACAACTATAAAAATCTCATGAAAATATGGGCAACAAGATTTCCCTTAGTTGCTCAAAGTTTGGTTCGAAGGACCAATGTGGTTTTTTAACAGAAAGATCGCTCACCAACAATACAAACGTCTTAACACAGGCTATCTACTTTTTCTCAAATAATAACATAAAAGAGGAAATCATCATGATCGACACTAAAAAAGCTTTTGACAAGGTCAACTGGAATATTCTCTTTGCAGTCCTGATAAAAAATTCAATTTCTCCCAAGGTATAGTGGACTTAATAACAAATTATACAACAAGGTGCAGGTGAAAATAGTTATTAATGCATACACTGCTGGTACAGTGGAGATTCAGAGGGGAACCCGGCAACGTTGTCCTATGTCGTCAGTTTTATTTGTCTTGTATATTGAGCCATTAGCGAAAACCCCTTAATCAAACCTCCAATAACAGAGGCACCTAAATTGAAATTATTCGCGGACAATGTAATCCTCTTTTTTTCGGCAGAAACAGTAAATATTAAATAAACATTTGACATGATTGAAACATTCTCGAAACTGGGCGGAGGGGTATAAAACGAATGACAGTAAATTGGAGATTTTACTATTTAATTGTCACAACCAGATTCTGCCCCAGGCCCTTTAGAGTCGGGTGGCAACACATATTCCTATTCGTTATCTAGGTATTTGGGTTTCAAATAATTTTACACAGCTTTTCGCACTTAACTATATTAAAATGTTTAATAAAGATCCCAAGATCCTTAATAGCTGGCATAATTTACCTCTATCTATAATTGGAAGAGTGTCACTGATGATAAAAATGATGGTACTTCCATTATTCGTTTTCGTTTTCTCAAATGTTCTTATCAAAATTTCTTACACTTATTTTACTGAACTAGACCATTAGTTCGGAAATTTATTTGGAGAGGGAAGAAATCAAGGGCAAAATTAACAACATTGCAATTGCGACCGGAAAAAGGAGGTCTAGGGTTACCTCATATACCAAAAACATTTCTCAAATGCTCTCTTGGACTGGTGGGGACGCGCATTATCAGCACAAGATTTTGGCCCTAACTTCAATCTACATTAAATGCTTTTAGAAAAAAATACAGATCTAAAATATTTTAATAAAATCCCTAAGCTACCCAAACGCTACTGATACAAGACTCCCCGAATAATCCATGATAGACTCAATTGATTAAAAGAGGAGAATCAATTCACAACTTTACACCCAGAAACTAAACTGCTACACTGTAGGAAACTAGGAGTTGTAATTGATACACAGACATTGAAGAATAGGGAAAGGCTGGGTATCGATCAAATTAAAGATTTAGTATCATGAGGAGACATGAAATCTGGGGGACAAATTAGGCAAGATAAAATAGAAGAAGTCTTGACCCGAATATTTTCCTATCTCCAAATCTCAAGCCTAGTTAAGAAATTGCAGCTCCCGGTGGGTCCACTTTCCGATGCCGTCAACCATGCGCAGTACATCAAACAAATCGCGGGAATCAGAAACTGGTACCATATCTTGCAGCAACATATATATGATTTCATAGTCCCGAATGCCCTTCAAAAAATACAGGAGACTACGGCCTGTCGCATAAAGGCAACCCAATGGCAGGACTATAATAAATGGTCCATCAAGGCCATTCGAGGGGCAAATTATAAACTAATGAAAATTCTTCTCAAAATGGCAATTATACTATACCCTGCTAAATTGCACAAATTGTTCCCAGAAACATCATCGGATTGTCCTAGATGTAATCATTCAAGAGCGGACTGGTTCCATATGTTTTTCTCCTGCCCGAAATAGACTGTGTACTGGACCAGGTTCTTTCAGTCGATTAGTCAACAACTTGAATGCAGCATAGACCCCAATCCCATGGTAATTTTTGGGGGGATTTCTAACACTACTTTAACGGTGTGACAAAAACAATTTGTGTTTAATGCTTCACTAATAGCTAGATCTTTGATCTTACAAAATTGGAAATCATTGGATCCACCAAAACAGGCACAATGGGTAATCAAATCGAGAAACACGAAAAAAGCAAGAACAACTTTATTCTCTCAGGATAGGGGCTATCTGGAAATGTGCACAAATATGGGGAGCAGAATAAAACCGATAGCGGCAGGTACTGCAACATAGTATAAATGAAGAAATAGATGTTGATAACGATTCGCTGCTATAAGCATTCACAGCCTAGTTTGCACGCTTCTATGATCTATTTATTGCATTGTATTTTAATTTGTACTCAGGTATAGATGTCCAACCCCAAATATGAATGAATTACATTTTGTATGATGACTATTTATGGCATTTTAATTATGAACTATCACAATACTACCCTCTTGCTTTGAGACTACAAATGTTGAAGTCCATATCCTGGTTGACAACAATCATTTCTGAGAAAAATCTCTTTTAGTGCTTTAGAGCTCCATGCTCCTGCCCCCGCTTCAGCCCACCCACTCCTGCTGACACCCTTGCACAGAACAAAATGCAACTATTTGTCAGGAACTGACCTGGGTGCCTGCCTAAACTATAGGACTACATCTCCCAGAAGGCTTAGGGAGGTGGGCAGGGCCCGAGAAAGCATAAGCCTCATGGGAACGAACCAACGGTGCTCATGATTCGTCATTCTGGACTTGGGATAGGCGGACGCCCTGTCCTCTCGGAGTTCGCGGAGTTTGACGGAGTTCTGGTGCTTGTTCTGTGGTTGTGGAACAAGACCCCCTTTTTGTGGTTCGGCGGAACCACGGACTTTGTTGCGGCAGGTACCGGCTGGGCTGCCTACCTTGATTGCGGTGAGTGAGACGGGAGACGCAGGATTGCCCCCTCCGCTCTCTCACCGGTTTTGGGACTCCATCGGCAACACCGGCTGGTGTTGTCTACGGTGTGGAACACGGACCTTGTTGCGGCAGGTACCGGCTGGGCTGCCTACATTGATTGCGGTGAGTGAGACGGGAGACGCAGGATTGCCCCCTCCGCTCTCTTACCGGTTTTGGGAATCCATCGACAACACCGGCTGGTGTTGTCTACGGTGTGGAAAACGGACCTTATTGCGGCAGGTACCGGCTGGGCTGCCTACATTGATTGCGGTGAGTGAGACGGGAGACGCAGGATTGCCCCCTCCGCTCTCTCACCTATTTTGGGAATCTTTCGACAACACCGGCTGGTGTTGTCTTCTGTTGTCTAGGGTTCGGTGAGACGCGTGAGACGCAGGATTGCCCCCTCAGCGTTCTTGCCATTCAACTTGTACTTTCCTGGTACTGTGGGACGCAGCAGTTACCGGCTGGAACTGTTGTCCAGGTACACTTGCTAGGTGCCACGTGTGAGACGCTGGATTGCCCCCTCCACGTTTGCCTAGGAAGTTCCGTGAGCTTGCGGTGGTGCCGGCTGGCATCGCCGCCCAGTAGCTTCATGAAGTAGTGTGAGAGACGCAGGATTGCCCCCTCCACACTCTTCCTCATTCTTGGGTGGGGATATTGGACACTCGGCTGAGTGTGATCTCCTTGCTGAGAGTTTACTTCCCTGAAGAGTCAAGAGACGCTGGATTGCACCCTCTTGGAACTCGTTTCCTTTCCTTTCCTGTGTTGGGAGAGTTTAGTTTATTTTCTTCTTCTTTGTTTTGCACTGGGGAGTCAGTCATTTCCCGTTTCCTGTGGAAGTTGTTCTTCCACCCTGGTTGGAGCTCCGATTGTTCCCTACTCGACGGAGCCGGAACGGGAAGGGGTCGCCTCCTGGAAACATCTCAGGTACGCTCCTGTATGTTATCGGTCATTTGCTGTAACAGTAAGAGAGAACGTGTTCTGATACATATTCTTTTCTTTGTTGTTTCAGGACCTGACTCCCAGGGGTTCTTTAGCCCCGACTTTTTCCCTCGCCTGACTATCTTGCACTCTGTATCGTGTAGACACCAGAGTGCAGGAACGTCTGGAGGTGGACCCCTATAGAGCATCTCTCCGATCCTGAGGAGCCACAACCGTGACACTATTCACCAAGGTAACCATGGCATCCCGTACAAGTAAGAAATTAGCTCTTAAATTTACTCTTCAATTATCAATATGTTTTAAAAAAAACAATGCTCCAACCAACCTTAACAGGAAGATAGGACTACACATGTCACCTGTAAACTTTAAGCGACAAATGTACTTTTTTAAGAGTAAGGAAGTTGAAGAATAAATGGAAAAGTGAACAGAATAATCCAGATAATCAATTTGCAAGTGCACACTATGTTGAGATTGTTGTAATTGTTTTTCTTTCCTGTTTCTACCAGGTGGAGCACCATAAAATTGGCTAGACTCTCATTATTATTGATAAGGCCACATATGTTTATTATGACCTTATGTATTCATGAATTTTAATGCAACCCACAAGACAAAAGTGCACTTAAAGCCACATAGGAAGTGCACATGCTTTGTAATCACAAAATGTATACATGTATGTGTTTGCTAATGCTTTTTTTCCCAGTAATAACGAGTTACAGTTTATCTGCATTTATAAGAAGTTGTTTTGTTTTTTGCCATATAATGGAATATGAATACATGAGAAATAAATTTACTTTTATAACGTGACTGTTCATGTATTCAATCAATCAATCAGGCGAATTTATAGAGCGCGCTACTCACCCGCTAGGGTCTCAAGGCGCTGGGATGGGGGGTCCGCTACTGCTCGAATAGCCAGGTCTTGAGTTGTTTCCTGAAGGAGAGATGGTCCTGGGTCAGCCGTAGGTGGATGGGGAGGGAGTTCCATGTCTTGGCCGCCAGGTAGGAGAAGGATCTTGCTCCGGTGGTAGTTCTGCAGATCCGTGGGATGGTGGCGAGGGCGAGGTTGGTCGAGCGGAGCTGGCGGGTGGCTGTGTAGAATGTGAGGCGGTTGTTAAGGGACTTGGGTCCCAAGTTGTGGAGAGCCTTGTGTGCATGGGTGAGGAGTCTGAACGTGATCCTCTTGCTGATAGGGAGCCAGTGCAGGTCTCTCAGATGATCAAAGATGTGGTTGTGGCGGGGGATGTCCAGGATGAGTCATGCAGAAGCGTTCTGTATGCGCTGGAGTCTTTTCTGGAGGTTGACTGTGGTTCCCGCGTAGAGTGTTCCCATAGTCCAGTTGGCTGGTGACAAGGGCCTGGGTGACCGTGTTCCTGGTTTCGGTGGGGATCCACCGGAAGATCTTTCGGAGCATGCGCAGGGTGTTGAAACAGGATGACGAGACGGCGTTGACTTGTTTGGTCATCATGAGGGAGGAGTCCAGGATGAAGCCCAGGTTGCGTGCATGGTCCGTTGGCTTGGGTGCGGTGCCCAGGGCAGGGGGCCACCAGGAGTCGTCCCAGGCAGAGGGGGATGGTCCCAGCATGATGACTTCCGTCTTGTCTGAGTTCAGTTTCAGGCGGCTGGTCTTCATCCACTCTGCGACGTCTTTCATTCCTTCCTGGAGGCTGGCTCTGGCGGTGGCGGGGTCGTTGGTGAGGGAGAGGATCAGCTGGGTGTTGTCAGCATAGGAAATGATGTTTAGGTCGTGTTGGCGTGCGATGGCTGCGAGGGGACTCATGTAGACGTTGAAGAGGGTGGTGCTGAGCGAGGATCCTTGAGGTACGCCGCAGATGACTTCGGTGGCCGTGGATCGCAACGGGGGGAGGCGGACTCTCTGGGTTCTTCCGGCGAGGATTGAGATGATCCACTCCAGTGCCTTCCCTTGGATTCCGGTGTTGCTGAGGCGCTGTATTAGTGTGCGGTGGCATACTGTGTTGAATGTATTAGCATTCATTTAGTTATAACGTGTATTGAAGTCTTGGATTTTTTTAACCAAAGGCTTTGAGCATTTGGGTCTTGCAACATCTAACTTTCAATGTGAATGTTTTCTTGGATGGAGTGTTTTTCTCCCCTCTCCAGGTGCCTGATATGATGACCTGATACGATGACCTCATGAAGGGAAAGAAGGTTATTTTGAGGGAAACAGATAAGGAAGCAGCAAGGGAGTTAACGTTGAAGGAAATGATGACCAGAGGGGGAGGCTGACTGTCTGGTTGGAGCAAAGGCATGAATTTCAAGATCATCTTGAGATCCTTGGATCAAAGGAGAAATAGTTATTGGTGAGTTTTCGAAATATACATGAAAAAAAGGAGTTCTGACTGTTTCTTGCTAAAAAAAGTATTGTTTCAAGGGGGTCTTTAATTGAGTCCATGACAATAACTTAATAGGATCCTTGAGAGCATAACTAGACAGTGCTTGTGGCTTTGAAAGCACACTATGATGAGACCTATTTTGGAAAGGAGAGGGCCAAAATCCCCTCCACTTGAGCAGAAGCATAGTATCTTTTGGAAAAAAATGGGGCCTCCTCCCCATTATTCAGTGTGAGTAGTGGGGAGTGATGGGGAAGTGAGGTCATAATGTAACTGTTAGGTGCTGCCAATACTTTAGGGTGGTTACAGATGTTTTAAGACCATTACAAAGCAAACAAGCATTGGCATAGCCAATAGGTTTCGTCTTTGGGATCTTATGTTGCATTGAGTGCAGTGTAATTATGTTGCATATAGCTATGTGGCACTGAGTGGTATTTGGAGTGTATGTTGCATTGAGTGCAGTGTAATTATGTGGCGTGTAATTATGTGGCACTGAGTGGTATCTGGAGTGTGTGTTGCATTGAGTGCAGTGGAATTATGTGGCATGTAACTATGTGGCACTGAGTGGTATTTGGAGTGTATGTTGCATTGAGTGCAGTGTAATTATGTAGCATATAATTATGTGGCACTGAGTGGTATTATGGGGAGGTTATGTTTTATTCAGTAGAGTGTAATTGTGTGGCGTGTAATTATGTGGCACTGAGTGGTATTATTTGGAGTGTATGTTGCATTAAGTGCAGTGTAATTGTGTAGCATATAATTATGTGGCACTGAGTGGTATTGTGTGGAGTGTATGTTGCATTCAGTAGAGTGTAATTTTGGGGCACTGAGTGGTATTTGGAGTGTATGTTGCATTGAGTGCAGTGTATTTATGTAGCATACAATTATGTGGCACTGAGTGGTATTATTTGGAGTGTATGTTGCATTGAGTGCAGTGTAATTATGTAGCATATAATTATGTGTCATGAATTTTAATGCAACCCACAAGACAAAAGTGCACTTAAAGCCACATAGGAAGTGCACATGCTTTGTAATCACAAAATGTATACATGTATGTGTTTGCTAATGCTTTTTTTCCCAGTAATAACGAGTTACAGTTTATCTGCATTTATAAGAAGTTGTTTTGTTTTTTGCCATATAATGGAATATGAATACATGAGAAATAAATTTACTTTTATAACGTGACTGTTCATGTATTCAATCAATCAATCAGGCGAATTTATAGAGCGCGCTACTCACCCGCTAGGGTCTCAAGGCGCTGGGATGGGGGGTCCGCTACTGCTCGAATAGCCAGGTCTTGAGTTGTTTCCTGAAGGAGAGATGGTCCTGGGTCAGCCGTAGGTGGATGGGGAGGGAGTTCCATGTCTTGGCCGCCAGGTAGGAGAAGGATCTTGCTCCGGTGGTAGTTCTGCAGATCCGTGGGATGGTGGCGAGGGCGAGGTTGGTCGAGCGGAGCTGGCGGGTGGCTGTGTAGAATGTGAGGCGGTTGTTAAGGGACTTGGGTCCCAAGTTGTGGAGAGCCTTGTGTGCATGGGTGAGGAGTCTGAACGTGATCCTCTTGCTGATAGGGAGCCAGTGCAGGTCTCTCAGATGATCAAAGATGTGGTTGTGGCGGGGGATGTCCAGGATGAGTCATGCAGAAGCGTTCTGTATGCGCTGGAGTCTTTTCTGGAGGTTGACTGTGGTTCCCGCGTAGAGTGTTCCCATAGTCCAGTTGGCTGGTGACAAGGGCCTGGGTGACCGTGTTCCTGGTTTCGGTGGGGATCCACCGGAAGATCTTTCGGAGCATGCGCAGGGTGTTGAAACAGGATGACGAGACGGCGTTGACTTGTTTGGTCATCATGAGGGAGGAGTCCAGGATGAAGCCCAGGTTGCGTGCATGGTCCGTTGGCTTGGGTGCGGTGCCCAGGGCAGGGGGCCACCAGGAGTCGTCCCAGGCAGAGGGGGATGGTCCCAGCATGATGACTTCCGTCTTGTCTGAGTTCAGTTTCAGGCGGCTGGTCTTCATCCACTCTGCGACGTCTTTCATTCCTTCCTGGAGGCTGGCTCTGGCGGTGGCGGGGTCGTTGGTGAGGGAGAGGATCAGCTGGGTGTTGTCAGCATAGGAAATGATGTTTAGGTCGTGTTGGCGTGCGATGGCTGCGAGGGGACTCATGTAGACGTTGAAGAGGGTGGTGCTGAGCGAGGATCCTTGAGGTACGCCGCAGATGACTTCGGTGGCCGTGGATCGCAACGGGGGGAGGCGGACTCTCTGGGTTCTTCCGGCGAGGATTGAGATGATCCACTCCAGTGCCTTCCCTTGGATTCCGGTGTTGCTGAGGCGCTGTATTAGTGTGCGGTGGCATACTGTGTTGAATGTATTAGCATTCATTTAGTTATAACGTGTATTGAAGTCTTGGATTTTTTTAACCAAAGGCTTTGAGCATTTGGGTCTTGCAACATCTAACTTTCAATGTGAATGTTTTCTTGGATGGAGTGTTTTTCTCCCCTCTCCAGGTGCCTGATATGATGACCTGATACGATGACCTCATGAAGGGAAAGAAGGTTATTTTGAGGGAAACAGATAAGGAAGCAGCAAGGGAGTTAACGTTGAAGGAAATGATGACCAGAGGGGGAGGCTGACTGTCTGGTTGGAGCAAAGGCATGAATTTCAAGATCATCTTGAGATCCTTGGATCAAAGGAGAAATAGTTATTGGTGAGTTTTCGAAATATACATGAAAAAAAGGAGTTCTGACTGTTTCTTGCTAAAAAAAGTATTGTTTCAAGGGGGTCTTTAATTGAGTCCATGACAATAACTTAATAGGATCCTTGAGAGCATAACTAGACAGTGCTTGTGGCTTTGAAAGCACACTATGATGAGACCTATTTTGGAAAGGAGAGGGCCAAAATCCCCTCCACTTGAGCAGAAGCATAGTATCTTTTGGAAAAAAATGGGGCCTCCTCCCCATTATTCAGTGTGAGTAGTGGGGAGTGATGGGGAAGTGAGGTCATAATGTAACTGTTAGGTGCTGCCAATACTTTAGGGTGGTTACAGATGTTTTAAGACCATTACAAAGCAAACAAGCATTGGCATAGCCAATAGGTTTCGTCTTTGGGATCTTATGTGTTTAGCCAGAACTTTTAGCTATGTGATAGAGCAGTGTGGCTGCCGTGCATTATGTTGAAAACTTATAATAAAAAGTGTTAAGCATTTTTGTTTCCTTTATACAAACAAAGGCACCATTGTAGGCAACTGAAAAACCTGATAAAATAAGATTTTAACATAAAAAGTGTCTTCTACCTTTTTGTGCTTGTACTGCAGACAACTATTTCCTGCCTGTTCTCATGCTTGTTTGTTATAATTTTTTTATTATGGGGGAGCGGGACATAAATAACGGGGGAGTGGATGTTTGAAATTGAATTTAATTAGAACACGAGAAGAAGACAGACACTAGGGGAGAACCAACAGATGCCAGATTCCAAGGGCAGACTGAGGTGATGCTTAGGTGGTGCGCTGATGCACAATGGTGGTGGTGAATGATGTTTGGTGCTCAGATGGTGAAACTATATGGTGTGGATTGGAGGTATGTTGTGGATTGTGTAGTTTTGGAGTTGAAATATGTTTGGTGTGTAATTATGCGGTGTGCATTGGAAATGTGTGGAGTTAAATTATGTGGCCTGGAACTGTGGTGTTATGTGAAATTATGCTTAGTTAAATTGTGTCATGGTGTGAAGTGCATTTTGCACTAACTGCAGTGTAATTGTGTAGCATATAATGATGTGGCACTGAGTTGTATTGTGTGGCGTTTATGTTGCATTCAGTAGAATGTAATTTTGGGGCACTGAGTGGTATTTGGAGTGTATGTTGCATTGAGTGCAGTGTAATTATTTAGCATATAATTATGTGGCACTGAGTGGTATTATGGGGAGGTTATGTTTTATTCAGTAGAGTCAGTGTAATTGTGTGGCGTGTAATTATGTGGCACTGAGTGGTATTATTTGGAGTGTATGTTGCATTGAGTGCAGAGTAATTATGTACCATATAATTATGTGTCACTGAGT
Source organism: Lissotriton helveticus (assembly GCF_964261635.1). Taxonomy (NCBI): domain Eukaryota; kingdom Metazoa; phylum Chordata; class Amphibia; order Caudata; family Salamandridae; genus Lissotriton; species Lissotriton helveticus. Next base: position 523,508,274 of record NC_136060.1, read on the forward strand.
GGTATTGTGTGGAGTGTGTGTTGCATTCAGTAGAGTGTAATTATGTGGTGTGTAATTGTGTGGCACTGAGTGGTATTTGGAGTGTATGTTGCATTGAGTGCAGTGTAATTATGTTGCATATAGCTATATGGCACTGAGTGGTATTTGGAGTGTATGTTGCATTGAGTGCAGTGTAATTATGTGGCGTGTAATTATGTGGCACTGAGTGGTATCTGGAGTGTGTGTTGCATTGAGTGCAGTGGAATTATGTGGCATGTAACTATGTGGCACTGAGTGGTATTTGGAGTGTATGTTGCATTGAGTGCAGTGTAATTATGTAGCATATAATTATGTGGCACTGAGTGGTATTATGGGGAGGTTATGTTTTATTCAGTAGAGTGTAATTGTGTGGCGTGTAATTATGTGGCACTGAGTGGTATTATTTGGAGTGTATGTTGCATTAAGTGCAGTGTAATTGTGTAGCATATAATTATGTGGCACTGAGTGGTATTGTGTGGAGTGTATGTTGCATTCAGTAGAGTGTAATTTTGGGGCACTGAGTGGTATTTGGAGTGTATGTTGCATTGAGTGCAGTGTATTTATGTAGCATACAATTATGTGGCACTGAGTGGTATTATTTGGAGTGTATGTTGCATTGAGTGCAGTGTAATTATGTAGCATATAATTATGTGTCACTGAGCGGTATTGTGTGGAGTGTGTGTTGCATTCAGTAGAGTGTAATTATGTGGTGTGTAATTATGTGGCACTGAGTGGTATTTAGAGTGTATGTTGCATTGAGTGCAGTGTAATTATGTTGCATATAGCTATGTGGCACTGAGTGGTATTTGGAGTGTATGTTGCATTGAGTGCAGTGTAATTATGTGGCGTGTAAATATGTGGCACTGAGTGGTATTTGGAGTGTGTGTTGCATTGAGTGAAGTGTAATTGTGTGACGTGTAATTATGTGGCACTGAGTCGTATTTGGAGTGTATGTTGCATTGAGTGCAGTGTAATTATGTGGCATGTAACTATGTGGCACTGAGTGGTATTTGGAGTGTATGTTGCATTGAGTGCAGTATAATTATGTGGGATGTAATTATGTGGCACTGAGTGGTATTTGGAGTGTATGTTGCGTTGAGCGCAGTGTAATTATGTTGCATATAGCTATGTGGCACTGAGTGGTATTTGGAGTGTATGTTGCATTGAGTGCAGTGTAATTATGTGGCGTGTAAATATGTGGCACTGAGTGGTATTTGGAGTGTGTGTTGCATTGAGTGCAGTGTAATTGTGTGACGTGTAATTATGTGGCACTGAGTCGTATTTGGAGTGTATGTTGCATTGAGTGCAGTGTAATTATGTGGCATGTAACTATGTGGCACTGAGTGGTATTTGGAGTGTATGTTGCATTGAGTGCAGTATAATTATGTGGGATGTAATTATGTGGCACTGAGTGGTATTTGGAGTGTATGTTGCGTTGAGCGCAGTGTAATTATGTAGCATATAATTATTTGCCATTGAGTAGTATTGTGTGGAGTGTAGGTTGTGTTCAGTAGAGTGTAATTGTGTGGCACGTAATTATGTAGCACTGAGTGGTATTTGGAGTTTATGTTGCATTGAGTGCAGTGTAATCATGTGGCGTGTAATTATATGGCACTGAGGGGGATTTGGAGTGTATGTTGCATTGAGTGCAGTGTAATTATGTAGCATATAATTATGTGTAACTGAGTGGTATTGTGTGGAGTGTGTGTTGCATTCAGTAGAGTGTAATTATGTGGTGTGTAATTGTGTGGCACTGAGTGGTATTTGGAGTGTATGTTGCATTGAGTGCAGTGTAATTATGTTGCATATAGCTATGTGGCACTGAGTGGTATTTGGAGTGTATGTTGCATTGAGTGCTGTGTAATTATGTGGCGTTTAATTATGTGGCACTGAGTGGTATTTGGAGTGTGTGTTGCATTGAGTGCAGTGTAATTGTGTGACGTGTAATTATGTGGCACTGAGTCGTATTTGGAGTGTATGTTGCATTGAGTGCAGTGTAAATATGTGGCATGTAACTATGTGGCACTGAGTGGTATTTCTAGTGCATGTTGCATTGAGTGCAGTGTAATTATGTAGCATATAATTATGTGGCACTGAGTGGTATTATGGGGAGGTTATGTTTTATTCAGTAGAGTGTAATTGTGTGGCGTGTAATTATGTGGCACTGAGTGGTATTATTTGGAGTGTATGTTGCATTGAGTGCAGTGTAATTATGTAGCATATAATTATGTGTCACTGAGTGGTATTGTGTGGAGTGTGTGTTGCATTCAGTAGAGTGTAATTATGTGGTGTGTAATTGTGTGACACTGAGTGGTATTTGGAGTGTATGTTGCATTGAGTGCAGTGTAATTATGTTGCATATAGCTATGTGGCACTGAGTGGTATTTGGAGTGTATGTTGCATTGAGTGCAGTGTAATTATGTGGCGTGTAATTATGTGGCACTGAGTGGTATTTGGAGTGTGTGTTGCATTGAGTGCAGTGTAATTGTGTGACGTGTACTTATGTGGCACTGAGTCGTATTTGGAGTGTATGTTGCATTGAGTGCAGTGTAAATATGTGGCATTTAACTATGTGGCATTGAGTGGTATTTCTAGTGTATGTTGCATTGAGTGCAGTGTAATTATGTAGCATATAATTATGTGGCACTGAGTGGTATTATGGGGAGGTTATGTTTTATTCAGTAGAGTGTAATTGTGTGGCGTGTAATTATGTGGCACTGAGTGGTATTATTTGGAGTGTATGTTGCATTGAGTGCAGTGTAATTGTGTAGCATATAATTATGTGGCACTGAGTGGTATTGTGTGGAGTGTATGTTGCATTCAGTATAGTGTAATGTTGGGGCACTGAGTGGTGTTTGGAGTGTATGTTGCATTGAGTGCAGTGTATTTATGTAGCATACAATTATGTGGCACTGAGTGATATTATGGGGAGGATATGTTTTATTCAGTAGAGTGTAATTGTGTGGTGTGTAATTATGTGGCACTGAGTGGTATTATTTGAAGTGTATGTTGCATTGAGTGCAGTGTAATTATGTAGCATATAATTATGTGTCACTGAGTGGTATTGTGTGGAGTGTGTGTTGCATTCAGTAGAGTGTAATTATGTGGTGTGTAATTATGTGGCACTGAGTGGTATTTGGAGTGTATGTTGCATTGCGTGCAGTGTAATTATGTGGCGTGTAATTATGTGGCACTGAGTGGTATTTGGAGTGTGTGTTGCATTGAGTGCAGTGTAATTGTGTGACGTGTAATTATGTGGCATTGAGTAGTATTTGGAGTGTATGTTGCGTTGAGCACAGTGTAATTATGTAGCATATAATTATTTGGCATTGAGTGGTATTGTGTGGAGTGTAGGTTGTGTTCAGTAGAGTGTAATTGTGTGGCACGTAATTATGTAGCACTGAGTGGTATTTGGAGTGTATGTTGCATTGAGTGCAGTGTAATTATGTGGTGTGTAACTATGTGGCACTGAGTGGTATTTGGAGTGTATGTTGCATTGCATGCAGTGTAATTATGTGGCATGTAACTATTTGGCATTGAGTGGTATTTGGAGTGTATGATGCATTGAGTGCAGTATAATTATGTGGGATGAAATTGTGTGGCACTGAGTGGTATTTGGAGTGTATGTTGCATTGAGTGTAGTATAATTATGTGACACTTAGTGGTATTTGGAGGGTGTGTTGCGTTGAGCGCAGTGTAATTATGCTGCATATAATTATGTGATGACCGAGTGGTATTGTGTGGAGTGTATGTTGTATTCAGTAGAGTGCAATTGTGTGGCGTGTAATCATGTGGCACTGAGTGGTATTGTTTGGAGTGTATGTTGTATTCAGTAGAGTGTAATTATGCAGCATATAATTATTTGGCACGGAGTGGTATTGTGTGGAGTGTGTGTTGCATTCAGTAGAGTGTAATTATGTGGTGTGTAATTATGTGGCACTGAGTGGTATTTGGAGTGTATGTTGCATTGAGTGCAGTGTAATTATGTTGCATATAACTATGTGGTATTTGGAGTGTATGTTGCATTGATTGCTGTGTAATTATGTGGTGTGTAATTATGTGGCACTGAGGGGGATTTGGAGTGTATGTTGCATTGAGTGCAGTGTAATTATGTGGCATGCAATTATGTGGCACTGAGTGCTATTTGGAGTGTATGTTGCATTGAGTGCAGTGCAATTATGTGGCATGTAATTATGTGGCACTGAGTGCTATTTGGAGTGTATGTTGCATTTCATACAGTGTAATTATGTAGCGTGTAATTATGTGGCACTGAGTGGTATTTGGAGTGTATGTTGCATTGAGTGTAGTGTAATTATGTGGCGTGTAATTATGTGGCACTGAGTGGTATTTGGAGTGTATGTTGCATTGAGTGCAGTGTAATTATGTGGCGTGTAATTATGTGGCACTGAGTGGTATTTGGAGTGTATGTTGCATTGAGTGCAGTGTAATTATGTGGCACTGAGTGGTATTTGGAGTGTATGTTGCGTAGAGCGCAGTGTAATTATGTAGCATATAATTATGTGGATCTGAGTGGTATTGTGTCGAGTGTATGTTGTATTCAGGAGAGTGTAATTATGTGGTGTGTAATTATGTGGCACTGAGTGGTATTGTTTGGAGTGTATGTTGTATTCAGTAGGGTGTAATTATGTGGTGAGTAGTTATGTGGCACTGAGTGATATTTGGAGTGTATGTTGCATTGAGTGCAGTATATATATGTGGCATATAACTATGTGGCACTGAGTGGTATTTGGAGTGTATGGTGCATTGAGTGCTGTTTAATTATGTGGCGTGTAATTATGTGGCACTGAGTGGGATTTGGAGTGTATGTTGTATTGAGTGCAGTGTAATTATGTGGCGTGTAAATATGTGGCACTGAGTGGTATTTTGAGTGTATGTTGCATTGAGTGCTGAAATTATGTGGTGTGTAATTATATGGCACTGAGTGGGATTTGGAGCATATGTTGCATATAGTGCAGTGTAAATATGTGGCGTGTAATTATGTGGCACCGAGTGGTATTTGGAGTGTATGTTGCATTGAGTGCAGTGTAATTATGTGGCTTGTAGTTATTTGGGACTGAGTGGTATTTCGAGTGCATGTTGCATTGAGTGCAGTGTAATTATGTGGCCTTGCTTCTGGCTGCTTAGGTTTCACTCTTACTTCGGACACCCTGACTTTTGCAGACTCTGGCACATAATCCAGAGCAGTGCACAGGCCATCTGCAACACAACCAACTAAATCACTTCACAGGGATTTGCAGGCATGTACAACAATCAAAAGCATTGTTCAAGACCCAACGCATTGCATGGAGACCTAGATTAACCACAAAGATATAAAGAAAGAAGTGGAGACAGGTAGAAGTGGCAGCACAAACTGGACAATCGCAAAAGCAATGCAAGTTAATGTATACTTTGAAGCACATCACCCATTCATAAACGTGGTCCATTTCCATTAGTAGCCCATGTTCCTGTCTGTTGTAACCCCGCTACTTCTAAGGTCCACATTACTAAGCTGTTTGCGGTTGATTGATATGACTTCACTGTGTGACCCTATCACAGCCACCTACATGTTCTACTGGGGTCTGGTCCCTGGCATTATACATACACACTAAAGCACGCACATGGATACACCTGATTTCAGTGCATTGATCTGTTGTTGATGAATGTGCAGGGTTGCACCATGCCAATGACGTCACCCAATACATGCAAGAGATTACTAACTTGGAAGGTGAATATCGCTTATCAGTGCACAAAGATAACCCTGGTCTATCCAAAACCACCACCCATACCCAGCCACGTGTAGAGCACAGCATAAGCACTGGGAGATGTGACCAAGTGGCTTAATTGCTGATTTATGAACCTCGACGACATGCTTCTCCACCTGACCACATGGTGTGACCCTGGGAACATGATCTATGTGCCTTCGCTGTTTTCATGCCAGTATGATACGACATGTAAATAAGGCACATACTTTGATCGGTAGTATACCGCGTCAAATATGCTTCATGGGTTCCGTCTGTTCAACATGACAGTAAAAGAAATGTGATCATTTACAAAGAATAGTCATTTATATAGCTATATCGTGTTTGGATTGCAAAGTTTCAAGAGCGCATATATCTGTGGGGCAGAGACATACCCAGTCTAGAAAGTCAGCAACTTAAAATGCAAGCTACATAAATTAGAGGTATACATTTTTGCAGCAGGACACCTTGTGGCTTTTAGTTATGGAAGTTGCGCCTGGCTTTCTCTACTAAACAAAAACAAGCGTGCGCCGCCTTCGATGGCAGCAGGGGGAGGGGAGAGAGGAGGAGACCGGCGCGATTCCCTTTCGGGAGCGAGGGGCTGGCGCCCCGATAATTGATAACATTTGGCGCCAGCTGCTCGCTCCCGGGAGTGAATAGCCAGACGTGCACGTGTTGCCATTGGTGTGAGAAGTTGGCCTGGTATATGATGCTCACTAGTTCTAGTGATCACCTTGTACCATGCCAAGCAACCCTTATGGTGCAGGTTGTAAAGTCAACCTTATAGACAAGCTATCCTAGGGGTAGCATGGACTAAGCAGTCTTAGGCTAAACTCTGTAAAGGCATGTGAAGCAAGCTGTTTTACCATACACAATCCCTTGAATACCAAATGAAAGGACACCACACAGATATATATTGAAAATATATATAGATTTATTTCTACAAATAACCCTGATACTCTTTATGAGCACAGAAGCAAATGCGTTAAAACAAAACACAGTTTAAATACACAAAAGTTGCACAATTATGGATGAGCCCTAGGGGCCACCTAAACCATATACTAAAATAGTGGTATAAGAACCACTATGGGGAAAGTGAAGAGGCCTAGGGCCTGGGGAATCGCTGGAGCTGTTCAGGACTAACAGTGAAGAAGTCGGGAAAGGCCCGCGGGACTCGGGTGCAGTGTTTAAAGTGCACGCACTCACCAATGCAAAGTCTATGGTGCGTAAAAAGTACAAAGTTAGTTAGAAAGGAACCTTCCGAGTGACCTAGAAGGATGAAACTTTAGACACAGACACTAGAGGTGTGTACCAGTGTGGGAACACCGGCGTTGCTGAGTTACCTCACCCACAGGAAGCGGGTGCACAGGGTCGAAGTAGTGTCGGGTTTCGTCACGCATGTCGATGGTGCTTGGAGCTGAAGATGCTGCAGGCGCCTCGATGTGAAGAGTTACGGTGGATCCAAGGGTGGATCTGAAGAGGTGAAGACCTGAAAGCAGAGGGGACAATGTTCAAAGTCACTAGCCAGTGACTACCGTGGAACCAGAGTGGAACCAGGCGATGTCGGGTGCAAACAGGCGTCGAGGTGTAGCTTCTCTCTGCAGCCACGTGGACACGAGGGGTCGAAGACGTCCAGGAGTCGGTCAAGAGCTGTCCCACGCAGGCTTCTCGCTGTTGGCGGTGTCGGCAACTTGATTGAAGCAAACAGGCCTTGGCTAATGCAAGCCACGCACGAATCAAAAAAGGCTTGTTACTCGGACCAGCAAGGTCAGAGCAGGGGCTCATTTTTACAGGAGCAAGGGCAAGTCTGGAGCAACCAGACCCACAGTGAAAGTTGTAGGTTTCGTCGCCAAGATGGCCACTAGCCGCGGGGCAAGTGGACTGTTAGGTGCGTTGAGTGGCACAATGCAAAAGGGCCCCACGCAGATCGTGGAGATGCTGGGGGGCAGATCTTCGGTGCAAGGGCTGCTCGAGGTTGGGGCTTCTCAAACCCCAAAGCACAGCGTCGAGGGTGCCTCTGATGCTGCGCAGTCAGCGTTGTGGGGGTCTTCCAAGAGGTCCGGTCCCACGTCTCTCGGTGCCTCCACGGGTCCCTTCTTTGCAGGGACTGTGGATCGGGCTGTGCGAAGTCTGGGAATCTGGGTCTTGTCAGGCTCTGGGCTCGGGCTCCGGCGGGAGGTGGCGGCAAAGCAGACGTCGAGTTGCTGGTTGGTGCCTGTGTTCACAGGGTGGTCACTCCTTGGCCACAAGGGAGATTCTCTTCCGTCTTCTGTGCAGCAGAATGTCGAAGTCCAGTCTTCTTCTGTATTTCAAGTTGATTCAGGATGATCTGAAGTCTCAGGACACAGCTCCCACTCTTATTCGAATCTGGGGGGCCGGATCACCTACTAGGTCCCTCCTCTGGGTGGAACCAGGAAGGGGGGTGGTTACACCCCCTTACCTTTGTCCAGTTTCGCGCCAGGACTGGGGCTGGAAAGCCCCAGCACCGGTTTGAACTGGCCTATGCACAGGGACACCTTGTGTGCCCCAGGTATGTCTGATTCTATTCAGCCCTGTCCTACCCAATACACAAAATCCTGTCTGGAGTGGTGCTAGCACCTCCCCAGGAAGGAAACCCTTTGTCCAAGCTGCCCTCGCTGGAAGGACTCCCAGCAGCAGGAGGTCAGACTTGTGTCTGTGGTGGCAGCATCCATTTTGAGATGCTAAGGCTCTGTTTAACTTTAACCGGGGTTCAGGCTAGGTACATGTCGTGTCCCTCTAGAAGGGTGGAATGCTACCCCCGTCGCCAGAACTGGCGAGGGGGTAGTATTCCAATTCGTATGACACCTTACTCGACATGTTTTGATAAAGCCAAACCTAAGATAGCATTTAACCGCGAGGTTCATAATGCACTTAAGAGTATATGGTATGGCAATATCATGAAACAGCTGAAGGACATGGTTCCGAAAGCTGCAGACAGGCTCAGCTCATGCCAGAGCACCATCTCACATATTTCCAAGCACTCTGCCTCCAGGATTGATGAGGCCTTCCATAGGAGTGACTGATAGGAACATATGTGTCCATTTTAGGTTAGGTATAGGAATACTACACCTAAGTAAGGGGTGGTTACACCGACTTACCCCAGCTGAGTGATCAGCCAGTTGTGTCAAATATGGAGGCCAGGCCAGGGGTGGCACAATACATGCTGCAGTCCCTGGTAGGCCTTGGAAGCACCTATGCCCTGGGTACCTGGGTACACTGTTACGGGGGCCAATAAGGTGAACCAGTTCCAATTTCGTTATGCACCTAAAGTACATGGGTTACAATTTAGAGAGAGAACAGCAGGCTGTGGGTCTGATTAGCAGGCCCACAGCCACATTAAGTCATAAACCAGTGAAGCAAAAAGCAAAAATTTGGGGTGACCATAGGATAGCAGACCCTACTCTCCTACACAACCCCCCCCCAAACGCAGGGACATTAGACTAAGCTTGACCAGTTGTGTCTTCATGTTCTAAGTGGAAGTACCTGGAGAGACCATCTGCATTACCATGGTCAGTCCCTGGGCGGTGCTCCACTGTAAAGTCTATCCCCTGTAGGGAAATGGACCACCTGAGTAGTTTGGGGTTTTCACCCTTCATCTGATTAAGCCATAAGAGGGGCTTATGGTCGGTCTGAATCTTGAAGTGAGTGCCAAACAAGTATGGTCTCAACTTCTTCAGGGCCCACACCACAGCAAAGGCCTCCCTCTCAATGGCTGACCAACGTTTCTCTCTGGGGGTCAGCCTTCTGCTAATGAAAGCAATGGGCTGGTCTTGACCATCTACATTAAGTTGTGAAAGCACAGCTCCCACTCCCAACTCAGAAGCATCTGTTTGGACAATAAAGTCTCTGGAGTAGTCAGGACTCTTCAGGATAGGTGCAGAGCACATGGCCTTTATCAGGTCATCAAATGCCTTTTGACAGTATACTGTCCACTGAACCTTTTTGGGCATCTTCTTGGATGTCAGATCATTAAGAGGAGTCACAATGGACCCATAGTTCTTAACAAACTTCCTGTAGTACCCAGTCAGGCCCAAGAAAGCTCTGACCTGAGTCTGGGTAGTTGGAGGAGTCCAGTCCTTTATGGTCTGAATCTTACTCTCCAGTGGTTGAACTTGGCCTCCACCCACAAGGTGGCCCAAGTACACAACCTTACTCTGCCCTATCTGGCACTTGGTTGCCTTGATAGTGAGGCCTGCCTTTTGCAGAGCCTCTAGCACTTCCTTCAGGTGGACCAGGTGATCCTCCCAGGTGGAGCTAAAGACAGCAATATCATCCAGATATGCTGCACAAAAGTCATCCAACCCAGTAAGGACTTGATTCACCAACCTTTGGAAGGTGGCAGGTGCATTTTTCAAACCAAAGGGCATCACCACAAACTGGTAATGCCCACTGGGGGTAGAAAATGCTGTCTTGGCTTTAGACTCCTCAGCTAACCTGATTTGCCAGTAGCCAGCTGTCAAGTCAAATGTGCTCAAAAACTTGGCAGAAGCCAATTTGTCTATGAGCTCATCTGCCCTTGCAATTGGGTGTGCATCTGTCCTGGTGACAGCATTGAGTCCTCTGTAGTCCACACAGAACCTCATCTCTCTCTTTCCATCTTTGGTGTGAGGTTTGGGGACCAGAACAACTGGGCTAGCCCAGGGGCTCTCTGAAGGCTCAATGACACCTAACTCCAGCATCTTTTGCACCTCAGCCTTGATACAGTCTCTGACATGGTCAGGCTGCCTGTAAATGTTGTTCTTTACAGGAAGACTATCACCGGTGTCCACCACATGGGTACACCAGTTAGTCTGACTGGGTGTCAGGGAGAACATATGTCGATATGACTGCAGAACCTGTCTACAGTCATGTTGCTGCTGTTCAGTGAGGCTGCCATCTAAGGCCATACCATCAACTGAGCCATCTTCAGGGTTCTGAGTCAGCAGGTCTGGGAGAGGGTCACTCTCTTCCTCCTGCCCCTCATCTGTAGCCATGAGCAAGCCCATGTCTGCCCTGTCAACATATGCTTTCAGCCTGTTAACATGGAGCACCCTGTGGGGGCTCCTCGGAGTTCCAAGGTCCACCAAGTAGGTAACCTCTCCCTTTTTCTCAATGATTGTATGGGGTCCAGACCACCTGTCTTGGAGTGCTGCTGGGGCCACTGGCTCCAACACCCATACCTTCTATCCAGGCTGGTACTCAGTCAGGACAGCCTGTTGGTCATGCCAGGCTTTCTGTAAGGCCTGGCTAGCCTCAAGGTTTTTGGATGCCTTCTCCATATACTCAGCCATCCTGGAGCGGAGACCAAGTACATAGTCCACTATGTCTTGCTTGGGCTTTTTGAGAGGTAACTCCCATCCTTCCCTCACCAGACATAGGGGTCCTCTTACAGGATGTCCAAACAACAATTCAAAGCGGCTGAAGCCAACACCTTTTTGTGGGACCTCTCTGTAAGCAAACAGAAGGCAGGGCAGAAGGATATCCCATCTTCGCCTGAGCTTCCCAGGTAATCCTTTGATCATGCCCTTTAGGGTCTTGTTGAATCTCTCAACAAGCCCATTGCATTGTGGATGATAGGGAGTGGTGAACTTATAGTTAACACCACATTCCTTCCACATAGCTGTCAAGTATCCTGACATGAAGTTGGCACCTCTATCGGATACTACTTCCTTAGGAAACCCCACTCTGGAGAAAACTCCAAGTAAGGCCCTGGCCACAACAGGAGCTGTTGTGGTCCTAAGTGGAATTGCCTCTGGGTACCTGGTGGCATGGTCCACCACCACCAGTATGAATCTGTGCCCAGATGCTGTAGGGGGATCCATTGGTCCAACAATGTCAATCCCCACTCTTTCAAAGGGCACCCCCACCACAGGTAATGGTATAAGGGGGGCCTTTGTGGAACCACCTGCTTTGCCACTTGCTTGGCAGGTTACACAGGAGCGACAAAACTCCTTTGTATCTTCTGACATGTGAGGCCAGTGAAAGTGACAGACAAGTCTGTCCCATGTTTTGTTCTGGCCTAGGTGTCCTGCTAAGGGAATACCGTGTGCCAAGGTAAGAAAGAAGCCCCTAAATTGCAGAGGTATGACCAACCTCCTGGTTGTACCAGGCTTGGGGTCTCTACCCTCTGAATAAAGGAGCCCATCATCCCAATAAACCTTATGGGTACCTTGAGCATTCCCAGCAGCCTCAGCAGCAGCCTGCTGTCTGAGGGGTTCAAGAGAAGGGCAGGATAACTGAGCCTGCCCCAAGTCTGCCCTAGAAGGTCCCCCTGTCCCCAGAAACTCAACCTGATCAGGTTCAAGCTCTATAGGGACAGTTCCTTCAGGGGTCTCAGAATCATCTTCCTGTGAAGGCTGATCCTCACTTGTAGGCATTTGGGAAGGCACAGCCTTTGCCCTCCTGTTCCTTGTCTTGGGAGGTACTTGGTCCATTGTTCCAGGATCCAAGACCTGAGGTTCAGAGAGGCACTTTTTGGCCTGTGACCTGGTCACAGCAAGGACATGTGATGATATCCCTAACATCTCTGCATGAGTCCTGTACTCAACTTCTGACCATAGAGAGCTCTCCAGGTCATTGCCCAACAAACATTCTACTGGGAGATCAGCACTAACCACAACTCTTTTTAGGCCAGTTACCCCTCCCCAGGAAAAGTTAACAATTGCCACACTATGTGTAGTAGTGACATTGCTGGCATTGGTCACCAGGTAATTATCACCTGGTATGTACTGTCCAGGGTCCACAAAGCTAGGTGTCACCATAGTGACACTGGCACATGTGTCCCTGTATGCTTGAGCCACTTTTTCGTTAATTAAAGGTGTCTGTCTGTACTTGCCCAAATTATTGAGACTGACAGTAGGGGAGAAATCAATCTCCCCATCACAGATCAGAACAGCCTGTGTGGGGACTCTGACTAGGTCAGAATCTCCATCAGTTCCCAAGGTGATACCCACTACCCCCTTAGTCTGTGGTCCAACACTGCCAACTGTACTAGTGGGTGCAGGTGCCTTAGGGGCTGCAGTGTTGGTGGCTCCACCCTTTTTACAATCACTTGTCCAGTGAGTGGTGTTTTTGCAAAAGCTACACCAGGGTTTTCTTTGACCTTCTTTCTTCTTCTTCTTGGAAGTTTGGGACCCACCCTCAGTATTAGTTTGGGGCCCTGTTGAAGACTTCTGGTCTTTAGCTTTCTGCTCCCCACCCTTCTGGTCTGTTTTCTTTTGGTCACCACCCTGGTTCTGGTTCTGGTTCTTTTGCTTAACTCTGGTTCTAACCCATTTGTCTGCCCTCTTTCCCAATTCTTGGGGAGAGGTTAGATCTGAGTCAACCAAATGTTGATGCAACTGCTGGTAAAAAAAAAATCTGTTCTCTCATAAGCAAATTATACAATCCTTCATAGTCTGTAACCTTACTTCCCAGCAACCAGCCCTCCAGAGCCTTAGTGGCACATTCAACAAATTCAGACCAGTCCTGAGTCTGTGTCTTCTGGGTATCTCTGAACATTAACCTGTACTGTTCAGTGGTTAAGCCTAACCCATCAATCAGAGCACTCTTCAGGACCAGGTAGTTTCTAGAATCCCCATCACTAACTGTGAGGAGTCTGTCTCGGCCTCTACCTTCAAAGGAGAGCCACAAGATTGCTGCCCACTGCTCCTGAGGGACCTGCTGTACTTTGCAAGCTCTCTCAAGTGCAGTCATCCACTTGTGGATATCATCCCCAACTTTGTAGGGGGGCACAATCTTACTCAGGTTTCTATTGTCATAGGACCTGTCTTTATCCTTAGGGATAGTGCTGCCACCAGTGGAATCTAATCCACTCTCTCTAGGCTGCCTTGCTCTAGCAAGTTTCTCTTTGGCCAGGGCAACTTCTAATTCTTGTCTCTGGATCCTAAGTTCAGCCTCTCTCATTTTGGCCTCATGTTCCCTTCTCTGAGGGCTAGTCAACTCCCTTCTGGAGTTACCATGAGAACCTCTAGAAACATGGGAAGTATTGGACTCACCTGAGTGATTCCTCCTCCTCCTATGCTCCTGGTTAAGTCCATTTGGGGGTCTGAATGGGTTGGACCCACCTTCAGTCCCAAATAAGCTTAGGTTAGCCTGGTTAAGCCTGCTGACTAACACCTGGCTATTTCTCTCATCATCAGACTCACTTTCTTCTACCTCCTCCCCCTCTTCTTCCTCAGGCTGAGAATTCCCAGTGGTCTGGTTTTCCTCATCTATCTGGATGACAGGGGCAGGGGCATCAGGGTTATCATCTTCAGAAGGAGAAACTTCCTCTCCAGTCCCTGAGGTGCCTGGTTTGGAGTTCTTTAGAGCTTCAGACTGGTCTTACAGCTCTCTGAGGTGTCCTGCTGTAGGAGAAGGACCTGTTTTGATTCCTCTCATGGAACACAGTTGCCTCAGTTCCTTAAATGGAAAGATAGCAAATTTGGAAGGTGCCCTTGGAGGGTCACTCTCAACAGAGGTGGTTCCAGTGGATCCCTCAGCTCCAGACATTGCTCTAGTGTGGTGGATGTGTTGCAATCTACCTACACTTGTGTTTTCCTACAAAACCTATCTAGTAGTTGTAGTCAGGGTGTGCTACTCCCTATCCTCTACAACAACTAAGTTCAGTAGAACTTAAGTATATCTAGTCTTGTTTTAGTGTACCTATCAGGTACCTGTATGATCTTTCAAATGATACTTTCAAAGATTGTAATGGTAAAACAGCAGCAAGCTCAAATCCCAATCCGCTGCTCACCAATGTGAGAAATTGGCCTGGTATATGATGCTCACTAGTTCTAGTGATCACCTTGTACCATGCCAAGCAACCCTTATGGTGCAGGTTGTAAAGTCAACCTTATAGACAAGCTATCCTAGGGGTAGCATGGACTAAGCAGTCTTAGGCTAAACTCTGTAAAGGCATGTGAAGCAAGCTGTTTTACCATACACAATCCCTTGAATACCAAATGAAAGGACACCACACAGATATATATTGAAAATATATATAGATTTATTTCTACAAATAACCCTGATACTCTTTATGAGCACAGAAGCAAATGCGTTAAAACAAAACACAGTTTAAATACAAAAAAAGTTGCACAATTATGGATGAGCCCTAGGGGCCACCTAAACCATATACTAAAATAGTGGTATAAGAACCACTATGGGGAAAGTGAAGAGGCCTAGGGCCTGGGGAATCGCTGGAGCTGTTCGGGACTAACAGTGAAGAAGTCGGGAAAGGCCCGCGGGACTCGGGTGCAGTGTTTAAAGTGCACGCACTCACCAATGCAAAGTCTATGGTGCGTAAAAAGAACAAAGTTAGTTAGAAAGGAACCTTCCGGTGCTTGGAGCTGAAGATGCTGCAGGCGCCTCGATGTGAAGAGTTCCGGTGGATCCAAGGGTGGATCTGAAGAGGTGAAGACCTGAAAGCAGAGGGGACAATGTTTAAAGTCACTAGCCAGTGACTACCGTGGAACCAGAGTGGAACCAGGCGATGTCGGGTGCAAAGAGGCGTCGAAGTGTAGCTTCTCTCTGCAGCCACGTGGACACGAGGGGTCGAAGACGTCCAGGAGTCGGTCACGAGCTGTCCCACGCAGGCTTCTCGCTGTTGGCGGTGTCGGCAACTTGATTGAAGCAAATAGGCCTTGGCTAATGCAAGCCACGCACGAATCGGAAAAGGCTTGTTACTCGGACCAGCAAGGTCAGAGCAGGGGCTCCTTTTTACAGGAGCAAGGGCAAGTCTGAAGCAACCAGACCCGCAGTGAAAGTTGTAGGTTTCGTCGCCAAGATGGCCACTAGCCGCGTGGCAAGTGGACGGTTAGGCGCGTTGAGTGGCACGATGCAAAAAGGCCCCACGCAGATTGTGGAGATGCTGGGGGGCTGATCTTCGGTGCAAGGGTTGCTCGAGGTTGGGGCTTCTCAAACCCCAAAGCACAGCATCGAGGGTGCCTCTGATGCTGCGCAGTCAGCGTTTCGGGGGTCTTCCAAGAGGTCCGGTCCCACGTCTCTCGGTGCCTCCACGGGTCCCTTCTTTGCAGGGACTGTGGATCGGGCTGGGAGAAGTCTGGGAGTCTGGGTCTTGTCAGGCTCTGAGCTCGGGCTCCGGCGGGAGGCAGCGGCAAAGCAGACATCGAGTTGCTGGTTGGTGCCTGTGTTCACAGGGTGGTCACTCCTTGGCCACAATGGAGATTCTCTTCCGTCTTCTGTGCAGCAGAATGTCGAAGTCCAGTCTTCTTCTGTATTTCAAGTTGATTCAGGATGATCTGAAGTCTCAGGACACAGCTCCCACTCTTATTCGAATCTGGGTGGCCGGATCACCTACTAGGTCCCTCCTCTGGGTGGAACCAGGAAGGGGGGATGTTACACCCCCTTTCCTTTGTCCAGTTTCGTGCCAGGACTGGGGCTGGAAAGCCCCAGCACCGGTTTGAACTGGCCTATGCACAGGGACACCTTGTGTGCCCCAGGCATGTCTGATTCTATTCAGCCCTGTCCTACCCAATACACAAAATCCTGTCTGAAGTGGTGCTAGCACCTCCCCAGGCAGGAAACCCTTTGTCCAAGCTGCCCTCGCTGGAAGGACTCCCAGCAGCAGGAGGTCAGACTTGTGTCTGTGGTGGCAGCATCCATTTTGAGATGCTAAGGCTCTGTTTAACTTTAACCGGGGTTCAGGCTAGGTACATGTCGTGTCCCTCTAGAAGGGTGGAATGATACCCCCGTCGCCAGAACTGGCGAGGGGGTAGTATTCCAATTCGTATGACACCTTACTCGACATGTTTTGATAAAGCCAACCCTAAGATAGCATTTAACCGCGAGGTTCATAATGCACTTAAGAGTATATGGTATGGCAATATCATGAAACAGCTAAAGGACATGCTTCCGAAAGCTGCAGACAGGCTCAGCTCATGCCAGAGCACCATCTCACATATTTCCAAGCACTCTGCCTCCAGGATTGATGAGGCCTTCCATAGGAGTGACTGATAGGAACATATGTGTCCATTTTAGGTTAGGTATAGGAATACTACACCTAAGTAAGGGGTGGTTACACCGACTTACCCCAGCTGAGTGATCAGCCAGTTGTGTCAAATATGGAGGCCAGGCCAAGGGTGGCACAATACATGCTGCAGCCCCTGGTAGGCCTTGGAAGCACCTATGCCCTGGGTACCTGGGTACACTGTTACAGGGGCCAATAAGGTGAACCAGTTCCAATTTCGGTATGCACCTAAAGTACATGGGTTACAATTTAGAGAGAGAACAGCAGGCTGTGGGTCTGATTAGCATGCCCACAGCCACATTAAGTCATAAACCAGTGAAGCAAAAAGCAAAAATTTGGGGTGACCATAGGATAGCAGACCCTACTCTCCTACAATTGGAAGCAATGCAAATCATGCACGTTTTTGCCGGGATAGCTCTACCGATGGCTGAGGGTCTCTTTCCTCCCCAGCACATGCGCGCTGCAGAGGCGAGACCTAAAAATGGGCAATTTTTCTGTCATTCCCACCTTGTTTGTGTCACTCGAAGAGTCACACATTATGTGGAAACGTCACACACAGGCGCCACGAAAATCTGGGAATGTGTCTTGTAAACAAACTGAAAACTTGGCAGCTATAAATGTGTGTACAAATATTTTGTGCACTAATCATGGTAAATGGTTAATATACCATCACTATAGAAGAACTGTTTGCTATGTTTCTGGTTTCCTCTTTAAATAGGCTGTTCAATAGGATTTTAAGAAACACATGATCACTTTTTAAAAGCCTTACGTGATATTAATGTACTTACAGACCAGTCACAGCACAAATGTAGAGCTCTGATTGGTCCTACTCCACTCACATGATTTTCCTTTTAAAAGTTGATCTAACAGTTCTGACTTCCAAGAAAATAAGCCTCTTTACACAATAACAAAAGTAAGTGACTGCAAGCCTATTGGACTCCTAGTCACCCAGTAAGCTGGTCTGTGAGCTGAATGCTTGCTTCTTCGACCTATTGGCTTTGCCAATGCTTTTTGTCATTGTTGAGCAGCTTTGTGAAAAGAAAAAAGTATGAAAAACATGTGATGATGTGACAACTGTATGGCGGTCAAGCCAGATTGATAACAAATGGGGTGCATGCGTCATCACACACGCGCACATACAGCATGATGTGGAGAGCATTGTGGGTATTATTGGAGTGGTAAAAAAACAGTAACATGACCAACGCTCAGATTTTCTTTTTTTTTTAAAGTATTCCAACAAAAGTGGTAGGGTGGTAAATGTAACATCTCTCATTCACTGTGTCGAGATATGAAAAAACGAATTATGATTCTGGGGGACAGATGAAAGCATCATGGGACCTCACACAGTCAGTTTGAGTGAACGTGGGAATGGCTCCCACTGCTCACCAAAGGAAACTGCAACACGCCTGAAAATGAAAGGAGAGAATGAAAAGGGTAGAGAAATGGAACAAACTTTGGATAAGCTATTCCTGGAATTGAATGGTACAAAGTAAGATGTTCGGTAGTGGGACCCTGTAAGTCCCTGCTCCACAAACTCCAGACCATCCAGAACACCGCAGCAAGACTCGTCCTCGAAATCCCACGACATGAATACATCACCCAGCACCTGCGCAACCTCCACTGGCTTCTCGTTGAGAAGAGAATCACATTCAAGATACCCACCAACGCCTATAAATGCCTCAACAACACCAGACCTCAATACCCCATGGAGAGGATCTCCTTCCACGTACCATAGAGAAACCTTCGATCTGCCGACCTCGCCGAAACCCCACGCATCCGCTTAGCCAGAACATGGGGAAGAGCTTTCTCCTACATGGCGGCCAAGACTTGGAACGAGCTGCCGGTCGAAATCTGACACGCCCCCTCCCTGAACATCTTTAGGAAGACGCTCAAGACATGGCTCTTCAACTGAACAGAGCTGCCTGCCCCCACCCCCCATTAACCCTCCCAGCACCTTGAGACCCTCACAGGTGAATGGAGCACTTACAATCCCCTGACTGATTGATTGATTGATTGATTGATTGATTGACCAAACAGCCTAGGGATTTTCTTCTGCGCAGCTATGAATGACTGCACCACCACCTTCACAAAACAGTTTTGCCACAACATTGAACAAAAGCTAGGAGGTTAACAACTGTTGTGTGGTGTTTTAGGCTCTTGGTGAATTTTCCCGATTCATGCCCTTATATAGGTACAATTCACATTGCCCTAACATAGGCATAGAAATCAAACCCTTATTTAAGCATAGCCCATGCAACCCAAATACAGGCATGGCTACTTCCACCCGTACATAACGTCACAACGATTTCCTGCAAAATCGGCTTAAGCAGTCAGCAAACTTCCCCTTGCTTGAATATTGATTCCTCCAAGAACTCAGTTACTTTACAATGAATAACTATTCCACAGGGATTCATTATGACGTTCTTATGCCCAACTTTACGTCAAACTGTGGCATTCCTAAACACTTTCAAGGTATAAATATACCTTCACTTGCTATAGCAAACTACGGTGGTTCGGAGCAGTTCGACTATCTACTTGCCGATGCAGCTCGCTACAGCAAGTGCCGAAGGAAGCCGACTCTCCAGCTGACGCACTGATCAAGAAGCTGCTCTTCTCCTGCCGAGAATCCAGCTCCAGTGTTTCCGGCTCCCCTTGCGGGGTGTTGGAAAACCTAGTCCCGAGTCAGAGATACCAGACCTCCTTCATTCTAACCAAGTTATGGAGTTGATTAGAACCTAGAGAAACCTTTGGTAGATTCTTGGCAAAGAAAACTAAAACCTATGCTACACAATACTTACTTTTTCCCGCGTACTAGACTTAGATTAGGTACATTGGGGTAGGCGTATTTTACAAGCACCAGTTGAGTATTTTAGTCTATGTTATTTATGTATGTATTTTTATATGGCTTAGAAACCATACAATGCTCTTACAGTATTATTTCATATTACTGTTTACACTGTGCGCATTATACTTTACAGTATGCCTAATGATTGTAGCAGTTCACTTCTCTTGCATGAGAAAGAAGACTGTTCAATAAACCTTTTTATTGAAAACGCCTGTCTCACTATTTCTCTGCAACTCTGTATAAACTAAGCATGCACTATTGACTGAGCTGTGATCATTTCCTGGACATCTGCTTTCATTCGGGAGAATCTAACCTGCTTCTAATACCCTCGTGCTGCCAAGTGACTCTGAGGCAAAGCCCTTGCACCACCTAAATCTTTACCGCCCTCCTTCCGGCGGACCACGGACTGCCGGGGCACTACAACCCCCAGGAGGGAGTGCGGCCGCGCGGGATTTGCCGCGAGAGGAGGGACAGCGTCACCTACTTAATCACTGGTGAGACCCCGCGGTGTGGGATGAGCACGGGCGAAGCCCGGGCCAAGGGCGGGCCCGTACTTGCCCGTCTGTGCCCGTTTGAGGCTGGGCTGGGTCCATTCTCTTGGTCCCTTACTTACGTGAACCTGGTAAGATGATAACACTAAGTAGAGTTTAACTGAACTTTACCAACTAATTAAGCATAATGACTAATACTCCTTAGCGTTTCCTCCCTGTCTTACCAAGACTAAGAGTGACTATATAAGTAAAGCAATATCTGTCCACCATATGACTGTACCCGAGAGAAACCGATAAGCGCAGTGAGGTGTATCGAACTTATTTGTTAGAATTGTTTAGAAACCCTGATTTTGTCCGACATTGTTTTAATCTGTTTTTAATTTATTGTGCTAGCCGAAGTCAGTATGGGTAAAAGGAAGCTACATAGCCCAAAGCTCATTACAGGAAAAAGAGCCCATACTGAGTCCGAGCAAACTTTACTGAGCTATCTTACTGGAGCCATGGGGGCGTTAGGCAAACAAATCATCTCAGTAGTTGAATCTCTTGAAGCAGGCACTTCAAGATTCAATGACGAACTGGCTCATTTGGAGGTTTCAGATCCCTTAAGGCAATGCAATATGAAATAGAATCCCCCAAATGGGTGTAATCAATATACTGTTGATGATATTGCTTCGAACGATTCAGACTCAGTATCGCAACTTCCCCAAAAGAAGCATAGGTCTCCTTCACCTGTCAAAAATGTTCTTGTTAATAGCAATCCAACAAAGAGTGATCCTATAATCTGTCTAGAAACCACACCAACTAAAGCAAATATTCCCCACATCGGAAAGAAAAAAAGAGGCCCCAAAAAATCATCAATAAAAGAGAAAATAATGCCCAGAAAAACCTCTGACATACAGAGAATAGATATAAAGAATTTAATGACACTAATGGAGAGGTTGGATCTTTATCTCAGAGTTAGGTTAGACCAAATGGATTTGAGATTAACTTCCATCGAAGAACATTTAGCTAGTGACAAAAAACAACCTAGTAAAAACTCTCGACCATCTTTACCTGGAGCAGGTTCTCCTAATTGTGACATGACCACGAAACCCTGGTCTCTTGATTCTTATAAAAAAGTGCCTCTCAATCCTCGGGATAGGGACCAAATCACATCAGTGCCTTCCACTTTTAACTGTTCGACATGTCACACAACGAAAGAACAGCTACCTAATCCTGATAAACCATCTCTATTAAAATCCTCTGCCACAAGCGGAGGATCCGGCCCCTCGAAGGGCGTAATTGATCCTCCAGGTTCTACCACCCGGGATTCTTGCCAACACTCCACCAAAAACTCTGTAACGAATAGTTCTGACAGGGCAATTTTGCCCCCCGATGATCACCTTGACCTCCCACCAGCTGCCACACCGTACGTTATTGTGTTGGCTAACGTTCCAAAAAAGGAAACCTCTGCAGTAGAAGGTTGGGAAACACTGAGAAACAAATCCCTATACTGGTTGGGCAAGAAAGCGGGCCTAACATAACACCTATTCAGAGAATTTAAAATGGTTAGAAGGGTGAAGTGTGTGGGTCTCCGTGGGGAATTTTTTGCGGGAGATTCAGTTGTCCTGACTTTTAGATCTCCCCAGTTGGTTAACAGAGTTCTGCAACAGAGTGGGAGCCATGATATAGCAAGGGGTGAATTAAATACTCTTCCATTAGGCTTTTTCTATCCCCCACCAAATGGGTTTCAAAGGGTATCGGGGATGGGTAGGAATTGACCAACTCAGTTTTATCCCTATGATATCCCAATACGAAACAGATTTAATCTGCTCTCGGGCCTGGAAGAAATTGATTCACTGTCTCCCTTCCCTTTGCGGTCTACAGGGAACCAAGATTCTATGAGTTGGGAAATACAGACCTGTAATCTTCCCGAACATTTTTCCAAACGGCTCCTAGATATAAACCTAAAGGAACATGACACATATACACCCATTAATTCCCATGAAAACTTGACACCAGAACTGGGCTTAGATTTGGGAAAGACTCATGATGTTGGGGATAACTCTACTGAAAGTAATGCATGCTTAGATACTACCATTCAGACCCACACCCTCAAAATCGCCAAGGACAAGCCACTGATCCCAATCCTCTATTGGAACATCGCTGGTCAGCGATCAAAGGCGGGTAACTACATTTGGCTTAGTTTTACCCCAAATTTTAAAATTCTCTGTTTTCAAGAGACGTGGGCCAAAACCGTGATCTATATAGAGGGTTACAAAACATATTTCTCTTCTGCACAACCGTCACCCTCTGGTTGAGCTAAAGGAGGATTGTCCATCTATGTTTCCAATCTGGTAGAAACAGTAGAAATTATCCCAGTAAAACTTGAAGCTAATTTTCAAGTATTAAGTCTCTGCCTGAATAAGGCGGATGACTTCCTTTTAGTTAACTTCTATAACAATCTACCCCAGGGAGAGTTCCCAACAGTAATACGACAAATCCATATTTTATTACAGAGTATAGTTAATAAAACAACTAAAGAGGTTGTAATTATTTGGGGAGCTGATTTTAACCAGTGTTTGTGCAAGTTCAGCGATCAGAACATCTGTGGCCTACTCGATGAGAACGATTTTATGATAACCCATTTTCCACACACAACAAATGGGAATGTTTTAAATAAAACACTTTTTGGTTTAGACCTTGGTTTGGCCAATAAGATGATAAATCCGTCGGCTGCTCTTATTCCAACCTTCAATGGTTGAGGAAGATTGAGCACAATAGATGTTATTCTCATTTCCTGTCAAGCGGAAAAACATGTTATAAACTCCACAACCCATGTTAACGCTATGAGTGATCATCACCCAAATAGTATTATACTATCGCTGTCGCAGAAGCCACATAGCCACTGCATACCAAGGACTTTGGACCAAAATAGCTTGACATTAGATAGACTAAATGGGTTTTCACTCATATGGGAGAAAGTTGACCCTGTAGTTATAACTACTAATGTAGTAAAAACAGTGCATCTGGCTATTCAAAAGTGTCTAGATATGGCTACATCTGATGAGGAAGTACTAATTAACTTCATGGCGGTTACCAAAGCAATAAAAGAAGCCCTTTTTGTCAAATTAAAAAACACTAAACCCAAAAAGAAAGGCTGGTTTAACAGTAGGTGTACAAAAGCGCATTCCAAACTGAAAAATGCCTTACAAAAAACAGAACGGTGGCCCAAGAAATTGTAATTCTCAGAAAGGAGTATAATCTAGCCATAAAAGCAGAACTGAAATAGGAACTTTGGGATCAACTCCGTAAAAGTTGTACCCAAAAAACAGTTATGCATTTTGGGCTGTTATTAAATCTCCCTTCCTCTCTGATCTCAGAGACTCCCCTAAAATTGACGTGGCCATAGACGAAAGGACTTGGGTTGAACACTTCGCCAGGATATTTATGAGGGGAAACAAAGTAGAGAACTGTCAGGAAAACATCTCCCCTCAACAAAAAACAACTCCATATCCCATAGTCCTTGATATAACCTACGATGAAGTAGACCTTGCTCTAAAGGCCAGCAAAAATGCGAAGGCGCCAGGCCCCGATGGGGCACCAATTGACTTTTTCAAATCAAATCCAGACTTGTGGACCCCAATTCTGACCAGGGTCCTGCAGGCATCGTGCGCGGTGGGGCTTGTGGAATCATGGTCGAAATCCATTCTACTTCCCATCTATAAAAAGGGGAACCGTCAATTAACATCCTGCTACAGTCCAATCTCACTGCTTGATTCCCTAGGTAAAGTGGCGGGCAGAGTCATCCTTGAACGCCTCCAGCAGTGGGAGGACGATAATAGGATCTTATCAGACTTACAATTTGGGTTCCGAGAAGGGCTAGGAACTATTGAACAAGCCCTCTAGTTGACGCTCTTGCTGGGCAAGTATGTTAGTGCGAAAGGTGGGGCCCTGTACATGGCGTATGTCGACTTGTCGGCTGCCTTCGACTGCGTTAGCCACGCAAAACTTTGGTCAGTCGTACTGAAAATGGGGTAGAGCCGATGCTTTTTAAGTTTTTTGCACGAACTATATTCAAATGCTTCAGCCAGAGTGAGGTATGGTGTTAGGGGGGAACTAACAGCGTCTTTCGGTGTAGAGAGAGGGGTGAGGCAGGGCTGTGTCCTGGCCCCCTTCCTTTTTACACTTTATACCAATGGACTGGAGCGGGACATGGTAAAAGGGTGCCAGGACCTTCCCATTATAAACAACCGCCCAATACCGGCCCTACTCTACGCCGACGACGCGGTAATATTGGCACGTACCCCCGTAGAATTACAGCGTGCTCTCATTGGCCAGCTGAACCGAACGAAAATAATCAAGGCTATCTTGTTAAATAATGCTAAACTTGAGAGCACCAACACATACCCATATCTAGGGATAACAATCGATCACAAAATTACCTGGAAACCGGCCATTGAAGTCTAGGAAACTTCTCTTTCTGAGAGCTACTGTTGCTCTGGTAAATGTTTCTCAAAGGCTGGGAAGAAGGCCCCCCATTGAACTCAAAGAGATTTACAAGGCCTAATGCTTAACTGTAGCGACCTATGGAGCGGGTGTGTGGGGTTACGAAAATATAGACGCCCTACAAAAGGTGGAAAACTGTTTTCTAAGGTACCTTCTTGCTGTTCCTCAGGGTACTGCAACCTTTTCATGCCACTTGGAATTGGGTCTTTCTTATTTGACAAATATTGTCAAAATACAACCACTTCTTTTGTGGCACCGCATCTGGTCATCAAATAAAACCACTTTTTGTCAAGGGTTTATCCTAGACTGTATTTCTTTGGGAAATGCACATAATATTGGGTGGATACGTTATATTAAAAGCTTTTTCTATGAACTAGGCCTGGAAAAATATTTTCACTCACCCACCTCAATCCTAAAGCTATCTAGAAAAGCATTTCAAGCGCAGTGTTTAACACATC
The DNA here is from genome assembly GCF_964261635.1 of Lissotriton helveticus. Classification (NCBI taxonomy): domain Eukaryota; kingdom Metazoa; phylum Chordata; class Amphibia; order Caudata; family Salamandridae; genus Lissotriton; species Lissotriton helveticus. Next base: position 523,533,281 of record NC_136060.1, read on the forward strand.
CAGAAGAACTGCGTCTGGCCAAAGAGGCTAGTAAAACATCCGTCCAACACATCTTGTCAATACAAACCACTCTGACTATTCAACCCTACTTAACACCTTCGCTGCGGCGGCTATTCCGCCGCAGCGCTAAGGGGGCGGGGGGGCCGCGCGGCGCTCACACGCTGGTGACGGAACCGCTCCATCACCAGCCTCGGGTGAGCTGTGCTGATGACGGAGCGGTTCCGTCATAGCCCCGCCCGCTCAATAGAACGCGCCGCGCAGGCGCGTCAGGCGGGCCATGACGGAACCGCTCCGTCATCAGCACAGCGCCACCGCGGCTGATGACGGAGCTGTTCCGTCATCAGCGTCGAGAGGTTAACATTTAACATTACCAGCTACGAAAGATTTCTGTTGATTCGGTTCAGGCTAAACTCTTTTCACCGATTATTTACCTTCCCAAAAATAAATAACTGGGCTACAGCATTACCACCTTGTCCATGTGACGATCTCTCTACTCAGGCCACTATCCATACAATGTTATTTTGTAAGTTCTATGGTGAACCTAGGAGGCTCTGTCTTAGCCCGGTTCTAAAATCTATGGGCATTCGAAGATGCCGTCCCGCACTGCTCTCTTTACAGTTTCTGGGAGAGGAAAGTTTAACAAAAGTTATAATTACATTTTTAAGGTTTATTGTTCGGCACAGGCCTAATTTAGAGTAGACCATGACTCCTCTGTCCAGGATATTTATTTTTTCTATGTGACTGTGCAAGACGGCCTTTTTATATCGTTTTTTATAATCACTGAACACTTGTAATCTATGAACTGTTAATGTATTCAAATGAATTTTATCATATACTAGTTTTTAAAGATATGGAAATTTCTATAATTATTGAAGTGCAGAATTTTTTGGGGGGGAAATGTACTTTTATGGTTTTGTATATGAAGAAAACCGAATAAAGTAAATTTTGATTTTTGATTTTTTTTGACTGAGTAAAATACTTATCTATTGTTTCCACGACTCTGAGAGATATATTCTTATTCTTGGGAAACAAAGTTGTCATGTTTATGCGGTTGTCAGAAACTAATCCCTTCTTGTGTATTCAAGAAAGTTTCTAGTGACCTCTGAGCTAGCTGGCACTCACTATTAAGTGTAGTATATTCGATAGAGACCTAGTCAACCTCAGTCCTACGTCATATCTATAGGTCATACTATTCCAATGCGCAGAGCCTATTGGGAATATAGGAACTACTCTACATAACAACATCGACTTTAGTTGACAATCTCAGTAGCAATAGCCAAAAAATGGGAGACACTATTCAACGAAAACAAAGATAGTGCAGCTCCATCCAGCACAGACTTAAACTATATAACTGCACCGAGCAATGACTTAAGAACTGACCCCATCTATCCATCCAGATACATATAAGGCTTCAGGCAGGGCACTTATTGTCATATGAGGGAGGGTTTAAATCACAAACATGTTTGTAACTTTTAATAAAAGGGAGAGCCTGCCTTTTCAGAGATATCCTCAATGTAAACATCACAGCATGCTTGTATTGCACATACCAGTGGCCACTGTTATGGTGGAAGTTGTGTAGTCCCATCATGTTGAAGAGGGAGGGGGTGTTCATATGTTTTTCCTGAGTAGTCATGCAGTGGTAGGTTCAGAAGTCACGTGAGCAGGAGAACAAACAAAAGGAGATGACACCCGGACATCGTGCTCCATGACATTACTTTAGTATCTGGAGTAAATTCTTTTGGGGCCCTGGGAATACTTTAGCTCAAAGCCTCACAAGTGCAGAAGCCACTCTGTTCCCACGCTACAACACAACAATTGGTGAGGAGACTACTGCTGGTTGCGGAGTGTTGCTGTGACCGCTTGCATTCCCATATGCCCCGCTGGGCCTCGGAGTTCTTATTGCTACAGGTCAGTCCTCCTACTGTGTCTGCTGGGCCTACCTGTTTGCTGCTGATTGGCCCCACTGTGCAGGACCTACCTGTGGGTCAATATGGGGGCACTTTCTTCTTCAGCTCTGCTCCACCTGCCCAGTGCGTCCATTGTGAGGTGTCTGGCCATGTCCCCATGGCTGTCGCCTACTGTGGCTACTACGCTGCACCTCGTGCACATCTTTCAAAACCCAATGCTGCAGGTGGCCCTGCCCTCTACACTGGCCCGCCTTTTCTCCTGGTGCTTGAGGGGCTATGCTGTGGTAGTGTGGCACGAGCTTCTTGGGCTTTTCTGTCTTATTCTGCTGCGGCCAAGCACGGCTTCCTTGCACTTGTGGGGCTCATCTGCACTGTGTTCATTTCTGCCCATCTTCACCGGATGTATGACGTTACAACGCATGCTATTACAACGCATGCCTTTACGATACAAGTTTTACAACGCAAGTCATTACAACGAATTGCGTTGGCGGGCGCTGGATAGTGAATAGTATAATTTACTATTCCAACTCCAGTCCCCGTGGATAGTAGGGAAGGGAAACTCTTCCCTATCATAGAGGGCCCCCCAGCGCAAGTTGTTGTAAAAGTTGCGTTGTAATGGTTGCGTCGTAAAGGCACTTCGTTGTAAAAGTTGCGTTGTAAAGGATGTTCCCCATCTTCACCATCCGCTGATGCTTCCATCTGAGAGTCTTGACGCAGCCCTGAGCCTGCCCATCTGTAGGACTCTGCCTGTTGGAGCCATCAGTCTCAGTTACGGCATCTAGTCTGGGAAGCCTTCCCAGCAACTGCCTGCTCTCTCCTCTTTTGTGGTGGCCCATGGGACTCTGCTGTTGGCGTTCCATCTTCCATGGTGTTGGCCTGTCCTGTCTCACAGTTTTCATACATACTAAGCACGGTCAGTGCTGATCGCAATGGTGCCTCATGGAGTCCATCCTGGCCCTTAAACCGTTTATTGCGGATCTCCGCCCTGCCTCACGGGCTGCTTAATGGAAGGCGTGAGTGGTATATTTGGAAACCTATTATGCAGCAGTGGGATTGGACAGTGACAGAAAGCACCCCAAGCTCCTGCATTTAGTGGGCGCTGATTGCAAAGACAGTTATTGAGGCTGGCCCTCCGTTCATGTGCATCATTTTAAAGCCAGCCCTCACTGCATATTTTGAACTGCTTGCTATTCCTGACTACAAATGTTTTTTCCTACGCCAAGCCCAGCAGCAACCGGAGGAATCGTAGATACCTTCTACACCCGACCAGCACCTGCATTCTGCTGGATGTTGATGGATGATGAGATCAGAGCCCAGTTCATTCAAGGTTGCTCTTCCGTAAAACCAAGGGAACATATCCTCCAAGTTCCCAGAATGACAAACATCCTAAAACTGCGCTTGTCTAAAGAACTCTCGATAACACGTGCTGCACACATGGAGACGGTGCGCCAGTGACTGTAACCACAAAGCCATTCAGCCTCATAGCGAAAGCCATCCCTGAAAAAAAGAAGGCTCACCAAAAACTTGCATAGAATCTCAAGTTCTGTCACTGGTGCGGGGGCAAATACCCTCATCAAAGCGACTGACTGCGGCGTTCCAGACTCTGCCTCAACAACCTACTCGTCCCACGTCCACACTAGTCTATTCATTTTGTTCGGCGTCACCTCGCCCGCTAGCACGAGTATTCACAACGGACGCGACTCAGGGACATGAACAACATGAGTTAAGGTGTGTGACTTAAAGGGAGGCACTGGGGTGTTACTCAGATGCCAGACCACAGAAGACCTCCAGCTCGTATCATACGCATACAGTTTGCACTGCACCAATGTAGAAGCACGGCTGGGTGAGTTTGAACCTATGTTTGACAGCATTGGATGCCTCAAGGATCGATTGATACACTTCCACAATGATGAACCAATCCAGCCATTGCGAAGTGTTACTGATGGGTGGCCTTTCACCTACACCTTATGGTGGAAGATGAACTACTGAAACTTGACATACAGATATCATTGAGAAAGTAGAGGAGCCCACCCTTTGGGTGTCCCCTATGGTGGTGGGTAGGAAACCCAAGCAACCCGGAGAAGAGAATATTTGCATAGATATTTACCTATCCAAAATGGCAATCAGGCTTCAGAGACAATTGAGCCCCATGGTGGACGATACTGTGGCAGAGGTATTGGGATCAAAATGGTTCTCGAAAATGGGGCTACTGGCTGGGTATCATCAACTCATGTTGGCGCCTGAATCGAGAGCAATCATTACGTTATCTACACACGTAGGTCTCAGGTGCTAAAAGAGCCTCAGCTTTGGATATCCAACACGGAGAAGTGTTCTAAGAGTGTGTAGTGGGACTTTTAGGTGTCATCAATATCAGTGATGATATCATGTTGCACTCTCCCACTCACTAAAAACATGTAGATAGACACAAGGTGACTTTCCACTGGTAGCTAGAGAATGGGCTCATTCTCAAGCGTGAGAAATGTACATTCCTCCAAAGAGAATTCAGTTTCTATGGTTATTGTTTTTTAGAAAGCAGGTTCATGCCTCAAGACAGACAATTGGCCCCGGCTCCAACCATTGTCACTGAAGTGTGTAATTTTCTGAGGATGGCGACCTATTGTAGGTGTTTCATTCAAATCTAACTGCCCTCACTAGCCCGCTCCAAGAATTGACAAAGGCGAATGCAGTATGGGCGTGGGGCCCATGACCAAGAGGATGTGTCCCAGACAACCAACAGGGCGCTCTTGAAACACACTACATTGGCCTATTTTGAGTCATGTGAGGAGTCTGAACTATCTGGCCTGGGTACTGTCTAGCCCCAGCCAGGTAGAAACAGGTTCTACCTTGCTGAGGTGGTGCCCTAGCCAGGTAGAACCTACCACTCCCATCAGGGGTGGGTGAGTACAATCACTGTATAACCTGCACTCACTCTTGGGTGCCATGGACACTGAGAAATTAGGACTATCACAGAGAAAATTTATAAAGCTTTGGAACAGCACTCTCACACACTAAATACACTGAGCGTCACAAAAGAGACTTCACCCGTGGTATATGTAAATAAAGTTAGTATTCAACACACATTAATTAACACAACATGAACATCAGGTATTTCAGGGCATACATCACATTTGGAAATATTACTAGCAGTACTAGACTCAGCCGTTTTCAAATGACATCAACAGTATGCACAATTGGGAAAGAGACTACTTTACCCTCTGCACGCTAATGCGGTGCAAAATGTTGTCAGAACAATGCCCATCCTGGCAATTATTCCAATTCAATACCACAGTTATAGGGTGCACCCCAATCACAACAATATCAGAAATGTGTACACACAGATAAATACAACACTTTTAAACAGCACCGTGGGCCAAGGCCAACCTGTGTAAAAACCCAATTCATATGTAGTATTCTCCTGGCAGGAAATCAACGTTTAGTGCAAGACAGCTGTGCGGTATAATAAATAACAGGCTGTCCTCATGCAGTCACTCCCGCACACTCATTCAGCACCAATACGATGTGCTACAGATATGAGGCAGGTCCGTATAGAGCACACACAAAACATCCATGGAGGGGAACTCAAAATAAGAATACTTCAGATCGGAATTGGAGAACACCAAGTATAGACCCCGTAAGCTATTTGACCTGGTCAAACACCAATCAAATAACATGGCCCAAACACCGAAAGAACCCTCCAAATCCCTAATATCATCAGAATTAGGAATTGATCTAAATACCGCCATTTACTCTCAACACTTCCCGGACCTGCCCCCTCTTCCGCACCACTCCCTATGGCCTCACATAAAAACCAAGCCCGCTGGACAGACTTCGAATACTATGACGAAGACTCCATCTCCAAAATCCTCTCCACCTTCAACCCAAACAACTGTGTCAATGACCCGCTACCTTCCAACTGCCTCGCTGCTGCCTCCCAAGCCATCGTTCCTTGCTGGACTGCAATATTCAACGCCTCTCTCCAGCAGGGTTCGATTCAGGACCCCTTGAAAGCCGGCCAAGTCCTCCCTATCTTAAAAAAACCTTCACTGGACCTAACCTCTCCTGACAATTTCATACCTATCTCCAATATCCCACTATTACCCAAAGTATTGGAGAAATGTGTACAACAGCAACTAAGCCACCACATCAACAACTTCCACCTACTCAATGACTTCCAATCTGGATTCAGACCGGGGCACAGCACTGAAACCACTATGCTCCACATTGTTGACAGTGCCCTCCAAACCCTAGACCAAGGCAAAACCTGCCTTCTAATACTCTTAGATCTATCCTCTGCCTTGGATATGGTCAACCATGACAAACTACTCAAACGCTTAAATTCAGAATGGGCTTGGATGGTGTGGTCCTAGAATGGTTCAGGTCCTTCCTCCATAACCGTTCTCAGAGATTCCTCATCAAGGGCAACTTATCAGCGCCCACCCCGGTCACGGTTGGAGTCCCCCAAGGCTCGACTCTGTCCCCCACCCTCTTTAATCTCTACTTAGAGCCACTTACCAAAGTTTTTCATACCGCCAACATTTCTTACCATATGCACGCGGACGATACCCAAATATATATCAATATTTCTTCGCTTGAGGATATCCTCTCCCTGAATGAGACCCTGAAACTGACTGTCCAATGGCTAGCCGCTAACCAACTCAAACGCAACGCAAAGAAAACAGAATTTCTCCTAATCTCCCGTTCAAAAGCCGACCTGGAGATTCAGAAGTGGATCAAGGCCATTACTGCCCTAAAGTGCCCGCCAACCATTGTGGACTCTGTCTAATCCCTGGGTATATTCCTTGTCTGTAACCTGAACATACAAGAACACATCAACTCGATGGCCAAAGTAGCCAGATTTCACTTGAGCTACCTATGGAATGCTCAATGCTCCTGACCTAAAAGTGGCAGTTCAAGCACTAGTTATCTCTAGACTGGAATACGGATGTTCCACCCTTACCGGTCTACCCAGGATCTCTTTAGTATATCTAAAAGCCTGCCTCAAGGCGGCCGCCAGACTACTCACTGGCACCAGAAAATTCAACCACATCTCTCCTCAAATGAAAGCGCTGAACTGGCTCCCTCTAGAAGCCAGAATCCAGTTGAAACTGGCATGCATTACACACAAGGCCCTATATGCAAACTCCCCTGCTTATCTGGCACATAACATAGTGGTATCTGGAGGAAGCAGGAATTCCCGATCCGCCAGAAACCTCTTACTCTAACCTGCCTTTTTTCAGAAAAAAATACGATAGGGTGTTCAACGGGGCCACACCAAGAATTTGGAACTCTTTCCCACCCGACATCAGAAGAATCCCTTCTCTCGCACGCTTCAAGAAGGAGGCCAAAACCTTCCTCATGGGTAAATTTCTCACCTAATGCCTGGCCTCATCCACCACATTAGGCCTGATGAATCTAAGACTATCGTTTCCGGATTAAGCTAAGTCTATCGCTTCCTCCCCAGATCACTAATTATCCTGTAAAGAATATGCAAGCCTCTGTTTTTACTGTCTCTAACTATGATTGTAATCATTCACGTGTATCCCCTACCTCGCCAACCTTTTGTATAGTTTTGTATTTCTCTGCATTTTTAAGTTTGTTAGTTGACCTTGTATACCATGTAAAGCGCTCTGATACCATCACAGGTCAAGTTTGCGCTCTATAAAACCCCAAATAAATAAATAAAAAATATCTGTCACCTTATAGCTAACCTGAACTACACTATGGCCTTGGGTTGGAGATAAATAACCTAACCCCTGATATTAGGTTGATTGCGGCTGGAGTCACAATTATTCAGGGTCCCAGGGAGGAAGGTAGGAGTAGGTAGCAGGGCTAATTAGGTGGCAGTTGACAAATGGGGGATTGGCCACCGCTCAGGAAGCTCAACCACATTATGCAGAGCAGAAGCAGGCAGAGGGCATAGTCGTTCAATCAAAGGATTTCACAATTGCCCTCCGCACCAGCTCAGTTCTGCAAAGCACATGTGGGGGTCATGAAGTCTCTTGATCCGCTTCAGATCACTCTCAGAAGCGTTCCTCAACCCAGTGAAGTACGCTTACCACCCGGGCCTGCTCCAGGTAATACTACTCGGCAACACAAAGTCATTGGGACCGGGTGAGGAGAGGGAAGTTGATCCGCTGCACTGAGGACACAAAAGGAACAATAGATGAATGGGAGATGAAGCAGGGGAGCCTCATGGAAGAATGAGGCACCCTGCCAGACACACGTTGATAAAAGTAGCACCCAGGCAACCCGAGTACAATGGAACACAAATCACCTCCTCAGTACCTCCCAGGAAGTAAAGCACAAGATCTGATTAAGCATGAGCACAAAATCCGTTCCGCTCGCGGATTTTGCGGATTTTCGGTAAATTCGCAATCCGCGAACTCCCGCGAATTTACCAAAAATCCGCAAATCCGCGAGCGGCGGATCCGGGGGGCAAAAGTTCAAGCCTTAAAGCTTGAAGTTGTTGTAACTTTTTTAGGATGGCGCCGGCAAGCTGCCAGCGCCATCCTAAAATAGTTACTAAATTAGCTTCAACAGGAAGCACTAATAGATAAAATAAAGCAGGTGCTCGAGCACCTGCTTTATTTTATCTATTAGTGCTTCCTGATGAAGCTAATTTAGTAACTATTTTAGGATGGCGCTGGCAGCTTGCCAGCGCCATACTAAAACAGTTGCAGGATGATGGACAGCTCACTCAAGGGACCCCTGCGCCCTTCGGGGCGATTGCATAGTAACACACACATGGTCGCTGGAACTAGTTGAAGCTCAAATTCAGTGACTCATTCATCAGCCCAAATCCGCAAATCCGCAAATCCGCAAAATCCGCGGATTTTGCGGATCCACGATCCGCAAATCCGCAAAATCCGCGGATCGTGGATCCGCAAAATCCGCCCATGCTTAGATCTGATGCATGTTGATACGAGTCATACAGACAGTTCCTGTCACACACAATGAAAAGACACAAACTCAGTACTACCCTGGAAATGAGGCACAATGTCTGGTTCGATTTGAGCCAAGTTGCACCAGAAAGTTCACATTACACACAAGGAAGAGTTGTAAATTCCATACCTCCCTGGAAATGAGGCACCACGTCTGGTGTGCATTGATAGAGGTCACACCAGACACTACCGGTCACACACAATGAAGAGTTGCAAATGCTGTACCTCCCTGGAAATGAGGCACAATGCCTGGTTCACATTGATTCGGGCTGCAGCAGACAATTCTGGTCACACACACAGGTTCAAGTTTAGCACTGCTGCACGAGGTAGAATGAGGTGCTAACGATTGTATGCCACCACTCCAAGGGTTACGACCTGTGAATCGGACACCGCATGCAATGAGCATGCAGTCAGCGGGTCGCACGAGATAGCGGCGGCATGATCAACAAAGCAGGTCATGCGATGTCCCGCAACCAGTATAACCGCTGACCACTAACAAGAAGCTTATGTGTGTCGAGGTCCCCATGATGCAGGGGCTACATTTCATAGATGTGGGCAATGCTTTGGGGACTCTACACAAGGCAATCTGGTCTCCAGTCATAATACTTAGTTCTCTGCTCACGGCACGCTACCAGTTAGGATCCAGCAGACAATGTGGGCACTTAATAGGGCAACGCTCTCAAAGATGTTACAGCAGATGATGTGAGTCTCTCATGGGAGGTCTTTGATGTCCCTGAGTCCTCCACAAGAGAACAGGGGGCAAGCTAACACTTCAGGGCCCAACACAGCAGCAGGAAGCCAGCCCAGGCCAGCCTCTATTCAGGAAGAGAGCACAGTCCCTTCCAATGCACAACAGATTCCTCTGGCTAGGTGCACCATGTAGTCCAGGATGTCTGTTCCTAAGTCTTCACAAGTATATCTATGCCCTGCTGAAGTATAGCACCAGTAGTTAATACTGTAGTGTGCCTTTGAAGGTAGGGATTGTTCAGAGAGGTTCCCTTTGAAGCACTGATGTCTCCCCTAGCAGTGCAACTATGCAACCACCGGCCTGCAATGGCAGGCTTGATTCATGTTTGAAAGGGTATTCGGGTGGGTGGCACAACCAGTGCTGTCTCCCATTATTAGCCATTAAAGTACCTGACCTGGGTATGTAGAGTACCTTTTTACAGGGCACTTATTGGTACAACACCTAAACCAATCAAGTATGCACTCGGTCCTAGCATGTGTAGAAAGTAGCCGCGGCCCGTGCAGCTAAAAGTGGTGGGGCAGGGTGTGGGGGATTCCGACAGACGATCACGAGGGAAAATGATTTATTTATTTATTTTCCCTCGTGGTCGTCTGTTGAATCACACCCAACCCGGCCCCACTGCTATTACCTGCACAGGCCGCGGCTAGTAGGAAGGGTTCATGCACTTTCTCACTGCATTACAGTGGGAAAGTGCCCAGAGTTCCAAGGCCACGAAAAGAGATTCAGCAAAAACCAGGAGGGAAATAACCCCAAAAAGTTTGGGGATATTACCTAAGAAGAGCCATGTCCAACAGGACTCCGAAAGCATATGCTAGTTAACAGACATGGAGCAAGGGTACTCAGACAATGTATGTTTTGGATTTATATAGCGCTTATAACCCAGGGGTCTCTAAGCGCTTTGCCTTGGGAACCCGTCCTGGCTTTTCCCTGTGAGATAGCCCCTACAGGGCATCCCCAAGGTGAAAGCCAGGCATCCCGCCGCGGGGGGCCGTTGTGGAGATTAAGCAAGCTTAATGCCCAGAGTTGCAGAGTGTGAACCCATGATTAGGTCAGGCACCGAAGCGAGAATTATCGAGTCCGTGGACATTTTGAGCTCGAGACCCTGCCGCGTCGGGAATTGAACCCTGGTCCCGGGTCTGACCTCTGCTTCAGGGTCTGCCTGCTCTAACCAGTGAGCCACACTTCTCCACAATGACAATGAGAAGGAGGCCATTGCAATCCATTTTGGCTGCAGCCATTTTCACATACATCTGAGTGGGCAGCTGTTTTTGGTGCACACTGACCAGAAACCACTTCTTCCTCTCTTAACAGGCTCCTCCTCCAAGCCACCTCTGAAACTTGAGAAGTGGATTCTTCAACTACATGAGCACCAGTTTCCTGTGGAGTACCTGCCAGCTCAGAATCCTGCAGATTATCTCTTAAGCCATGCGTGGCCTGCAATCATCCATGAAGATTTGGGGTGGGGGAAGCAGAGGAGTACAGAAAATTGGTGATTGAAAGGTCAAAACATTTACCTATCTCGCTAAAGGACTTTGAAGAAGCCACTAAGCTGGGTGGGTGTCTTCTTCGCCTGGCTTTCTCTGCAGTAAACAAGGGGAACAGGACACAATTGCTATCCCATCAGACTACTGAGGCAAGACAGACACTACTTTTGCTCTATCGTGAAAGGCATGTGCTAGCTTCCACCCCTGAAGTCTTCCTACTGAGAGGACCCCAGTTGGCAAAACCTGGGCGTTTGACACAGTGTGTTGTTGACCTGGCCCATGCAGCCCATCAAAGGATTGTCAACAACAAAGTCCAAACTCAGATGTAAAGTTTGGTACCCGGGGCTGGATGATCTAGTTGAATACACAGTGCAATCTTGTCTGCTGTGTCAGGCTGCTTGCCCCCAAGCACATCAGCACCTATCATCACGGAAGGCATTACTCCACAGACATGGCACTGAGCCAATACTGATTTTGTGAGTCTGCCGGATGGCAGCAACATGCTGGTACTTATCGATCACTTTCCTAAGTATCCTGAGGTGTAAATTATGATAGCAAGTCAAACAGTGGTCCATTTTGAGAAGGTTTTGACATACGATGTGTTACTGAAAGAGTCTCAAGATGGAAATTTGCGGAGTACCTGCAGTCCAGGGGTATCACTTATCTGCGTATCACTACTTGATGGTCCCAAGTTAATGGAGAAACCAAGCACTTCATGAGAACTCTTAAGCGAACTTCAATAAGGTAATATGGATAGTGCTAGCTGAGAACCTGAACATGGATTGTGCCCTGTAATCATTTCTACGAGATGGTGACTCACACTGCATGCCAGGGGATCCTCTAGGTGAAGGCCTCACAAGTGCAGAGGTCATCGCACGCACACCTTACCCCACGCTACAAGGCTACAGCCACCATGCATGGAACTGTCCATTTGTTTAGGATTACTAGACAGGCACCAGCTCAGGCTGCATTGGCCACTACAGCAGTGTCTCCTAAACTGTTTCACTCAGATTTCATCAATGGAGATTCGGATACGAGACAACATGAATGCCTTGCTCGGCAGACACTGTGGTGCACAATACTTATCACACAAAAAGCAGAGTATAACCAGGGTTGAAAGACTTGAACCACATGTGAGAACTAACACATATGAATTATAGAAACAATAAATACATACCGTACCTATCAGACAAGTAACCATTCAGAATGGCCCCCACCATGACTCCGATGAAGAAAAAGGTGGATGAAGCCTTACTGAGCCACTTCTGCTCGCACACGAGGTCCCACTGAAAGAGAAAGGCAGAGGCCAGTGTTAGAGTCACTCTACTTAGGGGCATATTATCAAGAAACGGCGTTAAAATTATCACCGTTTTAGCGACAGGAAACTGCGAATTCCCATAGAAGCCCATGTTCTGGTGTGAACATGGGCTTCTATTGGAATTCTCAAGAGCACATTATCAAGCCCATTATCGCCGTTCTTGATAATATGCCCCTACGTTTGTTCCAAGAGCTCCTAATACCCATTGCTTTGATAGAACTCTCACTCATGAGATCATGCACTGGTCTTAATATGGTGTATCCAAAAAACAACTTTTTATGATGGGTCATCCACGAACCCATTGGCCCACGTCCCACACATGTATATAGATAAAGAAGAGCCACAGTCCTGTGCCACATTTTTACTCTTTGACTACATTTATCAAATTTAGAGGTAAGCACACCTGATGTTGCCCATCATATCTGTCCATTGTCTTCCTACAGTGTCTAGATGGACCCATGAGAACCCTAGGCATCATCTACTCCCATCAAACAACAAAACATCTTGACCCTAATTTTAAAGTAGAATACTTGACCATTTCACATCCTACAGATACGAATGTGAAAACACGATCATATATTGAAATCTACTGCAGGGTTAATATCTGATTTATATCCTCATGTTGCATTGTGTAGCCATATATTGTATATTAAATATAACATTTTTTAACTAAATATGGTTGTGAAGTGTCCTTTAGCCTTGATTATGCTTGCATGCCCAGGATTTTTTTTTGAGTTTGACAATCACCTCTTCCACCGGTCTCAAGGTACGTCTAAGGGGAGTACATTTGCACCCAGTGTGGCATGCCTTTACATGGCTACCTTCGAACAAGAGGTGATACTGCACACCAGTAGCCCTATGGCAACAACCTGAGACTGTGGACGAGGTACATCGATGACATTCTCATCTTTTGGAAAGGTGATTTACCAACTTGTAACCAATTATGTGAATGGATCAACACTAAAAACACTAACCTTAAATTTACCCACACCACCTCCTTTTCTAAAATTTCATTTCTGGATTTAACAATCAGACTCCAGGAGGGCAGACTAGACATCCCACTGTACAAAAAACCCACTGACACTAACAGTCTGCTATTATACAGTAGCTATCACCCTATGACTTTAAGAAAGAATCTTCCGTTCAGCCAATTTCTTTCGTCTGGGAAGAAATTGTACCTCAGTAGAGGATTATAAAAAAGAAGCCACTCTTCTAGCCACAAATCTGATGAAAAGACAATACCCTGATAAGACAGTCAGGAAATGCATGAAGCTAGCTCGCAATAACAATCGGGATGGGCTTCTAGAAACAAAAGTAAAAACACCTGACAACACCATCGCGTGTGTAATCACTTTTTTAACCCAGGTCGACCCTAATTAAGAAAGTCATAAACAAACATTGGGGCATCCTGAGGACAGGGGACCTGTCAATTACGCAACCACGAATTGCCTTCAAGAGGTCAAACAACCTCAAAGACCTACTAATACAAACCAGACCGACACCAAAATCACAACCACACAAAGTTGCCTGTGGGGCCTCCCCCCAGTAACCGGACATTACTCCTGTGGATCATGTACAGTCTGTCCTCAAACCAAACCAATGAAAGAAATAAAACTAACAGACACCTTCACATGGGTGATGACAAGACACACCAATTGCAATACCAGTGGCTGCATCTACCTACTGACATGACCCTGTGACAAACATTACGTGCGAATGACTATGAAATCAGCTAAAAATAGGATAACTGAACATAAAAGTAACATCCGGTGTGGCAGAACCACAACCAAGCTATACACACATTATTGTGAGAAGAGACATACTCCTGAGAGCATCAAGTGGCTAATCCTGGAAGCGCATCCCACTATCACACAAACTGCTCTGTTCAGGCTTGAATAGAGGTGGGTACATCGTCTAAATACAGCAAGCACTGGCCTCAACGATGACATCCCATGGGTCTCGCTGAACACCTGAAACACCAACAGATAATTTTTCCAAAACTAATTGTTTTGGCGCTATCGTCCCCCATTTGAACTTAAGGACACGTTGACAGACAAATAGGACCAACCTATCACACTGACCTTGTAGTGTAGTTCCTATATTCCCAATAGGCTCTGCGCATTGGAATAATATATTCAGCAGTGTAGACGTAGGACTGGGGTTGTCTAGGTCTCTACTGACTATATTAGACTTAAGGTTTGCCAGCTAGCTCAGAGGTCCCTAGAAAATTTCTCGAATAAACGAGGAGGAGTTTAACCTCCCTGAATGGACAAGAAGGGATTAGCTTCTGACAACCATAAAACATGACAACTTTGCTCCCTCAGAATAAGAGTGTATCTCTAGAGTCTTGTGAAAACAATAGACAGCTATTTCACTCAGTCAATCGTGCGTACTTAGTTTCACCAGAGTGCAGAGAAAATAGAGACAGGCGTTTTCAATAAAAGGTGTTATTTATTGAAGAGTCTTCTTTCTCATGCAAGAGAAATGAATTGCCATAATTGCAATACTTAATATAAAGTAAAGTGCGTACAGTAACAGGAGTATTATAAAATAATACTGTAGAAGCATTGATATGGTTTCTTAGCCATATGATACTTTAAAATAGATAAAATATATACATACATATATACATTGACTAACATACTCAACTGTTGCTTCTAAATACGCCTACCCCAGTGTACTTTACCTAAGCCTAATACGTGAGAAGGTAGTAAGTAAATAGCAGTTTAAGTTAAGCTGATTTTGCCAAGAATCTGAATCAAGAATTCTCTTTAAGGGTTTAGTCAGCTCCGTACCTTGGTAATAGAAAGCAGGAGGGCCGGCTAAGAGATCTGAATATGTTATGTTATGTTATGTTATGTTATTCAATTTTTTGAGCGCACAGCTGCCCCAGCAAAGGGGCGTCCCGGCGCTATAACTGAGAAGGTAACACAACTGACAAGAACAAAGAAAGAGTAGCGACATTTTTAATAGGGCAAGGGGAAAAGATACGTTTTAACTGCTTTCCTGAAAATAAAAAGATCCTCTAGACATCGAATGTGGGCAGGAAGCGCGTTCCAGAGCTTGGAAGCCAACACAGTGAATGATCGGCCGCCTAATCTGCATTTTTGGAAACGTGGGACAAGTGCTAGCTTTTGGCCTGCAGAGCGAAGACTGCGTGAAGGAGTGTACAGAGTCAGGAGGTGTTGGAGGATAGTAGGGGTCTCAGTAATAAGAATTTTAAACGCAAAACAAAGGGTCTTAAACTCTATGCGTCTAATTACAGGTAGCCAGTGCAGTTTAGAGATAGTACTGCGGGCTGAACAGAAGCGAGGTAGGCCCACCAGAACCCTGGCGGCCGCATTCTGTACCCGTTGGAGTCGCAGGACCTCCGCCTGGTTAGCGCCTAAAAACAATGAGCTTGCATAATCAAGCCTCGATAAGACGCTAGCTTGAATCACCATCTGGCGTGTGGGGGCATCAAAAAATTTGAGGATGGGCCTCAAACCACGCAGGATGCCGAAGCACATAGATGCTACCTTCTTAGTGTGACATGCGAAGGTTAGTTTGGAATCGAATCGACATGCGAAGGTTAGTTTGGAATCGAATCGACATGCGAAGGTTAGTTTGGAATCTAGCCAAACGCCAAGGTTTTTTAGTTCGGAAACAGGCTTTGGGGGGGGGCCAGCTCGTTAGGCCACCAACTCGCGCCCCACAGATCTGGATGTTTCCCTAATACCATCACCTCGGTTTTGAGGGCGTTGAGCTGTAAACAATTGGCTGTAAGCCAACTAGCAACAGCCCTCAGACCATCCGCAAAGTTTGATGCCAGTGGGTCAGAGTCCCCATTGAGGACCACCGCCAACTGGGTATCATCGGCATATGATACCATTGTGAGACCCCAACTCTTCGCAACCACCGCCAAAGGTTGAACATATAGGTTGAAGAGAGACCTGGTTTCTTTCATTCAGACCAATCTGGCAAAATTCCATCTTACCTGTGCTTCGATGTATGCTATACAGAGAAGAATGCATGTTGGACATCTGTCTATACATTGCCCTGGGATTTCCTGACTGTGTGTGTACAACAAATGCTGAACACTCCTCTATGATACGCATAAGCTGCTCGACCACACTTGCACAAATAGAACACTTGGATCCTTAGAGTAAGCCCTGTCAACCAATAAGGATCGTCTGGTCTTTTTGCGTGGCATGCCCTTACATTGTCACTGCTACCTAGCAAGCCACCTAGGTGAAGTTTCTCTCCTGACAAGTGGATGAGTGGCAGACCTTTTATGCTATATCTTATCTAAGATGGAGTTTCCAACTGTACTTTAGGAATGTCTAGTATAGCCAATGAGCATTGGGATGCTTGTCTAAGATGCATTCCCTTAAACAAATTAGGTAAAAATATGATAATACAGACTACATTATTTTGGCTTTTGTTATTATTTGACCTTGAAATAGAGATAACAAGGGACTTGTTCCAGACTGATGTCACATCAGGTGTCTAATTGATGTGTATGTTGGAGTGACTTGACACTGTCACAAGTTTACTGGAAAGATAATGACAGACACCATCTGCGTCAAAGGCAGACATGTTGATGATTAAGAAGGAATACAGAATGGAGCCTTGGACTTCTTAAAATGGAGTCAGGCCTTATAGGGGCCGATTCACAGAACTAACTTAAGACAAAATCCTAAACTTACTACTTTTGGTATTCACAGAAGTTAGAATTTTGTCTTAAGTTTGTCTTAAGACAGACTTAAGACAGACTTAAGTTAGGATTTTGTCTTAAGTCTGTCTTAAGTCTGTTTTAAGTTTGTCTTAAGTCTGTTTTAAGTCTGTCATAAATTTGTCTTAAGTCAAACTAAAGACAAAATCCTAACTTTACTACTACTAAATTCCTTCTGTGAATACCAAAAGTAGTAAGTTTAGGATTTCGTCTTAAGTTAGTTCTGTGAATCGGGCCCTGTGTCTTTATGTCATAATACCATGAAGTATCTGCTCCAAAGGTAAATACGCTGGACAGACCAAGTAAAATGAAGCCTGCAGCTAAAACGCAACCTGCCCTGTATGTGTTTAAGAACATAAAATTAAAAGAAAAATGCCTAAAAGCTAGTGCTTAAAATAGAGAAAATTACAGAATTGTGGAAGGAAACAGTCACAACATTTGTGACATTCCTGGAATCATTTCTGAACTAAGCAATCATAAAATAATCACTGAATGTGGTTTTGATTGATCTTGCCTATCAAAACTTCATAAAATATTAAGTACAAATCAATCAGTAATTTGATTGGCTTCAGAAATAACACACAAACTTTCCTCTTTAACTAATTCTCATGAGTCCCACAAATAGGACTAAACCCAGAACACAAACTTCAAAACAGGTTGAAATTACAGATCTACGATGACTAGATGCGACGGGATCCTTGACGAAAGTTCGACTACAGGACCACCCACTCAAGCCCCCGTGGGAATATCTGTCCCACTTGCTTTGGGTAATACACAACAGCGGAAAGCATATAGAAAATCTCATGCAAGCAATCTGATTACCATCTAAAGAAACCACGTTAGACGTGTCAATGGGGAAGTGGCCTTTTTACTAGTCCACCCTGACGAAAGCCCAGGACCTCCCATAGGCCAGTAGAATAGGGCTGAAACACCCTCATAGTATCCTATTTTTAACCTTCCCACCCATCCCACTGATAAAGGATTCCTTTGGTTTGGGTGAGGAATATTTATCTCTAAAGTTACGCCCCCTTACAAATCATCTTCATAGGAGCTCCCTGAAACACGGTCGAGCCCACCCTGAACTTTAGGAGTCATGGTGAACCCGATGATGAAGCATTAGAGTGTGTAAGTGTTATATAAAGAAAAGGGTTTCTTTTCCTTCTCACCCCAATTGTGGGTCAGAACATATCACTGGTCCTATATGAGCCTTTAATGAGACGTTATGTCCTCCAGGCTGTATCTCTTCATCCTCCAGAGGAGCTCTCTACCCTTTAGGGATTCTAGATCTGCACCTCTCCCCATACATTGTTCTACACTGGAAAACAAGGATGCCGGGAGACGTGGACAGTAGCACGCTTACATTGGCAAACAACGCTCTTTTTAACAGACTGTGGTCTCCAGAAGATCTCTCACCCAAGTGTTTAACACACTCTTCAGAAAGGAATGGTTTTGCAAAGGTGCGCCTTACCCATGCAAAGAAATCTACATTAACGTCTTGGCTGCCTCCTTTCCTCATTCTCTCTTGCACTAGATAAATACAAAGGGCCTGATTCACAGAACTAACTTAAGACAAATCCTAAACTTACTACTTTTGGTATTCACAGAAGGCATTTAGTAGTAGTAAAGTTAGGATTTTGTCTTAAGTTTGAATTAAGACAAACTTAAGACAGACTTAAGACAGACTTAAGACAAACTTAAAACAAAATCCTAACTTAAGTTTGTCTTAAGTCTGTCTTAAGTTTGTCTTAAGTCTGTCTTAAGTCTGTCTTATGTCTGTCATAAATTTGTCTTAAGTCAAACTTAAGACAAAATCCTAACTTTACTACTACTAAATTCCTTCTGGGAATACCAAAAGTAGTAAGTTTAGGATTTTGTCGTAAGTTAGTTCTGTGAATCAAGCCCAAAGTAACAAACTATAACATCCCTGCGATCTCCCAGTCCTCACTCTCTTGCACTAGAGATATACAAATAAACAAACTATAACATCCCTACTAAAGTAACTCACTGTAACATCTCTGCTGTCTCCCTGCCCTCTCACTCTCTTGCCCAAGAGAGATACAGAGTAACAAACTATAACCCCCTATAACATTCATGATTTTTCTCTTTCCTTGCTTCTTCTTGCACAAACGAAATGCAAAGTGAAAAACGATAACACCCTGTCGTGTCCCCCGTTCCTTGCTCTCCCCTATCTATTCATCTAAATTCTATCCATTTTCCTCCTGAAGGAAGCAGGGTTAAGGAAGGAGGAAGAGTGACTGACTCTGTCCTGTTCTACTAGTGCATGCATTCAATATAACTACAAGCACATACCTACAAAGTATGTATCACTAGAGTACACAGCTGAGTTGTATCTTCTAATCCATACCAGTGACTGTAGTATTAGGTGCTAGTGCACAATGCCAGAGAACTAATTACTTGCATATATTCCCATTGCAATACCTTCTAGCAGAGCTTAATTTGTGAAATATTATATGCCAGGGCTCTGACCAGGAGGCCACTGCAGCTTGCACCACCCATCACCCTTGTCATTGCTGCCAAAACAACTACTAACCATCTCTCTCGCTTGTAAATGCAACAATTCAGATTATTCCAGGTCCCCCAAGCTAAAGGAATTGCTGAGGCGGCAGGTTTAGCAATTTTTTTTATGTATATTGTTTTCCTAAACAGCTGTTATACTGCTCATCTCTAAATTACTTGAGCAGCACCACCATGTGGCAGACTGCCCTAAGTGTGGTGTTGGCAATTAGGTGCCGCTGCCGAGCCCCGGAAACCAATTAAGTGCCCGTGCTCAGCACCTACTAGTGTACATCACAAGAATATTAGCTAGTTGCACACTCCTCCATGGTAGTAATCACCTGCTAATAACTGAAAAATAATAGCTTGTAGTGCCTAGCTCCAGAGAATTAATCACCAGTATACGCGTACAACGCATTAATAACTGGCAGACGTAGCAGGTTATTAATTCTAGTACATGCCTTTAGTTTATTGACTCACATCAATTGAAGGTCAATTAAAAGTACACTCCCATAGCAAATTAAATAGTGGTGAGTGAAGAATTCTACTCCTCTGTCGGATTTGACAGAGTTTTGCACACTCCGCGTTCCGTTTGGAGCGTGGAGTTTCTGATTTTACAGTGTGGGGCAAACTACTGGTGCTACAAATAAGAGTGAGCAGCGCGACTTAACAGAATCTTCCGCTGGCAGAACTCTGCGTGGCACGGGAGAGTTTTTCCGGCACTTTATGGAGTTCCAAAAAAGGACTGGAATTAACTTTCAGTACACTCCAGTCTATTAGATTCAAGCACACTACTACAGAGAATTAAATATAAACAAATCTTCCTCATTATTATTCAGCTGCACACATCTATAGGGCATTAACCGCTGTACAACCCTCCAGCCAGAGTATTAACTACTTAAGTACTCTTATAGAGTATTAACTACGATCCTATACCTTCTGATTGCAGAGTACTGCTCCACTCCTTGGGTATATTAAGTATTCGAGCATTGACCAGTAACACAACTCTCCACAGCATTAAGTACTTATGTATTACTATACAGTACTAACTTCTAGCACATGCCTTCAGATTATAGAGTGCTGCTCTACTCCTTCAGTATATTAACCCCTTGCGTGCTGCCGTCGGCCGTCGGCCGTTGGACGTCGCAAGCACTATCTCGCTGGTGCTCCGAACGGCCGACGCGGCCCCGCCCATTTTTGCAGAAGTGCCGCACTGCCGCAAAATCCTGGCCGCGGCAAACGGGTTAAATATTAGAGCGATAAACACTAGTACAACTCTCTACAGCATTAACCATTCCTTCTGTAATGTTAAGGGTAGCAGATGAACTCAAGTTTCTGTCCCTCACCACAGTATTTGTTAGCAACTGGCAGTAAGTGCACATTCTCAGGCACCTCAAGCTGCACTCATCGGCACAGAGCGAATCTTACTCCTTGGAGTAAAAGCCACTCAGTGTATGTTACTCTTACTGCTTGGAGCACAGTCTAACCCATTCGGTGAGGGGCCAATTCACAGAACTAATTTAAGACAAAATCCCAAACTTACTACTTTTGGTATTCACAGAAGTTAGGATTTTGTCTTAAGTTTGTCTTAAGGCAAACTTAAGAAAGACTTAAGACAGACTTAAGACAAACTTAAGACAGACTTTAAGACAGACTTAAGACAAATTTAAGACAAAATCCTAATTTAGGACTGTCTTAAGTCTGTCTTAAGTTTGTCTTAAGTCTGTTTTAAGTCTGTCTTAAGTCTGTCTTAAGTTTGTCTTAAGACACATTTAAGACAAAATCCTAACTTCTGTGAATACCAAAAGTAGTAAGTTTAGGATTTTGTCTTAAGTTTGTTCTGTGAATCAGGCCCTATGACTCCACTCACAAGGGCACAATCATAGAAGGTATGTGGGACTCTCACTCACTATGGCACAATTATACAAATTAGATGTGAGTCTCACTTCTAGGAGCACAGATTAACACATTGGGTGCTGGACTCACTCCTTGGAGCAAGTCTCACTCATTTGGTGTGATTCTCACTCCTTAGAGAATACTGTGATCCACCGGTTTTAACTCTCTAACTTTGGATCACAATCTTTCTCATTGGCTGTGTATCTCACTCCATGGAATCGTCTAATTCTTGGCCACTCGCTACAGTCTCATTGGTTTTCATGTAGTGGAAGCATTGGGGTGTTCATCTGTGTTATATTAAAACATTAACCTTTCGTCAAATTCTAATAAGATCAGCTCTTACCTGTGTGGCTATGGTAGAGGTGAACTGGGAGTGGTCATAGGCCCAGCCTTGCTGGCAGCTCTGCAGGGTGGATGCTTTGGGTGGTCCCCAGGTGGAGGTGTTGGGTGGTCTCCAGGTGGAGGTGTTTGGTGGTCCCCAGGTGGAGGTGTTGGGTGGTCCCCAAGTGGAGGTGTTGGGTGGTCCCCCTGTGTACTCCTTGGGTCTTCTCCAGGTGTAGTTCTCCAGCAAGTGCCACTGGGGCTCTCTGTACATCTTGCAGGAACTCAAGGTCCCATCTGGCTCTCTAGGGATGTTGATGAGAAGCAGCTCCGCCTCCGTGAAGTTCCCAAAGTCACCCTGATCAGAGAGGGCACAGTGGTGAGGAGGCACCACAGCCACAAAGTTGTTCAGCAGGTAGTGGAAAGGGAGGTTGATCCTTGGAATTGCCAGGAGTAACAAAATCAAGATCTGGAACTTTCCAAAGCCCCCAGTGTGTTGGAGGAGGTCCTCGAACTTCATCCTGAGCAGAATCCACTGCGGGGCAAATAAAGGAGAGGAGAAATATCAGAGAACTTATCCAGAACCATACTGCACCCTAGGGCAGAGAAAGAGAGAGGTAGACATCAAAGGAGGAGAAGACAGACAGAGGGGATCTGAATCCAGTGGAGATCAGAGGAAGAGACAGAGCTGTAAAGACAAGAATTGGAACTTCATCCAGAGCAGTATTCCAAAGAGGGAAAGCTAGAGGTGAAAGGTCAGAGGACTTTATAAAGAGCAGTACCCCACTGGGAAGAGAGGAAGGAAAGGTAAAAGGTCAGAGATGTCCTTCATTATTACCACCTCAGTAAGTCAGAGATATTCCTCAGGGTCATAGGGGCACAGGGGCTCCCCCTCTGTGGTCTGGTTGTCACAGGCAGGGATCCTAGGCCAGAGAGGGGCTGCACCCACTTATGAGGTCTGACTGAAGCCCCTTCCTAGACCTCAAGGACAGTGTCAGAGCTCCTCCCTTCTAGGCCTGTCCCCATGGAATGGTGTTTCATTCCTGAGAAAATGGGTCTCCTACGTTAAATGTGAGCAGTCATAACCGGGGTGCAGAGGGACTCCCACATCCCAGTTCCCAAGTTTCACCGCAATAGCTGTCTTGCACCCTGCACATTGCATCTAGTTATTATTGTGTGCATAAAGTGTGGAGACCAGGAAATGGCCGACATAAAGGGCGCACAGTGTGCCCTGACACTAACCTGCAATGAAGACAGTGAGATGAGGCCAGACAATAAACATCGCTTGAGGCCATGCTTTGAATGCAGCAAGATGGGGGTAGACAGTGAGTACTGCCCTGCCCCTGGGGCAAGACAGAATTAGAGCAGAGAGGGACTGCCACCCCTCGCCCTGCAGTGAAGACTAAAAGTTTAGGGGGAGCCTCTAGCCCAACAAAAAGGGCAGAGAAATGAGGGCAGGCATTGGTCACCTTCCCTGGCCCAATAGTGAGGGTAGAGAAATTAAGCCTCTGGCCACATGTGAGTTTTGAAAGATAAATCTAGACAGTGAGTACAGCCTCCGGTGTTCAGAGAGAACAGACCAAAAAAGACAGACTGCAGAGTTTGCCTGTGGCCACAGGAAAGGGGGAAAGATGAGTTGACACTATTTGGGCCCCCTTGATGAGAACAGAGAAATGGGTGCAGAAATTGGACAGTAATGCTATGCAAATCTTTTAGTGCACATTATACCCCTGGGTAGTATCATGGTGCTGAGGTGTTAGTCTAGCAAAACGTAGGGCCTTGGGGGAATATTCGAAAAGCCATGTCTTCAGCTTCCTGCAGAATTAAAGAAATGAGAAGGAGGCTGTTATGTGTAGCAGCAGGTGGGTTCACGCTGTAGAAGTGATGTAGGGGAAGGCTTAAGTGCTGAATTTGGTTTCCCATATGTGTGGGAAGCATGCAAATAGGAGTACGAATGAGTAGATGTGACTGGAAGGTTTATGAAAGCAGATGCGACTGTTGAGGTATGCTGGGCCATTGTAATGTAGTGCCTTGAAGCGTGGGTGAATGCAGCATGGGAGTTTGTGATTGATTCTGCCCTCCAAGCTCTGAATGGTCTGCAGCCTACTGGTGAGTTTTTGTTTATCCTGTTATAGAGGGAATTCCTGTAGTCCAGTTTGCTTGTGACAAGCGTGTACAAGACTATTTTACAGATGATAATTGGGAGGAATTTAAAAACCTTTCTTAGCATCTTCGAGGGTATGAAAGCATGAGGCGGTGATGCGTGGGCATGGTGAGTTTGCTTTGATGATCCTGAGATTCTTGGCATGGGTGATGGGGTGGGTGTTGGACCTATCTCTGTTGGCCGCCAGGTAGAGTCCATAGTGAAGTGCTCTTCCTGATGCTCATTGTTGGACCCGGCCTCGTGGCGTGGTTCGCCTCTGTCCCTCCACACCCTGTGAGCATAGGCCTGTACCCCGAGTCCCCTGCGCAGCCTCCCCGTTAGTGTAGCCTGCACCCCGAGCCTGGTCGCCCTACCCCAGCGAAGCCTAGATCCCCCTGGAACCTCGACCAGGCCTGCCTTCCCCGCTCCACTCCCGGCTCCGAGCGCCTAACCTTGCATGCCCCACAAGGCCCGGACGCCATCTTCCCTTCCCGACATCCCTGTCTCCCTGGGCCTAGCGTGACCCCGGCCCCAGTGAAACCCAGGCTCCAAAGGCGCGCCAGTCCCGGCTGGGGGGTAAAGGGCTCCCGAGTGAGATAAGCCAGGGAGTTTCGATGGCACCTCCGGCCTCCCCTGACGGGCTGGTTTCTGTCACACCTTTGGCCCTCCCCTGTGGGCCAGTTTTGATCACCCCTCTGGCCTCCCCGAGGGCTGGCTCCAGACCCGCTGCGCATCTGGGAATCACCGGACCCATCTTTCAAAGGGATCAAAGAGCCAACCGCCGGACCTCGCCAACGACCAGCCCCCAGGGCCTGAGACCCCCGCCTGAGAGGGTCCGGAGATCAAAGAGCAGAAGGACTATAACTGGGCCCGCCCGACAACTAGCGGGCAGTTGTATCTTGGACCTGAAGCCCTGCTGATCTGATCGCGGCTAACCCTAAGAAGACTCATCCTGAACCTCTGAGCCCTGCTGACGCTGATGCGGCTCAAGCTGAACTTGCAACCATCGGAGCCCTGCTGACGCCGTCGCGGCTCGACCTCTAAGACCAACGGAGCCCTGCTGACGCTGTCGCGGCTCGAGCTGAACCTGCACCATCGGAGCCCTGCCGACGCTGTCGCGGCTCGACCTCTAAGACCATCCGAGCCCAGCTGACCCCGTCGCGGCTCGAGGAGTACTCTGGTCCGGCTGGACCATCCAGACCACCATCACGACCGAGCCAACTCGACGGAGGTGAGGCAGTCAGAACGACCATCATCCCGTGCCCCCCGGCTCGAGGATTGAGAGCTGTGCGTAGGGTATGCCTCGTACTGACCCAGAGACTAAAAGACTGTCCCGCTTCCCCCTTCCCGAATCCTCTAAGTCTTTGTGGTCCCTTGACCACTCTGTATATAAGAGTGCTTCCTTCGTTATTTGCTTATATAAAGATCTGGTTACTAAAACCCACCGGTGTGGTGTCTGTTCGTAGTGTGGTGTGAGCTCAGTGTGTACGATCCCAGACCCGAAGTCCTCCCCGGTGAGGACCTCACAATCAAGACTCGGCAAGTTCTGAGGGAGAGGTGGGTCTTGGGGTGTCCGGGTGAGCACAACCTGGCCCTCTGAGATCGCCCCTTCTAACATTGGTGGCAGCGTCGCGATAAGAAGCTACGTCTAGGGATCGTACAGCACTGACACACTACCCGAACGAAGAAGCAGCCATGAGCGTCACGACCGACAAGACCACCTTCCAGATGGAGCTTCTGGGAGACTATTCGCACCGAGAGCTCAAGCAATTCTGCAAAGATCTCCGTATCCCGTCAACGGGATTAAACACCAAAGAGGACTTCCAACAAGCTCTAACAGCCTGGGTGGAGGCCGGAGCACAACCTCCAGCACCGACAGAAGCCGATGGAGGGGGAGCCCCCCTGATCGAAACCCACGCCCCAGAGCGAGAAAGAACAGAGTCCCCGACGCGTACTCCCAGCACGGAGAGAGGTCTGTCTTGAGAAGAAATGACCGACCGAGAACGCAACCGAAACCACGAACTAGAACTAGCCCGTCTGAAAATGGAAGGAGAACTCAAGCTGGCCGAGAAAAAGCTAGCCATCGAGCAGCTGCGGCTGCAAGGAGAACTGGAGGAGAAGGAGCTCCAACGAGAACACGACGGAAAGAAGCTCCAGCTGGAGCACGAGCGCAGCATATTGGAAATAGAACTAAAGGCCCGGAACGAAGGCAACCAAACAGCAGCGACCCGAGAGGCCGTCCCCCCGGTGGAACCAAAGGTCCACATCCCCAAGGACGTGGTCAAGGAATATTATAAAAACGATAACATCCAGCAATGGTTCAAGGCCTACGAGGTCACCATGACCTCCCACCGAGTTCCGCAGAAAGATTGGGGAGCCGGGCTGTAGGGTCGATTCCTGAGTGAGGGGAGAGACACCCTACTCGACCTACCGTCTGCCGAACAGACCTCCTACAGCCACATGAAAGAGGCCCTCCTCACAAGGTATGGGCTCACCCCAGAAATGTACCGCCAACGCTTCAGAGACTGTAAGAAGATCCCTGGCACCACCTGGGTGGAATATGTCAATTTCTACAGCCGGGCCCTGGAAGGGTGGATCAAGGGCAGCAAAGTATCCACCTTCGAGGGGCTCATCGACCTCATTGCATATGAACATCTGTCCCTGAATTGCTTTGTGGAACTCCGACAGCACCTCCTGGACAGCAAGTTGGCTGACCCCCGGAAGCTGGCCGTCGAGCACGCTCGCTGGGTGAGCACCAGAGTACCCCGGGGGCCCGGGGGAGATTCTGGCCGAAATGAACAGGGGTCGTCCCGCCAGAGGGGAGGGGGGAATCAGAACAGACAGAGGAGTTCCCAGGTAGGGTCCCCGCGTAGTCCCCCCAGAAACCAGCCTGGCACCTCGCCTCCCACAGCGCGCGCAGAGTTTCCCTCAGCTAAGCCAGGGCCCCGAGTCAGCCAAGCCTGCTATCATTGCCAGCAACCAGGGCACTATGCCAATGACCCCCGCTGCCCTTTGTTCAAGAAACCTGCCGCTGCAGGCCCCCCAGCGCGCCACATCTCCTCAGTAGCCCTGGAAGAAGAGGAAGGAGAAGAGGAGTTTGAGGGCGCAGACCCCGCGGCTATGATGTTAGTCTCCCTGGGGAATAGGGAAATGGTCCCCGGAGCTCCCCTACCCGACAATACAGAGAAGTACCGACAGCAGGTGACTGTCAATGGCCATCACATAGGGGCGCTCCGAGACACTGGAGCCAGCATCACCGCCGTCAAACGGCACCTCGTCACCGAGGCCCAGATTGTTCCCCACATCTCCTGCAGGGTGATCGCAGCTGATAACTCCGTCCGCACCTGCCGGATAGCTCAAGTCCCGTTCGAATGGGGGGGCGTCTCTGGGGAGTTACGAGTGGCAGTCCGCTCAGACATGCCTGTGGACTGCCTGCTCGGCAACGATCTCGAGAGCTCCCCATGGCAGCGGGTTGAGAAAAGGACCCACCTGGAGATGGTGGGCCTGCCCGAGTGGGCCTGTGTGAGCACCCGGTCGATGACTGCCCGAAGGGCCACCCCCGAAGGGGCGACCTTAGAGGCAGCACCGGCAACCCCTGAGGACCCCGAGGTCCCTGAACCCTCCGAGACCCCTGAGCGGTTCCCCGGAGAGAGCTTCCCCCCGACGCAGGCCCCCTCAGCCCTGGCGTCGAACCAACCCCGAGCCTGGCGACCTTCCTGAGCTGGCCCAATGGCGCCAGGAAGGGGGACCGTCCCGAGAAGAATTCTGCCTAGAGCAGACCTCCTGTCCCTCCTTGGTTGGGCCGCGGCAGCAGGCCGCCACCCAGGCCGCCGGTGACCAGTCCGGCTCCCACTTGGTTTATTGGGAAAACGGCCTCTTATACAGCGAGCAAAAGTCCGCCGAACTAGGGTCCGGCCGAGTGCTGGTGGTCCCCCTACGCTTCCGCGGCTTCCTCCTGAACCTGGCCCATGATGTGCCCCTGGCGGGACACTTGGGCCAAGACAAAACGTACCATCGCCTGGTCACCCACTTCTACTGGCCGGGCATGCGCTCCGATGTGGAAGCCCACTGTAAGTCCTGCCCCACATGTCAGTCCAGCGGAAAGAGCGGAGGGAAGCGCAAGGCTCCTCTCCAACCCTTCCCCGTGGTCAGTACCCCCTTTGAGAGGGTGGGAATCGACATCGTGGGCCCTCTCGACCCCCAGACCTCCTTGGGTCACCGCTTTATCCTGGTGGACCATGCCACCCGATACCCCGAAGCCATTCCCCTCCGAACGGTGACCGCCCCCGTAGTGGGACGGGCCCTCATGGCCATCTTCTCCCGGGTGGGATTCCCCCGAGAAGTCGTCAGCGACCGAGGGACAAACTTCATCTCAAAATACATGAAGTCCCTGTGGCAACAATGTGGGGTGACGTACAAATTCACCACCCCCTATCACCCCCAGGGTAACGGTCTGGTGGAGCGATTCAACCGGACCCTCAAGGGAATGATCATGGGTCTCGAAGAGCCCCTGAGGCGTAAGTGGGACGTCCTCCTTCCCTGTCTCCTCTTCGCATACCGCGAAGTCCCCCAGAAGGCCCTGGGGTTCAGCCCCTTCGAGCTGCTCTACGGGCACCCCGTCCGGGGACCCCTCACCCTGGTCAAGGAAGGGTGGTAGACGGCGGCCCCAGCGCCCCCTCCCGATGTGTTTGGATACATTCTGGCCCTCCGGGACCAGACGAGGAAGTTCCGAGAACTGGCCGAGGCCAACCTCGAGGCCAGCCAGGAAGAGATGAAACGGTGGTACGACCAGAATGCCACTCTGGTCGAGTTTCAGCCCGGACAGCGGGTCTGGGTGATGGCCCCCGTAGAGCCCTGTGCCCTGCAAGACAAGTGGACAGGGCCCTTCAAGGTGGTTGAACGCAAGAGTCAGGTGACCTATCTCATCGATGTAGAGTCCCCCCGGAACCCCTTGCGGGTCCTTCACGTAAACCGCCTCAAGCCCCACTTCGCCCGGTCCGAGTTGAGTTTACTCCTCGCCACGGACGATGGGGAAGAAGAAGAAACGGAGCCTTTCCCCGATCTCCTGTCCACGAAAGAAAAAGATGGCTCCGTAGAGGGGGTGAGTCTCTCCTCCTCCCTCTCTCCCGAGCAGCGCGAGGACTGTCGCCAGTTGTTGGGACAGTTCTCGGACCTCTTCTCCCTCACCCCCGGCGTCACCAACTGGTGCGTCCACGACGTGGACACCGGGGATAGTCCACCAGTACGGCACAGACCCTACCGCGTCCCTGACCGAGTCCGGGCCTGCATCAAGGCCGAGGTATCAAAGATGCTAGCTATCGGGGTGGTCGAAGCCTCTGTCAGCCCATGGGCTAGCCCCGTGGTCCTGGTTCTGAAGGCAGCCGCCCCCGGTGCTGTTCCCGAGCTGAGGTTCTGCGTCGACTACCGCGGGCTCAACGCAGTCACCAGAACCGATGCGCACCCCATCCCCCGAGCCGACGAGCTTATCGATCGCCTCGGGGCTGCTCGCTTCCTTAGCACATTCGACCTGACCAGTGGATACTGGCAGATCACCCTCACCGAGGGAGCTAAGGAAAGGTCCGCTTTTTCCACCCCGGATGGTCACTACCATTTCCGGGTGATGCCCTTCGGGATGAAGAATGCCCCCGCCACCTTCCAGAGGCAGGTGAACCAGGTCCTGGCGGGGTTGGAGGAGTTCAGCGCTGTATATCTGGACGATATCGCAGTATACAGTTTCCACTGGTCTGAGCACCTCCAGCACCTCTGGGAGGTGCTGACCGCCCTGAGAAAGGCTGGTCTCACCATTAAGGCAAGCAAGTGCCAGATCGGACAAGGGTCCGTAATCTACCTCGGGCACCAGGTCGGAAGCGGCCTCGTAGCCCCCCTCCAGCCCAAGATCGATGCCATCGTGGCCTGGGAGGCCCCCATGACCCAGACGGAAGTGCGGGCATTCCTAGGGCTCACGGGGTACTACCGCCGGTTCATTAAGAGTTACGGCAGCATCGTAGCCCCCCTCACGGAGTTAACCTCCAAAAACCAGCCGAAGAACGTCAGCTGGACCTCCGCCAGCCAAGAGGCGTTCGAAACATTGAAAGACGCCATGTGCACCGCCCCCATCCTACAGGCCCCCGACTACTCCCGAGAGTTTGTCGTCCAGACGGACGCGCCCGAGCATGGCATCGGAGCGGTCCTGTCCCAGGTTAACGAGAACGGCCTAGACCAACCAGTGGCATTCATTAGCCGAAGGCTACTCCCTCGCGAACAAAGGTGGAGCACCATCGAGCGGGAGGCCTTCGCGGTGGTTTGGGCCCTGAAGAAGCTGAGGCCCTACCTGTTCGGTACTCACTTCCGGGTCCAGACCGACCACCGACCCCTCCGGTGGCTAATGCAGATGAGAGGGGAGAATCCCAAATTGCTGCGCTGGTCCATCTCCCTCCAGGGGATGGACTTCACTGTTGAGCACCGGCCTGGCGCTGACCACGCCAACGCAGACGGCCTGTCCCGATTCTTCCGCCTCAGCGAAGAGAACCCAAGAGGATGGGTAGTTCTCCCCGCCTTCAGCTGGGGGGGACGCGTGTTGGACCCGGCCTCGTGGCGTGGTTCGCCTCTGTCCCTCCACACCCTGTGAGCATAGGCCTGTACCCCGAGTCCCCTGCGCAGCCTCCCCGTTAGTGTAGCCTGCACCCCGAGCCTGGTCGCCCTACCCCAGCGAAGCCTAGATCCCCCTGGAACCTCGACCAGGCCTGCCTTCCCGGCTCCGAGCGCCTAACCTTGCATGCCCCACAAGGCACGGACGCCATCTTCCCTTCCCGACATCCCTGTCTCCCTGGGCCTAGCGTGACCCCGGCCCCAGTGAAACCCAGGATCCAAAGGCGCGCCAGTCCCGGCTGGGGGGTAAAGGGCTCCCGAGTGAGATAAGCCAGGGAGTTTCGATGGCACCTCCGGCCTCCCCTGAAGGGCTGGTTTCTGTCACACCTTTGGCCCTCCCCTGTGGGCCAGTTTCGATCACCCCTCTGGCCTCCCCGAGGGCTGGCTCCAGACCCGCTGCGCGTCTGGGAATCCCCGGACCCATCTTTCAAAGGGATCAAAGAGCCACCCGCCGGACCTCGCCAACGACCAGCCCCCAGGGCCTGAGACCCCCGCCTGCGAGGGTCCGGAGATCAAAGAGCAGAAGGACTATAACTGGGCCCGCCCGACAACTAGCGGGCAGTTGTATCTTGGACCTGAAGCCCTGCTGATCTGATCGCGGCTAACCCTAAGAAGACTCATCCTGAACCTCTGAGCCCTGCTGATGCTGTCGCGGCTCAAGCTGAACTTGCAACCATCGGAGCCCTGCTGACGCCGTCGCGGCTCGACCTCTAAGACCAACGGAGCCCTGCTGACGCTGTCGCGGCTCGAGCTGAACCTGCACCATCGGAGCCCTGCCGACGCTGTCGCGGCTCGACCTCTAAGACCATCCGAGCCCAGCTGACCCCGTCGCGGCTCGAGGAGTACTCTGGTCCGGCTGGACCATCGAGACCACCATCACGACCGAGCCAACTCGACGGAGGTGAGGCAGTCAGAACGACCATCATCCCGTGCCCCCCCGCTCGAGGATTGAGAGCTGTGCGTAGGGTACGCCTCGTACTGACCCAGAGACTAAAAGACTGTCCCGCTTCCCCCTTCCCGAATCCTCTAAGACTTTGTGGTCCCTTGACCACTGTGTATATAAGAGTGCTTCCTTCGTTATTTGCTTATATAAAGATCTGGTTACTAAAACCCACCGGTGTGGTGTCTGTTCGTAGTGTGGTGTGAGCTCAGTGTGTACGATCCTAGACCCGAAGTCCTCCCCGGTGAGGACCTCACAATCAAGACTCGGCAAGTTCTGAGGGAGAGTTGGGTCTTGGGGTGTCCGGGTGAGCACAACCTGGCCCTCTTAGATCGCCCCTTCTAACACTCATGATGTCAGTCTTATCTGTGTTCAGCTTTAGACAGCTGGTTTTCTCCAGTGGGCAACTTCAAGTGTGCAGGCACTGAAATTGCCTGCACAATTGTCCATGATGGAGAGATTGAGTTGTGTATCATCAGTGTATGAGCGGATGTTCATGTGAGAGCGGATGATGCTGGATGGATCATGAAAGATTTGAAGAGAGTCAGGCTCACGGAGGATTCTTGCACAACTACACAGATGAGTTCGCTAGCGTTCGAGGTGTATGGTGCCAGGCTAACTGACTGGGTCCTTCCGGTCAAGAAGGAGACGATCCATCAGAGTGTGTATCCTTGAATTCCAATGTCATGTAGGCATTTGATGCGGATTTGGTGGGAGACCATGTCAAATAATGCAGGGAGGTCCAAGAGGTTGAGGGCTGCTGTGTCTCTCCCATCCAGAGTCACGTACGAGCTGCAATGAGGGAACCTTCCATGCTGTGGTTAGGCCTGAAACCAGACTGGGTGGTGTTGAGGAGTCAGTGGTCATTTACGTATTCAGTGAGGCATCTGTTGATGTTTTTCTCCAAGACCCTGGCTGTGAATGGTAGCAGCAAGATTGGTCTGTAGTTGGTGAGTGTTGAAGAGTCCTTAGAGGGTTTCTTCAGCAATGAGAGGACAGTTGAGTTTCCCAAGTGTCTGGGAAGGTTACAGAAGAGGTGGAGGCATTTAGAACGGGTATTAGCATGGTGCTGCTGGGTTGCGGTCCTCTGGACTAGGTATGGTGGGGCAAAGGTCTAATGGGGCCCCTGAGTGGGAGGACTTCATGGTGGCAGCATTTGTTTCTGGGTGGATGATGGGCCCTGTGGTTAGCATTGTTTCTTTGTATGAGATTAGGCGGTGTTTAGCATAGTCTGTCGGTTCCGTTGGGATAAAACTGCTGTAAATGGTAGTGAATCTGTTGCTTAAGAATTGAAAGAGATTGTTTGTTGAGGGTTTGATCGAGATGTTTAAGATTTCTTAACTTCTGTTGGTACTGGCATTGATGTGGTTGTGCCAGAGCGGTGCTTTTGGTGGTCTGGATCATTTGGTTGGTAGCATCTCAGGGTGAATTTGGATGTGCTCCTGTCTGCATTGTCCTGACTTATTCTCCATTTAAGCCCCAGTTGTTTGCAGTGCTGTTTCATTGGTCTAAGTCCCTCCATGTACCAACTAGCCCGGGGTCTAAATCTTGTTGCATTGCTGTGTTTGAGGGGAGCCAGGAAGTCTGCACAGGAGGTGATCCATTTGCTTGAATTGTTAATGGCTTTGGGGAGGCTGTTGCTGTGTTTTGCTCAGTGGGTATTGAGAACGGTGTTCCAGTCATTGTCAGTGATGCTGTTCCAGTTCGATGGACTGGGCTCGCGGTGGTACATGTGCATTGGATCGGGGCTGGGTGCTGACCTTGATGAGGGCATAGTTTGTCCAGGATATTGATGTGGGCTCATCGACTGGAATGCTGATGACGGTGGTGAAAACAAAGTCCAGGAGATGTTTGGCGATGTGGGCAGGTCCCTTTACAACATTGGGTGAGGCCCTGGCTTCCAAGGTCTTCTCTGAGTGCTTTTGAGTTGGGGTTGGGTGGTCTTCCAGGTGGAAGTTCAGGTCTATGAGTTCGGTATAATTGTTACTGTTGAGGAAGAGTGGTGCAACAAAGTACTTGATGGTGTCGGTGAAGTTGATGCGAGGTCCCAGTGGTCTGTAGGTAAGAGTGTCACTTTCGGTGAAGTTGGCTATGTCATGGACCTTAAACAACAGGGCTTTATGTTCTAGGATAATGTTTTCATGGTGGTGGTGCAGCTGATGACATTCATGTTGACAATGGCGATTCTGCCTCTGGGCTTGTGAAGACTGTTCTGCCTGGTGATTCTGTAGTCGGGGGGATGCCTGTGTTGATGTCAAGTGTGATGTGGAGTTTACACAAAGTTCTAGGAGGAAAAGTAGGTCCAGGGCGATGTCATGCATCGGGTCCCAGATCTCTGTGGCATGTTTGGTGGGTGAAAGGGTGTTAAGGAGCATGCAGGTAAGTGTTGTGTAGATGGTTGCAGGACTGTGTGAGTGAGGCATGCCTTCAAAGTTCCAGTGGTGTGCCGGCTGTGTGAGCTGGTTGCAGGGTCCAGGGAGAACTGGTCACAGTGTACAGGGAGAGAGCAAAGAGATGAGGGCAGGTAAGGGAGTCTACCTATTGCCCCTCAGTGATTGAATAGAGTTGAGGACAGTCTGTTGAAACCTTCTCTGGTACCAGAGTGAGTGAAGAGAGATAAGAGCAAACATATAGGTACTAACTTTGACCACAAACTGAGTGGAGAGAGAGATGAGCAGACTGAGAGTGCTGTCTCTGGCTCCTAAGTGAGTACAGAAAGATAAGGGCAGACGGTTGACACAATCTCTTGCCAGCAGTGACTGTAAAGAGACAAGGATTACAGCAGGCACTGTCTCTGGCCCAGAGAGTGTGAAATGGGATGCGGGCAGACAGTAGGAGCATAGCAGGCCGATTAGTGAGTACAGATCGATGTAGTTAGACAGTAGACATCAACTATGGCCCGCAGTGACAGGAGAGAACCAAGGTTGTCAATGGACACTGCTTCTGGCCATGCAGAGAGTATAGAAAGATGATGGCAGCAGTGGGCACCATCTCTTCTTAGCAAAGAGGCGAGAGCAGACATTGGTACTATTCCTGCATGCAGTTAGTGCAGAATATGAGGGGAAATTGGGACCTGTCTCTGGCCCTCAGTGATTAGAGAGAGATGGGAGCAGCCAATGGGTGCTGCCCCACAGGGAGCGCATAAAGATGTCCCCAGACAGTGGGCTCTGTCTGGGGTAGAGTTTGGATACCACCTGCGGCACTGAAATGAGGACAGACAATGGGGTCTGCCTCTCTCCCCAACGTGAGTGCCGGAAATGTATCTAGACAAGGGCACTATTTTTAAGAAAAAGACCAGATAATGGGCCAACTTCTGGCCTATAGTGAGGGCAGAGCGCCCACTGAGAGATGAAGGCAGGCATTAGGTGGGCTTCTCTGGCCTTGCAGAAAGTTCAGAAAGGATGAGGAGAGACAGTTGGCATAACTTCTGGCCTTCAGTAAGGGCAGAGGCAAGCAATAAATTGGGGCACAAATACTAACAGTGACGGGTTCTCACTAAAGAGCAGAAAGGGGTGCTACTGCGCGTTGACTGGTCACAGAGTACAGGGAGAGCAGGTCACAGTCTACAGGGAGAGCTGGTCACAGAGAACAGGGAGAGCTGGTCACAGAGTACAGAGAGAGCTGGTCACAGGATACAAGGAGAGCTGGTCACAGGATACAGGGAGAGCTGGTCACAGAGTACAGGGAGAGCTGGTTACAGAGTACAGGGAGAGCTGGTCACAGGATACAAGGAGAGCTGGTCACAGGATACAGGGAGAGCTGGTCACAGGGTACAGGGAGAGCTGGTCACAGAGTACAGGGAGAGCTGGTTACAGAGTACAGGGAGAGCTGGTCACAGAGTACAGGGAGAGCTGGTCACACAGTACAGGGAGAGCTCGTCACAGAGTACAAGGAGAGCTGGTCACATGATACAGGGAGAGCTGGTCACAGAGTAAAGGGAGAGCTGGTCAGGGTACAGGGAGAGCTGGTCACAGGGTACAGGGAGAGCTGGTCACAGAGTACAGGGAGAGCTGGTCACACAGTACAGGGAGAGCTCGTCACAGAGTACAAGGAGAGCTGGTCACATGATACAGGGAGAGCTGGTCACAGACTACAGGGAGAACTGGTCACAGAGTACAAGGAGAGCTCGTCACAGGGTACAGGAAGCGCTAGTCTCAGGGTACAGGGAGAGCTTTTGACAGGGTACAGGGAGAGCTGGTCACAGAGTACAGGGAGAGCTGGTCAGGGTACAGGGAGAGCTGGTCACAGGGTACAGGGAGAGCTGGTCACAGAGTACAGGGAGAGCTGGTCACAGGGTGAAGGGAGAGCTGGTCACAGGGTACAGGGAGAGCTGGTCACAGAGTACAGGGAGAGCTGGACACAGGGTACAGGGAGAGCTGGTACAGTTTTTATAACATGCTTGAGGTCATGGACAGGGAAGCAGCTGTCAGTAGAGAGAAGTGAGTGCACCCTACTCTTGTGGTCGTAGAGAGGGAGCTGCAGATAGAAAGGGAAGCCTTTAAGTGGACGAGACGTCACAGTGTGGAGTGAGCAGAAAGGTGGTGCTGAGGGGGGGGGGGCTGCTAACAGTGCAAGGGTGAGGCGCGGAGGAGAGGTGAGCTGCAGAAAGTGGCGGCGGTACTGATAATGATACGTAGGGCTAGTAGCACTAGTAGAGTGGTTAGTAAGTCATCCAAGTAGTGGAGGGGGTTACAGAAGAGCGGTACTGGTTATGGAAGGAAGGGTTTCTGACAGTGGGTGCCGGTGCTAGAGGGGGTTTTGGTGGAGATGGATGTGGGTAGGAGGGCTGGACGGATGGATTGATAGTTGGATGTATCGGTGGGTTGTTGGGGTGGTTGGTTGATAGATGGATGGATGGATCCTGGGTGGAAGGATCGACAGCTCGATGGACGGATGGGTGGATATGGGATGCATGGTTGATTATTGACTGGATGGAGACATGGATCGGTACTGGTTGATAATGAAGATGGATGGATGGATGGATGAGTGGATGGATGGATGATGGATGGATGGATGGATAGATGGATGGATTGATGGATGGATGATGGATGGATGGATGCAGAGATGGATAAGTGATTGGGAATGTGGATGGCTGTAAGCATGAATGATGGATGGATGAATGGTGAATGGATAGGTGTGAATAGATTTTAGGTAGAAAGATGAAGAGATGGATGGGTGGTGGGTAAAGAATGGAAGGACAGATGAGTTGCTGGATCATGAGAGACTGGAAAGATAAGTGTATGGTGGGTGTGTAAATGGATGAATATGTGGATGAATAGAAATGGATGAATAGGTGGATATGAAAGGGTGGTTTGAGGAATTGATTGGATGGCTGGAGGAGTGAGTATGGAATGGATGAACAGATACTGCTGTTAAGTAGGTGGATCAACTAATGTACAACGGTGGATGCGTCTCTTCTGGTGGATGATTAGTTGAGTGGATAGAAGGATGGATGGGTGGAAGGATGGAAGTGTGTATATGTGCATGGATGAGGCATGGATGGATGGGTGGAAAGATGCATACATGCACAAATGAAGGGTGGATGTGTGGGTGGGTGTGTGCATGAATGCATGGATGAAGGGTGGATGGGTTTGTGTGTGTGCATGTATGCGCAGATGAGGGATGGATGGGTGGGTGTGTGTGCATGTATGCGCAGATGAGGGATGGATGGGTGGGTGTGTGCATGAATGCATGGATGAAGGGTGGATGGGTGGGTGTGTGCCTGTATGCACGGATGAAGGGTGGATGGGTGGGTGTGTGCATATATGCGCAGATGAGGGATGGATGGGTGGAAGGATGGAAGTGTGCATATGTGCATGGATGAGGCATGGATGGATGGGTGGAAAGATGCATACATGCACAAATGAAGGGTGGATGGGTGTGTGTGTGTGCATGTATGGATGGATGAAGGGTGGATGGGTGTGTGTGTGCATGAATGCATGGATGAAGGGTGGGTGGATGGATGGGTGGGTGTGTGCATGAATGCATGGATGAAGGGGGGGTGGGTGGGTGTGTGCATGTATGCACGGATGAAGGGTGGATGGGTGGGTGTGTGCATGTATGCACAGATGAAGGGTGGATGGGTGGGTGTGTGCATGTATGCACAGATGAAGGGTGGATGGGTGGGTGTGTGTGTCTGTATGCACAGATGAGGGATGGATGGGTGGGTGTGTGCATGTATGCGCAGATGAGGGATGGATGGGTGGGTGTGTGTGTCTGTATGCACAGATGAGGGATGGATGGGTGGGTGTGTGCATGAATGCATGGATGAAGGGGGGGTGGGTGGGTGTGTGCATGTATGCACGGATGAAGGGTGGATGGGTGGGTGTGTGCATGTATGCGCAGATGAGGGATGGATGGGTGGGTGTGTGCATGAATGCATGGATGAAGGGTGGATGGGTGTGTGTGTGTGCATGTATGCGCAGATGAGGGATGGATGGGTGGGTGTGTGCATGAATGCATGGATGAAGGGTGGATGGGTGGGTATGTGCATGTATGCACGGATGAAGGGTGGATGGGTGGGTGTCTGCATGTATGCGCAGATGAGGGATGGATGGGTGGGTGTGTGCATGAATGCATGGATGAAGGGTGGATGGGTGGGTGTGTGCATGTATGCACGGATGAAGGATGGATGGGTGGGTGTGTGCATGTATGCACAGATGAAGGGTGGATAGGTGGGTGGGTGTGTGCATTAATGCGCAGATGAAGGGTGGATGGGTGGGTGTGTGTATTAATGCGCAGATGAGGCATGGATGGATGGGTGGAAAGATGCATACATGCACAAATGAAGGGTGGATGGGTGTGTGTGTGCATGTATGGATGGATGAAGGGTGGATGGGTGTGTGTGTGCATGAATGCATGGATGAAGGGTGGATGGGTGTGTGTGTGTGCATATATGCACAGATGAAGGGTGGATGGGTGGGTGTCTGCATGTATGCGCAGATGAGGGATGGATGGGTGTGTGTGTGTGTGCATGTATGCGCAGATGAGGGATGGATGGGTGGGTGTGTGCATATATGCACAGATGAAGGGTGGATGGGTGTGTGTGTGTGCATGTATGCGCAGATGAGGGATGGATGGGTGGGTGTGTGCATGTATGCGCAGATGAGGGATGGATGGGTGGGTGTGTGCATGTATGCGCAGATGAGGGATGGATGGGTGGGTGTGTGCATGAATGCATGGATGAAGGGTGGATGGGTGTGTGTGTGTGCATGTATGCACGGATGAAGGATGGATGGGTGGGTGTGTGCATGAATGCACGGATGAAGGGTGGATGGGTGTGTGTGTGTGCCTGTATGCACGGATGAAGGGTGGATGGGTGGGTGTGTGCCTGTATGCACGGATGAAGAGTGGATGGGTGGGTGTGTGCATGTATGCATTGATGAGGGATGGATGGGTGGGTGTGTGCATGAATGCATGGATGAAGGGTGGATGGGTGTGTGTGTGTGCATGTATGCGCAGATGAGGGATGGATGGGTGGGTGTGTGCATGAATGCATGGATGAAGGGTGGATGGGTGTGTGTGTGCATGTATGCGCAGATGAGGGATGGATGGGTGGGTGTGTGCATGTATGCACGGATGAAGAGTGGATGGGTGGGTGTGTGCATGTATGCATGGATGAGGGATGGATGGGTGGGTGTGTGCATGTATGCACGGATGAAGAGTGGATGGGTGGGTGTGTGCATGTATGCATGGATGAGGGATGGATGGGTGGGTGTGTGCATGTATGCACGGATGAAGAGTGGATGGGTGGGTGTGTGCATGTATGCATGGATGAGGGATGGATGGGTGGGTGTGTGCATGTATGCACGGATGAAGGGTGGATGGGTGTGTGTGTGTGCATGTATGCGCAGATGAGGGATGGATGGGTGGGTGTGTGCATGAATGCATGGATGAAGGGTGGATGGGTGTGTGTGTGCATGTATGCACGGATGAAGGGTGGATGGGTGGGTGGGTGTGTGCATGTATGCACGGATGAGGGATGGATGGGTGGGTGTGTGCATGTATGCGCAGATGAGGGATGGATGGGTGGGTGTGTGCATGAATGCATGGATGAAGGGTGGATGGGTGGGTGTGTGCATGTATGCGCAGATGAGGGATGGGTGGGTGGGTGTGTGCATGTATGCACAGATGAAGGGTGGATGGGTGGGTGGGTGTGTGCATGTATGCACGGATGAAGGGTGGATGGGTGGGTGTGTGCATGTATGCATGTATGCACGGATGAAGGGTGGATGGGTGGGTGTGTGCATGTATGCATGGATGATGGATGAAGGGTGGATGGGTGGGTGGGTGTGTGCATGTATGCACGGATGAAGGGTGGATGGGTGGGTGGGTGTGTGCATGTATGCACGGATGAAGGGTGGATGGGTGGGTGTGTGCATGTATGCACGGATGAAGGGTGGATGGGTGGGTGTGTGCATGAATGCATGGATGAAGGGTGGATGGGTGGGTGTGTGCATGAATGCATGGATGAAGGGTGGATGGGTGGGTGTGTGCATGAATGCATGGATGAAGGGTGGATGGGTGGGTGTGTTTGGAAGGCGCCCCTTCTTTTTGAATCTAGGAAATATCTGAACCGGCCTCTTTAAACAACACTAAATGATGACACACAAACTGTCCACCCCTTTCCCTACAATCCGCGCCAAGAAGCCGCTGACGCTCTCTTTCTCTCTGCCTTCGACCCCGTGCAGCGCTCCGACGCCTTGCAGGTGCCGGTGGCGCTACAGAAATCCCACCACACGCACGCACGGACGGACGGGTGAATATGAGGCGCATGGATGAATAGTTGGATGGATGCGTTACTTACAGCTCGGCTCCGGCCGGCGGTGTCCGTCTCTTGGGGGGCTGCTGGTTTCATCTTCTTTGCTCCGGGGCTTTATAGCTCCCTCTGGACTTTGGGACCCGCCAGGAGCAGACCACATTAATCTTTAACTTTATTTCCCTTGATCAGCAACATTTCTATTCTCTTCGTTTTCTCAGAAGCATCCGGGCCAGGTACATCCTGGACCCCGAGGCAGGTGCAGCCGCAGCCCCTGGGGCGTGAAGTCTGCACCGGGCAATAGAGAGCAGATCAAACGTCTCTTGTTTAACGCAAGAACCGCCGGGATTCTGCAGTTTGTGCCTCTGATGCTCCGTGGTCAGGATTCATGACAAAAACATGAAAGTACATGAAGAGGTTTATAGCTCTACTTGAATGTACATTTAATGTTCTTGCTTTTTTAGGGCGGTTTAGGCCAGATGTAGGTAGCCAAATGCCGGTCTGTAACGGCCAATAATACCGAATTTCGACCTTTACCGACCGGTATTGGCTTTTGAGATGTAGGAGCCCAAAAACGACCGATTCAGTAAATACGAGTCGGTAAATGACCGAATCGGAAATGAACGAATCGATATTTACCGAATCGGAATTTACCGAATTCTTATTTACCGGATCGGTAAATAAGAAATGGTAAAAAAAGAGTTTTGAGATATAGGAAACTTCTAAAGTACTGAATCTCATGAAATTCGGTATTTAAGAGTCGGTAATTACCATGGATTGAAAGCAGGTCGTAACCAGGTGCAGGCTATTAAAAAGTTCCCAAAATGCAACAGTGTGACCAGAATGGTGGCATTCTACGTGATAGCAAGGCGACTACGGCTACAGGCAGCAGGAGAGAGGGTCTGGAGAAGGGAGGAGCAAGTCTGCAGACAGAGGATAACGCTCTTCCAACGCACTGAGCCAGAGATATTGCAAAGGTACACGCTACACCCCCAAACCATCCTGGACATGATCAGGGACCTGCACCCACTTTTGGAGCACCCAACCCCAAGTGCGCATGCCATCCCACCCCATGTGCAGGTGCTCTGTAGCCTACACCTGCTTGCACCTGGGAGTTACCAGGGGGTGATTGCTGCAGGAGGTGGGGTGTCCCAGAGCTGCCTGTCCCATTTCTTCAGGACGTTCCTAGAGGCCATGATGCAGAGAATGCATCATTATATCTGCTTCCCCAACACACACGTGGAACTACTCAAGACCAAGTCTGACTTTTATCAAATTGCACAGTTCCCACACGTCATCGGCTGTATTGATGGCACCCACATCCCAATA
Organism: Lissotriton helveticus; assembly: GCF_964261635.1. Classification (NCBI taxonomy): domain Eukaryota; kingdom Metazoa; phylum Chordata; class Amphibia; order Caudata; family Salamandridae; genus Lissotriton; species Lissotriton helveticus. The sequence goes on from NC_136060.1 coordinate 523,574,942, forward strand.
TGCCCACCTGCTGCCACAGAATACATTTACAGAAACAGGAAGTCATCCCACTCTATCAATGTACAGGTAATATGTGATGCCAACAACATTATCACAGACATTGTGGCCAAGTTCCCAGGAAGTACCCACGGTTCCCACATCTTTCAGAACAGTGGGATCTACACACGCCTGACAGCGGGGGAATTCGGCGAAGGATACCTGGTAGGTAAAACACTGTGACACACCCTGATAGATATTGCAGATGTATGTGTTTGTGTGCATGTGATTGATTGCTCTCTCATTTACAAATAGGGGATAGCGCATATGCCGTGTGCTCATTCATCCTGACACCCTAGCTCAACCCTTCAACGCCGAGCCAGAGACAGTACAACGTGGCACACAAATCCACTAGGAACGTTGTGGAGCGCACATTTGGGCTGTTAAAAAGCAGGTTCCGCTGCCTACACAAAAGCGGAGGGGCACGGCAGTACTGCCCACTCATCTGCTGTGGGATGATTGCAACTTGCGCAATGTTGCACAAACTTGCTACAAAGAAGGGCACAGAGGTGGAATTGAGCGACTATGAGGACCACGATGATGAACATGCACTGCCTGAACCACACACAGCAGGAGTTGCGCCAGCAACAGGTGGCAGACAGAGACAGTTAGAGATCACAGGGAACTATTTTTGATTAAGTAAAGAGACACAGACAGGTGGAGTATGTACCCAACGTAGTTTAATCATTGGCACTACGCAGGTACTCAGGGCTACAAATTTGCAACATAAATGGTATCCATTAATAATGAGAGTCCTGGCCCACTTCACCATTAAAGGTCATGGAGTGTTGGCAGCATTAGTCATTTACGGGCACGCCTACCAGTGCCAGAGGACATTGGCTGGCTGTCCTCACTGGGTGTGTGGGCCGTTGGAGCACCACGGCACCTGCTGCTCCTCCGTGTCTCAGCATCAGGGGGAACATGTCATGATGCTCCTACTGGTGCTTTCCTCACTTTCAAGTACATCCAGAGCACGAGTATGTGCTGACTGTGCATTGAGCAGCACCTCTACAGCACTCGTCACCCTTGCAAGGCCCCTGGGCACCTCATTGATGCTGTGTGTTAGTCCCTCTTGCATGTTGACGCATCGCCTGCATAGAAGGGAAGGGGCTGTGGCTAGGCGGTTCAGTGCCTTAGTGTGCTGCTGCACTTGCTGCCTGTCCTTCCACCTTGTTGACCTGTCCTGGTCCAGTTTTGTGCACAGAAGCTGCACGGATTGTGACATGTCCCGCACCCCTGTGGCCATGTCCCGCACCCCTGCAGCCGTCTCCCTCATACCTGATGCCATGTCTTTCTTCTCATCCACCAGTGCACTGATGCCCTTCCCTCTGTTTTCCATGTTTGCATTCAGGTGCCTCACCTGGCGTCGCACAGACTGGATGGCCTTCCCTGCATTCTTTGTATCTTGACCACGGTACCCTCCAGCCCACGGAAGACACTGGCACCCTCCACATGTTGTGCAGCACTGCTATCTCTGGGCCTGCGGCGCCTGGTACCTGTACGGGCACCCTCTGCACTGGACTGCTGTGTGGCAGTGCTTCCTTCCCCAGCCAAGGTTGGAGTGTCATCCCCCTCCATTTCACCTGCTGATGTTTCCGTTCGACTAGTGGGGCAACTACATGCCTCCTGCTCTTTTGAACTGCAGGTGTTGTTTGTGGCAGTGACGCAGGCAGTTCAGGTGAGGACAGTAGCAGAGGGGATCCTGAACGCTCAGGGGAGACCTGCAGCTGTGGAGACATTGAAAGGTCTTGGGATGGTGGCTGTGTTGTTGGTGCATTAGTCTCCTCTGTGACATTCCCTGCACTTGTGCCTGCCTCCTGGCTGTCGTCCCTCTGTGGTGCTGTGCCTTCCTTCTCCCTGGTACGCCTGCGAGATGTCTCGCCTGTGGACATAAAAGCGTACATTAGCTCTGTGCTCCTGCCTCACTGCTTATACAATTAAATTCTTCTCACAGGGGGGCGTGGCCGAAGTCAAGATGGCGGTCGCAGTCTAAGAGTGCTCTGGACCCCCCATCCATCATCCGTCCTTCATCCGTCCGTAGCAGCTCCCACTGGAGGATCGTTTTGGTACCTCTGCTTTCTCCTGGCTGCCGTGAATCTCCTGGTGCCACTGGAGGTCCCCCCGGAGTGCTGCTGATGCCACCGCCGACTTGTTCCCTCCGGGCAGTGACCTACACAAAATGGCGGCACCCAGCTGAATTGTGCGGCGGCCGGGACCTGCGGACGGCGGCAAACCCTCCTTGAACGCCTGGTGAGCTCGCCGCACCTGCCGGGCGGGAGGGCAGCGGCGTATCCTTGCCCCTGCCCCGCTGGACGAGGGGCCACCCAGGATCGAGTTGCGGGCCCTGGGGCCGCGGGGATCTTGTGGGCCCTGGGGGTGGTCTGCCAGGGGGGCTGGACCCGGCGAGGACCCATAGTGTGACTACCCTGATCTCTCCTGCGGCGAGGCCGCTCATCCCTGCCGGCTGCCGCCAACATCCGGAGCCGCCGCGGACCCAGCGACAAGGAAGAGGGCCATCTCCTGGACTCGGGCCTCCCCTTGGCCCCATGGATTGCTACATGGAGGGGCCGAGCGTCTGACGGCCCGGGGGCATTGCCGGCAGCTGTGGGCCCACCGAGACCCCCAGTTTGGGTGCCAGAATCCAGAGAAACCCTGCAAGACCACCCCCGGCTTCTCCTTCATTGACATCGCATCGAGGCCCCTGGCGGGGGTCTGGGGACGCCAGGGGCCGCGAGGGCCCGTAAAGGTGAGGAGGGGCCGGGTCGGGGCACCCCTGCGGTCTCGCCGGTGGGCCACCTGAGCGAGCTGGGGCACCAAAAGCTGTGACTTCCATGGACAGAAGCGCCTCCCCCACCCGGCAACGGACTGGCCCTCCTCTGCTTGCTCCGGCTGGCCTCTAGCCCTCCGCCCTGCCGCATTGCAGCCCGTGGAAGCGCCGAACAACTAAGGGCATTGGATTGACTGGACACCTGCGCCCCTGAGCCCCTGTCCCAATAGCCTGAGAGCCAGAAGTGCATGACCTGCGTCACCTGCCCCTGAGGCCGCGGGGGCGCAGGCCCCACGGCGGTACCAAGGCCCGGGGGTCACACTGCTCTGCTATACCCGCCCCGCCGCAGTGGTGCCACGCCAGATACCTGCCCTCCACAACTACCCCTGGCAGGCCCGAGGGCTCAGGACCACCTTGCTGCTCCCAGGTACTTCCGCTGCCTGACTTCTGGGGCTTGGGGCAGCACGGGGACCTGCGGCGGGCACGGGAGCCCGCGTGCCGCATCGCTGGGGTCCTGCTCGGCCTCACTAAACTCTGCCTAAGCCCTCCACTGACCGGCACGTCGATCATCGCGGCAACCTGAAGGTCTCTCCACTTGGCTCTGCTCCCCGCAGTGAGTGACATCTAACCCCCTCTTTCCCTCCAGCCTGCCAGGTGGGGGCCCCCTGGGGGACTTGCCTGCGGACTGCTATCCTGGGCTGGGAGACTGGGCGCTCCTGCACCCCCAAGCAGCAATAGACCCCTCTCCTGCCCACAGATTGGTCCTTCGTCCCCTGGAGAGCCGACCGGGGCCCCCCTGCCTCATTGCCCCCAGAGACGCCGAGCAGCCCACCGCAAAGCACTAACTGACGCCTGCCTCCCGGGCCATCGCCCCTGTCCCCGTGCCATCACCTGCCCGTTACATCTGCCTGCCACGGGGCTGGGGGCCCAAGAACCCCTTGCCAGACCACTGCAACCGCCCAGACGCTGTCGCTTATCTTCCTCCAGGGCTCGGGCGGCATGGATGCCAGAGAGGGACGCCAGGGCCTGGGGGACGCGCTGTTGAGACCCCGCTCTGCTTCACTGAACCCAAACTGGGCCCACCACCGATCGGTGCGGCGATTGGGACGCCCGCCCGGGAGTCCCCCACTGGCTCTGTTCCCTGTAACAGGAAAAGCGTGGCTCCCTCTTATTTCAACCCGTAATCCAGATCCTTGTGCATTTCCACCTACGCTGAGGGGAGACCCAGAGGTCTGCAATTGGTAAGCGGTTCTGCCTGTGCCACTGCGGGATCCAGATAACCGATTCCTCGGAGAGGCTTGGCGGCCCACCTGTTGGACTGAGCATTTGTAGCTGTGACACTCCTCACGGACACACGACCGCCCAGAGCAACCATGGTAAGGGGAAAGAACACGCAGACCCCGGTCCCCCCTTCCCAGCTGCGTATTGACCAATTCGCCAAATCGGACCATGACTCCGGTGCTGGGCTTCCGCCCCCCCTGGAGCGGTGGGAGGGGGCTTATCTACAATCCTCCAGGCGATCAGCGCCTCCCAGGCATCGGTTGAGAATAAAATTGGGGAAGCGAGAGTAGATTTGGCTCTCATCCGGCAAGACCTTAGAAACGCCATGACGCACATTACCGAAGCCGAGTCCCGTATATCCACGGCGGAGGACGACCTGACCACCCTCAAAACCCAAGTGGCCCGTCTCCAGACTCTGACGTCGGACCTCCATCACAGGGCGGAGGATGCCGAAAACCGGGCCCGCAGGAACAACTTACACCTCCTGGGATTTCTGGAGGGGGTGGAGAAGGGCCCTATAGCTGACTTTCTGGAAACCTGGATCCGTTCCTGGATGCCTGCGGAGAAACTCTCCCCCTGGTTCACCATAGAACGAGCCCACCGGTCCCTGGCACCCAGACCACCCCCTGGAGGCCCTGCCCGGCCCTTCATCTTCCGCATCTTCAACTTCCGCGACCGTGACGCCATCCTAGAAGCGGCCAGAGACTTGGGTCCCCTGCTCTTCAAAAACTCTAAAATAATGATCTTCCAGGACTACTCTAGGGGGTCCAGTCCCAATGGAGGTCCTTTGATGAGGTCAAGCAAACGCTCAGGGTGATGGGTCTGCGGTATGGTCTCCTCTTCCCAGCCCGCCTCAAGGTCCTGTTCCAGGACAGGTCCTTCTTCTTCGACACCCCACAAGCCGCCTGGACCTGGCTCACAAAAGAGCGTCCCCTTCTGCCTGGGTGGGTGCCGTTCCCTACCCCAGGGCCCAATCTCCGCCCTGCCCATGAGAGACCCAAGTCAAGGCGACGCCGGACCGGATCCCACAGGTTAGGTCGCCAGCGACAAGATACCTCTCACTCACCAGAGGGGAGACCACGGCGGTCTCCTCTGCCCCCGGACGGAGGAGTCCCCCCCACGGCCGTATCACCATATTTGGTTATCATTGACAGGCCCTCGGACTCGGGCACGAGCCTGCGCAAGTCCAGATTTTTTATTTTTATTTATTTATTTTTTAAGCTTATAAAGCGCACGGCTACCCCCAACGGGGGTGTCCCGGCGCTGCGAACAGCAGTCAACCAAAAGGGGCACAGCGGAGTCTATACAGTAGAAAATAACCAGGTTTTAAGTCTCCTCCGGAATAGTGACTCTGATGTCATAAACCTCAGGTCCGGAGGAAGATGATTCCAGAGTTTTGCAGTAACCACAGCAAAAGCCCGACCACCCATTCTAGAAAGATGGAAACGGGGGCGTGTAGCAGGCGAAGATGATTAGATCTGAGAACACGAACCGACTGAACAGGTTTCAGCATGTGTCTAGATAGGCAGGGCCCAGACCATTGAGTGCCCTAAATGCAATGACCAATGCTTTGAATTGAATACGATAGGACACAGGCAGCCAATGAAGTTTAGCCAGATATGGAGTAATGGAGTGGCGGTACGGAATGTTATAAATCAGCCTGGTCGCAGCGTTCTGTGCGGTCTGCAATCGTTTAATCAGATAGGCCGGGGCTCCCACATACAAACTGTTTGCATAATCCAAATGGGACGTGATTAACGCATGAACCACAGTTTTCCGTGAGTCAAGCGGAAGAAAAGGGAAGATTTTTTTAATCATGCGCAGTTTACCAAAACATGCTGCTGAAACTTTATTAACTTGGGTCTTACAAGACAAAGCATTATCAAATTGAAAGCCCAAATTCCGTGCGGATAAGACAGGAACTGGAGCAGGGTCCAATTCAGCAGGCCACCATACTCTTGCTGGGAGAGGAGATTTTTGATTAAAAAATAGGACCTCAGTCTTATCCGCATTAAGTTTCAGATTGTTGGTAGTCATCCAGGAGGAGATGTTGACCAGGCATTGTCGAAAATTGGACAAATTGCCTTCAGAGTGATCTCTAAATGAAAACACAAGCTGTGCGTCGTCAGCATAAGAGATCACTCTGACTCTCCAGGATTCAACCACATCCGCCAGAGGTGAAAGGTAAACGTTAAAAAACAGGGGACTGAGTGCCGAACCCTGCGGAACGCCACATATCAAAGGTTTCTCTGCAGAAGCATAGGGCCGGAGGAAAACCTGCTGAGTTCTATCTCCTAGGAAGGATCTCACCCACGCCAAAGGCGTCCCCCCATGCCAGTATCTCCGAGGCGATCTAACAGGATGTCGTGTGAGACAGTATCGAAGGCCGCGGATAGGTCGAGGAGGACCAGCATGGCCTCCTCGCCCGCATCCACGCACTCTCGAATAGCCTCCGACACCTCCAGAAGTGCAGACTCAGTGCTAAAGCCTGGCCTAAAGCCCGACTGGGAATCATGAAGAAGTTGATTTGATTCCAGGTGTTCCGCAAGCTGCTCCTGCACCACTTTTTCCAAGATTTTCGCAGGCTTAGGGAGGAGTGAGATAGTTCGATAATTACTAAAGAGAGTTGGGTCAGCATCAGCCTTTTTCAGGATAGGAATCAACATGGCCTGTTTCCAAAGAGAAGGGAATAGGCCAGAGGCTAATGAGAGATTCCAAATCTCAAGAAGTGGATTAAGCAGCAGGGGAGCCAGATTGCTTAGTACTTGTGCAGGGGCAGGGTCAAGAGGAGAACCTGATTTACATCGATGTAACAGAGTCTGGGCATATTCCGCTGTTAGGGGTTTAAAAGAAACAAAAGTGTCCTTATGAGTAGTTTTGGGAACGGATGGTAAGGAAATCCTAGTGTGATGAAATGTGTCCGTTATCTTGATAATTTTATCATGAAAAAATTCTGAAAGACCATCACAAAGGGTCTGACTAGCAACAATCGGACAAGCCACGGCAGGGGGATTAGAGAATTCTTTAATGATGTTAAATAGGGTCTTGGATGAATTCTCAGCTGCCTTGATTTTCTCTACAAAATGGTCCTTCATGATAGAACGTTTGAGTCTATGAAACTGCTTGAGGGCAGTTCTATAAGTAGTTTTAGCGACCGGATCATATGACCGTCGCCAAATGCGTTCCAATTTCTTGCACCTACTTCTTTCCTCTCGCAGATCCGGTGAGAACCACGGGGCCGAGGGCTTAGATCTTAAAGAAGCAAGAGGTACCAGTGGGGCAATAAGATCAATCACTGATGAAAGACCAGAATTAAATTTGGATACGTTGATGTTTAGATCGTTAGTGAGCTGCCCTATCCGAGTAGGAAAGATAGGCTCAAGTGCCTCACAAGTGATCTTGTGCCATTTTCTCCCAAGGTCCCTGATTTTAGAGGAGACCATAGGAGGTCGTGGCACAGCCAACTCAAAAAGAATTAGATAATGATCAGACCAAGTGAGGGGCAATGAAGGTAATGTAGTAAAGCCAGGGAGGTTCGAGAAAACGAGATCAAGAGTATGGCCAGCAAAGTGTGTGGGTCCCCATACCCGCTGGGTAAGATTAAGGCAATGCATAGAGTCTAAAAAATTATTGGCTCGTGTACAAGTGCTCACATCTGCATGAAGGTTGAAATCGCCTAGTACTAAAAAATGAGGGTGCTTTAACAATAGATCCGCTATTGTTGCCAGAAAAGTGGCAAGTGGAGATGTCACAGCCCCAGAAGGATTATAAACCAAAATTCCTGAAGCGCTGGCAGAGGTGGCATTCAGAATAGAGAAATACATCGCTTCAATAGGGTCTATCTTAGCAATTTTCCTGGAGGTAATGTTAAAATGAGAACGTAAAATAACTGCGATTCCTCCACCCATTTTTGAGCCCTCACGGTTTATACCCACTAGGCGATAGCCAGGGGGAATGGCCAAATGGATATCAGGATTGGAAAAGTCCTTGATCCAAGTCTCTGTGAGAAATAACAGGTCCCATGTATTAGTGGAGAGCAGTAGCCAAATATCACTTGAGTGGCAAGGAAGGGAACGGCGATTGAGCAAACCTGCAGTAATAGTCCCAGCGTGACTAAGCATAGGAGGGGAATTATCCTGTGCATAAGTACGCTTTTTTGGAGCTGTTAAAGTAAATGCGCAGCACTTACATTTATAGAAAGGCAGCTCAGGTTCCGCAAGGTTACAATGTTCCCGTGGAATACACGCTCCGGTGTTCAAGGTCAACAATTGCGACCTGGACCAGTGGCGCTGGGGATCGAATGGAAAACCAACAGCATGGCTGGCACTAGGCGCGGGACTGGCGCGGACGGGCGCAGACGGGCTTGCCTTAGGCGCGCCCGCTGCGCACGTCCGCTGCGCATCGTGAAGATCATGTGCTTAAATGCACTAGCCCGCTAACCCCCGCTCCACCCTCAAACCCGGAAGTGGGAAAAGATTAAAGAAACACCCACACTACCCTCCACAACAATCAGGCGAAGCCTGCGGTGGACCGGGGTAGGGGGGGGACGAGAAGGAGCAACAGAAGAGGCATACAAGTATATAAAAAATAAGTAGGTGCTCGGTAATTAAAATAGCAAACCTAAAATAGTTTAAGTAAAAACTGAGCACACACACAAAGCAGCTAGCGTAACCAGCCTCAGGGTAGCGCACGTCCGCTATTTTTCCGGCAGCCCTGTCATCCGGGACTCCCCACAAGATGCAGAGGCCTGAGCCGGGGCCACGAGATGTCTGTCCGAGGACGGCCACCCTGACCAGCCGGGCTGTCCTTGACCGGCCTCCTAGTCCTTATCCGAAGCCCAGAGGGCTGAGCGCCAGGAGGGGGCTCCTCCCGGTAACCGGAATTCAAACCGCTCATGTCTTCCTTCCCTTCTACGTTCTACTTCTGTCAACCTCTTCTTTCTGCTACTACATCCTTCTGCCCCTTGTGACACTGCTGCAACTTTCCTGTAACGTATTTTCTTGAAAATTCCCTGTTTATAGCTGCTGGCATTTATCCGGCAATACGGAGGGGGGTCCTCCTTTGTTTGACTCTAGACTAGTGCTACTGCTACCAACTAACCGTTTACGTTTAGTGTCAGTCCCCTAGCGGGGGGCCTACTCTTTGGATGTTTGTAACTTAGGGCGACAGATGCTTCCTGTTCTGAAGTGTAGGGTGGGGTGAGTTGGGGGGTACTGGGGAGGGGGGGGCCGTTGTCTCCCATTTGTTTATTGTTCATAGCCGCCTACGCGCCGCTGTCTGGTTTAGCGTTGTTCGGCTGCTCCTCGACCTCAGTTGATTCTGCTTGCGGGCAGCTGGTTGCAGCTCCTCCTGCTGATATCATGTGGTGGGTACATCCTCTTCTGACACACACCTCCTGTTTTCTGATGCTCTTGTTACTCTGGGTCTCTGCGGGTCACCACAGGAGCGGGCCACAGGCGGTCACCCCCTACCCCTTGTCCCCCACCTGGACCCCTGGCACCCGTGTCCCGTTGGCCCACTCTGACTACCTTCAATTGGTCTGGAACGGTGCGGTAGGTCCTCCCCCCGAGGCGCGCCTCCCGCTGCTCCCATGATCTTCCACGCCCCCCTCCCCCAATGGCGTACACTTTGGTTAGACCCCTCCACGTTCTCTCCTGGAACGTCAACGGTCTAATTGACCACATCAAGCACGCTGCGGTCCTCCGAGCGGCACATCGCACTCAGCGGACGTGCTCCTTCTCCAGGAGACCCACCTTTTAGGAACACAGTGTAATTTCCTGGCCCGCTGTGGGTTTGCGATGGTCTGGCACTCCGGCTTCCAACGCGGGTCCCTAGGGGTAGCGGTCTTGTTTCGGAAGGGTCCCCCCATCATCCTTGTTAAAGCCTACACTGACCCACAGGGGCGATATGTGGCGATATTGGCTATGGTGGAGGGTTGTCCCTTGAACATCCTGAATCTGTCCGTCCCGCCCGCCCTCCTGTCCCCGACGCTTCGGTGCCTTACACAGATCTTCTCCTCCTTCCCACTCGGCCTCACGGTTGTTGGCGGCGACTTCAACGCCGTGATGCAGCTGGGGCAAGACACGACCGGTCCCCCTTCTGCAACCCGAGTCTCCTCTGCGGCGGCCCTGTCGAGCTGGTCTTCGGCTCTGTGATATTTGGCGAGTCTGGAACCCTCGCAAGGCACAATACACTCATACCTTGGCCTCCCATCATACCTATTCCCGCATTGATCTCCTCCTGCTCCCAGCCACAGACTGCCATTTGGTCTCCGGAGCGAATATCTTATCTAGGGGACTGTCTGATCACTCCCCCGTCTCCCTCCGAATTGGATCTGCTCCGGTGGGACCGCGAGCGGTATGGCACCTCAATGCATGGTTCCTACAAGACCAGGCACTAGCAGACAAGCTAGGACAGTAACTAACCCACTATTTCACTGCCAACAAGGGTTCGGTTCCATCGCCAGGGACCCCTTGGGAGGTCGGCAAGGCAGTGATTTGCGGGTTGGCGAGGGGGCTTGTCCACGCCAAACGAGCGGAGTTGGAGTCCCAAGCTGTCCGGCTGGAGTCTGAATAAACCGCCGTCGGTCGAGAGGACCCCACCCGGCAGTTGGCGCTGCTCCGAGAAGAGCTCCGTCAGATCTCTCGCGACTCGGCCCAGCAACTGTGTCGGTCGTCGGTGGCGTGGATATACGGCTGGGGTGACAAAAATGGTAAACTCCTCCATAACTTGGTCTCCTACCCCAAGATCCACTGCATTATTCCGGAGGTCCGTGCACCAGATGGTACCCTCCAGGTAACCTCCGAGGCCATAGCCAGAACCTTTGCCGATTTTTACACTCACCTATATGCGGTGCGCCCACCCCACGTGCCCCTAACCACCCTCCTGGGCAGGGCCGGTGCTCGACTACCCTCTCTCACCCCAGCGGATGCAGAGGCTCTGGAACAGCCCTTCACACAGGGCGAAGTCCTAGAGGCCATCCCCCTTCTGAACCCTGGCAAGACACAGGAGTTCTATGCGGCCTTCCGGGAAACTCTGGCCCCCCACCTGCTGAGTCTTTTCCATCATGTGGTGGATAAGGGCTCCTTCCCTCCTGAATCATACTTGGCCACGATTGTGGTCATCCCCAAGACCCACCCGCCCTGGGCTGGGCGTATCTGCAAGACGTGCTGGAGGAGATGGGCTTTGGCCCACGGTTCCGACGATATATTGGGATTCTCTACGCGAACCCCAGGGCCCGGGTGCTGATCAACGGGTCGCTGTCGGAGGCATTCCCGATATGCAGGGGCATGCTCCAGGGGTGTCCCCTTTCACCACTCCTGTGTGCAATAGCGATGGAGCCCCTGGCGGCGCTCATCCGGCAAGACCCCCTTGTCCAAGGGTGGGCCTGGAATGAGAGTCACAGGGATAAGATAGCCCTCTACGCCGACGACGTGCTCCTGTACTTGGCAGACCCGGCGACCTCGGTCCCTAAATGTCTGCAGATCCTTCTCGATTTTGAGAAAGTCTCTGGCCTTCGGCTTAATGCGGCCAAATCCACCCTGGTCCCGCTGCACCCCTCCCGGGAATGCTTCGACTGGCAGTCGTCCATCCCCCTCAGACGCCACTCGGTTAAATACCTGGGCATCTGGGTAACTTTACTGCCGGAATTGGAATGGGCACTGAACATCACACCCCTTGTAGCCTGAATGCGATCAGATCTGAAGAATTGGCAATCCCTCCCCCTCAATCCCCTGAGTGCACTGTTTAAAATGATGGTCCTCCCCCGTTTCCTCTACACGTTACAAAACATTTCCATACCCCTTTCCCGTACTTGGTTCCGCAAGCTCAACGGAACCCTATCCAGGTTGCTCTGGGGTGGCGGAAGACCATGGATCTCTCTCGCACACAGCCGCATCCCCCCCTTTGACGGAGGGCTAGGGGTGACTCACCTCTACCTCTACTACCTTGCCACTAAACTGATTGTAGTCCACGACTGGTATGCGGGCGGCTGGTCCGACCCAGCATACCGGGTGGAACTGGAAGAGATGGACTGCACGCAGATTCAAGCGCTCCTCTACGGCTGCCCAGTCCCACAAACCATAGCCCCAATTACAAGAGCGGTCTTGCTGGCCTGGCACGCCGCCCTGCGTCACACAGGATGGGACCGCAAACTTACCCACCAGATGCCACTCTGGCATGGAAACTGGCTCCGGAAGGTATCGTCCCTAAGCGGATTCCGGCGTTGGGACCTTATTGGGGTGTCGGTGCTCGGAGATGTATGGGTGGGAGACCACGTTCGAACCTTCGCTGACCTGCAGCAGCACCACGCCCTTTCCCATGCCCAGCATTTTAGATACCAGCAGCTGCGCCACGCCATTCATGCACTCCTCCCCGCGCCAACCACCCTTCCAGAGTTTAGCCCACTAGAAGCCCAAGTGATGATGGGGAATCTGGGTAGGGGAGGGGTATCCTGAATTTACCGTGCCCTAGTAGATAATAGTCCCTCGTCCCTCGACCAGCTGCGTACCCGGTGGGAGGGATGGGTGGGACCCCTAGAGGAGGCCGACTGGAGGGACGCCCTGATGGCCCCACGTACCCTGACCACATCATCCAAGCTGCGTCTGGTGCAGACATACTATCTACACATGTCCTACCTCACCCACAGAGAGGCTTTTCCAAGCTTGATTGAGACCCTCACCAGAGTGCCCAAGATGTGGACAATCCCCAGCCGACTTCTACCACATAGTGTGGCTGTGCCCGGGGCTTGAGAGGTTTTGGAGGGGAGTGGAGCAGGAGCTTTTTACAGGCTTTAGGATGGGAGGTCCCTCATGACCCGCTGCGAATGCTGCTGGGGATCTTCGATGGCTTGGACGGCACCAGGTTGGATAAATGCCTCTTGGGAACAGCGGTGGCTGTGGCCAAAAGGGACATAGCAAGACACTGGTTACGAAATGCAGCACCCACGGTGGGGGGATGGAGGAGGGGGGTGGACTGGTGTGGTACCCAAGAGGAGGCTCTAATCGAATCCCGAGGCACTTCAGAACTGTTCCCTAAAATATGGGGGAAATGGTTCAACATGATCCCGCCGTGAACCCAGATATACTCACTGTCTTCATAGTTGTTGTTCCTATTATGCAAACTGTAATGTCGGACTGGAATGGATTGACCCTACCCGGATGTAATGCTGAATTTAACTCATTTTACCTGTTGATTTATGAGCTGCTGCCAATGAAATTTCCTTGCTGTTTAAAAATGCTGAATAAAGTTAACAAACAAAAACAAAACGGTCTTCTCACTGAAACACTGCACATATTGCGTCAGCTTGGTTATCACTTAGATGTGTTGCATTACTTGTTGCTTGGTGTGCTGTCTGACATGGTAGGTCTTTCAATGACTACATCGCCCATAATGCATTGCTCCTGTATACTGCTACCTCTACTGGAGTGGGATTAACCCTGCTACATAGGGGAAAGGGAAGGTGATGAGGTGGGGGTGATTGCTGTGCATGCTTCTTACCTTTTCTGGTGGCAGTTCTGGCTGAGCTGTCTCCATCTCCCAGTCCACAGACGCTCTCTCGTTCTATGGTGGACTCCACCAGCTCCTCCAGCTCAGTCATGGGAGGTGCACAGTTCTTCCCTCCTCCAGTTTGGTTTGCCTCTTTATGGAGCTCAGCCATTTTCTTCTTAGTCAAGCTCCTGAGGTCGTACCACCTCTTTTTCAGGTCATCTATGTCCCGTGGAATCACTCCTGCTGCATTCACCTTGGACTGTATTTCCAGCCAAATTTTTCTTTTGGCAGATTCAGCCACAGTCAGGGACTGCTTTCCAAACAATTTATGGTGTTCTTTCACCACCTCCTCCACGAGGACCTGCAGCTACATGGTGATGAATTTTATTTTTCTCTACCTCTCTGGAAGTTTCTTTTCGCTGGTGTTTGCCATTTTCCAAAATTAAGAGCACAAAAGTTTTCCTGTGGCTCAGGGACTCAGCTCTGCTCTCAGAGCCTCTCCAGAACCTTCTAATTGCTCCAGGCTGCCTGGGTGTAGCCACTTCCTGGTTGGGCGGGGGGGGGGTGGTTGCACCTGATTGGCTAATTCCTGAGTTTCACTGTTCTTTCCTAGCCGATTCGGTATTTACCGAATCGGTATTTACCAAATCGGTATTTCCCATTCATTCCTATGGGCCAAAAGGCCCATAGGATCGAATGGGATTTACCAATTTGGTAAATACCGATTTCGTAAATACCGAATCTGTAAATTCCGAATGGCTGATTCCGAAATTAACCGAATCGGTAAAAATTACAGAATTTTTACCTATATCCCATTTACTGATTCTAAAATACCAAATCGGTAAAATTAGGTATTTTAGAATCGGTAAAATAGGATTACCTAGATCTGGACCTTTGTTTTTTATAATTGACACCCCTGGTAGTATCTAGATAAACTGCACCTGCGCAGGTTTCCAAAAGTCTCACTGGGGAGATTATGTCTGGCCTCCCCCGGTCTCCTGTCTCTGCATTTTTTTTTTTAATTCTCGGTAGATAAAGCATTTTCCCCAGTGCAGAAAATTGTTCTCCTATACCCCCACCCAATGTGGTAAATGTAACGATCATAGCTTGTGGACTGAAAGGATACTTGCACATCCTGTCTTGCAACACACACTTCCATCCCCTTACATGGGACTCACTGCTTTGGACTTTCCATAACTGTTGGACTTGGCCCTTTCCACAGGGTCATCCCCAAACTTTCTGCCTTCCCTTTTCAGTTTTCTGAATACCTTTTGGTTGGCTTTTAGGATTCTTCACACTTTACCACTGCTGACCGGTGCTAAAGTGCTTGTGCTCTCTCCTTTAAACATAATAAAAGTGGTTTGCACACTTAATGTATATTTAAGTCCCCAGTAAACTGGTTTTACGTGTACCCAGGGCCTGTAAATTAAATGCCACTAGTCAACATATGTCACCCTAAGTGGGAAGGGTATGCCCAAACATGGGCCCGGTGCTCACTACACCACTGGATTCAAGCTAGCTTGACTGATGAAGGGTGATGCCCTAAAACCGGTCCTAGGATGCTTGTTTTCTGTCCAGGGAAGACCTAGCTTGAAAGTTTGGGCTGGACTGTTCCCATGAGGCACAGGCTCAAGGCTGATTTGCATATGGCTGGGTCCAAACTTGGGTGGTGTGGTGAGCAGAAGAACGATGGATTAAATTCAGATCCTTGTGATTGAGGGTGAATGCTTGCATTGTCAACATTAAGTCCATCAATGTTTCTTTTGCACTAGTGAGCCTGCAACACCGATTTTACCAACCTCTAAAGTAGCCTTTGAAGCATGCCTCAGGCCTGCCATTGCAGCCTGCGTACACAGTTTTAAACTGCCATTTTGACCTGCCAAACATTTTGTCAGGCCTTACCCTTCCTTTTTAATACATACAAGTCACTCCTAGGGTAGGCCTTAAATAGTCCATAGGGCAGTGTGCAGTGAATTGAAAAGGGTAGACATGTACTTTTAAGTTTTGCATGTTATGGTAGTGAAAGTGTATTAAATCCTTTTTCACTACTGTGAGTCTTAACTCTCCCATTGGATTACCACCTCTAACATGATGAAGGGAAGGAGCTGTCACCTACCACATCTGTTCATCACAAAAGCACACTCACAAAGGGTTTGACACATGTCTTTTGTGACCCCAGACAAGCTGGGAACAGGGCAGAGAGGCAGGAACTCCCAAACACCTCTGGTGGTGAAAACCTCCAGCACCTTCTCCTACTTCAACATGGGCACCTGGTAAAATTAATGGCCTCTGCGACCCAACTCTTCAGTACACGCCTAGATCTGCAAAAAACTGAGAAGGACTACTGAGCCACTCTGCAAGAAGGACTGCTGCATGATTGTCCTGCTGCCCTGCTGCCTCAGTAAAAGGACTGGACCTTCTTCTTGTTCCTAGGACCACCCGAGTGACTCTAAGGGCTAGCTGGCTGGCCTCCTGATCAGATCCTCAGAGACAAAAAAGTCTCTTTCCCCACAAATCCAGCACCTGGACTCAGTCTGCTGTGAGTCGTACCCCCCAAGGTGTGCCACCCAGTCCTGGTCCCTTGGAAGTGGGTCTGAAAGTTGTCTGTCAGTCCAGCTGTGGTCCGAACTAATGCAGTCAATGCATCTCCGAGCAGCTCCACTTCAGAACCACCGCAGCATGATGCATCCCGGACGCCGGACGTCGCATTGCAGTCCACAATCTCCTCAGAGTCACCACTGCGCGATGCATCCTTAATGCAGGCCTTCTCGTCACAATGCCTTGCCTTGGCATACTCAATGACGACGTAAGACTCTGCATTGCAGCCCCGCAGATTCTTTGGAGCTACCGATGCGCGACACAGCTTCGACACAGGACTTTGCATCATGAGCCCCTCTTTGACAGCCTCCTCGATGACGATGCAGGGCTTTGCATCATAGCCTCGCAGCTCCTTGTAACCACCACTGCGTGACACATCCTTGACGTGAGATCGCGCAATGCTCTGCAAACAGGATTTAAGGTACTTTGTTTGTTTGTTCAGTGGGCCTAACTTGATCCCTGATTCAGGCCCACACTGCATCGTGGCTGATCTGCACTTGTAACTTTGCCCCAGTCCGGCGTGACCAGATAACCACAGTTGGCACTTTGTGCTTCTAAGCACTATTTTTATTGAATTTACTCACAAAAGATAAACTGGGAGAAAGGAGTAAGGGCAGAGTGGCAGACACGACACCAGGAGGAATCAGATCAGAATCCCCAACCAGGGACCATCAGAACCGCAAGGGAGTAGTACATTTGAGTAAAGATACCATTTCTGACCTCCAAATGAAGGCATAATGCAAGGAGTTGGGTTTTGTTCCTACCCCACAACCAGACCTCTATAATCTGAGACTAGAACTGGCTAAATTCTTACGCCAAATCTGCTTAGCGGTTTTCTTTATAGAAAACCCCAGACTGCCAAGCAACGAGGACATAAACACTGCCTATTCACTAGACTACAAAAAAACAACAGTTTAATCTTCCCAGGTGTGCAATGCCCCCAGCTGTTTTAGCATTTGAGAAACTGGTCTCTCTAGATAGAGACAAATTCAAAGATCAGAACACGCACATGTTCAACAATCTCAGCAAATTGTAACATCAAGCAGAAAAGGAGATTGACAGTATGGCGTTCATTGCAATAAAACCAGCCGACAAGGGAGGGGCGACGGTGATTCTCCCCAAAGAGATGTATCGGTTGGAGTGCCTCAAACTCCTGACGATTCAAAAAATTACAAGATACTTGAGACGGACCCCACCAGAACAATTTTGATATGACAGTCTCCAACCCAAAGCCCTGCAAGACATCTATCAGTAGATCAGTTTCTCAGACCTACAACGACCATGCAGAACTACCGTAAAAAACTCTCAAAGCCAAACTTTACCTACGACATCTGACCAAAAGAGCGAAGAAGAGAGCACGGACTAACCAGAGGCACTTACTCCAGCAGACCTTTGAAAAAAACAGAAAACAATCAGCTAGTGTGTGTCACTACCTTTGGTAGACTGAGGTGGCAAATGAAACAGTATTTAGCAGAGTCTTGGCCCCTCCAGGTAATGTCAAGAGTCTCTCTATTTGAACATCATACTTTGCAGAATAAAGAAGCCTATTCCTATTGTACGTTGTATCTCCCTGTTATGTTTATAGTGTTCCCTGTTACCTAGTTCCTAGCTGCTCAGCCAGTGTGAGTGTTCTGTGTGGAACGCTGGTGTGATGGACTTGAGTGGAATGTTGGTGTAATGGTCATGCTAATTTGCATTCTCTGACAGTACATAAAATTGAAGAGAGGTTCATTGCATTTGGCGATCTAAGGGCGTCCTTTGATCTTGTCCCAATGGACTCATTGTGGGTATCCCTCAAGATGCAAGGAGTTCCTGAAGACATCCTTACCAGACAATAAGATTGCATCACGGGAACTCCGCCAAAGTTTGTTGGAATTCACTGATTCTATCCCTGGACGTGGGCGAGTGAGACATGGTTGCATGCTGGCGTCAACACTCTTCTTACTCTATTTTAATGATGTCATAAAAAGCTTCCAGGTGTTCAATCACAACTCCCACAAATTAGAAGGGGCCCCAGTGCCTGCACTGTTATGTGCAGAGGATATCCTCTTGCAGTCACAAACCCTGAAGGGATTGCGAATGTTACTTGACAACTTCAATGCTTATTGGGAAACCAAGGGATTAAAAATCAATGTCCATAAGAACAAATGTTTGATGATCAGATCTCATAAGATCTTCTGAGGGGACATAGGGTGGCGACAGAATAGATTAGAACGAGTACCCAAATTTGAGTATTTGGTATAACGCTCAACTCTAAATACTTGTGGTCCCCCCACATCCAAAGAGTAGAGCCATTCTTCTTCAAAGTGGTATGGCAATACTCAAAAAGCAAAAAGCAACAACTAGATGTGTTTCCTCGACTATTGAAGTTTGCAAATCCAAGGCCCAGGCAGCTGCCTTATATGAAGTAGTACTATGGAGGGCAGATAATGTTGCTAAGTTGACTTTGGGTGAGAATAACTTTATACGGTCCCTGTTACCCCTCTCTAGAAGTACTCAGCTCATCCCTTTGTTTCATGATGTAGCCCTCAAGAGAATAGAGCATATTGCAGTCCTGAGACCTCTGCTTTATTGGGTGAGAACTTGGTCAACGCAGGAACTTACTCCTTATAGGGAGGGATTGAGGGAATTACTGGAGTTAGATAAGTCCTTCAGCTCCTCATGGTTCCAGCCTTTTGGAATGACACTCAATCTTTGACCGCACTTCCAAAAAGCGATTAAAATTATCTTAATGGGAATATGTGTGTGTTAATTTACACCTTAGTTCTAGGTTGGGGAGGTTATCACCAGACTTTTTGGCCACTGAACCTACTTCACACTTAAGAATTCCAGAATAATTTACAACCTAAGCTGGCCAAAACACTTGATATAAAGTTTTGCTAACACACCTTACAAATCATGCCTCACACATTGAGATGGAAAATGATAATGGTGACCCTGGGACTATAATTGGACTCTGTGTCCCTTGCGTATTAAAGTAAACCTGGTGCATGTTTAATTCTTTTGGCCTGTATACACAGAACCTAGAAAGAAATGGATCTGCTCCCTATGCCACAACCTGGCTTTTAGGAAATATTTAGAAGCAACTTAGGGCCAGATGTAGAAAGGGTATTACCGGTCGGTAACGGCCGAAATTAACAACTTTCGGCCGTTACCGACCGGCAATAGGCTTTTCTGATGTAGGGGCCGAAATTAACGATTCAGTAATTTACCGAATCAGTAATTTAAGGAATCGGTAAATTACTGATTTCTTAAATACAGATTCGGTAGATTACCGAATTACGAATGTAGGGAGCACTTAAATGAGTGCTTATCCCATGTTAGGATTCGTTATTTACCACCAACTACAATGGTAAATAACAAAAACACCCCAAAAAGCAATTTTATGCAAATTGATTCAGTGCCATGTTGCAGACATACATGCCCTCAGGGCATGTATGTCTGCAACATGTGCACCCATACACAATTGAGGGGTGCAACAGGGTGTCAAAGTGACACCCTGCCACCCTTTAATGTTTTCCCCCTTTTACCGAATCAGTATTTACCGATTCGGTAATTGACATTGATTCCTATGGGCCTCCAGGCCCATAGGAATGAAAGGCAATTACCGAATCGGTAAATACCGATTCGGTAAATTCCGAATCTTAACGATTCGGTCATTTTTACCGAATGATTTGCTACATAGCATTTACCGATTCGAAAATACCGAATCGGTAAGATTCAGTATTTTCGAATCAGTAAATGCTATTTACCTACATCTGGCCCTTAGGGTTTTAAAAATGGACACATCCCTGCGCAAAGTCTATAGCTTGGGCAGACACTTATTTGCAGTTGTGCTCTTGCGGAAGAAGAGGGGCAAAGAATTTTTAAAAAGTATTCCAACTCCAAATGAGTTATAGAAAAGTCACTATTCACTCATATTCACTCATATAATCTCACTGTGACATCATTTAGTTGGATTTTTATGGCGCTTCCAACTCATTTGCACCTTATATTTAATGATTTTGTAACTTTCATGAAAAGTCCAAATACTGTTAAAGGCGATTGTATGGTTTTAAAAAGAAAAATGGCTGCTCCTTGTGATTGGCTTAGTGTGGACCAAAGATGTTTTACTAGAGACAGGCATGTTCATCGTAAATGTCATGAAAAGCCCTTTATAACTGGAGTAGGGACAATATTACATGTGTATAGTTAGATGGAACCCTAACTCAAATATAGTAACATGAATAATGTTGTTTTAATATTATGTGTATGGTTCATTTATAATAATCCTTCTTTAATGAATTGGTTCTTAGATTTAACAGCAATGCAGGTAAATCAGACTGTATTATGATTTTATATATGTTTTTTCAGAAATAATCTCAGACCTTGAGTAAATGGAAAAGGGTGCCCCTGCAAGGGAATGACAGTCGAGACCTAGTACAAGGGCAGACAGAACCCTGAACCTTAAAGAACTTGGTACCACTTTATCGCAATTCATAGGCTGGTTTTTAAATTTAGATTGAACTATTGAACAAGACTTCTTAGCATAATCACTAAGACAGTTTAGGTTCTCATGGTGAGCATAACAGACCCATTATGATGGTTTTATTGACCACAATGAGCTTTGTACAGTTTATTTGGCAGTGCATAGACAATACTGTGGTATTGTTAACCAACATAATGCTTATTTGCTTACTTACTCATGTGTATTTAGGGGCTCATTAGGATGGCGGACGGAAGGACGACCGCCGTCCTTGAGTTGGCGGAAAAAGTCTTTTTTCTGTCCGCCTGCCGCGGACACTCCGTCCGCCATATTAGGATGCGAAACACTGTCAAATTTCCGTACGCGGCGGAAGAGCACGCACCGCCGCGGTAGTACAACCGACCCCGCGGCGGACTCACCCAATCCAGACACACCGCCGTACGGAATGACGTGTCCGACCGTCCCCCAAATCACGATGGCGGAAAACACACATAAAATCACTGCGGAAAAACAACCTGCCTGAACACGGCGGAATCACCACAGCGGAGATACACACCACAAGCAGATCGCCGTCATGGACCCAGCGCTGCACGCATTTCCGATACTCTTCGTGCTCCACCACCAGCAAGTCATGGACCATCATCGACAACGACGCAGGTACGCCAACTCACCAATTGCTGACGGAAGGGGAGTACCTGCCAGGGCTGTGACGTTGGAAGGGGGAGTGGCTTGTCACAGGAAATACATTGCCGATCGCACAAAAATATACACAATTGAAGTACACAACCAGGAATGACAACGACAAACCACAAAACATGATGTATTTGCTTTATTCAACATAATAGGTGGATAACATCAGAATATCCAAGAGCAAGGGCATTGTGTACAACAGATCATGTACATCATTGGCAGCACATGAGAGGGGGTAAGTGCATCAACAGTCCATTGCACAGAACAGCTACATCATTGGCAGCATATGAGAGGGGTGCAAGTGCATCAGCAGTCCATTGCACAGAACAGCTACATCACAGGCAGCATATGAGAGGGGGTAAGGGCATCAACAGTCCATTGCACAGAACAGCTACATCACAGGCAGCATATGAGAGGGGGTAAGGGCATCAACAGTCCATTGCACAGAACAGCTACATCACAGGCAGCATATGAGAGGGGATAAGTGCATCAACAGTCCATTGCACAGAACAGCTACATCACAGGCAGCATATGAGAGGGCAGAATGCAGTATCAGAACAGCAACAGGGCATTGTGGACAACACAGCAGGTACATCACTGGCTACCCAAGTACGTGTGTCAAGCAACCCGTGACAAGGACAATAATAATATCTAGGTGGTTACATTCGTCAATCTACACACAAAGTTAAATGACATGTGAGTGATGGCAACTAAACCTCACACCACAGAATCTGGTGGACTGCTTGAACTACTCGCCTCGGACACACCGCCAGCACCAGCAACAGGAGTGTGAGACTCAGCCACCGATCTACTGACTGACACATGAGCCATAGACCCAGACACACCGCCAGCACCAGCAACAGGAGTGTGAGACTCAGCCACCGATCTACTGACTGACACATGAGCCATAGACCCAGACACACCGCCAGCACCAGCAACAGGAGTGTGAGACTCAGCCACCGATCTACTGACTGACACATGAGCCATAGACCCAGACACACCGCCAGCACCAGAAACATGAGTGTGAGACACAGCCACCGATCTACTGACTGACACATGAGCCATAGACCCAGACACACCGCCAGCACCAGCAACAGGAGTGTAAGACACAGCCACAGATCTACTGACTGACACATGAGCCCTAGACCCAGATCCACCGCCAGCACCAGAAACAGGAGTGTGAGACTCAGCCACAGCTGTAGTGACTGACACATGAGCCATAGACCCAGACACACCGCCAGCACCAGAAACAGGAGTGTGAGACACAGCCACAGATCTACTGACTGACACATGAGCCATAGACCCAGACACACTGCCCGGACATGTCCCTGTACACTGACCAACAAATACCATGCCTGCATCTGACACATCTGAGTGAACTGCAGCTGAGCCACTAGAACCACTGAAATGATGAGCCACAGGGCTGTATGGGCCAGGAGGCAGGGTGGCTCTGGGAGCTGGGGACAGCTGTACTGGAGCGACATTGGGGTGGGCAGGTCTCACTGGTGTGTGTCTCCGTTTCTTTGTGAAACGTAGGGGTACCCCGGACATGCCTGGACTGGTAAGTGGAGTGGCATCATCAGACATAAAAGGTGTATCATGTGCTTGTGGTGGTCTGCTCTCTGGGGACGTGCTGGACCCTGCCTGCCGTTTGCTGTGGACCTGCCTTCTGCCCTCTGCATCATGTGTAATGGGGGATGCAACAACAGTGTACTCCTTCCTCTGCTTCTGCGGGGCGTGGATGGGAGTAGAGGTATGGGGGGACTCCACCGCTGACACATGTGTTGTACGTTCCTTAAACATCAGCCTCAGTGCAGCCAGGGGTGATATATGCCTGTCCTTGATGTTGCTCGTGTCCATGGGAGAACCCTTGGCCATGGGATGTGCCTTGGACGTAGGAGGTGTCCTGTCCCTGGAATGCCCCTGATCCCTTGCCGGTGCCCTGTCCCTGGGTGCAGACTTGTCCATTGTAGTGTCCCTCTCCTTTGAAGCGACCTTGCTCTTGGGAGGTGCCCTTTCCTTGGTACTGTCCTTGTCATTGGGAGTGTCCCTGCTCTTGGGAGGTGCCCTTTCCTTGGTAGTGTACTTGTCCTTGGGAGTGTCCCTGCTCTTGGGAGGTGCCCTTTCCTTGGTAGTGTACTTGTCCTTGGGAGTGTCCCTGCTCTTTGGAGGTGCCCTTTCCTTGGTACTGTCCTTGTCCTTGGGAGTGTCCCTGCTCTTGGGAGGTGCCCTTTCCTTGGTAGTGTCCTTGTCCTTGGGGGTGTCCCTGCTCTTGGGAGGTGCCCTTTCCTTGGTAGTGTCCTTGTCCTTGGGAGTGTCCCTGCTCTTTGGAGATGTCCTTTTCTTGGTAGTGTCCTTGTCCTTGGGAGTGTCCCTGCTCTTGGGAGGTGGCCTTGGCTTGGGAGTCCCTTTGGTGGGGGATGCCTGTGTAGCATGTGAATCCATTTCCCCCAACACCCCTTGATGATCCTGTGTGTCAACTCCAGTGTTGCTCACGTCGTCTTTGGATAAAGAGAACACAGGCTTAGGGGAGGGTGTCTGTGCCCTCCGTGCCCTGCCTTGCTGCCTGTGGCTACTCCTAGTGTAATAACCTGAATAAGAGGCCTGGTCTGATGACTCACTCTCCTCTGTAACATCAAGTGGTGTGGATGGTGGTACAGAAGTAGCACCCTGTCTATGCGACTGTACAATGGCTGAGGACACAGTGTTTGCCAATGACTGAACTGTTCTGTGGAGACCAGCAAGATCGCCATGCATCCCCTCCATGAATGCCACCACCTGCCCCAACTTCCTATCGTGGTCTTGGAATGCATTGATCATGTTGGTCTGCCCTTCACACAGCTGTCGCAGCAGATCAACAGCCTCTGCACAAAGTGCACTTTGTGTCACAGGGGCAGGTGCAGCGGTGCCTGCACCGAAGGCAACTCTGCTCCCCCTCCTCTGGCGAGCACGAGCAGTACATGTTGCAGTGGGTGGCAGTGTGGGCCCTGTGTGCTGTGTCCCGACTGAAGGTGTCGATTGCCCACTCCCTGTCTGTGACAACAGTGCGGACTCACCAACACTTTCTGAGGATGAGGGCGATGGTGTCTCCACATGTGAGTCCTCAGGGACGGTTCTGTCCCCCTCTCCATGGCTGCCATCTTCAGTGTCAGTCTGCGTGTGTGTCATCTCGGATCCGGATGCATTGCCACCACTCATCTCCGTCGTCTGTGTCTCAGTGCCCTCGGCCAAATCTGGGAGAGAGAGGGAAGAGATGTTAACCTATGTGACACACTCACGTACTGAAGGTTTCAAAGTCACACCGTTCCTTACAGTCGATTGACATGTAACACCCACCCTGTACACGAACCACCCCTACCACACATCCAAACATCACAGCTCCGTGGGTGTCTGTGAAACCTGTACATCATACAAACAGGGCAAGTGCATGCAGACCACCACACATGTCATGCCATGGGACACCAGACCTCAACGGCATGTCCTGGAACCCTCAAATACTAATCAACTGGCATGTCTACCTGGCGGATATGGGTGCTACCACCCACTCCGCTAATGACACCAACATGCAATATATGCTACAGATACGCACCACGGATGTCACTACTGTGTCTGAGCACGGATACATGCATTCACTCACAAGTTACAGACACATACAGTCTGCTTACCGCTAGTTTGCTGTTGATCCCCTCTCAGCCGGGTGGAAAGGTCAGGATGCGTCACAGCAATTATGCGGTGCATTAGAGGTGTCATGTCATTGCGAAGGTGCGGCTTCACCTACCAGGATGGGAGACAAGAGGGGAACGTCAGTGGACTGTTTGACAATCATATACATTGGAGAAACACGTATCTTCATGCAGCCATGCGCAGTACAACACATGTGAAGGTCCCAAAGCACACCGCCAAGCTTGCAGAAGCAAGGAGTCAGTGACCACCTCATTCCCACCAACATGTTACCCACTTCACTTACCACCTGTCCGGGGGCACCGTAGAGCCGTTCATAGTGGCTGAGCACACCGTCCACAAGGATATCCGCAGTGAAGGGACGAGACCGGGTCTCTCGCACTCCCTGCATGGCAAGGTGCACGACTGTGGTAGTACAGCAGCAGTAGTTGGATAGCTCAGGAGCAGCAGGTCAAGGTGACGGTCGCAGGCAGCAGTAGTTGGATAGCTCAGGAGCAGCAGGTCGAGGTGACGGTCACAGGCAGCAGTAGTTGGATAGCTCAGGAGCAGCAGGTCGAGGTGACGGTCGCAGGCAGCAGTAGTTGGATAGCTCAGGAGCAGCAGGTCGAGGTGACGGTCGCAGGCAGCAGTGGCTGGAAGCAGTGAATGTGTGCAGGAAATCTTCACACATATATAGGGCCCTGAGCTCATACCAGTGGCATACGTCTTCAGCAATTGGTTTTCCATGGATGCTTCATTCAAAAAGAGCCAATGACTCACATTGTTGTGGCGGATCACGTCTTCCGCAATATTTGAATGCGCTTACGTCGAACGCGTAACCTGTTCCCATTGGCTACATGTGCACGGACCGTCACGTTCACACACCGGCAACCGCATGTGCGCGCTACCGCGACGGTGCATCATTTGAAAATATTCACTCACTGGCACCGCTATGGCGGTGCACGCCTTCCGCGGAGGCGGTGGAGGCAAACACATACATTTGATGATGCAATCTGAAATGGCAGTTGAAACAACCCCTTACAGTGTTATTGCCTCACCCACCGGCAGTCCAGGCCGGTCACACACCGCCAGTCAAGGCCAATCACCCACCGCCAATTGCGTCATAATGATGCCCATGGGAGGACACGTCGAGTAATAGAACGCACATTTGGGCTGCTGAAGTCTAGGTTTTGCTGCCTGGATAAAACCGCAGGGGCCCTGCCATAATCACCAGGCAAAGTATGCAAAATCGTGATTGCCTGCTGCATGCTCCACAACCTGGCCTTGCGCAATAACATAGAACTGATCATGGACCCTGAAGACCAACAGGTTGCTCGGCCTCCCATCCCACCCATGCCGACTGATGAGGATAGTGGTGAGGAAGAAGTTGTGGACCAGAGGCGTCAGCTCATTGATCGCTATTTCCCTTGAATGTGAGTAACTACCGCTTGTACAGCCAGAGAATGCGTGATGTATGTTTGGTGGTGGAGTGTGGATGTGGTGTGTCTATGGTGCCTGTTCTGGTATGTTCTGTTTGCAAATGTGTATGTTACATGGGGTACATGGTATGCTCCCTGATGTGTGTCCTGTGATCAACTTAATTGGTGATGAGTGTGGTTTGTTGGATGTTGCAGTACAGTGTGTTGTGATGGGTGTGAATCTCTTTCATGACCTGTGTTTGTTATTCTCTCATTATCCCTAGATCACTCCCACAGAGCCATGATTCTCAACAACATTGATCCCTGCACCTGGTAACGTAACATTCTAAGACATTCATGTGATTAAAACATGGAGGCAACACATCATTGATTGTCTACGTGATGTTTATTTACAGGTTGAGGATTGATGTTGGTGCATATTTACAAAGAAGTGTTGGTGGGGGAGTGAGAGTTGAAGGTCATGGCAGATGAAAACACAGTGGGGACACCACATTGTGTGATGTCCACCTAGTACAACAGACGTGTGGCAATGCTTGGCATTGTGGGACAGGATAGTTGGCAGGGTGAATGGCAGGCTAGGACAAGGGTGAAGTCATTGGCGCCCCCTCTTAGAGCGGGTAGATGGAGCAACACCACTGCTCTCACCGGCATCCAGCTTCGGACGGCCCCTCCGTCTTCTAGCAGGAGCGGAGACAGCTGTGGGGGCAGGTTGGTCAGGGGCCACCTCCCTGTCCGTGGGCTACGGTGTGGGTGGCGGTGGTGTTGGGGAGCGGTCCCGCTGGGCACTAGGGTGAGGGGGTGGTGGTGTGGCGCGGGATAGCCAGTCCCTCCACAGAGCAGTTGCTTGGCCCATGATGTCCACAATTTGCCCCATGCGCGTATCTATGGACCGCAACAGATTGCTGTTCTCCTGTGAGTCTTGGTGGGCCCGTTCAGACTGTTCCTGCGCCCGCTGATAGGAGGCATTGACTCTTGCGATGGCTTCCAGGGTTTCTGCGGCAGGATGGGGTGGGTGTCCTTCCCCACCTCGCCGGGCAACTGCACTCCTGCGTGTGTGCTGTGCCCTTACCTGTGTCCTCTCATGTCCACTCTCCCTGCTTGCCTGGGATGTAGATGGCCCATCATCGGCTGATGGGTCAGGCAGGGTGGCACAGGCAGGAGTGGTGGTGGTGGCTGCACAGCTCACTATGGCAGGTGATTGTGTGGTGACACAGGCCGTGGCGGTGGAGGCAGTGATGTCCTGTGAGCCTGATGGCCCTGGAAGTCTGCTTGGTCCCGCTTTGTCCTCTGCATCTGAGCTGGCAATGGGCTCGTCCCCAGAGAGTCCGTGCTGTGAGGGGGGCGACTGGTGCTGGCGGTTGGTGCTTGCGGCAGTCAAGTTGCGATTACCCGAGGGACAAGATTATCAAGATCAATGCTGTGGACATGACATGGTTTTGGTAACAACATTACTGATCAATTACCTCTCTCTCGCACTCCCCCCCCACTGCTACCCTCCCTGTGGACATGGGGGCCTGTTGGGAGTTGTAGTGCTGATCTCTCTCACCCCCCCCCCACCGCCACCCTCCCTGTGGACATGGGGTCTGTTGGGAGTTGTAGTGCTGGTCTCTCTCACCCCCACACCCACCGCCACCCTCCCTGTGGACATGGGGGCCTGTTGAGAGTTGTAATGCTGGTCTCCCACACACCCCACACACCTCTTGTACTCCCCCACACCCACCTCCACCCTCCCTGTGGACATGGGGGCCTGTTGGGAGTTGTAGTGCTGGTCTCTCTCACCCCCCCCCACTGCCACCCTCCCTGTGGACATGGGGCCTGTTGGGAGTTGTAGTGCTGGTCTCTCGCACCCCCCCCCCCACCGCCACCCTCCCTGTGGACATAGGGGCCTGTTGGAAGTTGTAGTGCTGGTCTCTCTCACCCCCACACCCACCGCCAACCTCCCTGTGGACATGGGGGCCTGTTGGGAGTTGTAGTGCTGTTCTCTCTCACCCCCACACCCACCGCCACCCTCCCTGTGGACATGGGCCTGTTGGGAGTTGTAGTGCCGGTATCCCACACACCCCTCACACCTCTCGTACTCCCCCACACCCACCGCCACCCTCCCAGTGGACATGGGGGCCTGTTGGGAGTTGTAGTGCTGGTCTCCCACACACCCCACACACCTCTCGTACTCCCCCACACCCACCGCCACACTCCCTGTGGACATGGGGCCTGTTGGGAGTTGTAGTGCTGGTCTCTCCCACCCCCACACCCACCGCCACCCTCCCTGTGGACATGGGGGCCTGTTGGGAGTTGTGGTGTTGGTTGCTCTGACAACATGCAAGCATGGGAACGTAGGAGGCAACATTTGGGGTTGGTCATGGTGGGTGGATTTGAGCGGAGGACTTCACATTTGGGTGACTGTGTGGTCCACATGCATGGATTGGGGCCAGGGAGATTTGTCTTGTCAGTTGTGCATGGCAGACCATATCACTGTGTTCGTGGTCATTTGTTTGTACTTACCAGCCTCTTCTCCCTCCTCGATTCCTTCCAGGCTCTCAGGGTGCAGTATGCCCAGCACCTTCTCCTCCCATTCAGTAAATGGTAGGGGCTCCGGGGGAGTGCCGCCGCCAGTGTGGTTCTTCGCCCTGATGCCTTTCACCCTTGCCTTGAGGTCCTGCCACAGCCTCTGGATGTTGTGCTTGGTGCGTGGCACGGTCCCTGACGCATTCACTCTGCTCACTATCCTGTTCCACATGTTGTTTTTGGTTGCCAAGGTTGTCTGCTGGACTAGGTTGCCGAAGAGCTGGGGTTCGACACGGATGATTTCATCCACCATGACCTTCAACTCAGTGTCAGTGAATTTTGGATTTTTCTTGGATGCCATGGTGTGTGATGTGCAAGGTGTTGGTGGGGTGTGGTGGGATGTGCAGGTGTGTGGTGTGTAGGGATGGTGTTGGGTTGGGTTGTGTGGTGTGTGTGTTTGTGAGCAGGTTGTATGTGTGTTTGTGTGTGTCTGCTGGTCGTGCTAATGTGGCTCTTGCTTGCAGCTATGCTGTGATGCAAAGGACTGTGGTAGTGGGAGGGATTCATTTTATTCTCTGTGCGGTGGTGGTGTCCCAATGTTAGTTGCCAATCAGGTGTTCTGTGGGTGTGGTGATTTAGGTGCATTTTTCGGTGCTTGGGGGGGGGGTGTCATTGGGGCGTGTAGTTGCTGGGGGTGGGTATTTCAGGTGGTTGGGTGTTCTGTTTGATGTAATTTCTATTTACTTCCGTCTGCAATTTTGTAATCGGTTTGACGGCTGGGATGGTGTTTGTGTGGTCCTTCAGCAGTCATGGTCCGTTTTCGGAGGTATTGTTTCCGCGGCGGTGGAGGACGGCGGTGAGTTCTGTTGGAATGGCGGCATTATCCTAATCGCGTGGACGGACCCTCCGCAGGTATGGCGGCGGTTGGGCCTGTTCCCGCTGTCATGTCCGTCCGCGGCGGTGGGGGATCTTTTGGTTCCGTCCGCCGCGGACGGTGTTAGATGTGTTCCGTCTGCCGCGGACGGTGTTTGATGTGATCCGTCCGCCGCGGTCGGAATTTCTTGACATGAATATCCTAATCGCAACCGCGGATTCTCCGCGGTGCGAGCGGGAGTGATTTTTCCGCGACCATGGCGGACGGTACCTGTTTCCGTCCGCCATCCTAATCGACCCCTTAGTACGGTGCATTAAACACATAAATATTTATTTACAGTATTTCTTTGTTTTTGTAAAAGATCCCCTTGTTGGCCATTTACTTTAGTTTTTACTGTTACCCAAGATCGAAAGGGGTTATTGGGTTGTTATTCTTCTTTCTGTATTAATGGAGTTATCTGGTCACGCTGGCCAAGGTGAAAGTCAAAAGCTCAGGCCAACTGTGATGGAGCGTGGGTGAGATACAGGGACCAGGTTGACTGTGCTGGCAATAACGCAGGTATGCTTCTAGGTACCAAGCCCACCCGCGGGGCCTCCAATTGCTTCTGCTGACAAGGGAGACACCTGGAAGGCCAACAACATCCTGCCCACTTCCTTTCTTTTTTGCGGGACAGGGAACCTCTGGGCATGTTATCAAGAAACGGCGTTAAAAT
The DNA here is from genome assembly GCF_964261635.1 of Lissotriton helveticus. Taxonomy (NCBI): domain Eukaryota; kingdom Metazoa; phylum Chordata; class Amphibia; order Caudata; family Salamandridae; genus Lissotriton; species Lissotriton helveticus. The sequence goes on from NC_136060.1 coordinate 523,605,458, forward strand.
TATCGCTGCTTTGGCGGCAGGAAACTGCCGCTAAAGCGGCAATAATGGGCTTGATATTATGGCCTTGTGAATTCCAATAGAAGCCCCTGTTCTGGTGTGAACATGGGCTTCTATTGGAATTCTCAAGGGCATATTATCAAGCCCATTATCGTTGCTTTAGCAGCAGTCCTACTGCCCCAAAGCTCTACAACAACCCCCAGGCCACGGGGGTCATCACCACCTAAGGATGCGTGTTGCTGTAGATTGGGTTCTGCATTAAAACCTATGGGTGGTTGTGCTGATCCGTGGCAGAACCCCCCTCATCCCCCTCCCCCGGGAAGCAAAGAGATGCAATGTAGCGCAAAGAAGTTCTCCAAAAAGAAAAAAAAGCTAATTTCCAGAGAAAGCACCTTTTACACTGGAAAGTAAATACCACTGAGAGACTTCATTGCTTTGTGTCACTTTGCACTGGTGCGAAGCTTTAGCACATTTGGGCCTCATTGTTTCTTCTCAACAGTAACTCATCCATTCATTCATCCCTGTATTAACTCACTCATTCACTTGTGCAAAGATGTCCTCTGGGGCCCCCTGTCCTAGGGAGAGTGCACAGGTGTCCTCTGGGCCCCCGGTCCAAAAGAGTGTGCACAGGTGTCCCATCCCCCCCTCTGTCCTGGGGAGAGTGCACAGGTGTCCTATGAGGCCCCCTGTCTTGGGGAGACTGCACAGGTGTCCCTTCCCCCTCTGTCCTGGGGAGAGTGCACAGGTGTCCTATGAGGCCCCCTGTCTTGGGGAGACTGCACAGGTGTCCCTTCCCCCTCTGTCCTGGGGAGAGTGCACAGGTGTCCTATGAGGCCCCCTGTCTTGGGGAGACTGCACAGGTGTCCCTTCCCCCTCTGTCCTGGGGAGAGTGCACAGGTGTGTTCTGCACCCCCACCCTGCCCTGGGGGGAGTGCACAGTTGTCCTCTGGGGCCCCCTGTCCTGGGGAAAGTGCACAGGTGTCCCTTCCCCCTCTGTCCTGGCGAGAGTGCACAGGTGTCCTCTGGAGCATTCTGTCCTGGGGAGAGTGCACAGGTGTCCTCTGGGCCCCCCTGTCCCGGGGAGAGTGCACAGGTGTCCTCTTTGCCCCCCCCCCTGTCCTGGGGGAATGCACAGGTGTCCTCAGGGGCCCCCTGTCCTGGGGAAAGTGCACAGGTGTCCCTTCCCCCTCTGTCCTGGCGAGAGTGCACAGGTGTCCTCTGGAGCATTCTGTCCTGGGGAGAGTGCACAGGTGTCCTCTGGGCCCCCCTGTCCTGGGGAGAGTGCACAGGTGTCCTCTTTGCCCCCCCCTGTCCTGGGGGAATGCACAGGTGTCCTCAGGGGCCCCCTGTCCTGGGGAAAGTGCACAGGTGATCTCTGGGGCCCCCTGCCCTGGGGGGAGTGCACAGGTGTCCTCTGAGGCCCCTCCCTGTCCCGGGGACAGTGCACAGGTGTCCTCTGGGGCCCCCTGTCCTTGGGGGAGTGCATAGGTGTCCTCTGGGCCCCCCCCTGTCCTGGGGACAGTGCACAGGTGTCCTCTGGGGCCCCTGTCCTGCGGGGGGGGGGTGCCCAGGTGTCCTCTGAGGCCCCCTGTCCTGGGGACAGTGCACAGGTGTCCTCTGGGGCCCCCTGTCCTGGGGACAGTGCACAGGTGTCCTCTGGGGCCCCCTGTCCTAGGGGGAGTCACAGGTGTCCTCTGGGCCCCCCCCTGTCCTGGGGTCAGTGCACAGGTGTCCTCTGGCCCCCCCCCCCTGTCCTGGGGACAGTGCCCAGGTGTCCTCTGGGGCCCCCTGTCCTGGGGACAGTGCACAGGTGTCCTCTGGGGCCCCCTGTCCTGGGGACAGTGCCCAGGTGTCCTCTGGGCCCCCTGAACTGGGGACAGTGCACAGGTGTCCTCTGAAGCCCCCTCCCCTGGGGACAGTGTCCAGGTGTCCTCTGGGGCCCCACCCTTCCCTGGGGACAGTGCACAGGTGTCCTCTGGAACCCCTTGTCCTGGGGACAGTGCACAGGTGTCCTCTGGGGCCCCTCCCTCCCCTGGGGGGAGTGCACAGGTGTCCTCTGGGGCCCCTCCCTGTCCTGGGGACAGTGCACAGGTGTCCTCTGAGGCCCCCTGTCCTGGGGACAGTGCACAGGTGTCCTCTGGAGCCCCCTCCCCTGGGGACAGTGTCCAGGTGTCCTCTGGGGCCCCCCCTCCCCTGGGGACAGTGCACAGGTGTCCTCTGGGGCCCCCTGTCCTGGGGACAGTGCCCAGGTGTCCTCTGTGGCCCCCTGTCCTGGGGACAGTGCCCAGGTGTCCTCTGGGCCCCCACCCTCCCCTGGGGACAGTGCACAGGTGTCCTCTGGGTCAGGGCCTCTGTCACCACTGGCCACTGATTACCTGCACTGATACATTCTCTTGTCTTCGTGGTTAATAGGTGAGTGCTTTCCACAAGCAGCTGAGAGCGGTCAGTGCCAAAGGTCATGACCTCAGGTGTGTAATGGGAACACAGCTTGCGTTGCTTGGAGTGAGATAATGCCTAACCTGGTGTGAAGAGAGCGAGGATTCAGAATGAACCAAAGGAGTGTGTCAATAGACACGACTGAGCCGCAAACCAGGTAAACGTGCTCGACTGACTCGACAATTCTTTTAAACTTGACATAACTCGGCCTCAGATCCACTTTCTCTCCTCCTACATTTGCACATCCTTGAAGTTGACAGGTTTTCTTGTTTCTCTGTCTCTGCAACTCGAGTTAAAATGTGTCCTTCAGTGTTTTGCAAAATATTGTCCTATTTTAAAAAAGTTCTTCTGCCCTGCTCTGTTGTAACATAAATTGTATTCTTGTTCCTGTCTGTGATGTTCATGTAGGAAGGAACAGAGCTGGACTGTATCTTTGCACGGCCACTTGCCTGGCTAACAAAGTTTGCACAAGTAGAGGGTTTTGGCACAGGGGAGGGCAAGAAGCTACTTTGCTGCACTATTCTATGGGGAACATCCTTTACAACGCAACTTTTACAACGCACTACCATTACGACGCAACTTTTACAACGCAAGTTATTACAACGGATTGCGCTGGGGGCGCTCTAGGATAGGGAATAGTTTAATTACTATCCAACACCTTCCCTACTGTCCACGGGGACTGGAGTTGGAATAGTAAATTAAACTATTCACTATCCAGCGCCCCCCAACGCAAGTCGTTGTAACAACTTGCGTTGTAAAACCTGCGTCGTAATGGCATGCGTTGTAAAAGCATGCGTTGAAACGTCATACATCCTATTCTATGCCAAAGTTAACGTGCAGGAATACACCATATTTATGCAATACGGTGCATTCCTTTCCTTTCTCCCTGTGCTGACTCCGTTTCAGCAGATTAGCGCCAACGCAGGCATCCTTGCGCCTAGGTTCAAGGGTGCCTGCATTGCATGCAAGATTGGCACCTTCCGGCACAAAAATAATCCTAAGGGGTATTTTCCTCTTTCAATGCAGCACTCTTGGAAAGAGGGAAAAAAGAGGAGAAATTCACATATTTCCCCTCGTTACGCCTCACCTCGGGAGGTGTACGCATCTGGCACTTCTCCAGCGGCCACATGCATCATTGTATCATTTTGCGATTTCTTAATTGCGATAAATAAGGAAACGCAATTAAGAAATCGCAAAATGCTATGCATTAAAAAATCACAATTATTTTTGCGATTTCTTAATTTTCCTTAATTGCGAATCGCAATTAAGGAATCCCTTCCCATTGATGCCAATGGGCCAAGAGGCCCATAGGAATGAATGGGAAGCCATTCTCATTTTGCGAATCACAATTAAGGAATCGCAAAATGAGAATGCTATTTCAAGGGTGCAGGGGTGTCCAAAGGACCCCCCTGCACCCCTGAAATGTAACTTTAAGAACATTTTTCACACACACATGCCCCAAGGACATGTGTGTGTGTAAAATAAAACTTTCAAAAATGCACTTTTGTGCATTTTTGAAAGTTTTCGCAAATTACCAAGAAGTTCAACTTCATGGTAATTTACCTCTTCCTATTTGCGAATTCGCAAAAAAAAAATGTTCATGCATTGCATTTAAGAAATCACGAATTGCAATTGCTTAAATGCACTCGCAATTTAAGAAATCGCAACATAATTGCGATTCCTTAAATTGCGAAAAAATAAAAAAAACATGATGCATCCCAAAAAAGGAAATTGCATTCGCAAACGGCCGAATTTTGCGATTCGCACCGTTTGCGAATGCAATTCACCTTGATGCATGTGGCCGCAGGTTCACGTTATTTTGTAAATCTGGGGCTGTGTTACCTTCCTCATGATTCATGAGGCACTCAAAGCTGTGCAGGTTGTCTTTGTCTTGTTTTATAAATCTGATTCAGGCCCTGCGTCACACGTGTACTACTTTGCTGCAAATGTGATGCAGGGCTCTCATAAATAAGCCCCATAATTTCAAATGTGCCAATGTTTGTTATCCATTAATTTTTATGGGATAAAAAATTTCACTGCTTTTCATAAATACAGGAGTTTTTTTTTAATTTTCCATGTGATGTATTTTCTCTTTTACCATTGGCTGTTGTGATGCAAGTTTTCTTTCACGCTGTGTTGACGGTGCGATTTCTCTATTTGGAAAGGTATATACCACACTGCTTCTGGGATGTGAGCCAGGTCTTTACCCTTTGCCAATTCTCTTTCATTTGCATTTTAAAATTATTGGAGTGACTAGTAACTATTTTTAGTTTCTGTAATGTTTTTGAATCTTGTCCTGTGTGGGTTTTCTTGTATTTCAATACCTTCCTTCTTTGAGCCTCACGTGACCTGATTCGTCTTATGAGCTCTTTTAATGGTAAAAAGCGCTGATCTTTCTCGTACATCACAGCCAAGACCTGGAACGAACTCCCCCTCAGCATCAGATGAAGCCCCACACTCCAAGCATTCAGGAAAGACCTCAAGACCCGGCTTTTCGGATGAACTCGGAGCCGCCCGATACCCCTCCCCCAGCGCCTAGAGACCCTCACAGGTGAGTAGTGCGCTCTATGAATCTCTGATTCATTGATTCATTGATTGATTGACAGAAGCTCAGAGAGCTCAGTGAGTTAAACGCTCGCTGCTGAGATCTTCTTGTAAACTGCAGATCAAATTTCTATATTTTGCAGGGAAGACTCAACTTTTCATCCTTGCAAGCAGTACTGATGATTGTGTAATATCAGTTCCACTCTTGGCTCCTTATGGTTCTGGAAGTCAGGGGAGCACCCCTTCTTCCCATCCTTCCTGACAGAAGCAGGGGGGGGGTGAGCACCCCCTCCTCTACCTGGCAAGGGTATCAGCCCCCCATCTTCTTACGTTCCCATACTTGCTTGTGTCATACGACGAGCATGAGGGACCCCAAACATATCACACAAGGCCTCATTTTGGGTTGGTCGGTCACAAGACATATGTCAATGGTCGATGGATGACTCTTCATTCAACCCTTGGTTCTTCCGTCTCACTTTGGGGTGAAGAGCATGTTTCTGACGCTGGAGCCGCAATCGCGTCCCCATCTCAACCAGTGGTGCGAAGAATATTGGACACCCCCCTTTGATGAAATTCTGGCTTTTTTTGGCACAAAATGGTGGTCCTGGCAGGATGAATGTTAAAATGTCTCCACGGTGCTGAAAGGCAGCTCTCAAACGATTCAGAGACATTACATCTACATTTTGCAAGAAGAGATCACCTATTTTCTGACGGCCTGGCTGTGTCTGGAAAAGTGTTTATGATTATGTTTAGACACTTGTAAAGTGCAACTAACACCCTCTATGGGGTTCTAGGCACTAAGGGCCATATGTATCAAGACAAATTGCATTCGCAAACGCCGAAATTCGCCGAATTTCGTCGTTTGCGAATGCAATTTGGCCAAATGGTATGTATTAAGCAAATCTGCGTGCAAAATAAGGAATCGCAGAATTTGCGATTCCTTATTTTGCGATTGCATTTAAGGAATCGCAAATTTTGCGATTCCTTAAATGCAATGTAAGAAGCATTACAAAAATGCAAATTGGCCTTAAGGATTCGCAAATTACCACCAACTTCAAGTTGGTGGTAATTAGCGAATACCTTGAAAAATTCACTTTTTTGCATTCTTCAAAGTGCACTGTGAAGCACATACATGCCCTTAGGGCATGTATGTTCCCCACATGTGCAGCCATGCTAATTTCAGGGGTGCAACAGGGTGTCCTTTGGACACCCCTGCAACCTTGAAATTATTCTATATTTGCGATTCTCAAATTGCGAATCGTAAATTGAGAATACCTTCCCATTCATTCCTATGGGCCTCCCGATCATATTGGGGTCCAGTGTAATTTATTTCAGCCTTCTATAACTGAATCTCTTCTCTTCAACCTTTGAAGGAGGTGGGGGGTGCACATTTTGATTACTTGCAGACATGCTAAACACATTTTTGATGCATAGAGGAAGACGGCGTTCCTGTAGTCCGGCCCCAGTTGTATGACGGCGTTCACCAGAAGAGTTTTAAGGCTTTGATCGAACAAAGGGAACCTTTTCATTGGAAAAAAGCAGATTTTTGCATTATTAACAATTTGGGTCTGAAGAGCAAGTGAGCCATCATTACAGATTCCCAGGTAAGGACCACCTTAGAGGGGAGAGGCTGTGGGAGGCCAAAGAGGCCAAACGTGTTTATTTTAGTTGAGGTCAACAACAGTTCTGACATACTTTCAGGCAACAAAGAAGACTGTTCTGAGTTGAAATCTCCGTGGGGGACAGTCCGACAACCAGTTGGATGTCACTGGCGTGCATAAAACACTGGGGGGCATATTATCAACAACTAGCGATATTTATCGCTAAATAAGCTTAGCGACTTTTTTTTATCGTCACTCATTGCCGGATTTTATTGCAGAGATAACGTGCTATTAGCCACGTTTATCTCTGAAACGATAACATTTCCGGCGATAGCGGTGAAATGCGTGAATATCGCTGGAAATCCAGCTATATTCAGGCATTATCGCTAATAGGGACTTAGCCTTAATATCCAACTCCCATTGGCTATACAGGCTAAGAACTGGTCTGAGCAGGCGTTAGGTTTTGGAGATATTCGCGCTTAGCGCAAATATTTCCATCGCTACGCCTGCATTGATGATAGGCGATAGCGAAGTTAGCGACTGCTTTCAGTCGCTAACAGGTTGGGTACGCCCACTTTGCATGTCATTAGCAATAAATATCGCTGACATGCAAAGCAGGCCCCAAACCGCTCGCTATCGCCTACAAGCTGTCGCTAACTGCTGTTAGCGACAGCTTGCTAATAGGGCGATAAAATTATCACCGCTTAGCGGCCGAAAACGGCCGCTAAAGCCACGATAATCTCTTATCGCACACCTTGATAATATGCCCCCGGGTCCCTTTCGGTTGTACTAAGTAGGCCCACGGATGCATGTAAATGTTGAAAGAAATGAGCACACAATGGAACCTTGGGGAACACCACACTACGGGGCATATGTACAAGCCCCTATCGCCAAGGGAACGTCACTTTTTGTGACGGTTACGTGGAGATTAAGCATGGGCGGATTTTGCGGATCCACGATTCGCGGATTTGCGTATTCACGGATTGTGTATCCGCAAAATCCGGGGATTTTGCGGATTTGGGGCGGGGCTTCCATGCGAGTGCACATGCCTCTTGTGTGTATAAAAGGTCAGAGACCGATCAGAGCAGCAGATGAAGATACAGAAGCTCCTGGCAACAGGAACAGCACGAGGATTGCGCTCGTGAAAGTCAAGGATGCAAAGGCCTCTGTCCAGCATCACAGCTGATTTTCGATGGTACATTTGGGAAGAAGGCACATCTGCCCAGCCTTGACAACGCTCACGATAGTTTTTTGGGCCGATGAATGAGTCACTGAATTTAAGCTTCAACTAGGGCACATGCTTAGTTGATATCTGTAAGTGCTTCCGGTTGAGGTTTAATTTTTGTGCCAGGACCATCGTGCCAGAATGAACCCTGCCCTTCATATTTATTCAAGAAGACGCCACCGTTTTGTGCCATACATCTACTCAACTGGAGTACTTTATACTGGATAATCAGTAAGTGCTACCTCGTTGGGTAAATGTATAGTGCTTTTACTACACTACAGCTGCCTAAAGTGCCAGAGAGTTGTCTACAGCGACCAGGTGTGTGTTACTATGCAATGGCGCCGAAGGGCGCAGGGGTCCCTTGAGTGAGCTATCATAGTGGGTAAATGGCGGGAAGACGGTGCACACCGGGAGTGTGTGGGCGGGGCCAAACGGACGGGGCTTCCATGCGAGTGCACATGCCTCTTGTGTGTATTAAAGGTCAGAGACCGATCAGAGCAGCAGATGAAGATACAGAAGCTCCTGGCCACAGGAACAGCACGAGGATTGCGCTCGTGAAAGTCAAGGATGCAAAGGCCTCTGTCCAGCATCACAGCTGATTTTCGATGGTATATTTGGGAAGAAGGCACACCTGCCTAGCCTGTTGTAACTATTTTACGATGGCGCCGGCAAGCTGCCAGCGCCATCCTAAAATAGTTACTAAATTAGCTTCAACAGGAAGCTCTAATAGATAAAATAAAGCAGGTGCTCGAGCCATCGTAAAATAGTTACAACAGGCCAGCAAGGCTTGAACTTTTGCCCCCGGAATCCGCCGCTCGCGGATTTGCGAATTCGCGGTAAATTCGTGGTAAATTCGCGGGAGATCGCGGATCGCGAATTTACCAAAAATTCGCAAAATCCGCGAGCGTAACGGATTTTACGCTCATGCTTAGTGGAGATAGGGGCTTTGCCTTATTTACAAGGCAGCGTTAAGCCACTTAATGTGGCTTAACGCTGCCCTGTAAATAAGGCCCCCTTTCACGCTGTACTTAGCGTGAAAGGGGTGGGCAGTGGACGTACCACCGCAACACCCATTGATTTTGACACAGCCCCCTATTTACAAGGGCAGAGTAAATAGGACGCAGTGCCAAATTTAAGACCAGGGAAAACCTGGTCTTAACTTGATGAAACGAGGAGAAATGCTTTATTTCTCCATGTTTTTGCTGTTTCTGTGTGCAGCTCACATGTAAAAAAGCAAAATATCTTGGATTGAACACTGGATTCAGGCTATCATGGCTTATGAGGGGTGGAACCCCAAAACCAGTACTAGGATTCTTGTTTCCACTTCCCAGTCCAGGGAGGACCTGGCTTGGCAGTTTAGGCTGGACTGTTCCCATGTGGCACAGGGTCAAGACTGATTTGCATATAGCCATGTCTAAACTGGGGTGGCACGGTGAGCAAAAGAATGATGAATTTAACCCAGATCTCTTGACTGGGGGTGAATTTTTTGATTTGTTCGGAATTCCATCCATGTATTGTGTGTCTGTTATTATAAAAGGTCAGCAAACTATCTCGTGTCTCAGCAACAGATGATGAGAAAGAACCGCCTGGTCACAGGAACTGCATGAGGTTTTGCACTTGAGAAAAGCAAGGGTGCAACCACCTCCATCAAGGATTACAGCAATCTTTTCACGGTGGAAATGAGAGGAAAGCACACCTTCTTAGTCATGACCATGCCCACAAAGTTAAGCTGATAAATGAGTTACAGATTTGGAGCTTCCAATCGGGCACCCGCTCTCCTCCTATCTGTAAGTGTTCCTGTTGAGGTTTAATTTTTGTGGCACTAGCACCTACCAGAATTGGTAGACCCGGTACCATTGGCGTGAGTCTCCATTCAATTCTTTTGCTATTGTCTCTTCTGTTTTGATATGTTTCTGCTGGTTAGATGTTTCGGGCACTGTGCCACTGCTATTCAGTGCCACAGTGCAAGTGCTCCCTATTGTAAAATACTGTAATGGATTAGTGACTCCATGATTGGCTTATTTGATTTACTTGTCAGACCCTACTACAGTGCACCATGTGTGCCCAGGGTCTGTAGATCAAATGCTGCTAGTGGGCATGCAGCACTGATTGTGCCACCCACAGAAGCAGCGTGTAAAGTGTGTCTTAGGCCTGCCGTTGCAGAGCCTGTGTGCAGTCTCGTACTGCCATGTGACTTGGTAAGGGCAACCACTTACCAGTCCCTAAACCTTCCCTTTTCTACATGTTAGCCACCTCTAAAGTAGGCCCTAGGGCAGGGTGCATTGTATGTGAAAGGTAGGACATGCCTTGATGTGTGTGGCATGTCCTGATAGTGAATTTAGTTTTTTCACTATTGCAAGGCTACCTGTCCCCATAGGCCAGAATGGGCAGTTTAATTATAACACTTTATAATACTAACTGACCCAGGGAACATGGTGAAAACACAAATTTAGTATGCCTGAACTCAGAATGAAAAAATACATATTTTAGTGAAGTTGGTTTTAACATTCTGTGTTTGAAAATACCGCTTTTAGAAAGTAGGTATTTTCTGACATAACCATCCAGCATGCCTCTGCTAGGTTGTGGATTGCATGTCTGGTTTGTGAGTGACAGGAGAGCTTGGGCTCCAGCAGTCTGATGATTCAGGGCTGGGCTGAATGGGATCTTGGCTGCCCAGAGAGTGGGGGGCGGAAATTTCATTTCACTCCCCTGACCACTCATAGAATAGATAGAAGTGGGAGGAGATTTCTTTTCAGCTACCTGGGCCAGGTCTGCTTTCAACAATGCTGCCTCCACCTCCTGCCAGGAAGCTGCACAGAACTGGTTCTGGCTAGGTACAGGCACCCTCTGCCTTCAGAGATCAAAGATTTCACTGGTATAAATATTGGGGCCCAGATCCCAGAACTTTAGATCACTTGTGCACATCAAGACGAACCTTTTGCCAAAGAGAAGAACCAGAGAATCTGCAGGAGTTTCTGACTTCCCCTGTGCCAGTGTGTTGCTTTCTGGGGTTGGCCTGCAGTGGTTTTGTTATTGCCAAGGAAAGGAGAAAGACTTTTATTTGCAACTTTCATCTTCTTGAAGAAGAATCTCCATGGGCTTGAACTGTGCTTGCCTCCTGCTGAAGTCTCAGGGATACAAGACTGTACCTACAGCTCCCCCCTGAATTTCCTTGCTGGGAATTCTATCTGCAGAAGCCTGCATGGTGTTGGGAGCCGGAAGCACAACTCAACAAGTAGAAGCCTGATGCATCCACAGCTGTTGCCGTCGCATCATTGGAGAGGCGTGTCGCCACCGCAAGGGTTGCTGTCACATCACCGGAGAAGCGTGTCTCCATTGCAGCTGTGTGTCGTCGCATCACCGGAGAAGCGTGTCGCTACCGCAAGGGTCGCCGTTGCATCACCAGAGAAGCGGGTCGCAGAGCCTGTTGCGGCTCCAAAGTTACAGAGTCGCCGCACGGCCGTCGGGCTTGCACTCATCATCTTCACGTCATTGCATCGCATCAAGGAAGCCATCTACTCGCATCACACCGATTCACCGCATTGCAACAGGCGCCACCATGTTGCATCGCAACCGAGACGCACCACAAGATCGTCGCATCACCTCCTCTCTGGTAAGGAACAGACGCATCGCCTACTTTGCACAAGCACTGAGGGACACACGCATTGCCTCCCCCCAAGCAAGGAACCGACGCATCGTTCTTCCTGTGAACCTTTTGTTTACCTTGCATGACCTATCCTAAGGTACTTTGAGAGAAACGTGTCGCATTTACCATCACCTTTGAACTAAGTTATTTCTACCAACTTAAAGTCATTTTCTTAATACTGTATTGTGGATTTTTGTAGTTTGGGTCTTGTGTTAAGTCTATATAAAGAATACTTATTTTTTTATAAAACATATGTTGTGTCCATCTGTAGTGTTTTCACCGTATTCCTATATGTGTTCACAAATGCTTAACACACTGCCTCTGAGATAAGCCTTCCTGCTCGTGCCAAGCTACCACAGGGTGGAGCAGGGGTTATTTTAAGAGTGTAGCTCCCTTACTCTGACTAGAAGCAAGGGTCCCTATTTGGACAAAGGTGCAAGTCATTGCCAACTAGAGACTCCCAGTTCTAACAAGAATGAGTCCTGCCCTGCATATTTTGCCAAGAAGACGCAACCAATTTGTACAATATCTGTACTTGACTGGAGTACTTTCTGATGTCTAATCAGTAGGTGCGCTCTCGATGGGTAAACGTATAGTGCATCTCCTACACTACAGCTGCATGAAGGACCCGAAAAAATGTGTCCAGTGACCTTGTGTGTCTGTAACTTTGCCACAGAGCGGGGTGCTGGGTGCTTTCTGAAAGCTGTTCATCATTCTGGGAAAAGTGTAGGAAGACTTTGCATCCCGCTATTGTATATGGGGAAGGGCTCAATATGAGGGGCTTCTCAGCAAGTTTACGTGCTTATCATAAAAAGGTCAGCACACTATCTCTTGCCTCAGCAGCAGATGACAAGAAAGAACCTCCTGGTCACAGGAACTGCATGAGGTTTTGCGCTCAAGAAAAGCAAGGGTGCAACCACCTCCATCGAGGATTACAGTGATCTTTTCACAGTGGAATTGAGGAGAAAGCACACCTCAAGCCATGACCATGCCCACAAAGTTAGGCTGATAAAAGTGTTACAGAAGTGGAGCTTCAACTCAGGCACCTGCTTTCCTTATATCTGTAAGTACTTCCTGTTGAGGTTTAATTTTTGCGACACTAGCATCGTGCCAGAATGAGTCCTGCATTACATATTTAGCCAAGAAGAGGCCACCATTTTCTGCAACACCTGTACTTGACTGGCGTAATTTCTGATAGCTAATCAGTAAGTGCTCTCACGGCAGGTAACCGTATAGTGCATCTCCTACACTACAGCTGCGTGAAGGACCCGAAGAAATGTCTCCAGTGAGCTACTGTTTCTGTAACTTTGGCAGCGAGCAGGAAAACGCGCTGGGGTTCTTTTTGTAAACTTGCCATCATTCTGGGAAAAGGGCAGGAAGACGTTGCATCCCACTAATGTATATAGAGTGGAACCAAATTGGCGGGGCTTATAGGCAAATTTACGTGCCTGTAATAAAAGCTCGGTACAAAAGGGGGTGGTGATGGACGGAACATCTGAACCAATCAAACACTCACACCCAGTCAACAGATCTGGGTTTAATCCATCACCGTTCTTTAGCCCACTCTGCCACTCCAGTTCAGACATGGCCATATGCAAATCAGTCTGGCCCTGTGCCTCATGGGAACAGTCCTGCCCAAACTGCCAAGCCATGCCTTCCCTGGACCGGAAACAAGCTTCCTAGGACCGGTTTCTGGCATTACAGCCGTCTTTAGCCAGGCTTGCTTGAATCCAGTGGCAAAGTGAGCAAGGGACTCACGTCTGAGCATACCCTGCCAACCTATGGCAAACAAAGCGGTACAAATGGGGGTGGTGAAGGACGGAACATCTGAACCAATCAAACACTCACACCCAGTCAACAGATCTGGGTTTAATCCATCACCGTTCTTTAGCCCACTCTGCCACTCCAGTTCAGACATGGCCAAATGCAAATCAGTCTGGCCCTGTGCCTCATGGGAACAGTCCTGCCCAAACTGCCAAGCTATGCCTTCCCTGGACCGGAGAAAAGCTTCCTGGGACCGGTTTCTGGCATTCCAGCTGTCTTCAGCACGGCTTGCTTGAATCCAGTGGCAAAGTGAGCAAGGGACTCATGTCTGCGCATACCCTGCCAACTTATGGCAAACAAAGTGGTACAAAAGGGGGTGGTGATGGACGGAACATCTGAACCAATCAAACACTTACACCCAGTCAACAGATCTGGGTTTAATCCATCACTGTTCTTTAGCCCACTCTGCCACCCCAGTTCAGACATGGCCATATGCAAATCAGTCTGACCCTGTGCCTCATGGGAACAGTCCAGCGCGAACTGCCAAGCCATGCCTTCCCTGGACCGGAAACAAGCTTCCTAGAACCGGTTTCTGGCATTACAGCTGTCTTCAGCCAGGCTTGCTTGAATCCAGCGGCAAAGTGAGCAAGGGACTCAACGTCTGGGCATACCCTGCCAACTTATGGTGAACAAAGCGGTACAAAAGCGAGTGGTGATGGACGGAACATCTGAACCAATCAAATACTCACACCCAGTCAACAGATCTGGGTTTAATCCATCACCGTTCTTTAGCCCACTCCGCCACCCCAGTTCAGACATGGCCATATGCAAATCAGTCTGACCCTGTAAAGCAAGCCTGGCTGAAGACGGCTAATCAGCAAGTGCATCTCCTACACTACAGCTGAGTGAAGGATAGTGGGACACTCGCTGGGGTTCTTTCAATAAGCTGTCCATTCTTCTGGAAATAGGGGAGGGAATTGCAACATCACATGAATGTATATGGGGGGCCAAACGGGCGGGTCTTTTTAGCAAGGACCCAAAGAAATGTCTCCAGTGAGCTTCCATTTATGTAACTTTGGCACCGAGCAGGAAACGCGCTGGGGTTCTTTTTGTAAACTCGTCATCATTCTGGGAAAAGGGCAGGAAGACGTTGCATCCCGCTAATGTATATAGGGTGGGACCAAATTGGTGGGGCTTTTTGGCAAGTTTTCATGCCTGTTATAAAAGATCAGCACACTATCTCTTGACTCGGCAGCAGATGATGAGAAGAGAAAGAACCTCCTGGTCACAGGAACTGCATGAGGGTTTGCGCACGAGAAAAGCAAGGGAGAAACCACCTCAATCATGGATTACAGTGATCATTTCACAGTGGAAATGAGGAGAAAGCACAGCTACCCAACCATGACCATGCCCACGAAGTTAGGCAGGTAAATACATAATAGAATTCGAGCTTCAACCTGGGGATCAGCTTTCCTTATATCTGTAAGAGCTTCCTGTTGAGGTTCAATTATTGTGACACAAGCATAGTGCCAGGTTGAATCCTGCTCTGCATATTTAGCCAAGAAGAGGCCACTGTTTTGTGCAATACCTGTACGCGACTGGAGTACTTTCTGATGGCTAATCAGTAAGTGCTCTCTTGACTGGAAAATGTATAGTGCATCTCCTACACTACAGCTGCGTGAAGGGCCCAAGGAAAGGTCTCCAATGACCTTGTGCGTCTGTAACTTTACCACAGAGTGGGAAGCACACTGGGGTGCTTTCAGTAAGCTGTCCATCCTTCTGCGAAAAGGACGGGAAGACGTTGCATCCCGGTAATGTATATGAGGTGGGGCCAAATACGCAGGGCTTCTCGGCAAGTTTACAAGCCTGTTATAGAAGGTCGAACAAAGTAAAAACGAGATGATGGACAGAGCATTGAAACTTTTCAGCCACTCACCCCCAATAACAGATCTGGGTTGAATCCATCATCATTCTGTAGCTCAATTCCCCACTCCAGTTCAGACCCAGCTATATGCAAATCAGTCTTCTCCCTGGGCCTCAAGAGTTCAGTTCAGCCCGACTGCCAAGCTA
The DNA here is from genome assembly GCF_964261635.1 of Lissotriton helveticus. Lineage (NCBI taxonomy): Eukaryota > Metazoa > Chordata > Amphibia > Caudata > Salamandridae > Lissotriton > Lissotriton helveticus. The sequence goes on from NC_136060.1 coordinate 523,620,741, forward strand.
GGTCTTCCCTGGACCAGAAACAAGCACCCTAGGACCAGTTTTGTGGTAACACCCCTCATCAGCTAGGCTAGCTTGAATCCAGTGGCAAAGTGAGCAAGGGACCCACGTCTGGGCATCCCCTGCCAACTTACGTCGAACAAAGCAAACACACAGAGATGATGGATGGAGCGCTGACATTTTTCAGACACACTTTCCCAGTCACAGATCTGGGTTGAATCCATCATCATCCTTTAGCTCACTTCACCACCCCAGTTCAGTCCCAGCTATATGCAAATCAGTCTTGGCCCTGTGGCTCGAGAGTACAGTCCAGCCCGAACTGCCAACCCAGGTCTTCCCTGGACCAGAAACAATCACCCTGGTACTGGTTTCAGGGTAACACCCCACATCAAGTTAGCCATTGCATTTTTAATTCTAATAAAGAATTTGTCAAACTGCTCTAGGTTTTGATCTGATGCTTGGATAAGAATGTTCCCATTGTTGTAATGAATCTGCTGAGATCAGCTTTGAAGACTGGCGAGGGAATAATGGACAATCTAAAACCGTGAGGTGTCTCCTTTATTAGTTTGACTCAGAGCATGGACTTGAGGGTTCTTCTATTTGTGAAGAAGATTAGGTTGTTAATAACGATGCCTTAAAACATACAGAAGTATGCATCTGAGATAAGTGTTTCCTGGTGCCTTTGGAGTAGATTATGTTTAAAGTTCTTAGCAGCATTTTTAGTTAAGTTAGAGGGTAGGCAATCTAAAAGGCATTATGACCCACCCGTGACAGCTGGTTTTCGTTGGGGTTAGTGAGCTTTGGAGCCATGGTGGGAAGGGAGAACAACAGAACTAGTTAAAAGATGGGATGGGGGTTTGCAAGAGCTAACTGTGGCCACAATTCATGATTCTGAATTATTTATAAAATGAGACTAGGTCTTGGGGTAATAGACGTCCTGCTTCCAAAAAGTTGATTCTATTCAGACTAGTAGTAATTAAATTTGGAAAATGACTAGAAAGTGATTAGTGCATTCGTGTGACAAAGGAATATTCAATTAAAGACTTGTTTAGAGTCCTTCTTTACTTTCTGGGCTTTTCTAGGGTTGGAACAATAGTCCTATGTCTATCTTTATCAAGTAGATGGAATCCTCAACTTGCCACAGGGTCTGCAGTTTTGGGCTGAGAAGATATGTTCATGAGAGGTAGCGTTATGTAAAGCTTGACCCACACCCAGTCATCTTGAAAAGTTAAAAAGAGTTTTTTTATTTCTTACAGCTTGCTGTAGACAATACCCCTAATAGGCCAAATAATGTCTCAGAAACACATATTCAAATACATGTTGACACAATACAACATTTTGCTATCCTAAATTGTCCTTGGAACTTCATTTCTAGATATAACAGATATGAGTTTGGTAATGTTTTAAGTAGTCTTGATTTGAATCTAATTTCTGTCATTGCACTCGGTCCCTCCTCTTTCACATCTTAAATATATTATGTAGTGTATAGAGGTTAAATTAACTCCTTAATGAATTATGATTGCTATAGTTGTGAAAGTTCTTTTTGAAATGGAAATTTGTCCAGCTACAAAGTTTGTAATCACAGTATGCCTGGGAGGTGAACTCTGCTCCGCTCGCAGACTTTGCAGAGTTTTCTACACTCCAAGTTACGCAGAGCTCGCAGACTAGCTCAGTTTGTGCGCATCAACATCAAGTTGGCGAGCGAGAGCGAGGGAAATTAACCGCCTGGTGAGATTTCTGTACGCGGAGTCAGATTTCTCAGTGTGAGTGGCTGCATATGCGTGTGACGGCTTGCATTGAGAAACTGTCTGTTCACGCTGAGAAAGCTGTCGCTCGAGTAGAAATTCTACTCCAGTGGCAGAAAAGAAGCAGTGCCCACTTGCACCAGCTTTTGCTGTACATGGTGCAGTTCACAATAATTTCCCAGTGCGGACAAACACCTGGCGCTGAAAATGTGCATGAACTGCATTTTTCTAATGCACTTCGCCTCTTGCGGAGCTCCGCGTACCACAAGAGAGTTTTTTTGTACTTTTTTTGCACTTTGGGGAGTTCCGTGTTAGTACCATCCACTTTACATAGTTGTAGCATGACAATGGCATATTTACTATACCTTTGAAGTAACAACGTAGACCTTGGTTCTGATCTGCAGTTTGGACAGGTCATATTACTATGGGCATTTCTGGTTACATTTTTAAAGGCCATGGCTTTACAATCTGATAACATCAAGTAGAGAAATCATTTCAAATTGATTTCAGTGCTAGAGGTCAATTCACGGTGTTCACAGTTGTGGTTCCATCTATAAGTTAAACCAAATAATTCATTGATATTCACAACCTCTCCCTCTAATAGTCCTAGCAAACTAGCATCCTGCTGAACAATTTGAGAAAAGATTACTAAACCAGTACACTACTCTATCTTTAAGAACTTTCTCTAGCTCTCTTGGTGGTACTTGCCTGTCTTTGGCCCCACATGGACTATAGCCTGAAATGGACGTATACTTTGGATAAGAATTGACTCATTAATATTTAAACTTTGAAGTTGTTCTGGAATGGGAACCAGTACTAACTTGTTATCCACATCTCTAGCAGGCATTTTATCCTCTAATTTATTGTAACGGTAGTTACATATATCTTGCTGTGTGGACAAGTCAAAGTGTTCCTCTACATAGAAGTACACAGCAAACTTTTGCAGTTATTATTATATTCTTTTTCACTTTTTAAATACAAGTCAACAGTCTATGTTTGAATCTTGAAGAGAGTGCGTCAACAACATATACAAACATACTCTGGTTTCTCAGACCACACTGTGTTAAATTTTATAATCTCTTCTTCGAAAATATCACCTTTAATACCTATGTCCTGTTCTGCAACTCCTCTTATTAACGCTTCTCTTCATTTTCTGTAGAGTCCTGTTCTGGACCAAAGAAACAAAACAGCACATAATCACAAACCTTTTCTACCTCTGCCACATTATCATGCAAAACTGCTCTATTCATATCTCTTAAACTGAAAGCAGGAGTTTCCACAGTGTACAGCCACCTAACTACAGTTCGCATTGTTGAGTGGTGTACAGCTTACATCCTGAAATTATGAAAGGTGCTTTTGAACACTTTCTTTGATAAACAAGCTAGTGAGTGTCCCTGCACATTTGTATGCTTTCTAACCTTCAAAGGATCCAATCCTTGTAAAGTCCTTATTTTGTGTTTTAAACTTCACCTTGGAAAGATATGTAGAAATGTTCTTAGTATATCAATGAATTGCTGTTGAATACTACAACCACTACCACAATTCCATTTGTATACAGGGCCTGACTACGCCTTCCCTGTACCTCCACTCAAATAATTTATTCTACATATCTAGGTTCCATCACTTCTTTCGCTATAGGAGTACCATTCTTCATTTCATAATATTGCCTTCTTTCAACCTTGTATCAGCAGGCATATTTGTTGAATCACATTGCTACACGGCGGTCCGGCCGTGGAGAAGGCACCATCGCCTGCTGATACAAGGATGGTTTTGTCAGCAGAACGAGGCTTTAAGTTCCAACAGTTTGGGACTTTTGGAGCACAGGACTCTACATTTAATACAGCGTGCCTGACCATAACACAGCCTACTACAGGTATTTAAGGACAATGCACTCCTTATGTTTGAACACTCTACCTTACTGAAAGGAGATAATCAATTTGCATCATACTGGACCACACGTCCCAGTAAACTCTGCTCGACGGTGCACTCAGCACACGCCCACAGGGGGACTTGTTTTAATAAAAGGTCAGAAACGAAAATAGTGCAGCATCGAGTGTCTTTCACAGCAGCCCATGAGGAAGGGGGTGGTTCCCTGAAATGTGTCAGGCGTTTTTATGATTTGTGAAGCAGAAAGGCATGCTGAGCTGGAAGCCCGGAGTGCAGATGACTGTTGAGTGCCTCTTAAATGCTTTGGGCATATTTGTTGAATCATATTACCTACTGGCGGTCGCCAGTAGGTAGTTATAGTTAGGACCTAGTTTCCATAGGAATTCCACAACATTCTATTTGGAATAACTTTGATGCCGGTGGACGAATCTTCGCAAATTCCTCCAGGAAAATGGCCTGCTTGGTTCCGCTCCTTCCCCGAAAGTTTGGGGGTGATTCATCTAGTGGGGGCAGAGAAAAAAGGGGGGTCCCAAAACGTGTTTTCCCCATGCAATTTTCCAAAGGGACCTTTAGCCAGGGCTACAGCCCGAACGGCTGAATGGAACTACACAAAATTTGGCAGAGAGGTAGAGTTCGGTTCGCAGATTGTGCTTTTTGTTAAATGGTGTAAATCCGTTCAGTAGTTTCTGAGAAAATTAAAAGTAAATTCATAGCGATATCTAGAGATGAAGTACAGCACGCGAACGGAAATCCGTACAATTACGAGCACAGGCTGCATGCTGATTGGCTGTAAACTGTCTGTCACCACTCAAAACAAGGAAGTGTTGGCAGCCATCTTGTTCGTCGCTAGAACCGAGTCACAAGAAAACAGTAAAACAAAGTTGAGAAATAAGGAAAGGGGCAGGGTAGAAACATCCTGACCCTCTAGGCTTGCTCAGGGGGTCGTACATGGATCTTTAGGCTCAATTTTTATTTTTTTTAAAATAAAAATTCGCGGGGTACGCGTATGGTACTCATACGGAGTGGAAAAGGGAAAAAAAACTAGAAGTCTGTTTTATTCATTAGGTCCTGGGGGGGGGCAAATTCCGGGGGCAATTTTTTTCCATAATGGAGGGCTTGTAAGGTGCTCGAGCACCGGGGAACGCCACCCCTCTGTGGTTTTATTTTGAAGTATGCCGGGGCTTACGGTCCTCCTCCCCTCAGTCTCGGGGACCGGCACCCTGTTGAGGCTTTTTAAAAAAAATATTTGTTTTTTAAAAAGTATGTTTTGAGCTCTCCCACCCTCTCTCCCCATACACATATTACTGGGGCAGTAATATGTAAAATGACCTTCCAGTACTGGGTACCTGCACTCTCCGGGGTTTTTTAATGTTGGGAGGGGGTCACGCGGCCCCCTTACTGCAACCCTTGATAGCCCTGGAGACCACCATCTCCCAGGGCCGGCTCTTGCAGTGTGTCGGGGTGCGTACTCCCGGGACACAGCTGTTTGCTATGATAGGGCGGTACCGTCACCGTTCCCACTTTACCATAGCAAACCGCTTTCCTATTTGAAAAAGAGAGCAAGTTAATCTGCTCTAACTTTCAAGTAAGAAAGCAGATTGTTTTTCGGCAGAGAGAGCACCATGTAAGCTACTGTCTCTGATAAAGCAATGCGGGCTCTCAAAGGACGCGGGGAGCCGTCTGGGATCGTGGGGGCATTAGGGCTATAAAAAAAAGAAGTTTTTTTGAGAACTAACTTTACTGGTCAAAAAAGAGCTATATTTCTATGATAGAATGTAAAAGTTTTCCATGTTTTTTTTGTGCACCAGTTGTACTCTCTACGCATGCGCAGCCTCGTTTCCAAGCCCACGTTTTTTTCTTTTTCTTCAAGTTCGCCAAGCAAACCTCTCCTCATTTCAGGTATTAAATTTCCCGCTTTCTTTTCCCGGGCCGTGTGTGTCATGCGCTGCTATACTTTTGTAATATATTAATAAACATATTGTATCTATATGTATTTGAAACGTATTGTCGAGGCGCAAAACGTTGATTACATACTCCGTCCACCGCCATTTTAGTAGTTTTCCTCCGTTATTTTTATTATATCTGTTACTTTCATTTTACCCTCCGCTTATCTTCTCTGTGATCAATGAGATTTCCTGCCACAGACACCACGGTGTTTGTCCTTGGCCTCTGATGTTATCAGACTTGGTAACACGTATACCTAAAAACTAATTTGAAGCACGTAAGCCACAGCCATTACAACGCGTGTTTGTCAAAACAAAGACATTATTATGATTATGCGTTCATCATGCGTGGTAAATATTTACTTGTTGTAAAAGCATGCGTGGTAAAGGCATGTGTGGTAAAGCCATATGCGTGCTAATGGCTTTGTGGTGACGATCACACGTGGTTATGACCGCGTTGTAATGGCTGTTTCCCCCAGGACACTGCAGCAACCGGGTCTGGGCATCGTGGACTCCAGGGCACAAGGCGGAGGGCACGCAGCCCCTCTCATACAATATAGAAATCTTTGTGGGGTGATTGTTTCCGTGGTTTGAGGGGTGTCGTTGAGGCCCACACACTTGATTTTGTAGGGGGGTAGGTTTGTATGGGAAAATGTCGCAAGAGGTTTGTAAATGTGGTACACATTGTTTCGTATTACTTTGATTTCTTTACGTTGTTGTTGTCTAGCCAGAGAAAATATAACTCAGTACTTTTCAATCCTACTCTTGAACATCTTACTATAGTACTTCAACATTATAAATATAATTTTTTTTGTGGACAGTCAGCCCCCCACAAACAAATAGAAGTATGTAGTTTTTTTTATTAACTTTTATTAAAACAATAACTGTAAATGAAACTTAATGATAACTATATTACAAAACAACTAGAAAAATAACTTTAAAAAAACAATATTATAAACAAATTGTGAAGTGGACTCCAAAAAAACGTACGATTGGTAATCTGCAAAACAAAAAAAAAATTGTGAGTAAATGAGCTGAAGCATTACAAGTCAAGGTAACACTACGATTTTACGTGTGCAGTGTGCCTGGTACATTTCACTTCTGTTATAGTGCCGCGTTCAAGTGGTGTCTATATGGAAGTGCCTACTGCGTTACTGATACAAAAGTGGCACAACGGGATTGTAAATATGCCGACTCATTTCTAATGCATTGCAATGAAGGCATTGTATATCTAGGCCTCTGTGCTTACCGTTGTATAAACACTGTGGCCAAACACTGTGGCCAGTGGAATTCACAACTTCAGTTTAGCTGTTGTTCTACACATCAAAACAGACAGTAGCGTCTATAAGTTTAAAAGAGAAAGAGAAATGATATCACAGAGAGTGAGATAGAGAAAGAAAGAGATAGAAAACAACATTAAAACTGTCTTGCAGAGTCTGGAGTTGAGATTGTTTCTTGAAAAGTCAGATGTAGATTTACAAGCTCCTTGCGTCACTTTTCCCATGTTAAAAGTGACACAAAAGTGGCGTAATAAGCTTGTAGATCTGTTTGTCAGACCGTTGTAACCTATCTGTTGTCACTGCTCGGAGCTAATTATACATTTCAACACAGTGAAGCTGCTGCACACTACCCATTCTCTCCTTTCACCAATAAAGGTAACACTCCGGTTTTACGTGTGCATTGTGCCTAGTACATTTCAGTTCTGTTCTAGTGCCGCGTTCAAGTGGTGTGTATATGGAAGTGCCTAATGCGTTACTGACACAAAAGTGGCACAACAGGATTGTAAATATGTAGACTTATTTCTAATGCATTGTAATGAAGGCATTGCATATCTAGGCCTCTGTGCTTACCGTTGTATAAACACTGCGGCCAAACACTGCGGCCAGTGGAATTCACAACTTCAGTTCAGCTGTTGTTCTACACGTCAAAGCAGACAGCAGTGTCTATAAGTTTAAAAGAGAAAGAGAAATGATGTCACAGAGAGTGAGAGAGAGAAAGAAAGAGAGAGAACACAAAAATAAAACTGTCTCGCAGAGTCTGGAGTTGAGATTCTTTCTTGAAAAGTCAGACGTAGATTTACAAGCTCCTTCCGTCACTTTTCCCATATTAAAAGTGACACAAAAGTGGCGTAATAAGCTTGTAGATCTGTTTGTCAGACCGTTGTAACCTATCTGTTGTTACTGCTCCGAGGTAATTATACATTTCTGCACAGTGAAGCTGGTGCACACTACCCACTCTCTCCTTTCACAGATAATTTGTTGTTGTTTCGAAAACAAAATTATTTGTCACCTAGTGCCATTGACGTGATTGAAAGATGGTGCTCTACGTGTGGAAGAAGCCTTCACTGTAATCAAGAGAGTTAATTATTTCAATTCAGATAAGGTTGTATACAGCAGAGTGGAGATAGCAGCGTCGAAAACTTTAAAAAAGAAAGAGAAACGATGTGAGAGAGTAAGAAAGAGAAAGAGAAAAAAGGACATTAAAATGTGGGACAGACACACACGACAGGGGAGGGGTTACCTGATGCCAAAAGAGCAAGCACAGTAAAAAATATGGGGGGAGAGGTTAGAAAAAATTTCGGGGGGTGGCTTAAGTTCAAGCACAAAGAAAAGTGGAGCTGCAGGGGCTGTAAGCGGATGGGATATCAAAGCCTCATTAACAAGCAAAATGTCTTTAAAAGATCTGTGACGTACTCAGTAGCGACTGTGTGTGGGCCCAGGAAGCTAACTCATCCTAGCTGAAGCCCCGTTAGCCCAATGTGTGTTTTGCGCACCTGCTGTGTACTACAGATTCTCTCCTTTCACAGATAACTTGTCGTTGTTTCAGAAACAAGCTTCTTTGCTCACCTGGTGCTATTGGCGTTGTCCATGTTACATAATCCATCGTGAAGCTGTACATCTAAAAGAGATTAAAAGAAAGATGTTATGATTGGTAATTGTTGCTAAATTAATTTGGAGTTAGATAATATCGGGCATTTATAGACGTTGATTATCACATTTCTACAAACTGTTTGTATTGTGAATATATTACGGACCTTTCAGCGATTATAAAAACGTTACTGCTATTGGGGAAAAAAAATTAAACATGTAAATTAATACATTATGTCGGAGTGCGTTCGTCTAAAATACTAAGTCGCATTTTTGTATGTAGTCAGATACAACCCTTTGACTCCTTCCGATGCATACTCAAGTCTCACTGCTCACCTTTTCGTGAAAAAGACACCTTCTTCATGATGTAGTCTCGATCTCCAACAAAGAAGTCTCATATATGGTGCTGAGTCTTGATATCTCTATGGCTAACAACATACTCATGCTCCCATCATCATCGCAGGTTCTTCATCCACTCAGTGCTTCGGGCACCACTAACTCAGTGACCAAAGAGGCCACGCATGTAGTAGTGGGCCCATTGTTCGGTGCTTTTGGGAACAACTCTAAAATGGCATACAACACATGCGCTCTGTCTTTTTTATAGGTAGGGTCATGTGTGTAGTGACGGATACGCTGAATGGGTGTGGTGTGGGTGTATACCAGCCATGAGGGAGTGTGTGTGTGTCGATCTGACAACTAGACATGCAACTAAGAAATGACTACAATGGAAATTTGGGCCTTGTACTGTGTTTTCCTGGTAGCGTAAGAGTGGCTTTCTTTTTTGTATGTGACGTTACGATACAGTCACCATATATGTAGCCTATTTTGTGACACATTTTATTGTATAATGCGTTTCAAAAACTAGTTGTGGTAGGGTGTTTTTAATTGAAACTGTGTAGTCTGCTTACGGGTTTGTTGACTGTAGAAGTATTCTTTTTTTTCAATTTTCTTTTCAATCATAATTGTGCTGGCTTTTCTCCTTTAGGGTGCAGTACAATATTATTTTATAAAATGTATAACTGTTGAAATCATCTTTGAAAGTAGAATGTAAGCATGTAAGCTGCTCTCTGTGGCAAAAAGCAATGCCGGCTCCCGCAGGAAGTGGGGAGCCGGCTGGGACCGTGGAGGCCTTGGGGCTCTTCCCACGGTCCGCAATGTTACATTTGAGCCCGGGGGATGGGGTCCTCGGGGATTATAAAAGGCAATTTTTTTTTATGGTAGATTTATCGTACGCGTACCAAGCACGTATGGACAACGTACCGTGCGAAGATTAGAAGTTGTCCCATAAGCGTACTAAAGGAAGAAAAAGAAGAATATTTTTCAGATATTTATGAAGTGTATGTGTTTAGATGTAGGGTGGCTCTAAAAAGAGCCCTTGTGTTTATTGGGAGCTTTTAGTACCTACAAGTAAGTACCAATGCAGAGTCTAAATGTTCAAGAGGAAGTGTCTGTTACTCTCATCTGTAAAATGTACAACATCTCTACTATAGATGTCATGGATAGATGTGCGTCTGTGTACATTAAGGCATTATGGGCCATACATTAGCGCCGCTTTTATCGGCAGGAAACTGCCGCTAAAGCGTGTCAGAGGCAGCCTTCTTAGGGGTCTGATGCGATGACAAAAGGGCCCACCTCTCAGTACCTCCACCTCTTCTGAATATTAAATTCACAGAGTATTGAAGTGATTAAGCGGGGGGAAAGGGAATTAGGAAGGGAACAGCTGGGAAGGAGATCTGAAAAGGAAAAGTTAACTGCGAATCCTAATTCAGCAAACTTACTTCGTTCACCAATGTCTTATACAATCAGACTCTTTTAGTTCACAATTTAGTCACAAAGCATTCTGCATGTGCCTTTAGTAATTCCAGAGCTTAGTTATGCCATCACTAAACCTCTGGATAGTTACCTTGTTGTAAGACTTGTAAAAGGAGCAGTTCCCAAACAAAATAATTAACTGAACATTCACTTTGAAAATCCAAAGCACAAAAACAATTGTATTTTAAAGTTATTGTTTTCCCAAGTATCCATGGTTCTAATTAGTGTTCTCTGCTAGTACATTAACAATCCTAGAAAGCAGAAACCCATGATTGGAGACTTTCTGACTGTTCTTTCTCAGTATTAATCGTCCTTTAAATACTTAAGAAACTCAGCACAGAAAGACACAGCAAAATATAGGTCATACCTGAAGAATACGACCTACTCTATGATTCTTTGCTGACAAGGGTAGCAGCTTCGCAGTGATAAAGCCCAGCGATGGATGCCAAGATTGCCCACTGGATACGATCGCCGCACAAACCCTCCAGGAAAAACAGGCTCACAGATTACTCCCCTAAGAAATTCCTAGGAGCCACAGGATTTCAGCACAAGCCTCCGAAGCTCCCAGAAGCAGCTGGGGAATTTGTAGATGCGGGACTGCCACAGATGCTTCCTTCTCCGGCAAAAGACGGTGAATAGTGAGCACAGGGAACTGGGCGCGGCCGCTGATGTCATCATAGACACGCCTATGCCAAATCTCACGCATCTCGCGTGAGCTGCCAAATCACACGCATCTCGCGTGAGATGCCAAATCTCACTCATCTCGCGTGAGATGCCAAATCTCACGCATCCTGAGTGGGAAAAAAGTTAGTAAAGAGAACAAACATATTAGGACACAAGAACATGCATCTTTACACATTTTCGCCACCACAATCCTCCAGGGGCTACTCTATGACTTTTACCACATAAGGGTTGATCGCACTGGAACAGGCGTATGTGCCTACAGAATGGGGCGGGCCCTAGACCGCAAGCCGCCCTAGTCCTGACAAAGCGGCAATATTGTGCTTGATAATATACCCTTGTGAATTCCCATAGTAGCCCAGGTTATGGTGTTAACCTGGGCTTCTATGGGAATTCACAAGGACATATTATCAAGCCCATTATCGCCGCTTTAGCGGCAGTTTCCTGCCGATAAAAGCGGTGATAATGTGTCACTCTTTCTTCATAATATGGCCCTACATTTGTCCCTTTTTCCATAATTTCTAGCCTCTCTTTTTATACTTGCCTCTCTCTCCTCTTACTCCTTTCTCTCTCTCGGTACTACTGTCTTTTTCTTATATTGTCCTCTGTGGTCATATTGCCCTTCTTTGTCTTTATATTTTCCTGTTTCTTCTCTTATTCCTTCTGTCTCCTCATTTTCTTCCCTTTCTCTTCATATTTAATTTTTTTCTTGATATTCCCTGTTCAGTCCTCTTTCTTGTTTCTCTCCCTCTGTATATAGTCTGGGTCTATTTACAAGCCCCTTGTGTGTCTTTGTTGTTTTATTGTGTTAGTTTTTTTGATGTAATAGTGGCAGAAATAATGTAGTAAATTGCATATGTATTTGGAAAATGAGTCAGTGTTGTTCACTGAAATGTAGTAATTACATACATGGAATATGTATAGTCACTTAAACGTTTTTCAGAAGTAAATCGTAAAATGCATGGTCTCATTTTTTTGTCTAATATCACACTGTGCATGTGTGTACATTAAGGAATTATATTTGCCCCTTTTTAAACGTTTTACAGTAGTAAATGTGTTTTGGTAAAATGCATGGACTTATAATTTTTTGGGTAATATCACACTGTGCATCTGTGTACATTAAGGAATTATGTTCCCCTTTTTTTGCATATTTTCTACACTCTCTTGTCATACTCCCTCCTCTCTCATCTTACTCCTTCCTCTCTCATTATACTATCTTCTTTTTCTTATACTCTGCTCTCTTTTTATACCTTTTTTTTCATACCTGCTCCTCTTTTTGCATATTTGTCCTCCTCTTTATATTCTTTCTTGTCTTTATATTCACCACTGTTGTCATAGTTATTACGGGAAACATCCCTTACAACGCAACTTTTACCACGCAGTGTCTTTACGACGCAACTGTTACAACGCATGTCATTACAACGCATAGCGCTGGGGGGCTCTCTAGGATAGGGAGTAGATTTAATTTACTATCCAACTCCTTACCTACTATCCACGGGGACTGGAGTTGGAATAGTGTAACAGCGGGACCAGGAAAGGGCAGGAGACGAGTCTTAGTGATACCGTTTTTTAATTGTTCAAACAGTGAATCAGTACATGTTCTGCGAACTGCTCCACGTCGGGGTGATCTACTTCTCTCTCTGCGGGTCTTCCGGAGTACTCCTTCCTCTCTTCTCCGGACTGGGCTCCTCCTTCGGTGAGGCTCTGGAGGCTCCGTGCTGTCCACCCTCGCCGACACCAAAAAGGGGAAAACAGAAGAGAGGCGAGTATCAGTAATATGGAACAGGTACTCCGATGTCGGCTCAAGGAAGGGGCTGTGAGGGAAACACCCAGTGAAGTGGACCCATTGGTGTACTTGATTATGAAGCACTTGGGAGGGGAGGTGCTTGTGAAGGCTCCCCGGGACCCGACTCTCAGTCTTCTCCCCCCCTTTAAGTTATCCGTCTAGCTCTTTTCCTAAACCACCCCAGGAAGCGGTTACGCACCTCTGTGAGCCGTACCCCTCCTGGCGTACGGCTGGGCGGATCATGGGGTTGGCCTCCAGGCGTTGTGGTGTCCGGGATGCTCCCAGCGTTCGGCTCCCCGCTCCAGTCTCGAGTCGGCCTCTCCTCTTCCTCCGCAAAGCCGGTTTCGCTGAGCCACCGGTTGCTGTTGCGCCACTCGGTCTTCCCGTCACCTCGTCCTCCTCTTCTCCGCTCCCCTTCTCTGCTCTCTCGTCCTCCGCTTCTCCGCTCCTCCTCGCTGCTTCCCGCCACTCCGCTCTTCTCCTCACTGTCCGCTCCTCCGGTGTATAAACACCCCTGGTGTTGGGCGTATTCTCCTTTTATCCAACTGCTGGGCTCCTCCCCCTCTGTTTCACCTTCGGTCCTGTTAAAGGGCCAGACGTCTTCCTCGTCGCAGCTGTAGGTATCCGGGCTGGTCCACTCTGAGTACTGCGTGGGCTGTGGAGAGAAGAGGGGGGGGTCACATATGGTCAGGTCGCGCCCTACAGCGGGGCGCGCATGGGGGACCCGGTTACAAATAGTAAATTAAACTATTCACTATCCAGGACCCCTTAACGCTATGCGTTGTAACAGCATGCGTTGTAAAAACTGCGATGTAAAGGCATGTGTGATAAAAGCATGCGTTGTAACGTCGTACAACCAGTTATTACTGTCTCCTCATAGTACTCCCTCTCTCCTTATATGGTCAGTCTTCCTTTATATTTGTCTGTTCTCCACATTTTTGTCTCTGTGTCTTTTTACATTCCTTCCTCTTTCTTCATATATACTCTTCTGTTCTTATATTCTCTGTTTCTTCTTATTCTCGCTGTTCTTTGCAGGTACTCCCTATTGTTTTCTCATACTTTTCTTTGTCTTCTAATACTCTTGGCTCTGTACTCACATTTCTCCTCTCTTTTCTTATACGTTGTACTCTCTGCTAATATTGTCGTCTTTTCTTATTGTCATATTCCTCTCCTTATTTTCCCCCCTGTTGTTATACTGCCCCCTGTTTTCATATTCTCCTCTCTCTTCTCTTACTTCTCCATGTCTCCTCATACTATTGAGTTTTTCTTATATTTCCTTTTGTCTTATACTCCATCTCTCTGTGTTCATATTTTCCTCTTTTTCTTCATATTTCTTTTCTATTTTCTTTTTCTGTCCTCTCTGTTTATACTTCTTAAAAGTGTTCATATTGTTTGCTCTCTTCTCTTATTCCTCCTTGACTCCCTGCATACACTCTGCAGCACTTTCCCCATATTCTCCGTCTTTTCATACTGACTCTCTCTTTATATTTGTGTCTCTTGTCATACTTCTGCCTCTTTCGTCATGCACTTTTCACTCTTCATAATCCTCCATCTGTTTATACTCCTTCTTTTCTCCTCAGACTGTATCCTCTGTTCTTGTACACCCCTTTTTTCCTTATGCATAACATATCCTGTGTCCTTATACACACTGTCCTTTGTAGTATTCCTTTTTTGTTCTTATAGTTGCGCGTCTTTTCACATATTCCTTCTTTTTTCTTTAGAGTGATTCTCTCTCTTCTTATAGTGCCCCCTCTGTCCTTTTACTCTCTTTTTTCTTCTTATACTCTTTCTTCTCTCCTCATATTTCCATCTTTCTCTTCATACTCTCCCTTACCTATTCGTACTTTCCAGTTTATTCATACTTCCTTTATCCCGTTATATTGCAGTGTCTGTGTATACTCCCCTTTTTCGCTATATTTTACCTTGTTTCATACTTCTTCCTCTCTTGTTGTAAGTACTTTTATTTTCATAGTCTCACGTTTGTCCTCATAATCCTCCCTCTGTTCTTATAAGTAATATTATAGAATATTTCATATATTTATTTTGGTAATGTTATATATATTTTTTGTGTTAAATTTAATTAAAGAAATTAAGGGATGTAAAAAAACACCGCATTTTATAAGAAGAAGAAAGGTATAGAAAATGTAGTTGAGAAAGCTTTCGAATTGAAAACAAAATTGTTCATTTTAGTAATCAATAGAATTCAATGACTAGATAAGCCAATCCAATTAATGAAGGCCAAAAGTAAGTGGAGAAGAGTAATTAACAGAAGTAATTTGTGTGAGTTTTTTTTGGGTAAATGGAAACATAGTTCAAGTTCTGAGCTTTTTTAATGAAGAAAGTTATCTTCAGAGTAATGATTTGTTGCATGCAGTTGACACTAGTGGTCGTGTTTATGAGGTTAGAAATGGTTGTCCCATTGAGAAACAGAAAATTGTTCCTAGAAATGCAGAAGAGGTGTTAGCTGATGAAGTTTTAGGGAGATGTCCTAAAGCTCCAGTATACACTTGAAATTGTAGTAGTATTTGTAGTGTACGATAAGAATCTATTGATTTGGTACGCAATTTCCTATGTAACTATACTAAGAACAGTGTTAAACAAAAGATTAAGATGTTGCAAGGACTAGACCCTTGCAAAGTGAGAGAAAATACTGCTTTGCAAGGTCATTCTCTGGCTTGTATTTCTAAAAAAGTATGTCGAAGTGTTTTTCACCATTTCAGGATGTTAGCACTACATCATTCTGAAATGAGGAAATTAGTGAGAACATTGTATTATGCAAAAAGTCCAGCACTAATGTTAAAAAAGTTGAACAGTGCTCTTTTGCGTGGATCTGTATCAGATGTAACAAATGTTTGTGATGAAATTCAGGTTAGTTACTTTGGTCCTCAGGAAGACAGTGCAGAAACTGAGACATTAATAGAAGAAAATGTGGAAGAGAATGTAAAACATTGCAGTGTAGAAAATTTTGAGCAAGAAATTATAAAGTTTAAGGTGATTTCAGGTGAAAGGCCAAATTATTCTTGTATCTGTTGTCGACGAACTCATGAAAAAAATCAGACCAGGAGTGTTGATTTGTAGTTAAAAAGTGAAAAGGAAAATATTAATGAGTGGAAGGATTTTGCAACTTATGTGTTGGTTGAGAACTGTTTTGATTTGGGTTGTGATCAGCATATTTGTAAATATTGTTATAACAAATTAGATGAGAACAAAATGCCTGCTAGAGCTGTGCATAATAATCTTGAGTTGGTAAATATTCCTTCTGAACTGATGGATTTAAATACCTATGGGTCTATTCTTATTCAATGTGTGCATCCATTTCAGGCTATTGTTCGTATGGAGCCTGAGACAGGAAAAATGCCTCCTTCGGATTTACAGAGAAGCTTAAAGGGAAGAGTTGTATATTTTCCTCTAGATTTAAAGAAAAATATTGAAACTATTGGTGTAGAAAATGTAGAGGATGAACCTTTAGTTATTCTTGTTAATGGCATTCCTACTAAGAGTAAGAAAATCTGGCAAGAATTAGTGGATGTTAGGAAAGTGAAAAAGGCAACGTTGTATCTGATAAAAAAATAATCAATATTACAAAAATGTGTATGTGGGAGAAGAAGAAATAACTGTACAAGAATATAGTGACTTGCCATCTGGACAAATTGAAAAAGTGGATATGTCCAGAACTGAAGAAATCTACAAACATTACAGTGTTCATCCACTGCATTCCAAACAAATGATGGGGAATGCTATAGAGTTATTCCAAATGAAAGAAGCAAAAGGAAGTCCCATTAGTGTATGGGAAAAAAGCTTGGAAGCTTGTTGTTTCCCTCAGTTGTTTCCTACAGAAAAAGGAGGACGATATGATGAACGACCTGTGCAGATTCCTGCGTCTAAATACCGGACATCAAGATTATATGCAGAAGATCCAAGATTTTGACAATGTATTCCGTATTTGTTTCATCTTTTGTTTGAGAGTGATTATGCAGTAAACCATATATTGAAAACAGGTGTACATCTGCAAAATGTTTCGGCAAAGGAATTTATGGATAAAGTACAGCGGAAAGATAATGTTTTGAAATGTCAGCTGATTAATCTGATGGCATGTCAGCGTGGTACTAATGAGTACTGGTACCGTCGTCACAGAGAACTCAAATGTATGCTAAGGAACTTAGAACCTCCTACATGGTTCCTTACTCTAAGCTGTGCTGAATATGCTTGAGATGATTTACTTCAATTTCTTCGAGAGGCAAATCCAAATATACTAAATATCAAATACAAGACACCTGGAGAATTGTGCTCTTTGGATCCTGTTAATGTATGCAGGTATTTCAATCATAGATTCAAAGCTATGATGTCTTTTATCACCAATAAAAAAAATCCTCCTCTTGGAGAGGTTCTGGATTTCTTTTGGTGAAAGGAGTATCAAGTGAGAGGTGCTCCTCACATACATATGCTATTATTGATCAAAGATGCTTCCTAATTTGGTACAGACTCAGATGATACTGTGTTGATTTTTATTGACGAATATGCTACATGTGATGTACCCAAAAGTACACAAGATAAGGACTAAAGACAACAAGTCTTACGATTCCAAAGCCATCCTTGTGGGAAATACTGTCGTCGAAAGTACAAATCTAAGGACAAATTCTACAGCAAATGCTGTTTTGCATTTCCAAGACCTGTAATATCGAAAGGAAGAGTGAACAGTTTTATGTCATCTTTGCTACATACTATCACAAGAAAGTCTCCCAAAAAATACCTACAATTTAAGAAGAAATGAAGAGTCAAAATACATAAATGACTATAACCCAGTCATTTTGTCCATGTGGAGTGCTAATGTGGATATTCAATATTTTGCAGACAATTCCATTGCTGTTGCTCGATATGTGACATCGTACATAACAAAGTCAGAAAAGACGGAATTGAAGGAAATGCGGGAAGAGATTTCCCACGAGAAGAGTCTAAGTAAGAAATTATACAGTTACAATTTGAGGATGTTATCTCATCGAGAAATTAGAGCGTATGAATGCTCGGATCGCTGATCATCTGCAAGTCTAAACTCCAAATCTAGAAGAATCATTTGGGTGAGTTAAGGTCTTGCTGCAACACGAAACCGAGTACTTAAATCTGTACAAGAAATTGAATATTTAGCTGAAAAAGAGCCAGCAAGTCCATATATTGTGAAAAAAAATATGTTGGATATATATTATCCAAACAGAAGTCATCATCTTGAGAACGTCTGTCCCTATGAAGTGCTGCAAAACTATAGTTTTAAACGGAATATTACAGAAAACATCAATAATGGTATATCTGCGTGAATGGTTCTGAAGGGTGTCTGGTGAAAAAAAGAAAAGGACATTTGATTAATCACTGTAAACTGAGTTGCGAAACACCTGACAAAAGGGAATTTTACTATTTAGCTCTTTTGCAACTTTTCAAGCCATGGCGTTCAGAATTAGAATTACTTGGAGATTTTGAGAGCTATGAAGATTACTTCAATGCAACTAAAGATAATATATAATGTCCTGTTTTTGCTAATTATGTGAAAATGTTCAACGACGAAATTGAGCAAGAAGTTACAATTGCAGCTGAGATTGCTAGAGATAGTTCTCAAGACAGTCAAACTTCTGCTCCATTGAGTCAGGACCCACTAATAGAACCATTTGTTCAAAATGAAGCAGCAACTGCTATGGAAGAGGTGAAAACAGCAATGTATCAAGCTCAAGAAGATGTAACAAACTTAGGAAACTTGGAAGAACAACTAAATCTTGAGCAGAAAGAAATATATGAGCAAGTGAGAGTCAGATTCAGCATAGATTACTTCATGAGAAGAAAGAGTGCTCTTGCTCATCATTTGAACCTATCCGTATGTATGTGAGTGGACAAGCTGGAATAGGAAAAAGTTTTTTAATTAAAGTAATCACAACTTTTCTACAGAAAACAACTGAGTTGCATTTGTCTTGTGTTGTCACTGCTCCAACTGGATTAGCAGGCCACAATATTAAAGGAATTACTTTACATCGTTTATTAATGCTACCAGTCGAGCATGAAAACAAATTAGAATACCACAAGCTATCTGGAGAAGCTTCTTGTGAATTTTCAAGAGTGTTGAGGAAAATGAAACTTCTCATTATTGATGAGGTAAGGATGGTATCAAACTTAATGCTTGCCTATGTGCATTTAAGGTTGCAGCAAATTCTTAAAACAGAGTATGACATATTATTTGGAGGAAAACACTTCATAGTTTTTGGAGATCTTCTACAACTTACTCCTGTAAAAGGTTAACCAGTGTTTAAAACACTGGTGCATGAAGATCCCTAGTCTTTGGGGAGAATTGGAAATGTAAACATTTGGTCATATTTTCAGCATAAGGAACTTATTACAAATATACAACGGCAAATGATGGTGATCATGGAACTATTCCTCAAGATATATGAATTGGATAAATGACCGAACATGGCAAACAAGCTTTACAGAGACGATTACTTTCCAATTTGTTTCCAAATGAAAATATTGTCCCAGAGAAAATATACATGAGAATTGCAGAAAACAAATCTGTAATCTGTTTAATGCCAATACTGCGTGAATGTTCTATATTCAATGAAGACATGTTAAAGTTGGAAAATGAAGAAATTATCAAATTGGAAGCAATTGATAAAATAGAACATGAAGGAATCACTATTATTTTGAGTGAAAAGTTAAAGAGGAAATTGGATTCTTTAGAGAAATCGATAAGTAAAACGGTTGGTTTAGAAAAGAATTTGTATGTATGTGTAAACTGTAGGGTAATTTTACGACGTAATTTGAATGTGGAAAAGGGTTTAGTAAATGGAGCAATGGGCAACATTGGTGATTTTGTTAATTATGTAAATAGAGATGGGATTGAATTTTTGAAAATCAAATTTGATGAAATTGCTGAAGTACAACAACTTAGTCGTTGTCCAGTTCGATTTTTGCTCGTAAAAGATATGTATGTCTGCAGAAAACAGTTTCCTATTTCTTTGGCATATGCAGTGACCATTCATAAATCTCAAGGTTTAAGTGTAGATAGTGCTTTAGTGAATATTGGAAGTACTGTGTTTAAAGAAGGCATGGCATATGTTGCTTTGTCTCGAGTCAGAACTTTATCTGGATTGTATTTGATTGATTTTGATGAGACAAAGGTTAGTGCAGATGCAAATTGTGTGAAAGAGTATAATAGGTTAAGAAGAGAATATGCACCCAATTTAGGTCAATATCCAGTATTTGAAAAGCTTGTGGTATGTAGAAGAAGAAGATTTGAGAATATCTGTAGTGAAACTGTAGAGAAAGAAAAAAAACAAGATGAAGTTGTGCCTGCAAGCGAAAAGAGAAAGGACAGTGTTGAAGAGAATGTTGGTTATCGGTTTAAGAAAATAATTGTGTTATCAATTGCTATGCTAATGTAGTTGTTAATGTTGTTTTTTTCTTGAAAGTTTGCAAAAGCAAATTGTAGAAAATTGGGACAAAAGATTCTGTTCATTGTTGAATTCTGTTTATGAGAAATGTAGTAGTGATAAAAGTAAAATTCAAAGTGTTTCTTATATTCAAAATATTTCAGAAATATTTTCTGGTTCTACTCAATTTACGCAGCATATTGAGCAGGATTGTCAGCGAACGAATTTTGTAGCGCGTCCTGCATCGCAAAATGCGATGCAGGGCACGGAAAGAAAATCGTTTTATTAATTTAATTGTTTACTTACCTGCAATCATCCAGATTCCGTTGTTTATCATCCCCCACCCTGCCCCTCCCCCGCCCCGCCTGCCTACCCCACTGCAACTCCCTCCATATGCCGCAGCTGAAAGGCGCGGTGGCGATCTAGTCTCTTACCACACACCTGTGGGGAATTCTTGGTGAGGCATGCGCTCACTAACGACTGCGCACTTCACTAAAGACGTTCCGGAGTTCAGACCCGTTTTCAATTGCTCCTTAGACATTCCTGAAGAGAAAGTGCAAATATTTCTGTGAGAGTTAAAGAACGTTGTATGACAAGTTAGTGAGTAAGTAAACTTACCTGAAATTATAGACAATATTGAATGTACTCAGTCGATGTATTTTCTCTAACTTAAAACAAGAAACGATAAAATTTGTTTTAAGCAAGGTCTTAAGGGAAAAGAACACATTGAGTAAGGAATACCAGAAAGACTGTTGAATTAAGAAGGAACATTAATGAAAAACACAAGATATTCAAGGATTGACAGAATAGATAACAAGCAACTGCTTAAAGAAAGGTTAGTAGAAGAACACAAGGAAATTATCAACATAAAATTAGACAATAAACTGAGAGGCCTAGGCTAATGAATGTTACGTAATTATAGGTTATAAGCAGTGAGAAAAATAAAGAACTGTAAGCTACAAGGTTGCAGATAAATACTAGAGGAGAGGCTAGTTTGAAAGTCAAAGGGGTAGGTAATTAGTAGGGTTAGACTAAGTTATAGATGAGGAATAGAGATAGAGTAAACACATGAAGTATTCAAAAAGTAGTGTGATAATGATGTCTAAATATACACAGATACACAGTGTTATTGTGGACGATGAATAGTATCTATTACATTTTAGTAAAACACATTTACTATTTTGGAATGGGTAAGGTGAATAGACATATTCTACATTTTTAGTAGTGTATTTTACTATAACAGCATGAGTCTTTTCCTCTAGTCATAAGGAGTGACAGGTTTCAAAATTTAGGAAAACCAGGATATCCTTATAAGTAAATATGTTCATATAAGTTTGCAAAGGACTAAAACTCTACTAATGGAATGTTATTAGATAATAGTATTTATATAGTATTTTTTGGAGGTGAAAACTGTAGTTTTGTATTATATATTACGTAAAGTGATAAAATTAACTGTTTATCTTTTTATACAAGGAGCAGGAACCTAAAGGAAAAATTATGGGAAGATAACAGCCTCATACTGAGGAGATTTTGGATATTACCTTGAGTATAATTGAAGAACTAATCGTATCTGTCACAGACAATGAGAGTGAAGAAGGGGAAATGTGTGCTGCAAACATGAGGTGTGATTTCAAAGACGAAAGCTTTGATGGAGAGTTTCTGGAAGCATTAAATTATGTTGAAAGTTTAGAACAAATTAATTCAGAAACTGCTAATGAGGGAATTGATCTGAATGACATATCTGATGAACTTGTATTGGAATGTGTGTTAAATTATGAGATGTTACAAGAATAAATTTATTGTTTAAAAATAATAAAGGTTTGAGCACTATATACTAATGTATTTATCGTACCAAAAGTGAAGTACTTATAGATTCAGTTATATATTCTTTAAATGTTTGTATTGATTTAAAATATGCAAAGTGGGTCTGAGGGTATGGATTGCATAAAATCTGTATGGAGTATACATGCAGTCTTGTATGCAGCTGCAAACGGGGAACGTCCTTTACAATGGAACTTTTACAACAAAGTACCATTACGACGCAGGTTTAACAACGAAAGTCATTGCAACGACTTTCGCTGGAGGGCGCTCTAGGATAGGTAATAGTTTAATTTACTATCCAACACCTTCCCTACTATCCACGGGGACTGGAGTTTGAATAGTAAATTAAACTATTCACTATCCAGAACCCCACAACGCAAGTCGTTGTAACGACTTGCGTTGTTAAACCTGCGTCATAAAGGTACGCGTTGTAACGGTACGTGTTGTACCGTCATACATCCCCTGCAAACTTGTGTTTTATGCCTTCAATTCCCCAGTCTGTATCCTTAGACTTCCTCCAAACACTCTGACACTGCAGTTTTAGTATTGTGGTGACCCAGTCAGCAGTATGTTCCTTTCCATTGTACCGTGGTAAAACTGAAACTGTAATAAATTTAGTAAGGAACTTTCTTCGCAGAAGTGTAATGATCCCGTCAGTATCTAGATACTCATGGATTAAAAAAGGCCTTAGTCCATAGGCTGTTTCAAACCTCTATAGACTGTGCATGCACTGTTCTATGCACCAGCAAACTTATGTTTTATACGTTCAATTCCTCAATGTGTATCCTTATACTTCCAGCAAACATTCTCACACTACTGTTTCAATATTGTAGTGAGCCATTCAGCAGTATGTGTTTATCTGTATACTGTGGTAAAACTGAGGCTGTTATAATTTCAATCAGGTTCTTTCCTTGCAGAACTGTAATCATCCACTCACTACCTAAGTACTCATGCATTAAAATAGGCCTTAAGGAATAGACTGCTTCAAACCCTTATAGACGATGTATGCAGTCTTCTATGTACTTGCAAAGTTGTCTTTTATACGTTCAATTTACCAGTTTGTATCCTTACACTTCCACCAAACACTCTGTCACTGTTGTTTTAGTTTTGTAGCGACTCATTCATAGGTTTCTAGTAATCCATTCACTACATTAAAACAGTAATGGGCACATATACAATAACTGGCATATCCCCAGGAATATGTCAGTTATTGTGCTCCGTGACACCACCACGATGGATGCGCCATATTTACAATGCGGTGTACCATGGGACAAAAATGGCACATATATGTGATGTTTCTGTGCTGTAAAGGTGGTGCATTGTTTGAGTTATGTTGCAAGTGCAACGCATCTCCAGCAATGCTCTGGGGGCCCTATGCTCAGACTGCTGTGTCAATCCTTACACCTGCTTCAAGATAGTGCAGGGTTTTGACACAGCATGAGCCCAAAAGTGACAAAGTGAAATCTTGTAGATTTCATTCAGCCACTTTTAGGAGATGTTCCTGTGCTGGAAAGCCCCCCCCCCATAAAGGAATGTCTCCTTCTGGTACAGGGATTTACAATGTGACGCACCTCCCAGATACGTCACATTCTAAATACCACGTACCATGGCGCATCTTTTGCACCACTGCTTTATCAGAAAAGTGATGCAACGGCAATGTTTCCCTCACCCAAACTGTTAGAACATGTAGTTTTAACTTCATATATCTACTGAATAAACTATTCACACATCTTTGGACAGTGACACACCCTCCACCGAACCACACACACTTTCACACTCCCATACAAATACTCAGTTAACTAATCAATAACTAATATAGACTTTCACATAGCTAGTAACCAACTGTAGAATCAGTTTACACAACAACTGACAAAGTGATACAGATATTCACACAGTTTAGTCACTATCCACTATATTTAGTGAGACATTATAAATTGGTCAAGTAAACAGTCAATTACACTGCTACTAAATCCTCCATCCAAATATTTATTTATATATCCACTCATTCTTCAATGCAAATTGCTATATATATAATGCATATTTAAATACCGAAGCAAACCATATTCACTGGATGATGTCATCAGTGATATCATCAGTGATGTCATTTGAGATGTCATCAGTGATGTCACTGACCATGTCATGAATGATGTAATATGTGACATCATCAGCAGTGGATTGCGGGTGCGCGATATATACTTAGTACAACTAACTATATCGGAGCAATTTCAATGGTCTTGTATGAGTAAAATGTCCAGCTAACTATAACACCACTAAAACTTATAGTTTTTTGAGTGAATTTCAAAGGTTTTGTAAAAGCTAATTCCTAACTATATAACTCCAGAAACATATGGTTTTTTCATTGAATTTCAAAGGTTTTCTTAAATGCTAATTCCTAACTATATAAGGCCTGAAACCTATGTTTTTTTCAGTGAATTTCAAAGGTTTTTTTAAATGCTAATTCCTAACTATATAAGGTCTGAAACCTATGTTTTTTTCAGTGAATTTCAAAGTTTTTTTAAATGCTAATTACTAACTATATAAGGCCTGAAACCTATGGTTTTTTCAGTGAATTTCAAATGCTTTTTAAATGCTAATTCTATTAGCGGATAACGTTTAAATATATTAATATCCTAGTGGGACCACCTGAGCAGCCCTAGGGGGTCAGGGTGTTCCTACCCTGCCCCCTTTTTGTGTTCTACACGTTTGTTTTTCTGCTTTCTTTTGCCTGATTCCTAACTATATAAGGCCTGAAACCTATGTTTTTTCAGTGAATTTTCAAGGTTTTTTAAATGCTAATTCCTAAATATATAAGGCCTGAAACCTATGGTTTTTTCATTGAATTTGCAAGGTTTTTTAAATGCTAATTCCTAACTATATAAGGCCTGAAACCTATGGTTTTTTTCAGTGAATTTGCAAGGTTTTTTTAAATGCAAATTCCTAACTATATAAGGCCTGAAACCTATGGTTTTTTCAGTGAATTTGCAAGGTTTTTTAAATGCTAATTCCTTACTATATAAGGCCTGAAACCTATGGTTTTTTCAGTGAATTTCAAAGGTTTTTTAAATGCTAATTCCTAACTATATAAGGCCTGAAACCTATGGTTTTTTCAGTGAATTTCAAAGGTTTTTAAATGCTAATTCCTAACTATATAAGGCTGAAATCTATGTTTTTTTCAGTGAATTTCAAAGTTTTTTTAATGCTAATTCCTAACTATGTAAGACCTGAAAGCCCACCAGGAATCTCCAGTATGCACCAGGGGACTGCATTGCAGAGAGGTGTAATTAAGCCACGTCCCTTTTTACAACTCCCTGCAACGCAGCCCCCGTGCATGTTTGAAGAGGGGGAACTCATTCCCCCTGCATACTGGGGGCCCCTGGGGGCCATCTAGCCCACCTGGAACCTC
This sequence comes from Lissotriton helveticus, assembly GCF_964261635.1. Taxonomy (NCBI): domain Eukaryota; kingdom Metazoa; phylum Chordata; class Amphibia; order Caudata; family Salamandridae; genus Lissotriton; species Lissotriton helveticus. The sequence goes on from NC_136060.1 coordinate 523,646,089, forward strand.
CAGTATGCGCCAGGGGGCTGCATTGCAGAGGTATAATGAGGCTATGCCCCTTGTTACACCTATCTGCAACGCAGCCGCCTGGCGCATTTGCAGAGGGGGAACTAATTCCCCTTGCATAATGTGGGTCCCTGGGGGCCAACTAGCCCACCAGGAGCCTCCAGTATGCGCCAGATGGCTGCATTGCATAGAGGTGCAATGAGGCCACACCCTTTTTTACACCTCTCTGCAACGCAGCCCCCGTGCATGTTTGAAGAGGGGGAACTAATTCCCCTTGCATACTGGGTGTCCCTGGCAGCCATCTTGTGCCTTGTTCGAACCAAGGCACAAGAAAGCAGTGAAACAAAGGTGTGAAACTCGCAAAGGGGCCAGAGTAGAAACACCCTGACCCCCTAGGCCTGCTCAGGGGGTCCCACAAGGACCCCCAAGGCAAAAAAAAATAATATATATTTTTTTTTAAAGTGGCGGGGTACAAAAAAACAATAAAAAAATATAAAACAACAATAAGAATAAAAAAACAGTTCTTTTCAGAACTACCTCCAATTTATATAAAAATGCTACATTTTTAAAACACCCATCAGTGATGTCATGAGTGATGTCACTGACCATGTCATGAGTGATGTAATATGTGACGTCATCAGCAGTGCATTGCACGCGCAAGTTATAGTGAGTCCAACTAACTATAACGTGGGAATTTCAATGGTTTTATGCGAGTAAAATTTCCACCTAACTATAACTGGTGTGAAACCTATGGTTTTTTCAGTGAAAAAAAAAAAATATATATATATATATATATATATATATATATATATATATATATATATACTCAGATTTCACTTGTACAAATCCATAGAAATTCAGCAGTTGTAGTTAACTGAGCTAACTATAATGTACACCCAGGCAATGCACTGCTTATGACCTCTTATATTACATCACTCATGAAATGGTCATTAACTTTACTGATGACAGATTAAGAGAGGGAGAGGGGTTGGCCTAACGGCTAAGGCGCTCGACCTCGGACCTGGGGATCTGGGTTCGAGTCTCGGTAACGACGCCAAAAACCTCCTGTGATTCTGGGCAAATCACTTAATCTCCCCGTGCCTAAAAAAAAAATAAAAAAATGAAAATGTTTCCTCATGTAACGTAACTGGTGCTATGTAAAGCGCTCTGATACCTGATTCGGTTCGGGTCTAGTTCGCGCTATATAAAACTCTGCAAATAAATAAATAAATAAAAATAAATAAATAAATTACATCACAGACATCATCATCCAGTGATTGTGAGGGTTTTCTGAAAGTTTTTGAGAGTTAACAATATATACTGAGGTACTGCACAAGTTAAATTAGTATACTTTGTGTACTACTAATGAGTGGTACTATTTCTAATATATATAATGTGAGTGGTTGTGTGACTGTGTGCATTTGTGCGTCAGTGGGTATGTGAGTGGCTGTATGGGCATGTGAGCGGGTCTTTTAGTGACTATATGGTTGAATAAGTGGGTATGTGAGTAGCGGTATGGGTGTATAAGTGGGTCTGTGAGGAGCTGCATGGGTGCGTGAGTGGCTGTGTGAGTAGTTGTATGGGTGTATGAGTGGATACATGAGTGGCTGTATCAGTGACTAAGTGACTGTGTGAATGGCTGTACGGGTGAGTGAGTGTTTATATGGGTGTGTGAGTGATTGAATGGGTGAATGGGTAGCTGCTGAGACACTATGGGTGAGTGGGTGGGTGTGTGAGTGGCTGCATGGGTGAGTGGGTGGGTGTGTGAGTGGCTCTATGGATGAGTGAATGGGTGTGTGAGTGCTTGAATGGGTGAATGGGTAGCTGCTGAGACACTATGGGTGAGTGGGTGGGTGTGTGAGTGGCTGCATGGGTGAGTGGGTGAGCCTGTGACTGGTTCTATGGATGAGTGAATGGGTGTGGGAGTGGTTGTATGGGTGTTTGAGTGGGTGTATGAGTGGTTGTGTGGGTATCTGTGTGGATGAAACCATCAGTGATGTCATTTGAGATGTCAATCAGTTATTTCATCTGTGATGTCACTGACCATGTCATGAGTGAAGTAATATGTGAGGTCATAAGCAGTACATTGCTTGGGCGTAAGCTATAGATAGCTCAGTTAACGCTAACTGCTGAATTTCTATAGTTTTGTGTGAGTGAAACCTGTGCATAAATATAACACCCCTGTAACCTGTGTTTTTTTCATTAAAATTCCACTATTTTTTCTATTCTATTTTCCAATTATTTACCAACTATAACGTCCCAGCAACCTTTGTTTTTTTTCAGTGAAATTCTAAGATTTTTTTATTTAATTTCCTAACTGTAACCTGTAACCTTTGAGAGTGAGTGTGTGACTGGCTTTATAGGAAAGTGGGATAGTGTGAGATAGTGTGAGTGGATATATGGGTCAGTCACTGGGTGTGTGAGTGGGTGTATGGGTTTGTGTGTGGTTGCCTGTAAGAGTGAGTATCAGAGCAGTTTTGAGGGTGTGTGAGTGAGTATGGGTGTGTGAGGGGCTGTGTATGTCTGTGAGTGAATGTGCAAGTAGCAGAAGCGGTGTGTGAGTGAGTGTCTATATGGGGTCAGTAGCTGTGTGAGTGATTTGGCCAGAACATCAGCTGCCCCTTTATCCAACAAGAGTCCCCAGTTTTGCACAAAATGTCTACCCAACTAGAGTTCTTTCTACTGGTTAATTAGTAAGTGCTACCTCGTTGTTTAAATACCTAATGGTTATTCTACAATACAGATGCATAACATAATGGACTACAGGAAGTGTCTCCAGTGACCTTTTGTGCATTTCATATTGGCATTGTTACTGTTCAGATGCCACTTCATGCAGTAATCCGTGACATCAGGAATTCTGGTATAGAGAAGACAGTGACACTACAAAGAGGTGAATCTCCACCAAATAGAGGCACTGCCTCTTAAGTATATAAAGTAAGTGCTTAGTTGTTTGGTAGAGATCTCCTCATATTCTTTGGCATCAAGAACTCATCAGTAAAATCTGTCAGAAGTGTCCTTGAGGCCGTTTGGTAAGCTGCCCATCATCTTGGCAAAATGAGGGAAGACCTTTGCATACTACTAACGTGGAGGGGGTGTTGTGAAACAAGCAGATCTCCCAGACAATTTCCCACATTTGCATACTTGTAGTCATTTAAAGGGATAACCATGAAGTTCAGTCACATCACAAGAGGACAAGAATGATCTGTTCTATCCCCCACATGACACCTTCTATCCTCAAGAAGGCTAATCCACCATCCTTACCTGGGTGGTTTTTACTTTCCATCGTCATCCCCACTGTACCTTGCCACCACAAGATGGACGGCCAAGGTCTCAGTTTTGGGGAGGATGATGCAGCAGCTATTCTCAGAACACCGTCCATCCTTGGTCTAGAACTTGTGAGTGCCACAGGAAGCAACTCAGCTGACTGGCAAACCCTCTCAGACATGAAAAGGGAATTGGTGAGAATCACCCTTCATGGGGCGCTCATGTCAGAGTATGTCAAGGCCAAGATTGCACCCAATGGACTTATCGTAAAAAACTTCACCAGGATCTTCTGGGAGGATGGCCAGTTTAAAATCGAATGGTCCCAAATATCCTGGAAGTGTACACACGATCTCCTAATCCTGATAGTCAACACAGCTAAACGTCTAGCTGATGAACTTCTCGGACGCATTCAAATTGCTAAGAGTGCTCTCAAGAGTTCCGTTCCCAACCCGGGCTTCAAAACCAAATTAGCCGAACTAAATAAAGAACTAGCTGAACATAAGGAGTATCTTATGAAGCAAAAGGTGATGAAGCTTCAAAAGGATATCCAACGATTTGCCTACGAAAAAGTTTACCCATACCTGAATGAGGACTACATCCCTCCAGGAACAGGCTAGCTCTCAGACTCAAGTGCTACTTCCTCCAGAAGAGGCTCCAAAAGTGATAGTAACTCCAGTGGAGACGACTGGCACTCCCAACAACGCAGGGGTAAAAGAGGGGGTAGATGTGGACAATACAACTATCCACACCCTCCCTACCAGGGACCACCTTTCTGGCAGTACCCCCAGTTTCAACACACACTTTCACCATATGGCCCCCAGTACCCGCCACAATTTGCCCCACAAGGTGGTAACCAACCTTTTTTAGACAGAGGCTGGGGCAGAGGGCACGGGCAAAAGCGAGGAAACGCGCCAGAGAAGAGAGTCCAATGAGAGAAAACTCCAGCACAAGGAATGGACACGAGGAGCATGACCTCCAGGAAGTGAGTTTGGTAGTGAATCTGTCCTCACGCCAACTCACACTGGATGAAGAGAGGGTTCTATAGAGAGGACTCGGGTTTGTCCCAACCCCCAAAAATTGACAGCTTTCAGCAAATGTGCGAACTACAAAAGTTTTTTTGCAAGATAAGACTCAAGGCTTTCTTTGTGGGGAAACCTAGAGCGCGAACAGAGGACTCAGGTCTCCACACTGCATCCACTTTCACACCCCACAGTGGGATGGTCCCTAATGAGATCCTGACCTATGAACAGGCAGTACTCAAGGAAGTCAGAGGACTGCCCTGTCACAATAACCATACGAACATCTCTAAGACTGAGATGCGGATACTGGAGTCCTTAGCCAGTGACCCATCCATAACATTCAAGCAGGCAGATAAAGGGGGAGCAACGGTCCTGATGAACACAACGGACTATGACACAGAGTGTCTTAGACAGTTGGGCGATAGACGGTTCTACACACCTATCCCCAGTAACCCCACCGAACGCCTGAAATGCACCATATCATCTCAGGACTGGTTGAATCAGCTGAATGCCAGGATTGGATCAGCAAGAAGGAAGCAGAATTCCTAGTGAAGAAAGACCCAAGGGTCCCATACTTCTACGTCCTCCCTAAAATTTACAAGGAGACCACACCGGTTCCAGGTCGCCCGATAGTGTCAGGAATAGACGCAGTGCTAGAACCATTATCACAATTCTGTGATCATTTTTTACAACCCTTGGTCAAGCACATCCTGTCCTACATCCAGGACACTACTGACGTCCTACGCCTGTTGGACGACTTTGAGGACTGTGCCCAGATAGACTTCTTCATCACCTCGACGTGGAGGCCCTCTACACCAGCATCCCACAGAGGGCCACGCTAGGGATGATTGAGGAGGTACTGAACGCTGGTCCATGGAGTTCACTAACAACTCCAGCATTTATCATGGAATGCGCGACACATGCACTCACTGAGAACTACTTTGAGTTAAGGGGCAATACTACCACCAGACACAGGGTACCTCGATGGGGAGCACATTTGCCCCCAGCGTGGCCTTCCTTTACATGGCTGACTTCGAGGGGAACATATCCACCAGCAGGCCAACCCTTACCTTACCAACATAAAATTGTGGAAGAGATTTATAGATGATATCCTGATCTTTTGAGTTGGCAATAGGGACTCCAATACGGAGTTCTTTGGATGGATCAATTCACTCAATCCATACCTGAATTTCACTATGACCGCCTCCCCTTCCCAGATCTCGTTTTTAGACCTGACGATCATGGTTGAGGATGGACGACTTAGTACGACCATGTTCAGAAAAGCCACAGATCGAACAGTCTCCTCCACTTCACGAGTCATCACCCAAAAGCACTGCAGGTGAATCTGCCTTTTGGGCAGTTCTTGAGGGTCAGGCGCAATTGTAGCAGTCTTGCCGACTACAAAACCCAATCCACTGTTCTGTCATGTGTCACCACGTTCACACCAGCCTCCAATGAAGTGAAGAAAATCCTTAAACGCCACTGGCAGATCCTCAACACAGGGAGCCTTGTTCTTGAACCACCCCGATTCGCGTTCAAAAGATCAAAGAACATCAAGGACATCTTGATTCAGACTAGACCCAAGAAAAATGTAGCGGGAAGGCAACACCAGTGCATCCAAGCAGAACCTGTTTTTCAAAGAACAAAGGTGGATACACCGCTTGGCCTCTGATAGTACAGGGCTTAATGAGGACATCCCGTGGAGCACTCTCTAGGGCAACCCCAACGGTTCTTTGCACTAACCCAGTTGGTTCTATTTTAGTGTCACTGAGACAACAAGAGGTGCTTGTCCTGGACCTAACTACACTGTCCTGGCCTTTACGCACGCATCACTGCCGCAGTTGTCATAGTGTCTCTCCCCTGGCTGTACCCACACCTAGCTCACTCCCCCAAGCAAGGTCACAAGGGCACGGACGACTTATCAGCCATGCCTCATCTGGTTTAATTCAAACCGCACCCTCTAACCATGGTCTTAGACCACGAGGTACCAAGTACCCCCTGGCACGGCATTTTCGAGAGTTTACTCATACACATATGAGGAGCCAACAACACCACTCTACCCTAGCCGTATACCTACTCTATTAAGGGGGCAACCTACAACCAATCTAGCCCCACGTGGCTGCAATATATTTATTGACTATGCAAGGGCACGCTCTCCTCTCTCTCCCCTACACCACTATGACATGGCCCCCCGAGTAACCACATACATCATGTGATGCGCGGTAGTTAACCAATAGGACCATAGTGCTGAATGGAATTGAACCCACCGGGTTGGCAACCACACAGGCTTGCCTCAGGATCTATCACTGCACCATTCAATCATGACCCCGGGCCACGAGGGACGATGGACTTGATCCGTAAGCACGGCGATTTACAGTGCAATCCTAAACACATGAGGTACCAGTAACACTATCCTACCCCAGCCGCATATCTAGTTTACTAAGGGGGCAACCATCAACCAATACAGCCGTACGTGGCTGTGATGCACCGAATGATAGCATAAGGGAACGCTCTACCCTTTAGCACTATGACATGGCCGCCTGCATTACCACACATACCATGTGACGCGCGATCTGGTCACTGACACTCCCACACCACCCCACAGTCAGGTGACGCTCCATATTAAATAAATAACATGGCTGCTGGGCAGTGGATCACCACCCAGACCCGGCGGTGAGGGGTAAGTCGCACTACGAGGACCCGGGATATCAGAAGTAAGTACCCGCCTTTTGGTGAACCCTCGGAACTGCGGGCTTTTCCCTATCTGTTTCCCGATGCGCTATACAGGGTAGAGGGGGTTGGTTGAGGCGGGCCCATTTCCACACTATTTCCTTCTGTGTTCCCTAACGCCTGTTCAAATCACAACTTTGCGCATAGGGAACGTTGTAGCTAGGGTCTTGAATGATACAAGCAATACGCAGCTGCATGCACCATTTTTAGGTCTCGCCTGTCAATGCGCATGCGCATTGAGCGGAGCGAGACTATAGGGGCTTAAACAAGGTTTAACTAGCTGGCGATTTACTGGTGATTTGATGCAGTGCATGTGCGCTTTTAGCTCAATGCGCAAGCGCAATGAGTTAAAATGCGCGTGCACAGCATCAAATCGCCAGTCTTCGCCATCTGTTCCCCAGCTTGGTGCCGCCAGTCCCTCCCCTCTCTCTCCCCGCACACAGCCAGGCTCGCATTTCTCCTCCCCCTCCCCAGCCACCAGCATCTCCCCTACACAGCCAGGCTCGCATTTCTCCTCCCCCTCCCCAGCCGCCAGCACCACCCCTCTCTCTCCCCGCACACAGCCAGGCTCGCATTTCTCCTCCCTCTCCCCAGCCGCCAGCACCTCCCCTCTCTCTCCCGGCGGAATACATTGTTCCTTGCGTTTGTTAATTAATTAGAGCTCTTTGTCTAACTCTTACACGTCTCCGATGCGGGATTCCAGAAAAAATCATTAGCGGTGCATTAACAGGCAATGATATCACTTCCTGAGTTTTCGCTCCTGTTTGTGTTTAAATTGTACAAAATGTGTTTATTTATATACTTTTGGACACTGTGCGGATTTTATAGTAACAACACAGCGCCCGCTTCAGGGACGTCCAGCTTTATATTATTGTCTTTCCTCACGGGTGCTGAGGGGGAGGGGCATTGCTGCTTTGTGTACATTCCTCCTGCTACTGCAAAATGAAATGCAGCTCCACCACCGCAGAACACGCTGCTCTTAGTTGGCACTGAATTATCCTGCACATCTCGCTTGTTGCTCACAGTTCACTTTAAGGAGTGCAATAAGCTTCACTTCCTCATAGTTCAGCATACCGGCATGTTGAGGGTCCGCGAGTGGAGCAGGATACAACGGTGAGTGCACCCAGTAAGACTGCAACCTTGCCAAGGCTCAGTCATCAGGTTTTAAACTGATACATATTAGGTTTTGTTATCGCAGTCCCTCAAAATATTTTGTCACGCATTTCAGAGCGCCAGTACTTGCTTGAATTACTGTGCTGGTAATGCGCTTGAGGTCAGAGTTATGATCAGCCCTTTACAGGTCACAAACACTTGTGGCTGCCAGCTTTTGACCCAGCTTTACTTCAATACTCATGGGAGTCCTGGCAGCTTCTTTTCCCCTCCCCTCCTCCTTTCGCTTTTCCTGTTGGTGCCGACAACTTTTCTACTCCAATCGGACCCCTCCCACCCCTCCAACTCTCCACCTCCCCCCTATGACGGAAGTCACAGCAGATTCTGTGCATTCTTTCTTTATTACACACGTAAAGTGCACAGCTTACACCATTGAAAATCCTCCTAATAATTTAAAAAAATTAAAAGCCATTATTACTTTGTAATATCAATACATCTAAGTCACGTAAATACAAAACATGTTGCATTACAAATACTATAGGTGTCACATTTGCAAAAGTGATAACTATTGGCATTGTAAATGACAATGCTATTAATTTAGCTATTTTAAAAAACAACACATAAACAAAAAAAATGTCATTTATAAGACCAATAGCTCAAACTTTCCTAATGCAAGACCTATTGCATTTCCAATGCTTGTTTAACTACCGCACAATCACCAGGAACGCAAGGCAGCCACCACACACCGCGCGGTAATAATTGACTCAATCCTGCTTAACTAATGTCTCTTTGGAAGGCAAGAGTCACACCGGGGGCTGCCTAACCCATTAGACTTCCGTCAAACGTAGCGAGCAATAGGCACTGGGCGACGCCAGCTACCGTGGTCTCGGATTAGAGGGCAGCACTAACACACAGTGCGCGACCTACCGAAGGGACTAAGATTTTAGTGGTTTTCCAGCCGTTGGACACATAGCAGAGTCACCACCTTAACTGACACACACGAGTCAGTACACATGAGATTGCTACCGGGCATGTACTTATGATATTGTTAGATCTCAGCGCCGCCTTCGACATGGTTTCCCACAGCATCCTCCTGCATCGGCTCGAGGAGATTGGTGTCGGTGGACAGGCTCTGCAGTGGTTCCGCTCCTACCTCGGCAATCGTTCCTTCTGTATTTCCATCCCTCCCTTCAACTCCAATTTCCAGCCACTGGCCATGGGGGTTCCGCAGGGATCCTCGCTGAGTCCCACGTTGTTTAACCTGTACGTGAGACCGCTGGCTGATGTCGCTAGGCAGTGGAGCCTAATTTTGGTCTCGTACGCCGACGACACACAGCTGGCGGTTACTCTCAGCGGGGATGCGGAAGTTGATGCCCCCAGGTTTCAGGATGGACTGAAGGCGGTGGCCAGCTGGTTGACGGGGAACTGTCTCCAGCTGAATGCCACTAAGACAGAGGTTATGATTGTCGGAAGGGGAGCGGAGCTTTGGGGTGACCAATGGTGGCCATCAGAGTTGGGATTATCCCCGACTCCGGTGCTGGAGTTGAAAAATCTAGGAGTCTGGTTAGACTCGGGTCTTACCTTTGTAGGGCACACTAAAAGAACAGCTGCATGTTGTTTCGGTCTATTGAGAGGCTTAAGACCTGTCCTCAAGTACTTCGACGCCCCTACCAGACAGTTAGTAGTCCAGGCCACTGTCATCTCTCGCCTGGACTACGCGAGCTCTCTTCTTGCTGGGGCGAATCAGGCTGAGCTTACTCGACTGCAGCGGGTACAAAATGCCGCAGCCAGGGCGATTGTTGGACTGCCTAGATTTTGCCCGGTGACAAATGTTCTTCGCTCCCTACACTGGCTTCCAGTGAGGAAGCGTATTCTTTTCAAGGTCCTCTGCCTGGCTTTTAAGATCCTGAGAGGCATTGGCCCTGAAATTTTGGCTTGCTCTCTCTCTTTCTATGTCCCTACTCGTTCTCTTCGCTCCCAAGGCCAGGCCTTGGCTATAGTCCCTAGATACAGGCTTTGCCGTATGGGGGGACGTTCTTTTGGTGTAAAAGCGGCATCAGCTTGGAACTCTCTCCCGGTGGAAATTCGCCTGTTGGAGGATCTCCTGGCTTTTCGGAAAGCTTTGAAAACATTTCTGTTTTAGTTCTCTTTTAGTCCCAGTCCGTTTAAAGCACCTTCAATTTAGAGTGGTCTTTTAGTTTCTTCTCTGCTGTGTTATGTTGCTTTTATGCACTTCCTTGTCAAATGCGCCAGGACGCTCCTTAGCTGGAGTAGCTGTGCGCACAACAAAAAGCAATAACATAACATAACATAACATAACATGACAAACGGGCCACCGGGTTCCAGCCTCAGCCGCATGGGCCCAAGGTGAATCACTGCTTTTCTGCCACACAATAGTGGCCCTACCTAGACCTATACATATCAGGCCCATCTTGCTCGGGGCTTGTCCGCTAAGGATTTAATCATACCTTCCAGGACATCACTAATCCTTCCCGGACGCGTCAACTCGCTGGACAAGGGATGGTGGAACAATTAATTATTTCACTAATCTTTCCTAGCCTACATTCCCAGCAGCATTGCTTTATCATAAGGTGATATAGTATGCTCATAGTCCATCATGTCTACTGTCACTTTCTTGTCATACCCAGCCTTAAACTACAGAGGTCGTTACCCGAGGTACTACCCGCCGGGTACTGTTGTTGCACTCATACTTGACCAGATAGGTGAGTGAAATGTTCCCTGACATCTACGAGAATGCTGCTGATTATGTATTTTAAACTGCATGTTTCCACAGGGGCATGCTCTCCACCGTGCTCACTGAGGATTATACTCATTATTGTTTTTAACCCACATGCTAGCGGCACCTTCACTAGCATGTTACACTGTGTGTACTAGGTCACCCATGACTGTTGGTGTTTGTTAAACCTGTTGTGATTTGCTCCCTTTGTCTCCCAATTTAGGCAGATACAGCGCAACACAGGTACACCACTTTTTCACTTTACAGTCATTAATGAATATTTGATACTCGGGAGATCATTTATTGTAGACAGTTTCCCTGTAATGATTTATTTCTAACGTAGGTCCTGATGAATCGCTAGTCATTGTACGCTTGCGAGAAACATGTCGACCATTTTCTGCACACACTAGTCGAGTCTTGAATAAGGTTACATAATAACCCATCGAGTACAGGCTAGTTCTCTCCTTTAACTGAAGCAGGGGACCCCCAGAATAAACTTGATCCTGGTACTTCTAGCCTCATTTTAACTCAGCAATACGTCTACACCATCCTGGCCCCACACCCGCACTTCACCCAAACGGCTGTTGGGTAGAAGATCTCCGCCACAGAGCCCCTCTTTGAGGTGTCGCCCGTTGGGTATTGCACCGCCGACCCAACGAGGAGCATTACCAATGATGAAGCATGACACCTGTAAGGGTGTGTGAGGACATTACATCCAACAAAATGGATGCCCAACTGTAGGACTACTTTGAGACCCTACCACATCCAAACACTAGTGTGACCCATACACTCACTACCTTTAGGAACAGCCCAGCACCTTTTTGTTAACAAGAATGAGCTCATTCATCATTGTCACTACAGATTGTGCAGTAATAGAGCAATGATGCATTCACCTTTATCACATCTAATGTCTCTGTAGTGAACTGTTTGGATTCCTCAGTCCTGTCATGGCACTTGCTGAACCATTGCCACATATTAAATGTTATTGCTCATATTGCCTCATATTTGTAGAATTTGTTTTAAATCACAAATCCAGTGCAACTTGTTCTGATAATTCAATTCAATTCAATTCAATTAATTTATATAGCGCGCTACATACCCAGAGGGTCTCAAGGCGCTTGGAGAAGGGTGGGGAATTACTTGTCGAATATCCAGGTTTTAAGTTGCTTTCTGAATGCTAGGTGGTTCTGAGTGAGGCGAAGGTGAATGGGAAGTGAGTTCCAGGTTTTTGCCGCCAGGTAGGAGAAGGATCTTCCTCCCATGGTGGTTTTGTTGATGCGAGGTACAGCAGCAAGGGCTTGGTGGGAGGAGCGTAGCTGGCGGGAGGGGGTGTAGAAGGAAAGTCGTCTGTTGAGGCATTCGGGTCCAAGTTCGTAAAGTGCTTTGTGTGCGTGGGTTAGAAGGCGGAATGTTATCCTCTAATTGACGGGGAGCCAGTGGAGGTTTTTCAGGTGACCAGAAATGTGGTCTTTACGCGGGATATCTAGTATGAGTCTGGCTGATGCGTTCTGGATGCGTTGCAGTTTTTTCTGAAGTTTTGCGGTGGTACCGGCATATAGGGTGTTTCCGTAGTCCAGGCGGCTTGTAACCAGTGCGTGGGTCACCATTTTTCTAGTTTCGGTGGGGATCCAGCGAAATGTTTTTTTGAGCATGCGAAGAATGTTGAAGCAGGATGATGAAACGGCGTCGACTTGTCTGGTCATCGAGAGTGAGGAGTCCAGAATGACGCCCAGGTTCCGTGCGTGGTCAGTCGGGATGGGTGCTTTTCCAAGGGACTCTGGCCACCACGAGTCGTCCCAGGCGGAGGGGGAGGTGCCTAAGATAAGGACTTCTGTTTTGTCGGAATTCAGTTTCAGACGGCTCTGCCTCATCCACTCGGCTACTTCTCTCATTCCTTTATGTAGGTTGGCCTTGGTGAGTGAGAGGATCAGTTGAGTGTCATCGTAGGAGATGATGTTGAGGTTATGCTGGCGTGCGATGGCCACGAGGGGGCTCATGTATACGTTGAAGAGGGTGGGACTGAGTGAGGATCCTTGTGGCACGCCGCAAATGACTTCAGTGGCCTCAGATTTGAATGGTGGGAGGCGGACTCTCTGGGTCCTTCCGGAAAGGAACGAGGTGATCCATTCCAGTGCTTTTACTTGGATTCCGATGTTTCAGAGGCGTTGTAACAGGGTGCTATGACAGACTGTGTCGAAGGCTGCGGAAAGGTCGAGGAGGATTAGGGCGACTGTGTCTCCATTGTCCAGTAGAGTTCGAATGTCGTCTGTTGCTGCGATGAGTGCTGTCTCAGTGCTGTGTTTGGCTCGGAAACCGGACTGAGAGGAGTCGAGGGAATTGTTGGTTTCGAGGAAGGCGGCGAGCTGGTTGTTGACAGCTTTCTCAATGACTTTGGCCGGGAATGTTTTTTTTTAGAAGGGTGCTGAGTTCGGCGTGTTTCCAGCTTTCCGGGAAGGTGGCGGAGTTGAGGGAGCAGTTGATGACGTCTCGGAGGTGTGGTGCTATGATGGAATCTGCTTTGTTGAAGATGTGGTGAGGGCATGGGTCTGTGGGGGATCCTGAGTGGATGGAGTTCATCAGATGGATGGTGTCCTCAGTGGAGATTGGGTTCCAGTCATTAAGGATGCTCAAGGGGGTTGACGGTACGGCAGAAGGTTGGGTGGGTTGGCCTCCGGGTTGGTTGTCAAAGCTGTTGTGGATGTCTGCGATTTTGTCGTGGAAGAACGAAGCTAGGGAGTCGCAAAGGGCTTGAGAGGAAGTGATGTCGTTGGAGTTGGCAGTGGGGTTGGTAAACTCTTTGACAATGTTGAATAATTCCTTGCTGTTGTGGGCGTTGTTGTTAAGTCGGTCTTTGAAAGCGGCTTTCTTGGTAGTCCAGATCAGTTGGTGGTGTATGCGGGTGGCGTTTTTGAAGGCGTCCCTGGTGTTGGTGTTTGGGTCTTTTTTCCATGCCTTCTCAAGGGAGCGACAGAGTTTCTTGGATTTCTTAAGATCATCGTTGAACCAGGGGGCGTTTTTGCTGCCTATTTTGATATGACGTTTTTTCAGGGGAGCTAGGTTGTCGGCGCTGTTGGTTAGCCATTGAGTGAGGTTAATGGCTGCTTGGTTGGGGTTTGAAGAATGGGCAGGGGGGTGTTGAAGAAGCGATGAGGAGATCTGGTCGAAGGTGATTTTGTTCCAGTTTCTTTGCAGAGTAGGTTGAGGATGGTTGTGGACTGTGGTCTTTTTGTAGATAAAGTGAACGCAGCTGTGGTCCGTCCAATGGAGAGCTGTGGTGTGATTGAAGGAGATATGTTTGCTGGAGGTGAAGATAGGGTCGAGTGTGTGGCCTGCGTAGTGAGTGGGGGAGTTAACAAGTTGTTTGAGTCCGAGGTTGGCGAGATTGTCCAGAAGGGCGGTGGTGTTGCTGTCATTGCTTTTTTCCAGGTGAAAATTGAGGTCTCCCAATAGAATGTAGTCCTCGGAGGGGAGGGCGTGTGGGGTGATAAAGTCAGTGATGTCTTCACTGAATTGTGCACGGGGTCCTGGTGGCCTGTAGAGGAGGGTGCCTCTGAGTGTGGTCTTGGGGTCGGTGTGGATCTGGAAGTGAAGGTGCTCCGCGCTAGCGAGGTTGACGTCTGAGCTGGTTGAGATGCGGATGGAATTCTTATGGACGATGGCAATGCCTCCTCCTGTTTGCTTGGTGCGGTCTTTCCGGATGATCTTGTAGCCTTCCGGGATGGCAATGGTGATGTCTGGGGCTGAGGAGGCGTTCATCCATGTTTCTGTTAGGAAGGCGATGTCCGGAGAGATGGTGTCTAGTTGATTCCAAAGGTCGATGGCGTGTCTGTGGACTGAGCGGGTGTTGAGCAGGATGCATTTAAGGTGGTTGGTGTCAGGTCTCTGTTTGGTGTTAGTGGATGAGGAGTTGGTCTTGGTGCCGTCATACTTGCAGGAGTTGCATACGTACTTACATAAGAGTTGATACGTACTTTACGGTACTGCGGGACCTCCGTGAAACCAGATTGTTTTTTGACAGCACTTAAAAACAGATATAGACAGTGCAAAATACATGTTTGAGGTACTGGATCCCCTTCAACAATGATCCAGTGCCAGACTCCAATTACCCCAGAAGCAAGTGCCCGTCAAGGCAATGTCAATACCCCTTAGACTCAAACCCTGAGTGGCTCATCTGTTCTGAAATTATCTCTACAAGTTGCCTGCTCCTGACAGTGAGGACTTTGATGCACGACACCTGGCTGACCCATTTGCTCTGCACTCAGCCCCACCAGCCCCGGCAACAATGAACCAGCTGTGCTCCCATGGTCCTTCAACCCTTGCAACCGCCTCACTCCAGTGGGACCTACCGGACTTACTATAAGTCCTCCTGTGCAGTGTCTTTCCAGGTGGCTCCCTTTATCATAGCACATCAGCGGCCAATACCTTCAGCACCCAGCTTCCAGCTGCAGCCGGAATTCTCCCGATCTTCTGCTGCTGGAACTTTCGACCTGGTCCTGTTATGGATCTAAAACGATATGGTAAACTTTGTGAAAGCATTGCCTGAATCTATATGCATTTTTCTGCTTCCCCCCACTGACTTCAGAGGTTCATAATTGCGCACAGGAGTGATATATATTTTTAACTCTTAAAAATCGCAACTCTGAAAGTACTTACTGTAAAAAGAAGTTCTTGGTCTTAAAAAATACATAAAAATGTATAATATTATGTATTAAGTGGCCTCTGATCTATTCTTGAGTGTGTGTTTCATTTATTGCCTCTGTGATTACAACAAATGCAAAGCACTGCCCTTCGATAAGCCTAACTGCTCGCCCACCCTACCACTAATAGAGCATTATTATTATCTACTGTTGCCTCTATATACCAATAAGGTACTCACTGGACCCCCTGCACAGTGTACTTCATTTTAGTACACTATATAGAGAGCCAGATTCCTACACCGACCGGTGAGTGTGATTATTTCTTTCTTTTTGGCAATAGTTTACACCACTATATTACAAAAAGTGCCATATCTACCGATCTCGGACCCTCTTCTGGAATATATATGTATAAACTACTGGCGGTCTCCAGTAGGTGGTTATAGTTAGAACCTAGTGAAACATTATTTCATTTGCCAATAACTTTGGTGTAGTTTGAGGAATCCTAATGACATTTTCAAAACTAATATGATGCTCACTTCAGCTGCTGTCTTACACGTTTCAGGGTGATCCGTTAAGAGGGGACTGAGAAAGAAGACGGGGTCCACAAATGCATTTTTCCCATGTTATATCCCAAAGGTACTTTATACACGACTACAGCCCAAACTGATGAACGTAATTACACCATATTTGGCAGGAAGGTAGATATTGGTCCAGGAAAGTGTCTTTTTTCTGATTTGGTGTACATTTGTTTAGTAGTTTTAGCCATATTAAACAAAATCCAAATGTCTATACATAGGGACGCCAAGGCTTTGCGACCCCGTCCGATCTTGTGCTGAGATCTGATTCGCTTCCAACATTTCAAACCAGGAAGTGTTGTCAGCCATCTTGGGACTCGGCTTAAGATTTTGTTTTAAATACTAGGGGACAGGGTAATAATACCCTTACCTCCTAGGCCTCAAGAGGGGAATCCTGCAGGCCCAAAAAAGCATTTTTTCAGTTTAAGTTTCAGCAGAAGCCACATTGGATCTGCATCTCCCAGCAAATATTTTTTTTTTAAAAGAAGCCTGGTCTCCTGTGCTTCTTTCCTAATAGGCCCTTAGTTGGGCCAGCTCATCTTATGTAAAGGAGGGGGTGCACGGGCCCCCCTTCTATGGCTTATCATAAGTCTCGGGGACCACCATCTCCCCAGGGTACATTCATATATCTGTCTAGGAGGGGCCAGTGGGCCAGCTGAATGCCCTGGGGACTGCCACCACCCAAAGGCAAGTGTAGTTAAGTTAATACAGAGGAGCCCATATGGCCCCCGCAATCCCGGGGACTGCCACCTTCCCGTGAACTATAGGTAAGCCAATGCAGGGGTCCTTGCGGCACCGCTGCAGCCCTGGGAAGTGCAACCTCACTTGGGCTGAACACAAGTAAAATGTAGGGGACCACCACCCCCCAGGGTAAAGATTTAAGATGGAGGAGGACGGGCTCTGCTTCCTCCCATAGTGCCCACCTTTGGGAAGTAACTGTTTGCTTTTGCCTAGTGAAAGAAAAAGGAAACAACTCCACTTTCTTACAGGAGGAGGATGGGCGCACACTGACTCACATCCCAGCACTCAGTTTGCCTGATGCATCATAGTAAATGCAGTGCAGGATAAAACTTACTTCGGTGACAGGCTTTAGTTTTTCACCCTTGTTGGCCTTAAACTACAGAGGTCGTTACCCGAGGTACTACCCGCCGGGTACTGTTGTTGCACTCATACTTGACCAGATAGGTGAGTGAGGTGTTCCCTGACATCTACGAGAAAGCTGCTGATTATCTAGAGAGCTGTGTATCTCTAGACCCTTGATCAGGATAGTTGTCCTTCTTCAGTAGAGAGTAATACATTCTTTTTGGGGGCTGCTGGAAATGCCCCCCAATGTCTTCTCAGGTCTATGTAACAATCTCTGGGCGCAGGTCATAAGCTCAAGGGAGACTTTTTTTGTTCTACACTACTTTTGCTCTCTACTGATGAAGGGCTAAACCCAAAAACGTGTCTAGAGATAGCAGCACTACCTGCACCAATTTTGGTGAAGAAGTAGAGCAACTTTGAAAGTGAGCGTACTGCATTTACCAAGATGTAATGGGGAGAACTGTGCTCAGATGGGATGAGAAGGAGTGTGCTCCCTACCCCCCTGTATAACTCCACTTTCTTCAAGCCAGAGATGTTAAACAGTTCCAGCTTGCAGACAGCAGTGTTTTCATCTGTTTCTATGCATGTAAATCCAATGAAAACATTGCTGTGACAGACAAGGTGCACTCAGGGCCCAGGGAGGGGTTCTGTGCATCTCCCCTCCACATAGTGCGATGGCCGGCGCCTGGGGGGATGGGGCCCCAGAGCCGAACCCCCCGTGCAAAATAAAGGAAAAACAATGCCCGCCCTGGAGGAAGGTGCCAGAGGCCCTGCCGCCTTTCTCAACCACTCTGCAAAGGGGCCGCCTGGTGCACAACTTGTTGGGGGACGAAGTCCCCTTGGATAGTAAGGGTCTTAGTGGGCCAACAACCCCTCCAGGAAGTCCCACACAGTAAGATTTCTGAGAGCTCGCAGGAGGCCCTTCCCCCCTTTCTTTGGCACTCTGCAAATGCGCCTCCTGGTGCAGTACTGGTTGGGTGATGAATCCCACTGAGATGCTGATGGGCATTGGGGGCAAATAACCCCTCCTGTTACCTCCAGTAGGTCTCACACAGTGGGGTTACTGAGAGCTCATGGGAGAACCCACCCCCTTTCTCCACCACTCTGCAAACACGTCTTCTGGTTTACTACTTATTGGGAGAAAGAAGTCCCTTTGAATGTTGAGGGTCTTTGGGGCCAAACAGACCTCCTGTTACCAGCAGTAAGTCCCACACAGCAGGATTGCTGAGAGCTCGAGGGAGGCCCACCCCCTTTCTCCAACACTCTGCAAGGGCACCACCTGAGGCACTACTGGTTGAGGGATGAAGTCCACTTGGCGGCTGAAGGTCTTTTAGGGCCAAGAGGCCCTCCTGTTACCAGCAGTAAGTCCCACAAAGCAAGATTGCTGAGATCTGGTCGGAGGTCCCATCCTCTTTCTCCACCACGCTGCAAACGAAGCTAGTAGTTAAAAACTATAGTAATTCATTTTTTTTTAAACCCAAAGTTTAATGAACTCAGATTTCACTCGTACAAAACCACAGCAATTCAGCAGTCATAGTTTCCAGAGCTAACTATAACTTACAAGGCCACAATGCACTGCTTATGACCTCACATATCATATCACTCATGACATGGTCAGTGATATCAATGATGACATCACCCAAAGAACCGCTCACACACCGACTCACACCCCATATAACCTTATGTACTCATACTCACACTCTCACACAACCAGTCAAATCCCCATTCACAGACCCATGCAAGTACTCACACACTCACTT
Source organism: Lissotriton helveticus (assembly GCF_964261635.1). Taxonomy (NCBI): domain Eukaryota; kingdom Metazoa; phylum Chordata; class Amphibia; order Caudata; family Salamandridae; genus Lissotriton; species Lissotriton helveticus. The sequence goes on from NC_136060.1 coordinate 523,665,001, forward strand.
ACTCTTCCACAGAGCCACTCACACACTCACCTACTCTTCCAAAGAGCCACTCACACACCCACATACTTACTCATGCAGCCACTAATACAACCATTCACTCACCCACACAGTCATAAACTCATCCATACAGCTACTCACACACAGACGTATTCACCTGTGGAGCCACTCACACACCAATACAGCCTCTCAACACAGCCACTCACTCACCCATATAAGCACTCACGCAGTCACACACCCACACAACCACCTACATACCCATTCAACCCCTTACCCACCCATATAGCCACTTACACACCCTCAAAACTACTCATACACTCACTCTCACACCCATACAACCTCTAACATAACCACTCATACACCTACAGACTTAGTCAGAAATCCTGTCATTTGCTCATACAGTCACTCGTGCCAGAACTCACTGACCCATACAGCCACTCACACACCCAATCACACACTGATACAGTCACACACCCACTCAGATCACAAATGTTTGAGATAGGATCAATCATAAGTAGCACACCGAGCTTAGTAATTTAACTTTTGCAGAAGCTTAGTCTACATGTTTAACAATCATAAACTCTTAGAAAACACTTACTCTCACTGGATGATGTCATGCAGTTATGTCACTGACCACGTCATGAGTGATGTAATTTGTGACTTCATAAGCAATGCATTGCAGGGGGATAACTTATAGTTAGCTCAGGTGTACATATGCTTTATACTTGAGGGTGAAATACTTTTGAATTGTAAAGGCATGCATGGGAACGTTTTTCATGGTATAGACATGCATGGTTAAAACTAAAGCTTTGTTATAACTGCTTGTTAGTGCTTGAGTGGTAACGGCATACACGTCTCCGTCATACAACCCCAGGTTGCTAGTTTGAGGGCCTCAGCCTGCTTCCTCACCTGTCTTGGCTGATGAGCTCAGGCAGAGGCTGTTTTGAAAGAGTTCCCTGCTTTGACATCCCGGCACCTCTTCTGCGAACCTGAGCCCACTGGACCTGGAGTCAGCACCCACCGCGCAGTGTGGTGATGGATCAGTAGATACAGGGGAGGAGGGGTGTCACTTCCTGTTTGCCATGGTGGGGGTCATTGTGAAATATGCAGGAGTGTGGGGAACTGCTTTCAGCATGCATCACTGCATTCAATGTTTATGGTACTCAAAACACAGCTGCCACATGTCTAGTTTCTTCTGATGACCAGATAGTGGTATCAGAGATCACTTAGTGAGGTCTCATAGCCCGAGAGGAAGGCTGCAGCAGGGGTCTGGTTTGGTTAATATTCTGTATTGAGTTGTAGAAGTTAATGTATACACTAAGTGATACACAATGTGTCATCATGTAAGACAGAGAGATTCTGCTTCCTAAAGGTTTAAGCTGGTGATTAACAGCTGTGAGCTTGTGCTTGCTCAACCGGCAACAACTTCAGAGCATAATTCTGTTGTTGCACTACACACTATGGATTGTTTTCACAAAATTTAGGGAAAGTAAACCAGCAATTGCGGCGAGAGGCCGTGGGAGTCCATTCCAGTTTTAATTGATGGAAGGATTTCCACAACAATAAGCAATTCTACCAGTGCGGTTATCTGAAGGGTTCGTAGCACACTTTGTGCAGATGGAGCTGGGCGCACAATACTGACAAGACAAGCAGGCTTGCCGTCCCACTACTTCCAATAAATTCCTCTTTGGAAGGTGTTGTTTCATGCAATTTAAGGTTGCTCAACCCTCCACATCCTGATGAAGACCTTCCCTGATGGTTCTGAGTAACCACTTATATAGGGTTGAAACATTGATGCTCCTCAGTTGTCTGGAATAAAGCTACATTTTCTCAATTTATCAATTGTTACTCGGGTCCTGTGGTTCACTGGGTTCCTGCATTTGACTGTAATGATGCATAAATCCACCTGATTCCATTGAACTGACATTATTACACCTCACAGGATTCCCAATTTGGTAAATCAAAGTGTTGGATTGGGAACATGGCGATCTGCTAACACAGAGTGACAGGGAAACTGTGGGGCATATTATCAACAAATAGCGATATTTATCGCTAAGTAGGGTTAGCAGCAATTGTTTTATAGCTGCGCATCACGGGATTTTATCGATGAGATAACGTGCTATTAGCAACGTTTATCTCAAAAGCGATAAAATTCCCGGCGATAGCGGCAAAATATGTGAATATCGCTGAGAATACAGCCCCAAACCGCTCGCTATCGCCTACAAGCTGTCGCTAAGTGCTGTTAGCGACAGCTTGCTAATAGGGCGATAGTATTATCGCCGCTTAGCGGCTGAAAACGGCCGCTAAAGCTGCGAAAATTGCCTATCGCCCCCCTTAATATATACCCCCTAGTATCAAAGATTGCAAAGCACTGCAGAAGCTGCCACCTTGCAGAGATATTGAAGAGTATGGTTCATGCTGAGCAGCAGAAGCACCATCACCAATTGTGCCTACTACCCCTCAACCAGGGTTGGTGCATGCAAATGTCAAGTTGACATGGCGCAGAACTCCATAGCCCAGATTTACTAACATTTTGCGTTGTGGTTTGTGGTACAGCCACAACACAAAATCCTAGTCCACATTAGCAAAGCCACCCAAGGGTCAATTTGTGTGGCCTTGTGTGGTTGGACTGTTCCCATTAGGAGCAGGTTGATTTATATATGTTTGAGCCCAAACCGAGGTGACAAGGTGCCCCAAAACCCGAGGACTGGGATGTGGCATGAGCAATGGCCAGTGGCTGAGATTAATTTAAATATTTTATCCACTCACCTTGTGCTTTCTCCTCAGGCCAGTGGTGAAAATCGTGGTAGCTTTTTCTCCATATTTTTTGTGGTTCTTGCAGTGCTACCCAGGGAACAAAATGACCCTTTTAGGCAGGTTCTCAATGAAGGGGCTGCACGCAGAGCTCAAAAAGGGGCAGCCATCTTGGCCACAATTTAGTTCTGCCCGCCCCCCATTCAGTTAGCCACCCACCCACCTAGTTATATTTTTAGTGACCACTGTCGGTTATACCCAAAGAATGTCAAGTATCTTCCTCAAAGAGCTCTGCTGGGTCTTCAGTGTTCTATCCACCTAAGAGTGGACATGGAAATGAGTGAGAAAGGAGCTGCCCAGTACTTAAACACTGATTTTGACCCATGATGCAGAATCTGTGACTTTAAATTTGAATCTTTGCTACACTTGAATTGTTGTTGCCCCGCTATGTTGCAGTCCCGTAGGATCCTTTTAAAACTAATATGGCTCTGCAACGGGGTACGGACAGTGAAAAAGCAACTTCGGTTCTCTTTTCCTGTACTACACCACAGGACTGGGCCAGGTTTGGGAGATACATGGCCGAGTTGCGTCTTAGGCTTATGGAATAAGAGGGGCCAGGCATCATAAAAGGCAACTTGGTATGTTAAACAAGTATTCTCCAACAAGGCTGAACCGACAACGAACTGACAACCATTTGCAGATTTTTTTTTTTTATTTATATAATATATCTTCTTACTCGGTATTTACACGGTTGTAAGTAAACCCATTGTTTTTTTATTTTATTTTACAAGAATGTCTTTTTTAAACAATTGTTTCAATTTGCTTTTAAAATCGCATGTAAGTTATATTGCAGATGGTTTTAAGTAACTGTGCAATACAAAATAAAATAAATATGAATGCGAATACGACCCATGATATATCTTGTAAATGTAAACAACATGCTGTGCAAGTAACTTACACCAGCTAACAGGAGTGATTTAGCATCCAATTATACTTCTATGGTAAATAACGGGGAAAAACATTATTCCATTTTAGAATGGGACATGAGACGGAACCTGGTGGTAAAAGTCTGTTCTAAAAACTGAGCTACTTTCGTTTGCACTTCTTTCTTATGTGGATATAGCATTAAGACATGTTATTTTGTGTCTAAGTCGCCCTTCTACTGCATAACATTTAATGCATCACTCATCCAGTCCATCTTTATTTCTTTGCATTCTGGGATTTGTAGTTCTGTTTATCCAATCATCATAATGGCTGTGCAGTCAAGCTGGGCGAGCCAACAACTTGACAGGGAGAGCCGAGTCAGAGCTGAGTCAAGGGTCTGGTTTGGCTCCAAAAAGTATTTGGTACTATGCAACAAACATCAATAAGTTGCTTAAAAATTTTAAAAAAGTATGTGCCAGATGTAGGTAACCCAACACCTGTCGATAACGGCCGAAATTACCAAATTTCGGCTGTTACCGCCCGGTATTGGGCATTTGAGATGTATGGGCCAAATTTAAGGATTTGGTCATTTACCGAATCGGTAATTTAAGGAATATGTAATTTATCTCAAAATACCGATTCAGTAAATTACCGAATCCTTAATGTAGGGAGCACTCAAGTGAGTGCATTACTGAGTTTAGGATTCGGTATTTACCACCAACTAAAAGTCGGTGGTAAATATCGAAAACCTTTGAAAAAGCAAATTTGTGCTTTTCCAAAAGTGCCATGTGGCAGACATACATGCAGGTAAAAGCTCACACGGAGTAGAGAAAGAAAAATATTCATCCCTGTTGTTTAAACAAATAAGTCGTTAAACTTGACGAACTTTAATTCCACAGTGGATGCGGTAAAACAGAAAAAAGAAAAGGCGACGCCCTCCCCTAAATGATAGTTTGGCGCGCTGTTCACATACTGCAAATGCCAAGTAAGCTATAGCCTTTCAAAAAAACCTGTTCAGCCTTGAACAAATAATCAGTTCAAACAATTGAAAACCGCACTGTTTTAATATTGCAGAACCCTGCGAGCCACTCCATGCAAAGTCGTAGAATTCCCTAAACAGAGGACATGTAGCAACAGGATTGAAACCGAAATTAATGTAAGTTACATTGTGGGCAATTTCTTGTGCAAAATAAAATCTTGCGACACAATGTCCCCTCAACAGAAAATAGACACATTTCCTGTTTTCTTCCTTACAGCACAAAGCAAAACGCCAGTCAAGAGCCAAAATAACGAAATACCATATTTGCACATGCAACACAGGAAGGTAAAAAAATAAGTGCAAACAACTCCCTTTCAGTGATGTTATAATTGAAGGTCCCACATTCAAATAAGTCCCCCTATTTTCACACAGGTACCCAACTAAAAGCCCTGAAGAAAAGCCCGATAAATGAGATACGGGCTTGGAAACGCGTCGGCTTTGGCACATTCGTCGTATATACGAATGCTCTTTCCGCAAAAGGCCCTAGAAAATCCTTTTAAATGTAATAGATGAAAAAAATGCATATCAAGCTTTCTGCCTTTGCGCGACCTGTCCTAGACTAGACAGAATCAGGATAATGTAGGTCTGGGAGTAGAAGTAGGTGGTAGGGTACAAATTTGAAGTTTTGTAAAAATGTCTTGTGGTAAATGTATTGTCTAACTGATAATTGTATTTCAATTGTGTATTGTAAAAAGTGTTTATAGTAGATGTAAAAATTTATGTTTTTGTATGGCAGCGAAAAAACCTCAGAGTGTTTTCAGAAATCTTGAAAAAAAAGTGATGTAACTTGTATTACTCAAAAAAAAGGATATACATCACCCAAGGATTAATTACCTATGGGTGATATTCTGCACAAAATAAAAAAAGAGGCAGAACTAAACAGTGACCGGGTTCCTTATTTCCTAATGTTTAAGACGTTGTCCTACCCGGCCACAGTGAAGGACACAGCCCCACTTCTTTTATAAATTCGATATAATTCGGCAGAGTGTGGTAAGAGCTAGGGGCCACATTTATGAGGCTGTGCGTCACTTTTACGCCGCCGGTGCATCACTTTTTGTGACGCACCAGTGGTGTAAAAAATGCGCCTTGTTGCGCCATATTTAAAAAGTGACGCATCTAGGTAGATGCGTCACTTTTTGAACCCCTGCGCCACATTATACCTGCGCCAGGTATAATGTATGCCAGGGGGGCGTATTGACACAAGGAAGGGTCGCAGAAGTGACGCAATGAAATCTATGAGATTTCACTGCATCACTTTTAGGACACTGTTGCGTCAAAATCTTGCACCTGCCTCACAGCAGGCGTAAGACTGACGCAGGCCCTTTCACATGGGGCTTGCCCAATGTAAAAGGGCGCATTGCTGGAGTTGCGTCACTTTTGTGACACACTCCAGCAATGCGTCACTTTTGCGCTTACAGATACGTCAGAAATACTGACGTATCTGTAACTCCTTGCGACATGATGCGTCATACATTAAATATGACGCATCAGGAATGTCGCAAGGAGTGCGCACTGAGAAGTGACGCATGGCTGCTTTTCACGCAGCGATGCGTCATTTCTCATAAATGAGGCCCTAGAGGAGGGCAGGGTTCCCCTGGCGGTCTGAGTGCTTTTAGCGTTTCAGAAGTGTAGCTAACATAGTCCAGGGCCCCTGGGCCCGGCTGACGCGGATGGGCGCAGATGGGCCTGCCTTTGGCGCACCGCCGGCCCCGCTGGCGCGCCCACTGCGCACGACAGCTGCGCGTTCTGGGTGTGAGCCGATATTTATTCCCCCATGAGGAACAAGGGGGCGTGGTTGAGGGAAGCATTGAAAGGAGGGGTGTGTCTCGCTCTCCCTCCACACAAGCAGCTACCTGGGACCGGGGTCGGAGCGGGAGGCGTGTGGCGAGAAAAGTAGGCTGAAACAGCTACTGTCCAAGGCGTGAGTTTAAAACAATTGTCCCAGGAAAATAAAGATTTTCAAAGTGCACAGAGCATCCACAACACAAGGCGCAGCCAGCGGTAGCGCGACTCGCGCTACCGCCTTTATATGATAAATTGGGTTATTAGTTGAGCGGGGGTGAAAAACCTTTTCAATTAGCAACCACAATCTCTTTCGGGTGAAACATAAGTAAACCCCAAATGAATCTGTGCTTCGCCCTCTAGTAGCTTGGTACAAAGCACTAATTTAGAGGCAATGTGTAAAATATTTATGCCGCACTTCATACAGTAATAAAGTTAAAACGCAACACAGAAAAAATGCTTCACCAATTAAAAAATAATAGAGTATCATATAATAGATTATTGGAGAACAAAACACCAAAAATCCAATCAGTAGAACCTGAGAGATGCAATTTCAAATTTTTAAATAAAATATAGTGTTCTCACATGGCGAGAGCGAGAGATGAAGTACCCAGTTGCATTCTCCCCAAAAATTAATTGCTCACAAAAGGGCAACTGGGCGAGAGAAGAAAGTGCGGAGTCCACTTTGGATCCTACCGGGGTATCCAAAGATATTGGAGTAGACACCTCATTCATTTCATCGTGACTTGCTTCATCATCGGTGTGAGAAGTTAGCCTGGCATATGATGTCCCCTAGTTGTAGTGGGCATCTTGCACCAGTCTAATCAACCCTTATTGATGGTGGTTGTAAAGTCAACCTTATGGAAAGCTATCCTAGTGGTAGCATGAACCAGCAGTCTTCAGGCTAAGACTTAAGTAGGTGAGTTAAGCAAGTTGTTTTACCATATATAATTCCAACATGACAACCCCCAAAGAGGAGTAAGGGTCAAAGGGAATGTTTAAAGACCTACCCAAATATAATCCCCAAATCCTAATATATTCAACACATAGAATAGCTGGTGGTCTAATAAGATAAAACACTACAGAGACTAAAAATAAAAAGTCAAATCAAATCACTCGTCACACGTAAGGACCAAAGTCGCTACAAGTGTTGACACAAATGTGACTCTATGACAGAAGAAGACCCTGAGGAGGGGAGAAAACAACAAGGATTTCCATCAGCTGCCCTTCGTGGCCAGTGTCATCATTTGGAACTCCCGGAGTACCCCTGTCACCTCAGTTCCTCTGGCAACAAACCAACAACTAGTGGGCTGGGCACAAGGAGAGACCAGTGAAGTAAACACTTGATTAAAAACAGGAACTCAGCAATAAACAAATCTGCCGGATGTCGTGGTCTACTGGTTTCAGGACCTATAAGTATAAGCTACTGCATTCAATTAAATTTGACCAACAAGGGTCCAAAAGTGCATAAAAAAGAAAAGCATAAAGTTATCACAATACAATTTGGTTGTGAGCTTACACAATACCTCTACACAGGAAAGATGGTTAATCAAACCTACCCCGTGTGAGGTTGGGGGAGCCTCAGCAATTTACCTGAGGTACCGACGGAGAGGGCGGTGCTTCCCTAAACCTGAGTCCGAGCCAGGTGAGGTGAGGCTTGATACCTCACACGGGGTAGGTTTGATTAACCATCTATCCTGTGTAGAGTTATTGTATAAGCTCACAACCAAATTGTATTGTGACAACGTTATGCTTTTCTTTTGTATGCACTTTTGGACCCTTGTTGGTCAAATTGAATTGAATGCAGTAGCTTATACTTATAGGTCCTGAAGAAAGCCGGGGTCCTATGACCCAGGACGGCTGAAACTAGTAGACCACGACATCCGGCAGATTTGTTTATTGCCGAGTTCCTGTTTTTAATCAAGTTCATCGGCAATCACTAATAAAGTCTTATGGTTTGCTGTTGAAACTTTTTTAACATCACTTTCACTTATTGTTCATTTTTTTGCACTGCACCCATCAATTGATTTGCTCAATTGTTTACTTCACTGGTCTCTCCTTGTGCCCAGCCCACTAGTTGTTGGTTTGTTGCCAGAGGAACTGAGGTGACAGGGGTACTCCGGGAGGTCCAAATGATGACACTGGCCACGAAGGGCAGTTGATGGAAATCCTTGTTGCTTTCTCCCCTCCTCAGGGTCTTCTTCTGTCATAGAGTCTCATTCGTGTCAACACTTGTAGCGACTTTGGTCCTTAGGTGTGACGAGTGATTTGATTTGACTTTTTATTTTTAGTCTTTGTAGTGTTTTATCTTACCATATATAATCCCTTGAATACCAAATGAAAGGACACCACACAAGGTATATATCAAATATATCTGTATTTAATCTAAACACAACCCCTCTGCGCTCTTAATGAGGTCAGAGGTAAAGATACAATACAAGTCACACAGTTAATATATGATAAGTTGCACAGTATTCATTATGCCCTAGGGCCCTCACAAACTATATACAAAGAAAGTGGTATAAGTACTACGTGAGAGTTAGAAAGGAGGCCTAGGGCCTGTAGAATTGCTGGAGTTGCACTAAACAACCAAAGGCTAAGGAAGTAGGAGACCCAAGGGAGCCGCGTGCAGTGTCTAAACACAGGTGCGGGTTTCCATTGACTTTCTATGGAGTTGAAATGAAATGAAATGAAAATGAGTCTTGTAAAGCGCACATAGCTGCCCAGAGGCGTCCAAGCGCTGAGTACTGACCGTGTGTTGTCAGCTGAAATAGTGAGCAGAAAGAAAACAACTATTTATTAAACAAAAAAGTTTTCAACTGTTTACTGAAAGAAGTAAGGTTCGAATTGGATCGGAGCTGAAAAGGTAGACTATTCCATAACTTGGCCGCATTCAAGGAAAAAGAGCGACCTCCTGATCTAGACCTTTTTACCCTTTGCACAACAGCACATAAGGCCTTAGTTGATCGTAGCTGTCTGCCGGGAAGGTAAGGGGTGATTAGAGGGCGACTGATCACTGGACCAGTGTCCCAAAACGATTGGTGTGCCACACAAAGAGATTTAAAACTAATCCTGTCTTTCACCGGGAGCCAGTGCAATCTTGCCAATCCGGGTTTCACAGAAGCCCTGCGGGGAATCTGCAGCAGGGTTCTGGCAGCACAGTTTTGAATCACCTGCAGCTTTCTTAATGTGAGTTCTGGGGCTCCAAGGTAAAGTGCGTTTCCAAAGTCCAGCCTGGAAAGGATCAATCCTTGAACCACTATTTGTCTTGCCTCAAAAGGTAGCAAAGGTAAAATCCTCCTCAGCATTCTAATGAGGCCGAAGAAAGTGGCATATAGTACAACCGCCTGGTGGTCGAACGTCAAGGACTTATCCAGCCAGACACCCAAGCTCTTGATGGACTCCTTGGGGACTGGGGCAGTACCCAAGCAGGCTGGCCAGATCTGGTCGATGGCAGTGGGCGCCGAGTGGCCCAGCAGCATGACCTCTGTCTTGTCCCCATTCAATTTGAGACAAGACAGGGTCATCCAGCTCTTAACTTCACTCAAGCAGCCCACCAGATCCACTGTGCCCGCAGGGTTTCCAGCCCGCGCCAATGAGACCACCAGCTGTGTATCGTCCGCATAGAATGTGAAGGTAAACACCCAGGCTATCTTTACGACAAAAACACTCGCTATGTACTTGCACAAACTGTTACCAAAGGAGAGAGTATAAACTGTAACACAAACAATCAAATTGATATCAAAACCAGTTTGTTTTAATTAAAGGGGATACATTTTTACAGTATAATTTTGTAAACATGATGAATTGATTTTAAAAAATGATATATTTTATAAAAAACACATGAATTAAAAACATTGGAAGGACAATGATATGTATCCTATCTATTGTTGCTGTGGCTGTTGTATGTCAGTCAACGCGTTTCGACACGTCGTGGTGTCTTCATCAGGACATTTATATTTTCAGCCAGTTTATCTGGTTAGACTTTTATTAAAAAGATCTTTTGATTCTTCAGCTTGGGACAGGATAAGTGAGGCACCTTTATTTCTAATATGGCATGTGAAACCTTTAATTTAGGATTTCACTGCTCCCTTCTCACTTAACGTGTTTTCAATCTTTCATGGATTTTCTTGGTTTAAAAGTTTTCTTGTAAGCATTTACGGAAAAGTTTTCCGATTAATAAAAGCGACACACTAAGAGCCGGTGACTGATGCCGGTGCTGATTTCCAGACTACCGCGAGCGGAGCCGATGGAGATTTCCAAAATCCCGCGAGCGGAGTCGATGTTTACACGTAGCTTTTAAAATATTTCTCTGAGAAAAACCCGCCGTTCAGTCTATCATTCCTGCAGGAAAGCTGTCGCAGGGCGAATCTGTCGGTTTTTCTTTGGAAGCCGCGGAGAGCAGCAATTAGCTTCACGTGGCGTGTGCTTCTACCAGGACTCTATTCTCTTAATCTTTGCCGGAGTCTATTTGGCGCTCTCTCTCGCACGTAGTGATCGCATCAGAGGACGGCGGCTCTTGTGAAAACGAAGGGCCCTTCACCGGCTCTTAGTGTGTCGCTTTTAATAATCGGAAAACTTTTCCGTAAATGCTTACAAGAAAACTTTTAAACCAAGAAAATCCATGAAAGATTGAAAACACGTTAAGTGAGAAGGGAGCAGTGAAATCCTAAATTAAAGGTTACACATGCTATATTAGAAATAAAGGTGCCTCACTTATCCTGTCCCAAGCTGAAGAATCAAAAGATCTTTTTAATAAAAGTCTAACCAGATAAACTGGCTGAAAATATAAATGTCCTGATGAAGACACCACGACGTGTCGAAACGCGTTGACTGACATACAACAGCCACAGCAACAATAGATAGGATACATATCATTGTCCTTCCAATGTTTTTAATTCATGTGTTTTTTATAAAATATATAATTTTTTAAAATCAATTCATCATGTTTACAAAATTATACTGTAAAAATGTATCCCCTTTAATTAAAACAAACTGGTTTTGATATCAATTTGATTGTTTGTGTTACAGTTTATACTCTCTCCTTTGGTAACAGTTTGTGCAAGTACATAGCGAGTGTTTTTGTCGTAAAGATAGCCTGGGTGTTTACCTTCACATTGTATGTTTTCCCTGACCCAGGATCTTCATCCTTATCAGGGGGCCCTTGATACTTCACAAAAAATATCGTCCGCATAGGTCACGATCTTAATACCATAAGGGCGGACGATCCCAGCCAGCGGCCTCATATAGACATTAAACAGCGTCGGGCTGAGTGAGGAACCCTGCGGGACGCCACACTCCAAGGGCCTGCTGGTGGAGGTGATATTACCCTCAAAAACTTGGAAGTTTCTGTTGGTTAGGAATGAACAGATCCATTCCAACGCTCATCCTTGTATCCCAATGTCCCAGAGACGCTGCAGTAAGATGGTATGATTTACAGTGTCAAAAGCGGCACTTAGAGCGAGGAGGATGACTGCCACCGATCCTCCCCGATCCAAGATGCCCCTTGTTTCCTCCAAGACTGCCAGCAAGGCCGACTCCGTCCCATGCTTGGGACGGAAGCCGGTCTGCGAGGGGTCAAGGAGGCTGTCATTCTCCAGGAAATTGGTCAGGAGGCTGTTAATATACTTTTCCAGTAATTTGCTAGCCCATTGAAGCAGGGAGATTGGACGATAATTGCTGAAGTTGTTACTATTCGTAAAAGTTACAAAGTTACAGTTTAAGGACACTTCCGGATGGACTAGGATGGTACCCTTTTGATCTAGGACACTTAGAGAGTCAAGACCCACGGGAGCACCGGAGTACTCGTGTTACCTCACCCAGGGAAGCCGGGTGCATAGGTGTCTTTTCGTGTCGCGTTTCGTCGTCATTTTCTATGGAGAGCTGCAAAGAAGTGCTGCAGGCGACCAGAGGAAAAGTGTCCGGGTGGATCCAAGGGTGTATCGGAGATGTGAAGAACCTGAAAGCAGAGGGGACAGAGTCTGGGTCACTAGCCAGTGACCAGGAAGGAACCAGCAAGTAACCAGGCGATGTTGGGTGCCTTGCAGGTGAAGAAGGTGAGCTTGCCTCTTCAGCCACGAGGTCCAGGAGCTGGATTCCAGCTGTCCCACAATGGATCTAGATGACTGCGGCGTCGGTATTCAGATTGGATCCAACAAGCCTTGGCAACCGCAACCCACACAGGATGATGAGATTGGCTCTGTTGCAGACCAGCAAGATCTGTGGCACTTCTCCTTTTAAGGGAAGCTGGAGCAAGCCTGGAGCAACCAGGGTAGCAAGTTAGATTCAAGATGGCATCTTCAGGGGGCTCACTAGCCAATGGACAAGGAACTCGGAAGACACATCAAGCACAAATGTAAAGGCGGGGCACACGGGACCCTCGCAGAGTGTGGGGGCCTGAGCTTCAATGCAAATGGTGTTCGAGGATGGGGCTTCCCGTACTCCAATGTACAACTTACTGAGGCTTCAAAAAAGGAGTGCAGGTAGCAAAATGCAGGATGTCCAAGATGTCTGGTCCCACGTCTCTCGTGTCCGTCATGTGTCTCAGCTTTGCTGTGGATGTGGGTCGGGGTCAGAGAATTCTGGGAGTCCAGTTCTTGAGTCACATAGTCTTTGGGTTCCGGCGGGAGCCTTGAAACTGCAGACTGGCGAAGTTGCTGTTGGTGCCTGTTTGCACAGGGTGGTCACTCCTTGACCACAAGGGAGATGTCTTCCATCTTCAAGTCAGAATGGAATGTCGAAGGTCCAAGATATGTCTTACAAAGATTCGTCCAGGATAATCTAAAGTCCTGGGGACACAGCTCCTATACTTATACTAAGAAAGGGGGCTGGATTACCTGACTAGGTCCCCTTTCCCTTTGTCCAGTTTTGTGGCAGAGCTGGGGTTGGAGGGCCCCAGCACTGGTTTGAACCGGGCTATGCATGGCGCACCTTGTGTGCCCCAGGCAGTGTCTAGATGCATTCACTAAATGCAGCCCTCCCTGCCCCAATACACAAAACCCCTGTCTGGGGTGGTTCCAGTACCTACCTGGACAGGAAACCTATTTCCAGGCCTCCCCTTCTTGAGTTTTGTCCAGCAACAGGAGGTCAGACTCGTGTCTGTGGCAGCAGCATCCATTTTGTGATGCTGATGCTCTGTTTAACTTTAACCGGGTAAAGCAGTAACTTATCTGTCTTTTCCCTCTAGAAGGGTAGAATGCTACCCCCGCCACCAGAAGGAGCGGGGGGAAGTATTCCAAAGGGTTTGACACTTTACACGACATGTTTTTATAAAGCCAAACCAAAGTTAGCATTAACCACGAGGATTATAATGCACTTAAGAGTATATGGTATGGCTATATCATAGAACAGCTATAAGGAGATGGTTCCGAAATCTGCAGAGGGGCTCAGCTCATGCTAGGACACCCTCTCACATAAAACCAAGCACTCTACCTCCAGGATTGTCAAGGTCTACTATAGGAGTGGCTCATAGGTGTATATGTGTCTATATGTAAAGGTAGATATAGGTAGACTATATCTAAGTGAGGGGTGATTACACCACCTTACCCAGGCTGTGTGAACAGACCTGTGGTGTCAGTTTGGAGGGCAAAGCAGGGGTGACACAATACATGCTGCAGCCCCTGGTAGGCCTAGGGGGCCCCTATGCCCTGGGTACCTATGGTACACTATACAGGGGCTCACAAGAGTGACCCAGTAACCAATCTGGTATGCACCTAAAGTGCATGGTATCAATTTAGAGAGAGAACAGCTGGGCTGTGGGTCTGATTAGCAGGCCCACAGCCACATTAAAGTTGAAAAAACAGAGAATCACAGCAAAAGTGGGGGTGACCATAGGAAGCAGACCGTACTCTCTTACACAAGCCCCCCCAAACGCAGTGACATTAAAGTAACCTTGACCAGTTGAGTCTTCATGTTCTAAGTGGAAATATCTGGAGAGTCCATCTGCATTGGCATGATCAGTCCCAGGTCTGTGCTCCACTGTAAAGTCCATCCCCTGTAGGGAAATGGACCACCTGAGCAGTTTGGGATTTTCACCCTTCATCTGATTTAGCCACAAGAGGAGCGTATGGTCTGTCTGAATCTTGAAGTGAGTACCAAACAAGTATGGCCTCAGCTTCTTGAAGGCCCAAACCACAGAAAAAGGCCTCCCTCTCAATAGCTGACCAACGTTTCTCTCTAGGGGTCAGCCTTCTGCTAAAAAAAAGATACTGTCTGGTCTTGACCATCTTTATTCAGTTGTGAAAGCACAACACCTACCCCCAACTCAGAAGCATCTGTTTGAACAATTAATTCTTTGGAATAGTCTGGACTTTTCAGAATAGGAGCACTTCACATGGCCTGCTTCAGGTCATCAAATGCCTTTTGACAGCTTACTGTCCACCAAACTTTGTTTGGCATCTTCTTGGAAGTTACGTTTTCCTGTTAAACCCAGTTAGGCCCAAGAAAGCTCTGACCTGAGTCTGGGTGGTTGGAGCAGTCCAGTCCATTATGGTCTGGATTTTGCTCTGCAATGGTTGAACCTGGCCTCCACCCACAAGGTGGCCCAGGTATACAACCTGACTCTGCCCTATCTGGCACTTGGTAGCCTTGATAGTTAGGCCTGCCTTTTGCAGGGCCTCCAAAACATTCTTTAGGTGGATCAGGTGATCATCCCAAGTGAAGCTAAAGACAGCTATATCATCTAGATAAGCTGCACAGTAGTCATCCAGACCTGGGAGGACTTGGTTCACCAACCTTTGGAATGTGGCAGGTGCATTTTTCAAACCAAGGGTATCACCACAAATTGATAATGCCCACTAGGGGTTGAAAATGCTGTCTTTGGCTTTGCATCATCAGCTAGTCTGATCTGCCCGTAGCCAGCTGTCAAGTCAAATGTACTCAAAAACTTGGCAGATGCCAATCTGTCGATGAGTTCATCTGCCCTTGGTATTGGATGGGCATTTGTCCTAGTGACAGCATTGAGGCCTCTGTAATCCACACAAAACCTTATCTCTCTCTTACCATCTTGGGTGTGAGGTTTAGACACCAGGACTATTGGACTTGCCCAAGGGCTCTCTGAGGGCTCAATGACTCCCAAATCCAACATCTTTTGGACCTCTGTCCTTACACAGTCACTGTCATGATCAGGTTGCCTGTAAATCTTACTTTTAATAGGCAGACTGTCCTCAGTGTCCACTTCATGAGTGCACCAGGTAGTCTGACTTGGAGTCAGAGAAAACATATGTCTGTAGGACTGTAGAACTTGTCTGCAGTCCTGCTGCTGTCGGTGAGGCTGCCTGCCAAGGCTACACCATCAACTGAACCATCATCAGGGTTCTGAGAAATCAGGTCTGGGAGAGGGTCACTTTCTTCCTCCTGTCCCTCATCTTTAGCCATGAGCAAGCACATGTCTGCCCTGTCAACACGTGGTTTCAATCTGTTGACATGAAGCACCCTGTGGGGACTCCTGGGAGTTCCAAGGTCAACCAAGTAGGTGACTTCTCCCTTCTGTTTAACAATAGTGTGGGATCCACTTCACTTGTCTTGAAGAGCTGCTGGGGCCACAGGCTCCAACACCCACACTTTCTGTCTTGGCTGATAACAGTCAGCACAGCCTTTTGGTCATGCCAGGCCTTTTGCAATTTCTTACTAGCCTCAAGGTTTTTAGATGCCTTTTTCATGTACTCGGACATCCTGGAGCGGAGACCAAGTACATAATCCACAATGTCCTGTTTGGTAGGTTTGAGAGGTAACTCCCATCCCTCCTTCACCAGTCAAAGGGGTCCTCCTACAGGATGCCCAAACAGAAGTTCAAAAGGGCTGTAGCCAACCCCCTTCTGTGTGACCTCTCTGTAAGCAAACAAAAGGCAGGGGCAGCAGAATGTCCCATCTCCGCCTAAGCTTTTCAGGGAGTCCCTTAATCATGCCCTTTAAGGTCTTGTTGAATCTCTCAACCAGACCATTGCACTGTGGATGATAGGGTGTGGTGAACTTGTAGTTCACTCCACACTCTTTCCACATAGCAGTCAAATATCCAGACATAAAGTTTGCACCTCTGTCTGAGACAACATCTTTCGGGAAAATCCACTCTTGAGAAAACTCCCAGGAGGGCTCTTGCCACAACAGGTGCTGTTGTGGTCCTTAGGGGAATTACTTCTGGGTATCTGGTGGCATGATCCACTACCACCAGAATAAACCTGTGCCCAGATGCTGTTTGGGGATCCATTGGTTCAACAATGTCAATCCCTATACATTCAAAGGGAACCCCCACCACAGGTAGTGGTATTAGGGGGGCCTTTGTGGTGTCACCTGATTTGCCACTGGCTTGGCAGGTGACCGAGGAGCGACAAAACTCCTTGGTATCTTCTGACATATGAGGCCAGTGAAAGTGAGGAACAATTCTGTCCCAAGTCTTGCTTTGGCCAAGATGTCCTGCAAGGGGAATATCATGGGCTCATGTGAGAAGAAAGCCCCTGAATGCCAAAGGTATGACCAAACTCCTGGAAGCTCCAGGCTTTGGGTCTCTAGCCTCTGAATACAGGAGCTCCTCATCCCAATAGACTTTGTGGGTCCCACTAGCATTCCCAGCAGCCTCAGCCGCAGCTTTCTGTGTGAGGGGTTCAAGAGAAGGGCAGTCTAACTGCGCCTGCCTCAGATCTGCCCTGGAGGGTCCCCCTGCCCAAGAAACTCAACCTGATCAGGCTCAAGCTCTTCTAGGACAGTTTCTTCCTGGGTCTCACAATCAGCTTCCTGTGAAAGCTGATCCTCTTCCTGAGGCAAGGTGGAATGCACTGTCTTAACCCTACTGTGTCTCCTCCTGGCAGGCAACTGGTCCATTGTTCCAGAATCCAGTGCCAGTTCAGTGTTGCTATTTCTGACCTGTGACCTAGTCACAGCTAGGACATGTGCTGATATCCCTAACATTTCTGCATGGGTCCTACACTCCACTTCAACCCAAGCTGAAGTCTCCAGGTCATTCCCAAGCAAGCATTCTACAGGGAGGTCTGAGCTAGCCACAACCTTTTTGAGGCCATTTACCCCTCCCTAGGAGAAATTAACAATTGCCATACGGTGAGTGGTAGTGACATTGCTAGCATTGGTCACTAGGTAATTTTCACCTAGTATGATCTGTCCAGAGTACACAAAGCCAGGTGTCACCATTGTGACACTAGCACGTGTGTCCCTTTAGGCCTGAGCCACTTTGTCATTAATTAAAGGAGTTTGTCTGTACTTCCCCAAGTTATTGGAACTCACAATAGAGGGCATAATTATGTCCCCGTCACAGATCAAAACAGCTTGAGCTGGTATTCTGACAAGGCCAGAATCCATCTCAGTTCCCAGGGTTAACCCTACTACACCCTTCTGTTGAGAACCACCACTTGGAGCTGAACTCGAGGGAACACTTGCCTTAGGGGCAATGGTGGCTGGAGCTGTCTCCTTTTTGGCACAGTCACTGGTCCAGTGAGTATTGACTTTACAAATCTTGCACCAAGGTTTCTTTGGGCCTTCTTTCTTCTTAGATTGTTGGGAACCCCCACCATTAGAAGCTTTTTGGGGACCTTGTGAAGACTTCTGGTCTTTTGATTTCTCCCCACCCTTTTGGTCTTGCTACTTCTGATCACCACCTTGGTTCTGTACCTTCTGCTTCACCCTGGTACTGATCCATTTTTCTGCCTTCTTTCCCAATTCTTGGGGAGAGGTCAGATCAGAGTCAACCAGGTGCTGATGCAATAACTGGTTCTGACAGTTGTTAAGGATTTGTTCTCTCATTATCAATTTATGCAATCCTGTATAGTCAGTGACTTTACTGCTCAGTAACCAGCCCTCCAGAGCCTTAGTTGCACAATCTACAAAATCAGTCCATTCCTGAATCTGTGTCTTTTGGGTATCCCTGAACAGCAACCTGTACTGCTCAGTGGTTAGTCCAAACCCATCTAGCAGTGGACATAGTAATTGTCAGCATCCTGTTCATTAACTGTCAGGAGCTTATCTCTACCTTTGTCTGCAAAGCAGAGCCACAATATTGCTGCCCACTGACTTTTGGGAACCTGTTGTACTTTGCAAGCCCTCTCCAAAGCAGTTATCCATTTGTGGATGTCATCCCCAATCTGATAGGGAGGGACAATCTTGTTCAGGTGTCTATGGTCATGAGACCTTTGCGTATCTCTAGGAATTATGCTGCCACCAGTGGGTTCTAGCCCACTTAACTTTTTCTCTCTTTCAAGAGCCAGGGTCTCTTTTGCAAGGGCAACTTCTTGCCTCTTGGTCCTCAGCTTGACCTCTTTCATTCGAGCTTTCTGCTCTCTCCTCTGAGGGGAAGTCATCCTCCTCTGAGCAGAGGAAGTGGACACTATTGAGGAATCAGAATGCTCAGACCACTGGAAAGTGACCTGCACCATCTGTTTCCTGGTTAGGCCTACTAGGATGAGTGGAGGGGGGCCTCACTTGGCCCTCTCCACCTCCAGATAGTCCTACGTTGCCCAGGTCAGTGTCATCCACTGCATCCTGGTCATCATCCTCATCAGGGACAACTGGTTCTTCCCCAGTTGTATTCTCCTCTGTTGAGAGATGGCCCCCCTTGGTTACCTCGGTCTGATGCACTCTCTACATCATGAGCCACTAAGATATCTACCAGGTGGTTAAAGGTTGTACTCTGTCCTTGTCTCAATTTTCTGACTACACACAGGCTTCTCAGTTCTTGAAAAGTGAATGAGTCATACTTAGAAGTCTCCCTCTGGGTGTCTTATTCCAAGGACATTTTGTTATGTGGTGTGGTGTGTGCACCTACCTACACTAAATGGTTTCCTACTAGAACCTCTCTAGGAGTTGTAGTCAGGGTGTGCTAAGCCCTTACCAACTACAACAACTAAGTTCAGTAGAACTTATGTATATAAGACTTGATTTATATGTACCTACAGGTACCTTGATATGATCTTTCCGATGATATTACAAGATTATTTGGTAAAACAAATTGCAAGCTCTTATCCCAACCGCTGCACACCAATGTGAGAAATTAGCCTGGCATATGATGTCCACTAGTTCTAGTGGGCACCTTGCACCAGTCTAATCAACCCTTATTGATGGTGGTTGTAAAGTCAACCTTATAGAAAGCTATCAATCAATCAATCCTAGTGGTAGCATGAACCAGCAGTCTTCAGGCTAAGACTTCAGTAGGCGAGTTAGCAAGTTGTTTTACCATATATAATCCCTTCAATACCAAATGAAAGGACACCACACAATGTATATATCAAATATGTATATATTTAATCTAAACACAACTCCTCCGCGCTCTTTATGAGGTCAGAGGTAAAAATACAATACAAGTCACACAGTTAATATACAATAAGTTGCACAGTATACTTTATGCCCTAGTGGCCTCACAAACCATATACTAAGAAAGTGGTATAAGTACCACGTGAGAGTTAGAAAGCAGGCCTAGGGCCTGTAGAATCGCTGGGGCTACACTAAACAACCAAAAGTTAGGAAGTAGGAGACCCATGGGAGCCGCGTGCAGTGTCTAAACACAGGCGCGGGTTCCCATTGACTTTCTATGGAGTTCGTAAAAGTTACAAAGTTACAGTTTAAGGGCACTTCCGGATGGACTAGGATGGAACCCTTTTAAACTAGGACATTTCGAGAGTCAAGACCCGTGGGAGCACCGGAGTACTCGTGTTACCTCACCCAGGGAAGCCTGGAGCATAGGTGTCTTTTCGTGTCGGGTTTCATCGTCATTTTCTATGGAGAGCTGCAAAGAAGTGCTGCAGGCGACCAGAGGAAAAGTGTCCGGGTGCATCCAAGGGTGGATCAGAGATGCTAAGAACCTGAAAGCAGATGGGACAGAGTCTGGGTCACTAGCCAGTGACCAGGAAGGAACCAGGCGATGTCGAGTGCTTTGCAGGTGAAGACGGTGAGCTTGTCTCTTCAGCCGCGAGGTTCAGGAGGCATCGACGATGACCAGGAGCTGGATTCTAGTTGTCCCACAATGGATCTAGATGACTGCGATGTTGGTTTCTAAATTGGACCCAACAAGCCTTGGCAACCGCAACCGACACAGAATGTCGAGATTGGCTCTGTTGCAGACCAGCAAGGTCTGTGGCACTTCTCCTTTTCAGAAAAGCTGGAGCAAGCATAATGCAACCAGGATAGCAAGTTAGATTCAAGATGGCATCTTCAGGGGGCTCACTAGCCAATGGACAAGGAGCCAGGAAGATGCATCACACACAAATGTAAAGGCAGGGCCCACGGGATACTCGCGGAGTGTGGGGGCCTGAGCTTCAGTGCAAATGGTGCTCCACGCTGGGGCTTCTTGTAGCCCAATGGACAACTTACTGAGGCTTCAGAAAAGGAGTGCAGGTAGCAAAATGCAGGATGTCCAAGATGTCTGGTCCCACGTCTCTCGTGTCTGCCACATGTTTCAGCTTTGCTGTGGATGTGGGTCGGGGTCAGAGAAGTCTGAAAGTCTAGTTCTTCGCAGAGTCTTTGAGTTCTTACGGGAGCCTTGAAACTGCAGACCAGTGAAGTTGCTGTTGGTGCCTGTTTGCACAGGGTGGATATTCGGATACATATTCTGCAGGGAACGTTACTTGGAGCATAACAGACCTCAATGTGGGACTTTACAAATTGATTTTAAAAACCACTTGGTCTAAATACATGGGGAATAATTATATAACAGTGCCACAGATACATACTGCAAGCCCTGAAGAAGTCCGTATATGGACGAACTGCATTGGCGGTTTCAAAAGGTTTTTAAAAAAGAAAAATAAAGGATGAAATCAAAAACAATCACAACATCATGGCGAAGGTCGTCGAAAAGGCTGTCAACATACAACTAACCAGCTTCCTCGAAGAGAACAACATCCTGGACCAGTCAGGGTTCCGCAGCAACCACAGCACCAAAACTGCCCTCATCACTGCCACCGACGGTATCAGGAACATGCTCGACAACGGAGAAACCGCGGTCCTCATCCTCCTGGACCTGCCAGCCACTTTTGACACAGTCTGCCACCGCACACTAAGAGCACGCCTCCACAATGCCGGAATCCAAGAGAAGGCCCTGGATGGACCACCTCCTTCCTCTCCGGGAGAACCCAGAGCGTCCGCCTCCCTCTTCCGCTCCGAAGCCACCGAGATCATTTGCGGCGTACCCCAAGGCTCATCTCTCAGCCCAACGTTGTTCAACGTCTACATGGCACCACTCGCCCACGTCGCCCGACAGCACGACCTAAACATCATCTCCTACGCCGACGACACCCAGCTGATCCTCTTGCTCACCAAGGAGCCCCACACCGCCAATACCAACCTCCATGTAGGAATGAAGGCCATCACCGACTGGATGAGGAACAGCCGACTGAAGCTGAACTCGGACAAGTCAGAGGTCCTCATCCTCGGCTCCACCCCCTTGGCCTGGATCGACTCCTGGTGGCCGACGGCACTAGGAGCACCCCCTACACCCACCAACCACGCACGAATCCTAGGGGTCGTCCTCGACTCCACACTCTCCATGACAAAGCAGGTCAACACAGTCTCCTCCTCCTGCTTCAACACCCTCCGCATGCTTTGCAGGATCTTCAAGTGCATCCCCACCGAAACAAGAAGGACGGTCACCCAGGCCCTGGTCAGCAGTAGACTGGACTACGGCAACGCACTCTAAGCAGGAGCCCCAACCAAAATCCTGAGACGACTACAACGCATCCAGAATGCCTCAGCACGCCTGATCCTCGACATCTCCCGCCGCAGCCACATAACACCCCACCTGAAAGACCTGCACTGGCTCCCCATCAACAAGAAGATAAACTTCAAGTTCCTCACCCATGCACACAAGGCACTCCACAACACCGGACCAGCGTACCTCAACAGACGACTCAGCCTCTACACCCCAGCCTGCCAGCTCCGCTCCGCAGACCACGCCCTCGTCACCGTCCCCCGCATCTGAAGAATGACCGCCGGGGGCAGATCATCCTCCCACCTTGCCGCCAAGATGTGGAACACCCTCCCCATCTGCCTACGGTAGACCAAAGAACTTCTAACCTTCAGGAGACTCCTCAAGACCTGTCTCTTCAAACAGTTGCAGCACCCCCGGCTACCCCCCCCAGTGCCTTGAGACCCTCACGGGTATGTAGTGCACTTTAGAAATGCTATGATTGATTTATTTAATGTTCCCAACAAAAACTGAAGTGTTTATGCTCGCTGGACCTCCTTCTCTTTGGAAAGCAATTGCCCAATAGAGGCATCTGTGCACAATGGGGCTTTGGAGAGGTCAAATTGCATATTTAAAGGCTCCCGCCAACAGTAGCATTCATTATCAAGGGGGATATTCTCAAGAATGTGTGATAACCCTTGCAAAATTAGCTTAACACAGTTTTTAATATTGCAGTCTATCGTGGGAAAATAACGCCGCGTTAACTAAGTGTTCACAGCACGGAGGCACCATGCGATAGGCCAATTACAAGTATACCCCATGCACTCAAAAGTAAAACAATGTTCAGTGATATTCAAACAAATAATTGATGTACAAAGCGACAGAAAGATGTTAGAATCTTCAGTGGGAGAGTAGTCCGGTGGAGTCCTTTATTAAATAAAACAGCCAGCCGACACGTGTTTCATCGCTATTGCGAATCCTCAGGGCTATATGTGGCTGTGTTGCGCCAGAAGGTCGCTCAGCTGGTGATACTTCCGACCCAGCCGGGCCCGTGACCATGGATAAAGCAATATCAGTGAAGAGGCTGTCGACCCCTGTATGCGTGGATAATCCTTTGTCTAGGTTCAGCGAATAAATCCAATCGGCACTTATATGTAACGTGTATTCGGGCGTAAAAAAGTATCGATATCTCTCGGGGTTTCACGCTGCTAGTGAGCAGCTTCGGGTCGGGTAGACCCACTTCAGTGTTCGAACGCCCGATTCCGATATGTGTCTCAGCGTTGCCGCGTACTTCTCCGGCTTACAAGCGTACTTCTCCGGCTTACAAGTCGGAGAAGTACGCGGCAATGCTGAGACACATATCGGAATCGGGCGTTCGAACACTGAAGTGGGTCGTACCCGACCCGAAGCTGCTCACTAGCAGCATGAAACCCCGAGAGATATCGATACTTTTTTACGCCCGAATACACGTTACATATAAGTGCCGATTGGATTTATTCGCTGAACCTAGACAAAGGATTATCCACGCATACAGGGGTCGACAGCCTCTTCACTGATATTGCTTTATCCATGGTCACGGGCCCGGCTGGGTCGGAAGTATCACCAGCTGAGTGACCTTCTGGCGCAACACAGCCACATATAGCCCTGAGGATTCGCAATAGCGATGAAACACGTGTCGGCTGGCTGTTTTATTTAATAAAGGACTCCACCGGACTACTCTCCCACTGGAGATTCCAACATCTTTCTGTCGCTTTGTACATCAATTATTTGTTTAAATATCACTGAACATTGTTTTACTTTTGAGTGCATGGGGTATACTTGTAATTCATGTTATTTGGTAGTTCACTACCAAACATTGAGTGGTTCTAGGGCTCCCCACTCACCCAGGTGCGCCATCTTACTTGCTAAGTCATTATCGGTGTGTTTACTTTAGGTTGTGCACCCAGTGTCCTTTCTGACTAAAAGCCTTCCAGTTCTTTCATGCGATAGGCCAATGACAACTTGTGAAATGTCCGTGATAAAGTCAACGACATGCTGCAAAAATGCGCAACACAAATGCAAAAAAAGTTGCTATGGGGCCAATTGCGATACAAAAAGCAGTGAAAACCAGTGACAGGCCTGCAAATCCCACGCGCCAGATGAGAAAAGGCACTATAAAAGCAACAAAAGAACACACCAAAAACATTTCAAAGTACGCAGCAACATGGATGCACCCGGACCAAGTGCAGAGGTCAGGGCAAACCCCACAAGCCCCACAGACCACCAGCAAGGAACAACAGGGTCGGGGAAGGCCAAGGAGAAGAGGGAGAGGAAGACGTGGTGCAGTCCGTAAGAAAACCAGATCAGAATGACAGTGGCGACAGAATGCTACCATCAACTGACCCACAATAAGACCAACGTGAATGCAGTCGGAATGTTGAGGAGGTCAATGGCATGATGTGAAAAGCCAAGCCAAGCACAAACCCGCTGCCAACAGGAAGGCAGCAACGGCGACAGGAGGTGGGAGTCCTGCGCCACAGGAGGAGCCGGAGGAAACGGAGGCAGCAACGGCGACGGCAGGTGGGAGTCCTGCGCCACAGGAGGAGCCGGAGGAAACGGAGGCAGCAACGGTGACGGCAGGTGGGAGTCCTACGCCACAGGAGGAGCCGGAGGAAACGGAGGCAGCAACGGCAACAGGAGGTGGGAGTCCTGCGCCACAGGAGGAGCCGGAGGAAACGGCGGCAGCAACGGCGACGGCAGGTGGGAGTCCTACGCCACAGGAGGAGCTGGAGGAAACGGAGGCAGCAACGGCACCAGGAGGTGGGAGTCCTGTGCCACAGGAGGAGCCGGAGGAAACGGCAGCAGCAACGGCGACAGGAGGTGGGAGTCCTGCGCCACAGGAGGTGCCGGAGGAAATGGAGGCAGCAACGGCAACAGGAGGTGGGAGTCCTGCGCCACAGGAGGAGCCGGAGGAAACGGCGGCAGCAACGGCGACAGGAGGTGGGAGTCCTGCGGCACAGGAGGAGCCGGAGGAAACGGCGGCAGCAACGGCGACAGGAGGTGGGAGTCCTGCGCCACAGGAGGTGCCGGAGGAAATGGAGGCAGCAACGGCGACAGGAGGTGGGAGTCCTGCGCCACAGGAGGAGCCGGAGGAAACGGCAGCAGCAACGGCGACAGGAGGTGGGAGTCCTGCGCCACAGGAGGAGCCGGAGGAAATGGAGGCAGCAACGGCGACAGGAGGTGGGAGTCCTGCGCCACAGGAGGAGCCGGAGGAAATGGAGGCAGCAACGGTGACAGGAGGTGGGAGTCCTGCGCCACATAAGGAGCTGGAGGAAACGGCGGCAGCAACGGTGACGGCAGGTGGGAGTCCTACACCACAGGAGGAGCTGGAGGAAGCGGAGGCAGCAACGGTGACGGCAGGTGGGAGTCCTGCGCCACAGGAGGAGCTGGAGGAAACGGAGGCAGCAACGGTGACGGCAGGTGGGAGTCCTACGCCACAGGAGGAGCTGGAGGAAGCGGAGGCAGCAACGGCAACAGGAGGTGGGAGTCCTACGCCACAGGAGGAGCTGGAGGAAACGGCGGCAGCAACGGTGACGGCAGGTGGGAGTCCTACGCCACAGGAGGAGCTGGAGGAAACGGAGACGGCGACGGCAGGTGGGAGTCCTACGCCACAGGAGGAGCCGGAGGAAACGGAGGCAGCAACGGCGACGGCAGGTGGGAGTCCTATGCCACAGGAGGAGCCGGAGGAAACGAAGGCAGCAACGGCGACGGCAGGTGGGAGTCCTGCGCCACAGGAGGAGCTGGAGGAAATGGAGACAGCAACGGCGACAGGAGGTGGGAGTCCTGCGCCACAGGAGGAGCTGGAGGAAAAGGCGGCAGCAACGGCGACAGGAGGTGGGAGTCCTGCGCCACAGGAGGAGCCGGAGGAATTGGAGGCAGCAACGGCGACAGGAGGTGGGAGTCCTGCGCCACAGGAGGAGCCGGAGGAAATGGAGGCAGCAACGGTGACAGGAGGTGGGAGTCCTGCGCCACAGGAGGAGCTGGAGGAAACGGCGGCAGCAACGGTGACGGCAGGTGGGAGTCCTGCGCCACAGGAGGAGCCGGAGGAAACGGCGTCAGCAACGGCGACAGGAGGTGGGAGTACTGCGCCACAGGAGGAGCCGGAGGAAATGGAGGCAGCAACGGCGACAGGAGGTGGGAGTCCTGCGCCACAGGAGGAGCTGGAGGAAACGGAGGCAGCAACGGTGACGGCAGGTGGGAGTCCTACGCCACAGGAGGAGCTGGAGGAAGCAGAGGCAGCAACGGCAACAGGAGGTGGGATTCCTACGCCACAGGAGGAGCTGGAGGAAACGGCGGCAGCAACGGTGACGGCAGATGGGAGTCCTACGCCACAGGAGGAGCTGGAGGAAACGGCGGCAGCAACGGTGACGGCAGGTAGGAGTCCTACGCCACAGGAGGAGCTGGAGGAAGCGGAGGCAGCAACGGTGACGGCAGGTGGGAGTCCTGCGCCACAGGAGGAGCTGGAGGAAGCGGAGGCAGCAACGGCGACGGCAGGTGGGAGTCCTACGCCACAGGAGGAGCCGGAGGAAACGGAGGCAGCAACGGCGACGGCAGGTGGGAGTCCTGCGCCACAGGAGGAGCCGGAGGAAACGGAGGCAGCAACGGCGACAGGAGGTGGGAGTCCTGCGCCACAGGAGGAGCCGGAGGAAATGGAGGCAGCAACGGTGACAGGAGGTGGGAGTCCTGCGCCACAGGAGGAGCTGGAGGAAACGGCGGCAGCAACGGTGACGGCAGGTGGGAGTCCTGCGCCACAGGAGGAGCCGGAGGAAACGGCGTCAGCAACGGCGACAGGAGGTGGGAGTACTGCGCCACAGGAGGAGCCGGAGGAAATGGAGGCAGCAACGGCGACAGGAGGTGGGAGTCCTGCGCCACAGGAGGAGCTGGAGGAAACGGAGGCAGCAACGGTGACGGCAGGTGGGAGTCCTACGCCACAGGAGGAGCTGGAGGAAGCAGAGGCAGCAACGGCAACAGGAGGTGGGATTCCTACGCCACAGGAGGAGCTGGAGGAAACGGCGGCAGCAACGGTGACGGCAGATGGGAGTCCTACGCCACAGGAGGAGCTGGAGGAAACGGCGGCAGCAACGGTGACGGCAGGTAGGAGTCCTACGCCACAGGAGGAGCTGGAGGAAGCGGAGGCAGCAACGGTGACGGCAGGTGGGAGTCCTGCGCCACAGGAGGAGCTGGAGGAAGCGGAGGCAGCAACGGCGACGGCAGGTGGGAGTCCTACGCCACAGGAGGAGCCGGAGGAAACGGAGGCAGCAACGGCGACGGCAGGTGGGAGTCCTGCGCCACAGGAGGAGCCGGAGGAAACGGAGGCAGCAACGGCGACAGGAGGTGGGAGTCCTGCGCCTCAGGAGGAGCTGGAGGAAGCGGAGGCCACAGTCAACAGTGTGGAGACGGTGCAAGGATTTGAAAGTAAGCGCTATGTAATGCAATTACAATACAATACAGATATGGAAAGTCCACAGCAGTGAGTCCCATGTCAGGGGGTGGAAGTGAGTGTTGCAAGACAATATGTGCAAGCATCCTTTCAGTCCACAAGCTATGATCGTTACATGTACCCCCCTTACAGGGACACCCCCAGATTGGGCAGAGGTGTAGGAGAACAGTTTTCTGCACCAGGGAAAATGTTTTCCATTGCGAAAAAAAAATAAAAAAATGCAGAGACAGGAGCCGAGGGAGGCCGGACATGACCCCCCAGGGGAACTTTTGGAAACATGCGCAGGCGCAGTGTATCTAGATACTACCAGGTGTTTGTTAATTATAAAAAACACAAAAATGCAAAAACATTAAATGTTCGTACAAGTAGAGCTATAAACCTCTTCATGTCCTTTCATGTTTACGTCATGAACCCTGACCACTGCAGAATCCCGGCGGCGCTTCTTGCATGATTAGACGAGCAGAGACGTGTGATCTGCGCCCTCTCGCCCGGCGCAGAGTCCACGCCCGGGGGCTGCACCTGCCACAAGGGTCCGGGGTGGACCCGGGCCTGAGACGAACCAGAAAACAAAGAAGAAAAGAGAAATGTTGCTGATCAGGGGAAGGAAAGTTAAAGATTCATCTCGTCTGCTCCTGGCGGGTCCCAAAGTCCAGAGGGAGCTATAAAGCCCCGGAGCAAAGAAGATGAAACCAGCACCCCCCCGAGGAGACGGACACCGCAGGCCGGAGCCGAGCTGTAAGTAATGCATCCATCCAACTATTCATCCATGCGCCTCATATTCACCCGTCCGTCCATGCGTGTGTGTGGTGGGATAACTGTAGCGCCACCGGCACCTACAAGGCGTCGGAGCGCTGCACGGGGTCGAAGGCAGAGAGAAAGAGAGCGTCAGAGGCTTCTAGGCGCGGATTGAAGGGCGTGGGGGGGACAGTTTGTGTGTCTTAATTTAATGTTGTTTAAAGAGGCCGGTTCAGATATTTCCTAGATTCAAAAAGAAGGGGCGCCACCAAACACACCCATCCACCCTTCATCCATGCATACAGGCACACACCCACCCACCTATCCACCCTTCATCTATGCATACACGCACACACACCCACCCATCCATGCCTCATCCATGCATACATGCACACACCCACCCACCCACCCTTCATCTGTGCATACATGCACACACCCACCCATCCACCCTTCATCCGTGCATACAGGCACACACCCACCCACCTATCCACCCTTCATCTATGCATACACGCACACACACCCACCCATCCATGCCTCATCCATGCATACATGCACACACCCACCCACCCACCCTTCATCTGTGCATACATGCACACACACCCACCCATCCATCCTTCATCCATGCATACATGCACACACACCCACCCATCCACCCTTCATCCGTGCATTCATGCACACACCCACCCATCCATCCCTCATCTGCGCATACATGCACACACACACACCCATCCACCCTTCATCCATGCATACATGCACACACACCCACCTATCCACCCTTCATCCATGCATACATGCACACACACTCACCCATCCACCCTTCATCTGTGCATTCATGCACACACCCACCCATCCATCCTTCATCCATGCATTCATGCAGACACCCACCCATCCATCCTTCATCCATGCATACATGCACACACACCCACCCATCCACCCTTCATCCGTGCATTCATGCACACACCTACCCATCCATCCCTCATCTGCGCATTCATGCACACACCCACCCATCCATCCTTCATCCATGCATTCATGCAGACACCCACCCATCCACCCTTCATCCGTGCATTCATGCACACACCCACCCATCCACCCTTCATCCATGCATTCATGCACACACCCACCCACCCACCCTTCATCTGTGCATACATGCACACACCCACCCATCCACCCTTCATCCGTGCATACAGGCACACACCCACCCACCTATCCACCCTTCATCTATGCATACACGCACACACACCCACCCATCCATGCCTCATCCATGCATACATGCACACACCCACCCACCCACCCTTCATCTGTGCATACATGCACACACACCCACCCATCCATCCTTCATCCATGCATACATGCACACACACCCACCCATCCACCCTTCATCCGTGCATTCATGCACACACCCACCCATCCATCCCTCATCTGCGCATACATGCACACACACACACCCATCCACCCTTCATCCATGCATACATGCACACACACCCACCTATCCACCCTTCATCCATGCATACATGCACACACACTCACCCATCCACCCTTCATCTGTGCATTCATGCACACACCCACCCATCCATCCTTCATCCATGCATTCATGCAGACACCCACCCATCCATCCTTCATCCATGCATACATGCACACACACCCACCCATCCACCCTTCATCCGTGCATTCATGCACACACCTACCCATCCATCCCTCATCTGCGCATTCATGCACACACCCACCCATCCATCCTTCATCCATGCATTCATGCAGACACCCACCCATCCACCCTTCATCCGTGCATTCATGCACACACCCACCCATCCACCCTTCATCCATGCATTCATGCACACACCCACCCACCCATCCCTCATCTGCGCATACAGGCACACACTCACCCATCCACCCTTCATCCATGCATTCATGCACACACCCACCCATCCATCCTTCATCCATGCATTCATGCACACACCCACCCACCCATCCCTCATCTGCGCATACATGCACACACTCACCCATCCACCCTTCATCCATGCATTCATGCACACACCCACCCATCCATCCTTCATCCATGCATTCATGCAGACACCCACCCATCCACCCTTCATCCGTGCATTCATGCACACACACCCACCCATCCACCCTTCATCCGTGCATACATGCACACACCCACCCATCCATCCTTCATCCATGCATTCATGCAGACACCCACCCATCCACCCTTCATCCGTGCATTCATGCACACACCCACCCATCCACCCTTCATCCATGCATTCATGCACACACCCACCCACCCATCCCTCATCTGCGCATACATGCACACACACACACCCATCCACCCTTCCTCTGCGCATACATGCACACACCCACCCAATCATCCATCATCCATGCATACATGCACACACCCACCCATCCACCCTTCGTCCATGCCCACATGCACACACCCACCCACCCCCCTTCATCCATGCATTCATGCACACACCCACCCATCCACCCTTCATCCATGCATTCATGTTATGTTATGTTATGTTATTAAAAATTTATAAAGCGCGCGTACGCCCAGGGGCTTCTTGGCGCTGGTAAGATAAAAAACATAACAAGAGGTGAGTCTGCCGGAAGAGTTATTTCGGGTAAGCTTTTATGAAGAGGTGAGTTTTAAAAGCCTTTCTAAAGGCAAGGAGGTCTTTACTCTGTCTGAGAGCTAGTGGTAGTGAGTTCCATAGGGTGGCTGCCAGGAAGTGGAAGCTGCTGCCGCCTTGTCGTTTTTTCTTAAAACGAGGAACTTCTAAAAGGTCTTTGTGGGCAGATCTTAGATTCCGTGAAGGGACATATCTACCGATTCATGCACACACCCACCCATCCACCCTTCACCCATGCATACAGACACACACCCACCCATCCACCCTTCATCCATGCATCCATGCATACATGCACACACCCACCCACCCATCCCTCATCCATGCATACATGCACACACCCACCCACCCACCCTTCATCCATGCATTCATGCACACACCCACCCATCCACCCTTCATCCATGCATACAGACACACACCCACCCATCCACCCTTCATCCATGCATTCATGCACACACCCACCCACCCACCCTTCATCCATGCATCCATGCATACATGCACACACCCACCCATCCATCCCTCATCTGCGCATACATGCACACCCACCCATCCACCCTTCATCCATGCATACATGCACACACCCACCCACCCATCCCTCATCTGCGCATACATGCACACACCCACCCACCCACCCTTCATCCGTGCATACATGCACACACCCACCCATCCACCCTTCATTTGTGCATGTATGCATCCTTCCACCCACCCATCCATCCCTCATCTGCGCATTCATGCACACACCCACCCATCCACCCTTCGTCCGTGCATACAGGCACACACCCACCCATCCACCCTTCGTCCGTGCATACAGGCACACACCCACCCATCCATCCCTCATCTGCGCATACATGCACACCCACCCATCCACCCTTCATCTGTGCATACATGCACACACCCACCCATCCACCCTTCATCTGTGCATACATGCACACACCCACCCACCCACCCTTCATCCATGCATACATGCACACACCCACCCACCCACCCTTCATCCATGCATTCATGCACACACCCACCCATCCCTCATCTGTGCATACATGCACACACCCACCCACCCATCCCTCATCTGCGCATACATGCACACCTACCCATCCACCCTTCATCTGTGCATACATGCACACACCCACCCATCCACCCTTCATCTGTGCATACATGCACACACCCACCCACCCACCCTTCATCCATGCATACATGCACACACCCACCCACCCACCCTTCATCCATGCATACATGCACACACCCACCCATCCACCCTTCATCCATGCATACATGCACACACCCACCCACCCATCCCTCATCTGCGCATACATGCACACCCACCCATCCATCCCTCATCTGCGCATACATGCACACACCCACCCACCCATCCCTCATCTGTGCATACATGCACACACCCACCCACCCATCCCTCATCTGCGCATACATGCACACCCACCCATCCATCCCTCATCTGCGCATACATGCACACACCCACCCACCCACCCTTCATCCATGCATACATGCACACACCCACCCACCCATCCCTCATCTGCGCATACATGCACACCCACCCATCCATCCCTCATCTGCGCATACATGCACACACCCACCCACCCACCCTTCATCCATGCATACATGCACACACCCACCCACCCATCCCTCATCTGCGCATACATGCACACACCCACCCTTCATCCATGCATACATGCACACACCCACCCACCCACCCTTCATCTGTGCATTCATGCACACACCCACCCATCCACCCTTCATCCATGCATACATGCACACACCCACCCACCCACCCTTCATCTGTGCATACATGCACACACCCACCCACCCATCCCTCATCTGTGCATACATGCACACACCCACCCACCCATCCCTCATCTGCGCATACATGCACACCCACCCATCCATCCCTCATCTGCGCATACATGCACACACCCACCCACCCATCCCTCATCTGCGCATACATGCACACACCCACCCACCCACCCTTCATCCATGCATACATGCACACACCCACCCATCCATCCCTCATCTGCGCATACATGCACACACCCACCCATCCATCCCTCATCTGCGCATACATGCACAAACACCCACCCATCCATCCCTCATCTGCGCATACATGCACACACACACCC
Organism: Lissotriton helveticus; assembly: GCF_964261635.1. Classification (NCBI taxonomy): domain Eukaryota; kingdom Metazoa; phylum Chordata; class Amphibia; order Caudata; family Salamandridae; genus Lissotriton; species Lissotriton helveticus. The sequence continues at coordinate 523,698,074 of NC_136060.1, forward strand.
ATCCACCCTTCATCCGTGCATTCATGCACACACCCACCCATCCATCCCTCATCTGCGCATACATGCACACACCCACCCATCCATCCCTCATCTGCGCATACATGCACAAACACCCACCCATCCATCCCTCATCTGCGCATACATGCACACACACACCCATCCACCCTTCATCCATGCATTCATGCACACACCCACCCATCCATCCCTCATCTGCGCATACATGCACACACCCACCCACCCATCCCTCATCTGCGCATACATGCACACACCCACCCACCCATCCCTCATCCATGCATACATGCACACACCCACCCACCCACCCTTCATCCATGCATCCATGCTTACATGCACACACCCACCCACCCATCCCTCATCTGCGCATACATGCACACCCACCCATCCATCCCTCATCTGCGCATACATGCACACACCCACCCACCCACCCTTCATCCATGCATACATGCACACACCCACCCATCCATCCCTCATCTGCGCATACATGCACAAACACCCACCCATCCATCCCTCATCTGTGCATACATGCACACACACACCCATCCACCCTTCATCCATGCATACATGCACACACCCACCCATCCATCCCTCATCTGCGCATACATGCACACACACCCACCCACCCATCCCTCATCTGCGCATACATGCACACACCCACCCATCCATCCCTCATCTGCGCATACATGCACACACCCACCCATCCATCCCTCATCTGCGCATACATGCACACACCCACCCATCCATCCCTCATCTGCGCATACATGCACAAACACCCACCCATCCATCCCTCATCTGCGCATACATGCACACACACACCCATCCACCCTTCATCCATGCATTCATGCACACACCCACCCATCCATCCCTCATCTGCGCATACATGCACACCCACCCACCCATCCCTCATCTGCGCATACATGCACACACCCACCCACCCACCCTTCATCCATGCATACATGCACACACCCACCCACCCATCCCTCATCTGCGCATACATGCACACACCCACCCATCCCTCATCTGCGCATACATGCACACACCCACCCATCCCTCATCTGCGCATACATGCACACACCCACCCATCCACCCTTCATCTGCGCATACATGCACACCCACCCACCCATCCCTCATCTGCGCATACATGCACACACCCACCCACCCACCCTTCATCTGTGCATACATGCACACACCCACCCACCCATCCACCCTTCATCTGTGCATACATGCACACACCCACCCACCCATCCACCCTTCATCTGCGCATACATGCACACACCCACCCACCCATCCACCCTTCATCCATGCATATATGCACACACCCACCCATCCACCCTTCATCTGTGCATACATGCACACACCCACACATCCACCCTTCATCTGTGCATACATGCACACACCCACCCATCCATCCACCCTTCATCCATGCATACATGCACACACACACCCACCCATCCATGCCTGATCCATGCATATATGCACACACCCACCCATCCACTCTTCATCTGTGCATACATGCACACACCCACCCACCCATCCACCCTTCATCTGTGCATACATGCACACACCCACCCATCCATCCACCCTTCATCCATGCATACAGGCACACACCCACCCACCCACCCTTCATCTGTGCATACATGCACACACCCACCCACCCACCCTTCATCTGTGCATACATGCACACACCCACCCATCCATCCACCCTTCATCCATTCTTACATGCACACACCCACCCACCCCTTCATCTGTGCATACATGCACACACCCACCCACCCACCCTTCATCTGTGCATACATGCACACACCCACCCACCCACCCTTCATCTGTGCATACATGCACACCCACACACCCATCCAGCCCTCATCTGCGCATACATGCACACACACACACCCATCCACCCTTCATCCATGCATATATGCACACACCCACCCACCCACCCTTCATCTGTGCATACATGCACACACCCACCCACCCATCCACCCTTCATCTGTGCATACATGCACGCACCCACCCATCCATCCACCCTTCATCCATGCATATATGCACACACCCACCCACACACCCTTCATCTGTGCATATATGCACACTTCCATCATTCCACCCATCCATCCTTCTATCCACCCAACCAATCATCCACCAGTAGAGACCCATCCACCCTTGTACATTAGTTGATCCACCTACCTAACAGCAGTTTCAGTTCATCCATTCCATACTCACGCCTCCATCCATCCAATCAATTCCCCAAACCACCCATTCATATCCGCCTATCCATCCATTTCTATTCATCCACGTATTCATCCATTCACCCACCCACCATACATTTATATATCCACTCACTCATGATCCATCAACTCATCTGTTCTTCCATTTTTCCCCCACCACCCATCCATCTCTTCATCCTTCTGCCTAAAACCTATTCCCACCTATCCATTCACCATCCATCATTTGCCCACATCATACTCACCCACAAATCCATCATTCCATTCTGCCGCCTGCTCATCCATCCATCCACCCAATCTATCCATTCATTCATCCATCCATATCCATCCATCTATATGTCCATTCATTCACTCTCCCAATCACGTATCCATCTCTGCATCCATCCATACATCATCCATCCATCCATCCATCATCCATCCATCCATACATCATCCATCCATCCATATATCATCCATCCATCCATCCATACATCCACCAGTACCCACCCATCTGTCCATCCATTCAATACTCAATTATCCATCCATTACCCACCCATCCGTCCATTCAGCGGCCGATCCTTACACCCAGGATCCATCCATCCATCCATTCATCCATCCATTCATCCATTCATCCATCCATCCATGCCCGCCCATCCATCCATCCATACCCATCCATCTATCTGTCCATCCACCCACTCTCCCAATCACTTATCCATCCCTGCATCCATCCATCCATACATCATCCATCCATCCATCCATACATCCACCAGTACCCACCCATCTGTCCATCCATTCAATACTCAATTATCCATCCATTACCCACCCATCCGTCCATTCAGCAGCCGATCCTTACATCCAGGATCCATCCATCCATCCATTCATCCATCCATTCATCCATCCATCCATCCATCCATCCATCCATCCATCCATGCCCGCCCATCCATCCATCCATACCCATCCATCTATCCATCCATACATCCACCAGTACCCACCCATCTGTCCATCCATTCAATACTCAATTATCCATCCATTATCCACCCATCCGTCCATTCAGCGGCCGATCCTTACACCCAGGATCCATCCATCCATCCATTCATCCATCCATTCATCCATTCATCCATCCATCCATGCCCGCCCATCCATCCATCCATACCCATCCATCTATCTGTCCATCCACCCACTCTCCCAATCACTTATCCATCCCTGCATCCATCCATCCATACATCATCCATCCATCCATCCATACATCCACCAGTACCCACCCATCTGTCCATCCATTCAATACTCAATTATCCATCCATTACCCACCCATCCGTCCATTCAGCAGCCGATCCTTACATCCAGGATCCATCCATCCATCCATTCATCCATCCATTCATCCATCCATCCATCCATCCATCCATCCATCCATGCCCGCCCATCCATCCATCCATACCCATCCATCTATCCATCCATACATCCACCAGTACCCACCCATCTGTCCATCCATTCAATACTCAATTATCCATCCATTACCCACCCATCCGTCCATTCAGCGGCCGATCCTTACACCCAGGATCCATCCATCCATCCATTCATCCATCCATCCATCCATCCATCCATGCCCGCCCATCCATCCATCCATACCCATCCATCTATCCATCCATACATCCACCAGTACCCACCCATCTGTCCATCCATTCAATACTCAATTATCCATCCATTACCCACCCATCCGTCCATTCAGCGGCCGATCCTTACACCCAGGATCCATCCATCCATCCATTCATCCATCCATCCATCCATCCATCCATCCATGCCCGCCCATCCATCCATCCATACCCATCCATCTATCCATCCATACATCCACCAGTACCCACCCATCTGTCCATCCATTCAATACTCAATTATCCATCCATTATCCACCCATCCGTCCATTCAGCAGCCGATCCTTACACCCGGGATCCATCCATCCACCAAACAACCGTACCCACTCCCCCACCTATACATCCAGCCATCAGTCCATCTGTCCGGCCTTACTACCCACATCCATCTGTCTATCAATCAACTATCCTCCAGCTGGAAGCAGGGCCCCCACTCCACCAAACACCCCTCCAGCACCGGCCACCAGTGGAAGCCCACTGTCAGAAACCCTTCTTTCCATAACCAGTAGCACTCCTTTGTAACCCCCTCCACTACTGGGAGCCTTACTAGCCGCTATACTAGTGCTACTAGCCCTACCCATCATTATCAGTACCGCCGCCACCCACCCACCGTCTGCAGCTCACCTCTACTCTGCGTCTCACCCTTGCACTGTTAGCAGCCCCCCCCTTCAGCTCCACCTTTCTGCTCACTCCACACTGCCACGTGACGTCACTTCCAGCTCAGGATTCCCTTTCTCCCTACTGCTCCCCCTCTAAGAGCCCAAGCATAGGGTGCACACCCTACTCACAAGATCTTCTCACCACTGAGGTGTCTCTCTCTCTATGGCGACAAGAGTAGGGTCCCTTCCCCCCCACTGTCAGATACTTCCCTGTCCATGACCACAAGCTGTTTACAAAACTGGACCAGCCCTCTCTGAACAATGGTCGCTCTCTCCCTGTACTCTGTAACCAGCTCTCCCTGTACTCTGTAACCAGCTCTCCTTGTACCCTGTAACCAGCTCTCCCTGTACCCTGTAACCAGCTCTCCCTGTACTCTGTAACCAGCTCTCCCTATACTCTGTGACCAGCTCTCCCTGTACCCTGTGACCAGCTCTCTCTGTACTCTGTGACCAGCTCTCCCTGTACTCTGTCACCGGCTCTCCCTGTACTCTGTGACCAGCTCTCCCTATACTCTGTGACCAGCTCTCCCTGTACCCTGTGACCAGCTCTCCCTGTAGTCTGTGACCAGCTCTCCCTGTACCCTGACCAGCTCTCTCTGTACCCTGTGACCAGCTCTCCCTGTACCCTGTGACCAGCTCTCTCTGTACCCTGTGACCAGCTCTCCCTGTACTCTGTGACCAGCTCTCCCTGTACCCTGTGACCAGCTCTCCCTGTACTCTGTGACCAGCTCTCCCTGTACCCTGTGACCAGCTCTCCCTGTATCCTGTGACCAGCTCTCCCTGTACTCTGTGACCAGCTCTCCCTGTACCCTGTGACCAGCTCTCTCTGTACCCTGTGACCAGCTCTCCCTGTATCCTGTGACCAGCTCTCCCTGTACTCTGTGACCAGCTCTCCCTGTACTCTGTAACCAGCTCTCCATGTACTCTGTGACCAGCTCTCCCTGTACCCTGTGACCAGCTCTCCCTGTACTCTGTAACCAGCTCTCCTTGTACACTGTGACCAGCTCTCCCTGCACCCTGTGACCAGCTCTCCCTGTATCCTGTGACCAGCTCTCCCTGTACTCTGTGACCAGCTCTCCCTGTACTCTGTAACCAGCTCTCCATGTACTCTGTGACCAGCTCTCCCTGTACCCTGTGACCAGCTCTCCCTGTACTGTGTAACCAGCTCTCCTTGTACTCTGTGACCAGCTCTTCCTGTACCCTGTGACCAGCTCTCCCTGTACTCTGTGACCAGCTCTCCCTGTACTCTGTGACCAGCTCTCCCTGTACCCTGTGACCAGCTCTCCTTGTACTCTGTGACCAGCTCTCCATGTACCCTGTAACCTGCTCTCCATGTACTCTGTGACCAGCTCTCCATGTACCCTGTAACCAGCTCTCCATGTACTCTGTGACCAGCTCTCCCTGTACCCTGTGACCAGCTCTCCTTGTACTCTGTGACCAGCTCTCCCTGTACCCTGTGACCAGCTCTCCCTGTACCCTGTGACCAGCTCTCTCTGTACCCTGTGACCAGCTCTCCCCGTACCCTGTGACTAGCTCTCCCTGTACTCTGTGACCAGCTTTACCTGTTCTCTGTAACCAGCTCTCCCTGTAGACTGTGACCAGCTCTCCCTGTGTCCTATGACCTGCTCTCCCTGACTCTGTAACCAGCTCTCCCTGTACTCTGTGACCAGCTCTCCCTGTACCCTGTAACCAGCTCTCCCTGTAGACTGTGACCAGCTCTCCCTGTGTCCTATGACCTGCTCTCCCTGACTCTGTAACCAGCTCTCCCTGTACTCTGTGACCAGCTCTCCCTGTACTCTGTGACCAGCTCTCCCTGTACCCTGTGACCAGCTCTCCTTGTACTCTGTGACCAGCTCTCCTTGTACTCTGTGACCAGCTTTACCTGTTCTCTGTGACCAGCTCTCCCTGTACCCTGTAACCAGCTCTCCCTGTAGACTGTGACCAGCTCTCCCTGTGTCCTATGACCTGCTCTCCCTGACTCTGTAACCAGCTCTCCCTGTACTCTGTGACCAGCTCTCCCTGTACTCTGTGACCAGCTCTCCCTGTACCCTGTGACCAGCTCTCCCTGTACTCTGTGACCAGCTCTCCCTGTACTCTGTGACCAGCTCTCCCTGACTCTGTAACCAGCTCTCCCATTACCCTGTGACTAGCTCTCCCTGTACTCTGTGACCAGCTTTACCTGTTCTCTGTAACCAGCTCTCCCTGTAGACTGTGACCAGCTCTCCCTGTGTCCTATGACCTGCTCTCCCTGACTCTGTAACCAGCTCTCCCTGTACTCTGTGACCAGCTCTCCCTGTACCCTGTAACCAGCTCTCCCTGTAGACTGTGACCAGCTCTCCCTGTGTCCTATGACCTGCTCTCCCTGACTCTGTAACCAGCTCTCCCTGTACTCTGTGACCAGCTCTCCCTGTACTCTGTGACCAGCTCTCCCTGTACCCTGTGACCAGCTCTCCTTGTACTCTGTGACCAGCTCTCCTTGTACTCTGTGACCAGCTTTACCTGTTCTCTGTGACCAGCTCTCCCTGTACCCTGTAACCAGCTCTCCCTGTAGACTGTGACCAGCTCTCCCTGTGTCCTATGACCTGCTCTCCCTGACTCTGTAACCAGCTCTCCCTGTACTCTGTGACCAGCTCTCCCTGTACTCTGTGACCAGCTCTCCCTGTACCCTGTGACCAGCTCTCCCTGTACTCTGTGACCAGCTCTCCCTGTACCCTGTGACCAGCTCTCCCTGTACTCTGTGACCAGTTCTCCCTGCACCCTGTGACCAGCTCTCCCTGTACTCTGTGACCAGCTCTCCCTGTACTCTGTGACCAGCTCTCCCTGTATCCTGTCACCGGCTCTCCCTGTACTCTGTGACCAGCTCTCCCTGTATCCTGTCACCGGCTCTCCCTGTACTCTGTGACCAGCTCTCCCTGTACTCTGTGTCCAGCTCTCCCTGTACCCTGTGACCAGCTCTCCCTGTACTCTGTGACCAGCTCTCCCTGTACTCTGTGACCAGCTCTCCCTGTATCCTGTCACCGGCTCTCCCTGTACTCTGTGACCAGCTCTCCTTGTACTCTGTGACCAGCTCTCCCTGTACTCTGTAACGAGCTCTCCCTGTACTCTGTGACCAGCTCTCCCTGTACCCTGTAACCAGCTCCCCTGTACCCTGTCACCGGCTCTGCCTGTACTCTGTGACCAGCTCTCCCTGTACCCTGTAACCAGCTCTCCCTGTACTCTGTAACCAGCTCTCCCTGTTCCCTGTAACCAGCTCTCCCTGTACTCTGTAACCAGCTCTCCCTGTACTCTGTGACCAGCTCTCCCTGTACCCTGTAACCAGCTCCCCTGTACCCTGTCACCGGCTCTGCCTGTACTCTGTGACCAGCTCTCCCTGTACCCTGTAACCAGCTCTCCCTGTACTCTGTAACCAGCTCTCCATGTACTCTGTGACCAGCTCTCCCTGTATCCTGTGACCAGCTCTCCCTGTACTCTGTGACCAGCTCTCCCTGTACCCTGTAACCAGCTCTCCCTGTACTCTGTAACCAGCTCTCCCTGTTCCCTGTAACCAGCTCTCCCTGTACTCTGTGACCAGCTCTCCCTGTAGCCTGTGACCAGCTCTCCCTGTACACTGTGACCAGCTCCCCCTGTACTCTGTGACCAGCTCTCCCTGTACTCTGTGACCAGCTCTCCCTGTACCCTGAGACTAGCTCTCCCTGTACTCCGTGACCAGCTCTCCCTGTACTCTGTGGCCAGCTCTCCCTGTACTCTGTGACCAGCTCTCCCTGTACTCTGTGACCAGCTCTCCCTGTACCCTGAGACCAGCTCTCCCTGTACCCTGTGACCAGCTCTCCCTGTAGACTGTGACCAGCTCTCCCTGTGTCCTATGACCAGCTCTCCCTGTACCCTGTGACCAGTTCTCCCTGTACCCTGTCACCGGCACTCCCTGTACTCTGTGACCAGCTCTCCCTGTACCCTGTGACCAGCTCTCCCCGTACTCTGTGACCAGCTCTCCCTGTACCCTGTGACCAGCTCTCCCTGTACCCTGTGACCAGCTCTCTCTGTACCCTGTGACCAGCTCTCCCCGTACCCTGTGACTAGCTCTCCCTGTACTCTGTAACCAGCTCTCCCTGGACTCTGTGACCAGCTCTCCCTGTACCCTGTGACCAGTTCTCCCTGTACCCTGTCACCGGCTCTCCCTGTACTCTGTGACCAGCTCTCCCTGTATCCTGTGACCAGCTCTCCCTGTACTCTGTGACCAGCTCTCCCTGTACTCCGTGACCAGCTCACCCTGTAACCTGTGACTAACTCTCCCTGTACTCCGTGACCAGCTCTCCCTGTAACCTGTGACCAGCTCTCCCTGTGTCCTGTGACCAGTTCTCCCTGTACCCTGAGACTAGCTCTCCCTGTTCCCTGTGACCAGCTCTCTCTGTACCCTGTGACTAGCTCTCCCTGTACACTGTGACCAGCTCTCCCTGTAGACTGTGACCAGCTCTCCCTGTGTCCTATGACCTGCTCTCCCTGAGTCTGTAACCAGCTCTCCCTGTACTCTGTGACCAGCTCTCCCTGTACTCTGTGACCAGCTCTCCCTGCACCCTGTGACCAGCTCTCCCTGTACCCTGTAACCAGCTCTCCCTGTACTCTGTAACCAGCTCTCCATGTACTCTGTGACCAGCTCTCCCTGTACCCTGTGACCAGCTCCCCCTGTATCCTGTGACCAGCACTCCCTGTATCCTGTGACCAGCTCTCCCTGTATCCTGTGACCAGCTCTCCGTGTACCCTGTGACCAGCTCTGCCTGTTCTCTGTGGCGAGCTCTCCCTGTACTCTGTGGCGAGCTCTCCCTGTACTCTGTGGCCAGCTCTCCCTGTACTCTGTGACCAGCTCTCCCTGTACTCTGTGACCAGCTCTCCCTGTACTCTGTGACCAGCTCTCCCTGTACCCTGTAACCAGCTCTCCCTGTACTCTGTGACCAGCTCTCCCTGTACCCTGTAACCAGCTCTCCCTGTACTCTGTAACCAGCTCTCCCTGTACTCTGTGACCAGCTCTCCCTGTACTCTGTGACCAGCTCTCCCTGTACTCTGTGACCAGCTCTCCCTGTACTCTGTGACCAGCTCTCCCTGTACCCTGTAACCAGCTCTCCCTGTACTCTGTGACCAGCTCTCCCTGTACTCTGTGACCAGCTCTCCCTGTACTCTGTGACCAGCTCTCCCTGTACTCTGTGACCAGCTCTCCCTGTACTCTGTGACCAGCTCTCCCTGTACCCTGTAACCAGCTCTCCCTGTACCCTGTCACCGGCTCTGCCTGTACCCTGAGACCAGCTCTCCCTGTACTCTGTGACCAGCTCTCCTTGTACTCTGTGACCAGCTCTCCTTGTACTCTGTGACCAGCTCTCCCTGTACTCTGTGACCAGCTCTCCTTGTACTCTGTGACCAGCTCTCCCTGTACTCTGTGACCAGCTCTCCCTGTACCCTGTGACCAGCTCTCCCTGTACTCTGTGACCAGCTCTCCCTGTACCCTGTGACCAGCTCTCCCTGTATCCTGTGACCAGCACTCCCTGTATCCTGTGACCAGCTCTCCCTGTATCCTGTGACCAGCTCTCCCTGTACCCCGGGACCAGCTCTCCCTGTACTCTGTAACCAGCTCTCCCTGTACTCTGTGACCAGCTCTCCCTGTACTCTGTGACCAGCTCTCCCTGTACTCTGTGACCAGCTCTCCCTGTACTCTGTAACCAGCTCTCCCTGTACTCTGTGACCAGCTCTCCCTGTACTCTGTGACCAGCTCTCCCTGTACCCCGGGACCAGCTCTCCCTGTACTCTGTAACCAGCTCTCCCTGTACTCTGTGACCAGCTCTCCCTGTACTCTGTGACCAGCTCTCCCTGTACCCTGTGACCAGCTCTCCCTGTACTCTGTGACCAGCTCTCCCTGTACTCTGTGACCAGCTCTCCCTGTACTCTGTGACCAGCTCTCCCTGTACCCTGTGACAAGCTCTCCCTGTACTCTGTGACCAGCTCTCCCTGTACTCTGTGACCAGCTCTCCATGTACTCTGTGACCAGCTCTCCTTGTACTCTGTGACCAGCTCTCCCTGTACTCTGTGACCAGCTCTCCCTGTACCCTGTGACCAGCTCTCCCTGTACCCTGTAACCAGCTCTCCCTGTACTCTGTAACCAGCTCTCCCTGTACTCTGTGACCAGCTCTCCATGTACTCTGTGACCAGCTCTCCTTGTACTCTGTGACCAGCTCTCCCTGTACCCTGTAACCAGCTCTCCCTGTACCCTGTAACCAGCTCTCCCTGTACTCTGTGACCAGCTCTCCTTGTACTCTGTGACCAGCTCTCCTTGTACTCTGTGACCAGCTCTCCATGTACTCTGTAACCAGCTCTCCCTGTACTCCGTGACCAGCTCACCCTGTAACCTGTGACTAACTCTCCCTGTACTCCGTGACCAGCTCACCCTGTAACCTGTGACCAGCTCTCCCTGTGTCCTGTGACCAGCTCTCTCTGTACCCTGTGACCAGCTCTCCCTGTAGACTGTGACCAGCTCTCCCTGTACTCTGTGACCAGCTCTCCCTGTACTCTGTGACCGGCTCTCCCTGTACCCTGTGACCAGCTCTCCCTGTACCCTGTAACCAGCTCACCCTGTAACCTGTGACCAGCTCTCCCTGTGTCCTGTGACCAGTTCTCCCTGTACCCTGAGACTAGCTCTCCCTGTTCCCTGTGACCAGCTCTCTCTGTACCCTGTGACTAGCTCTCCCTGTACACTGTGACCAGCTCTCCCTGTAGACTGTGACCAGCTCTCCCTGTACTCTGTGACCAGCTCTCCCTGTACTCTGTGACCAGCTCTCCCTGTACCCTGTGACCAGCTCTCCCTGTATCCTGTGACCAGCACTCCCTGTATCCTGTGACCAGCTCTCCGTGTACCCTGTGACCAGCTCTGCCTGTTCTCTGTGGCGAGCTCTCCCTGTACTCTGTGGCGAGCTCTCCCTGTACTCTGTGGCAAGCTCTCCCTGTACTCTGTGACCAGCTCTCCCTGTACTCTGTGACCAGCTCTCCCTGTACCCTGTGACCAGCTCTCCCTGTACTCTGTAACCAGCTCTCCCTGTACTCTGTGACCGGCTCTCCCTGTACTCTGTGACCAGCTCTCCCTGTACTCTGTGACCAGCTCTCCCTGTACTCTGTGACCAGCTCTCCCTGTACTCTGTGACCAGCTCTCCCTGTACCCTGTAACCAGCTCTCCCTGTACTCTGTAACCAGCTCCCCTGTACCCTGTCACCGGCTCTGCCTGTACTCTGTGACCAGCTCTCCCTGGACTCTGTGACCAGTTCTCCCTGTACTCTGTGACCAGCTCTCCCTGTACCCTGTGACCAGCTCTCCCTGTACCCTGTGACCAGCTCTCCCTGTACTCTGTGACCAGCTCTCCCTGTACCCTGTGACCAGCTCTCCCTGTATCCTGTGACCAGCTCTCCCTGTACTCTGTGACCAGCTCTCCCTGTACTCCGTGACCAGCTCACCCTATAACCTGTGACCAGCTCTCCCTGTACTCTGAGACTAACTCTCCCTGTACTCCGTGACCAGCTCACCCTGTAACCTGTGACCAGCTCTCCTTGTGTCCTGTGACCAGTTCTCCCTGTACCCTGAGACTAGCTCTCCCTGTTCCCTGTGACCAGCTCTCTCTGTACCCTGTGACCAGCTCTCCCTGTAGACTGTGACCAGCTCTCCCTGTGTCCTATGACCTGCTCTCCCTGACTCTGTAACCAGCTCTCCCTGTACTCTGTGACCAGCTCTCCCTGTACTCTGTGACCAGCTCTCCCTGCACCCTGTGACCAGCTCTCCCTGTACTCTGTGACCAGCTCTCCCTGTACCCTGTAACCAGCTCTCCCTGTACTCTGTAACCAGCTCTCCATGTACTCTGTGACCAGCTCTCCCTGTACCCTGTGACCAGCTCTCCCTGTACTCTGTGACCAGCTCTGCCTGTACTCTGTGATCAGCTCTCCCTGTACCCTGTAACCAGCTCTCCATGTACCCTGTA